>NC_136071.1:1219214326-1219814326 GCF_964261635.1 Lissotriton helveticus | reverse complement strand
ACACCGATAAAACGGAGGTTCTGTTCTTTAATCAAAAAATGACCATTCCACCTTCTTTATGGTGGCCTACGATTCTCAACCCTCCGCCAACCCCGGTTCACTCTGCCCGTAACCTGGGGTTCATATTCGATGATACACTATCCTGCAGCCCCCAAATCAATAAGGTCACGTCGATTTGCTATGGCAAATTAAAAATGATGAGGAAGATTTTCCCTTTTTTACCTATGGATGCACGTAGAACTGTCACCCAGGCCTTAATTACTTCCCACCTGGATTACGCGAACAGTCTATATGTAGGGGCTCCTCTGTACCAAATTGAACGTCTCCAGGTGGTGCAGAACGCGGCCGCAAGATTGATTGGTAACATTCCCTACAGACATTCGATCTCGGCGTTTCGCAAAGAGCTTCATTGGTTGCCTATAGCTAACCGAATTAAGTTCAAAACGCTCATTCTCGCCTTTCGAGCGTTGAATGGATCTGGCCCAGACTACTTAAGAAAAAGACTGAGGTTGTCCTACTCGGTCAGGGATCTCCGCTCTAACAATCTGCGCCTAATGTGTGTGCCTAGATTCCGTCGCACAAGAATGGGTGGCAGAGCTTTTGCCGTCCTTGCAGCCAAATACTGGAACAGTCTTCCTATTGATCTTAGATTTGCCCCATCTGAAGTGATTTTCCGCAGACGCCTGAAGACTTGGCTTTTTGTATCTGTGTAGTCTACTTCCTCTCTTTTCTGCCAATCAGTTTTTAGCGCCGGGACACCCCCATTGGGGGTAGCCGTGCGCTCTACAAAATCCATAAATAAATAAATAAATAAATAAATAAACAGGGCCTAAATGCTGCAGCTGGCACTGAGTGCTGCGTAGCTGGGGAAGGCCAAAGTAGGGGCGAAGGAGTGCGACTCACTCCTGAGTCCAAATTACATGTCCTAGAAAGGAAAACCTAAATGGAGCAGCTGCCCACTACTTGCTGGGCAGCTGAGGACAAAACTGCAACAGGGCCCTCACCGGCCCATTGGAGCAAAACTGCGCCAACTGTTGGAGCCCTCTAGGCTCCAGGATACATATTGTGCAAAAACGTTGGAGCCCTCTAGGCTCTGCACATACTGTGCGCCTGGGAGCACTCTGGCTCCTTAAAGAAAGAAAGGCCCCCCATCGTTGGAGTGACGGGGCTCAGCACAGGCTCCTCGAGCCCTTCAAATCAATGTTGTGCCCTGGGAGCCATCTAGGCTAGGCTCTAAGTCGAATTCACTGCGCATGGGAGCACTCGGGCTCCGTCGAGACTTTGGGGCGGCCCACTGCCATCTGGGGCCGCCCTACTTCTACCTTCGTCATTGTGCCTTTTTCCAGCACCAACAGCAGCCCCCACGGAGCTCCCCCTCCACCCCCAGCCCTTCAACACTCACCGGGCTGGTCAGGGGGGGCTCTGCTTCACTCTGGGCTGAAGGCTGGCTCTGGGGCGGCCCTGCTCAGCATGACGCGGGGCTCTCTCCTCCATCACAGGAGCCCCGCGCTGCTATGGGCAGCCTCAGCATGCTTCTCCGCTTCACCCGGGCCTCCTCCTGGGACCCGGGACTCTGTACCGGCACTCCTCTTCTTTTTCCGGCCGGCGCGTGGGGCTTCCCCTTTGCCCCGGAAGCCCCGGAGTATCATGGCCGCACTTCCTCTTCCGTCCTGCTGCCCCGCCCACAACCAGGCGGGCCGCGGGTGGCAGCAATCTTTTAACGTGGCTTGGGCCGCGGCGGTGATTCTCG
Organism: Lissotriton helveticus; assembly: GCF_964261635.1. Lineage (NCBI taxonomy): Eukaryota > Metazoa > Chordata > Amphibia > Caudata > Salamandridae > Lissotriton > Lissotriton helveticus. The sequence goes on along the minus strand of NC_136071.1, from coordinate 1,219,812,576 downwards.
GGGGCAAAAGGAGGAGTGGGCACTCTCGAATTTTAGGTCTAACTAAATAGGAAGGCGTAGGGTGGGCACCTGCTTAAAGTAAAATACACCGCAGCACGGCAGTCATGATGCATGGTGGGCACCTGCAGTAAATAACGAAAAATAGCGGCAATGAGGGGTAGGCTCCCCCGTGACAGGGCAAGTAGAATAACGCACTTCCCAGGCGCTAGGGCAAGTAAAAGGTCCCTAAAGATAAGGAAGGGATCCTGGGGCATGGAAAAGGAGCAGCCAGCTCCCAGCAAAGCAAGTCCCCCAGTCATCCAGCCAAGGCAGAGGGGTCCCCAAGAAGTCTTCCAGCCTCCAGGGCATCCAGGGGCTGGGCAGGGCCCAGGGAGGCAAGCCTTCCCCTGGGCCCCAGCAGCAGCACGCCCCTGGTAGATTCCAGTCAGAAACAAGAACATTTTACAAGAGGTCAAAGCCTCTTTGTAAACACACAATTCCTTTGTCTAAAGGTGCAGGCAAGGGGGTAACCAGATATAACTGGTTCCTGAGCACTTTGTTTTGCTCAGCCCCTCTCTCTAATCACAGGATGGGTCAGGGACATCAGACACACTACAGGGGGTGCAGCCAGCATTGTGGTAGGGAAGCCCAGCCCTATTCAGGTCCCAGGTGCACTCCTCCCCAGCCATCGACATGCAGATCTTCCATTCACCACCGGGGCAGCCTCATCCTGACTCCAGGAGCCAGGCTCACCAGCCAGCTCCAGCCAATCAAAAGCCAGCACATTCACTGCACAGGCACACCAACTTCTAGAAGTGGCACTTCAACACTAGACACAATAACGCCACACACATCATCGCGCAGCATTTAATCACACGAGTCCGCACATACCAAACTCGCACCTGCACTCCCCACGCATCAGGGATTACCATGGACACACATTCCCCATGCATTCCTATGGGAGGGCAGACCAATCTCACATACGCGCTCAGAGAGCGCACGCACTTTACACTGCGCCACAGTGCTAAAGTGCGCAAAGACCAGAAATCATTATAATTATGTAACACTAAAAGGCAAAAAGTTCAGGGGTGAACCTGCCAGAAGGGCTAGGTCCAACAGGTCTCTATCGGGCTTTCCATTTTTGCCCGTACCGTCACCATGAAAAAAAATCTTAATTCTAGAGCAATAGCACCCTTCACTGACATTCATGTAACTTCAAAGATACTCGTTATGTTTCTTCCACAGTCTCACCATGTCACAACAGAAGCATTTTCAATGTTCTTTACAACAAAGCTATAGTTGTTGCTTATTTATCTTCTGCAACTAATAAGCATTGACAAAGCTAAATAGTCCTGACTTGTTGTAGCAGTAATGTTACACGTATCATATATCTGGATGCAATGACAGAAGAAGCAAAATATCAGTCGGGCGGCACAATATGCTAACACAGTTTTTCTAATTGCGTGTTTTTAACCAACACCCTTAATTACATCGGCCACAATCAGGGGTTGAAGTGGGGGAACTGTGGGCGGAGACTCCGAGGGCAGGGAGAACTCTAGAAGTGGATCAGTGGGCGGAGTCAGAGGTGTGATTTAGAAAGAAGGGGACCCCTATATACTAATGATTCACTTGCTATACATAAGGAAACAACATTATTTAGGGAACGGTCTATAGCCAAGTGAAGAGACAGTAGTTACAAACCAGTGAATATGGAAGGCATTGATAGAATGTGTGCTGATATAGCCCAACAGTACAGAAACTAACCACCCAGTTGATAAATCAACAATTCATTTTATTAGTATAAATTGTGTATATATTTAATCTTTTTTTGACACTTACTTATCATTAATTCCTTTAGTGCTTATAAAGCAGATTTACAGTTCATGTACAAAATTTATAGGTAAAATCACAAAAACAGCGAACAATTGGCGATAGACATGACAGATGATGGAGGCAATACCTCAGGTGACCGTCTATTGCACTAAAATGTTAAAAATAATGGGTTAGAGTTATGCAAACATATTATGTACAGTGGGCATGTTAGGACAGCATATTATGTACAATATACATTGAGTGCACTGCATCTGTATTCATCTTGATTTATATTTTATGTAGTAGGTAAATTTGTGTCACATGTTATTTTGTTGGTTACTGATAGGCATACGAGAGAGAATCGACAAAGAAACAACATGAAAGATACAGTGTACAGCATTGCATGTTTCATATAGTAGACCCATTGATGTGATATTTCATACTTTCATGAATCGATAAACAACATAGTGACAGTCAATTCCTAAATGCAGAATTAGACATAAGGAGAAATTTAGTGAAGGTCTTATATCAAAAGTCTGTGTAACAAGTTAATACGTTCATTCTTAGATGTAGGTCTCCGTATTGTAAGACATGCTCAGTTTTAATACATGGGAATATCGACCGTATAGTAAGTTTGGTCTCAAAGAGACTATTCAACTGGCTAATAATAATCGCACTGCAATACATAAAGAAGTCCAATTAATGTAAGTGGGAGTATACTTACAGAGAAAGAATGATGATTATCCAGGCCATGCAACGAAAGAAAGAAAAATGGATAAAAACCGCCAGTCATCGAGGGCTAACTGTGCTGATTAGGCTAAAAGGAAAAAGAAAATGATGCAGAATAGGTGTTCACGAACTGAAATTACATGTGAAAAGGACATAGTGAGATATTTACAGATGATATCTTAGTGTGCTAGCAACTATACAGCATATATGTCCTGCATCGCATTCTAACTATAACAAACAAGAATAATGCATGACAAAACAACGATGAAGGGGGGAGAACTATGATATGGAGTTGTGACACTGCAAATGTGCAACATGTACTAATGCAAATGGACTTCCTATCATAGAAGCTTACCTGATGTTATATCAAAGTGGGCATAATGGACGATGCCGCAACGTCAGATAATGGTAATGGTAATTCCTAGTAAATGGAAGAGAGAACTTAAAATAATGTGGGAGGTACATGTTACGCCCGTAATTATGCTAAGGAAAAAGAGAATGTATACCTTAAAATAAGTCCTGTCTTGACAGCGTGGGTGTGACTATGTTCGATTATAAGGGTACAGAGCTTGATAAGAAGGAATGATGTGATGATTTTCCGTTCGGAACAATGGAAATCTTCTAATCTGTAATGAAAGTGATACTATTGTTGCTAAGAATGAAGATATACGGCGAAAATTAAAGCGCAACTAAGAAAATAATAAAAAAGGGTCATACCTATATATAGCGGCGTGCTGATGGCCGAGAGCCGAGGATGTAATAATATTTCGAAAGTGATGTCTACTGAAAATAAGACAAACACGGAGTTGTCATGAGGTGCCTCAAATAATGATAGAGTGTATATATAATACTGCTAAATATAACACCGTAATGGAAAAGATAAGCATTAGCGTTTAACACCGTGATATAAAGGTGAGCATTGCATGGAGACATACGGTGTATATATATATGACATGGATAGACTAAATCTGCTCGTTCCTCTAACACGAACAGGCGCATGGTTAGACTAAATCTGCTTGTTTAAGGTTGGAACAAAGTGGGGGTTGTGATACATTATTAATTAACCACTACCATAACATGTTTGATCCGAAGAGTACCCGTGTTGTAGAGGAGCTTGAGACAGCTGTAAAGGAAACCTGTAGCGATACCTGTAAGCCCTATAATATCATTTGGGGAGGGGACTTTAACATTCGTACTTGCCCCTACTCCTTTACCAGTGTATGTGGGTTTGATGGGGATAACGGGGAGAACCGAGCTCATTTTCTCCACTCCCCTTACGGTGACTCTCTTAACACCCTTATGTTAAATCTAGATTTGCTAATTCATCAACCTGCCACGGATAAAGAGGGTAACACTGCCCCGACTTTTGTTGGAAGGAACACGGCCTCTGTTATCGATCACCTGTTGCTATCTGTACCCATTGTCCCACTCTGTTCGGTCCCTACCGTAGTTGATTTTGGTACTAGTGATCACAACGCCATCACTATGTCGACCTCCATATGGGGGACCATGCCCTGTCATAAACGTACGATTATCGATGAGATCATCCCCTGTAGGCAAAATGGTACCCGGATCAAATGGTGTGGGGATAACTCAGCTAAACTTCTGCGGAAAATTGTGGGTGTAGGCTCCGAAGTGCTACTCCGTTGTCTTGACTACGATGCTACCCCCGGGTGTATTATCGCCGATTTTGAGGAACTAGGCGATTTAATAAAAAGGTCGCTTACCATTACTAAGGGTACTTCCAAGAGGGCATCTTTAGGCTGGTTCGACAGCGCCTGCACGAACTCGCTACAAGAACTAAAGAAGGCCCTGTCGAGACATCCGCGGGATAAGGATGCCATTACACTCCTTAGGGCAACTTATAAACACCAGCTGACACGTAGGAAACAGGAGCTTAGGGAACAAGCGTGGGAAAACCTGACCAAAGCCTCAGAGCTGTGCGATAGTAAGCTATTCTGGAGTACGGTCAACAGCCCATTCCTCCAAAAGGAGGAATTTCCGGTTTTAACAGCCCAGGTTAGCGAGGATAGTTGGGTCCAACATTTTGCAGGTATTTTCGATCCGGTTAGGGAGGTTCAGGACAGTTCTAGTGCAGATCCTATAGAATTTAAAGTACCCCTAGGGATTTCGCTCCAAGAAGTAGATTATGCTATCCACATGAGTAAGGGGGGGAAGGCCCCAGGACCGGACGGGGTCCCGGTCGATTTGTATAAAACCGATCTGGCACTTTGGAGCCCCCTCCTGACCCAGGTTTTTAATGCTTCAGTTAGCGACAGTATTCCATCCACCTGGAGTGAATCTACAATCATACCGATTTACAAGAAGGGGGATAGAGGAGAGGCCAAGAACTACCGCCAGATCTCCCTTCTGGATTCCTCTTTAAAAATTATGAGTAGGGTCTTATTGATGCGCCTGGAGGAGTGGGCGGAAGCCAATAATATCCTTGCGGAGTCTCAATTTGGCTTCCGGAAGGGACTTGGCACAATTGAGCAGTGCATCAACCTAGATCTCATTATAGGGAAATATACCAAGGCTAAACAGGGCTCATTATTTCTTTGTTTTGCTGACCTTTCAAGTGCTTTCGATTTGGTGGACCATACCCTTTTGTGGTCCACACTACTTGAAATGGGGGCCCCGGCAGCAATAATGTATTTCCTTGCTAGACTTTATAACAAGCTGTCAGCACAGATCCGCTTTGGGCAAGCGGGGGAATGTACCAAGAAGATTAGGGTTAAATCCGGTATCAGACAAGGATGTGTATTGGCCCCATTACTTTTTTCTCTTTTTATTAACTCCATGGAGTCCGAACTGAAGAGGGTCCCAGCTGACGCCCCACCAGTTCCGGTACTGCCCTCCTTTCAAGAACCCCAATAGGTCTCCAAAAACTAATGAACCATTTTTATAATTTTATTCAGCGGAGGAAATTAAAAATGAACAATTCAAAAACTTTTATCATGACCTGTGGGAAAAAGGTGAACCAACTCAAATCATTCCAGTTCAGAGAACACCGAATAGAGGTTGTGGATACATTTTGTTATCTCGGCATAACTTTTAGTAGTAGTGGGTCATGGGCACCGGAGTTACTGAATGTCAGGGCCGAGATGGGTAAAGGGTCCTCAGGAGTGTTCCGTTTTGCCTCAAAACTGGGCAGCCGTCGCATACCAGATATGCTGAATGTTTATCGGCACAGATGTATTTCTATTGCCCTTTATGGATCAGGAGTGTGGGGCCATTGCAATCAAGGGGATCTGCAGGTAGCAGAGAATTTGTTCCTTAAGAGGCTTCTTTGTCTCCCTCCCTCGGCGTCCACCGAACTGATTCATAAAGAGGTGGGGTTGGAATACTTGACAGACCTAACAGGATTGAGACCGCTTATGGTATGGAGGTCAATATGGACAAAGGACGAAACCGGATTTACCAGACGAATAATCCAAGACTGTTTACGCCTGGATAAAGTCCGTCAGATTCCCTGGCTAAAATACGTATTAACGTCCTATAAGGACATTTTTGATCTAGATGTCCATAGTGACCCTCTCTGTGCCACCAATATTCCCAAACAGGAGGTCAAGAGTGTTTTTCTGGGGAACAAATCCAAGAACCGCAGTGCCCAATGTAGCCTTTTCACAACCCATGTTTTTTACTTTACTAACAAGGAGGTTGGTTATGGCATGCCTATGTATTTAAAAGCAATATCCAAACAATCACATCGTTCTCACAAGGATGAGATTAGGCATTGTCCATAACCTGGTGTCCTTTCCACGGATGAAAACACATAGCTCAATTCCTTGTCCGTGTGATGGTACTACCAGACAGAGCACATTGCACTTTTTGCTAATCTGTCCTTTGTATATGCATCTCCGTCTGTGTTATCTTAAACCTGTTTTTAAGAAATACTCTGTGTCTACAACTGCCAATGCTATGAAATTACTATTTGCACTTGATACTCCGGATATCAGTTTTTTTACTGCGACCTTCATTTTAAAATCTGTGTCCCTTAGAAAAAGTATGGAATTTTAATATTGTCTTATTATCTTTGTATAAATTAATTGTTCCGGTTCAAGTTTTTGCTTTTATGGAGAGGTTCAAATTGTGGTAACATATGTAATTCCCTACCCTGTAATCCTTTAATGTGATTTTAAATTTATGTGTGCTTTTATGATTATTATGAATGATCGAATAAAGCTTATGACTGACTGCTCGTTCCTCAAACGCGAACGGGCGCATAGGGGTAAAAGAATTTATGCGGCAACTTACCCTAAATATAGAAATCAGTTGCAGGGTACGGCTCTCGGTAACGAATGAAGCACCGCACGAATGCCGGTGTTTGATAAATGCCTGGGTAAGACCAACCGCTTATCACCAGTCGCCATCTTTATATAGGGTTGTTTGAGGGGGTGATAAAAACATCGATAACTGACTCCTGGTTGTTGCGTGTCAACAACCCGACATAGAAACAAGACTAGCGTGAGACTACATATATCTAGGGGGCTATTGCGTAATCATGAATGCCAACCTATGTACAACTACGGACGATCAGTCGACAACAGAATAGAAGTAGGAAATAGGAAAAGACCTGAGGTGCCGTCAGCGAAATGTAACCCCGTATTGAACAATAATGCTAGCTGTAGTCAGCATTATATAGCAAGACGTTCAATTATACATAATAAGTATAAGGCAAACTAAAAAGGCGAATTTGTTGCACCATAGATATACCTAGAAGAGATATATATTGCAGTTCAATATATTTATTGCCACAGAGAGAACATTGTACAAAAAAGTTTCTTATATGTTTACGGCCAGTAATGCTGCTGACCAAGCTAGAAACAAAACATACGATGTTCCCATGTTTACATTCAGAATAGAAGGAACAGAATTCTGAGAAAAACTGTTGACAAAAATGATTTCTTAAAGTGGACCTAACAAACTTAGTAGTCTTATTCTGCAAGTTGGAGCCCAGCTATGAACAGATCAATACTTATGCAAATGACATCTATGGGAGTTAAATGTACACAGTAATCTATAAATACTCCAGGGATCATTTCGAAAAGGTAAACTCCTTAGATAATAGCTTGGTCCCAAGGGATTTCTAAATGTAAACCAATGGTAACAGTATTTAGCATAAAAATGTAGTAGACTTCACGTTTTTTTCTCACTTTGTCACAGCAGAGCCCTGCTGTGGGTAAGATCTTTTCTTATATGAACCAACGTATGTCATTTGGAGAATGATTGTTTTCCACAAAATGAGATACTATTGGTGCACACAGTTTCTGTGTGCGGATGGCAGATTGGTGTTCTGTCAATCGAGTATTCATGGATCGGGACGTTTTTCCTACATATGCTTTCTGACAAGGGCATAACAGTAGAATCACTAAATTTTGTGATTTGCAGTTGGTGATGCCTTTGCTTTCCACAGGTATGCCATTGTGGCATATATATTTTCTTTCAATACACTGAAAACACGACTTACATCCGCCACATTTGAAATTTCCCTGGATTGGAAGGGAATCAACTATGCTGGGGCGGGAATACGGGATCTAACCACTAAATCTTTAATATTCCTGTTCTTGCGATAGGCAAACATGGGTTTTTGGATGGTATCCTGAGGTGGCTTATTTGTATTCAGTAAGTACCAATGTGAACATATAATTTGCCGGATTTGTTCATTAAGAACAGAATGTCTTGTAACGAAGACCAGGTTATTGTCTGTGGAATTAGTGTGACCAGATAAGAGATGTTGACGGTCAAAGAAGCGCGCCCGCTTATAAGCGTCAAGAATCACTCGATGAGGGTAGCCACGATTTTTAAATTTGATAATCATCTCATCAGCTCGACGGTCATCCGCTAATTTGGTACAATTTCGGCGCAATCGTAGGAATTGACCAAACGGGATGGCATTATTTTGTTTCAAAGGATGGAAACTGGTGTGATGGAGAATGGTGTTTTGAGCTGTGGGTTTAATGTATAGGTCAACATAGAGGGAACTGTTTTCATGTTTCACCATAATGTCTAAGAATTCAATTTCAACATTGATGTGATGGGAAGTAAATTGAAGATTGTCATCACATAAATTAAGCCATTGAATGAATTCCGACAGGGTGTCCTGGTCATCATCCCATATGAAGATGATATCGTCTATGTATCTTGACCATTTAAGGACTGTCTCAAAAAAAGGGGCCTCTTCTTTGAAAATGAATTGGTGCTCAAAGAAAGCAACGTAAATATTTGCTATTGTAAGGGCACAGGATGTGCCCATGCTAACGCCCTTGGTTTGTTTATACACTGATCCTTGAAATTCAAAGATGTTTTCTTTCAGGATGATAGTTAAGCAGTCAATAATGAATTTACTGTTGCAATCTACTTGGTATGTTTCAATAAACCATGCCACCGCTTTAAGAGCTCCTTCACATGGTATGTTCGAATAAAGACTTTCAACGTCTAGAGTCACTAGCCATTGACTTTCTTGATTATAGGGGGTCCCTTCAAAGGAATTGATCACTTGGCATGTATCTTTAATGTACGGACGGAGAATGGCATCCAGATATTTAGATATGGGCTCCTTAACTGAGCCAATAGTACTTACAATCGGCCTGAGAGGTGGATTAACGGCATCTTTGTGGACTTTAGGGGTCCCATAGATACAGGCTAATTTAGGAGTTGCTACATTAAGATAGTCGTATTCCTTTTGACAAATGATGTCATTATTGAAGGCCTGAGTGGTTAAACGAAATATTTTTGACTTTATGGTACTAGTGGTGTTCTTGGTGATCTTAGAATAGAAGCTGGTGTCATCAAGCATGGTTTCAATTTTCATAATGTAATTTTGAGTATCCATAAGAGCAATTCCCCCGCCTTTGTCGCAGCTTTTAATTGTGACTTCTGTGGAGTCTTTAAGGCTTTTGAGGGCTTGGTGTTCTTCATGTGAGATGTTGAATGGAGTTCTGGGAATGTATTTGGTAGCTGATAGAAGTTTATTATAGACCACCTTTTCAAAGATACCAACTTCAGGTGCTACTTGATCCAATGTTGGCGTGAAGTTGGATTTGGGAGCAAATCCTGATTTATTGACCCCTTGGTGGTCAGATGGATTTTCAATGAAGAAAAACTTAAGACGAACTTTGCGTAAGAACGCCATGAGGTCTGAAAATAATTCAAACTTGTTAAGGCCAGAATGGGGGACGAAAGACAGGCCTTTAGATAATAAAGACAAAGTCGATGAATTGAAACTCGTTTTACTAAGATTGAAGATCGGGATGGTATCTATTGCCTCCAGTAACAGGCATTCCTGGTCTCTAGGAACTGATTGGGATTCATTATTGGAGGTCCCTGGTATTGATGGGAATATGGGTCCTGCGGTTGGTATTGAGTAGGCTGCTGGAATTGCTGCTGTTGGTGATTGTAGCTCTGGTACCTCGGTCTCCAATTGCCTCTGTAGGGATTGCGCCGGCCTAAAAAAAGGTCGCCCACCTTGATTCTATCTTGGTGTATATCGTTGTCCTCTTTGATCTGAGGAACGGGATCCCCCATCACTGTCCGAGTCTGCTGAATTGGAGAAAGTGGTTACTTTTCTATTGAAAGCTGTATAAGATTGATTAGAAGTTGCGTCAAAATATGTGTCATCAGATTGGGCATAAAATCCATCAGCCAAGTATGGATAGATTCTTTCCTTACTAAAGTATCTTATGTCTTTCTGCAATTTTTCGGGCTTACGTTTGGTTAGGTAGTCAATTCAATTCATAAGCTTTTATTTGATTTGAAAATACAAATCATACAAGCACATTGAAATACAAAGCCTTATATATACAAAATAATACACAATATTCACAAGAGTAGTACGAAAAAGGGGAATAGGAGACATGTACAAAAGCTAGTGGGCAACAGTTAATAGTTTAAAAAAATATAAGCAGTACGAAGGTATATACAAAAGGTTCATATGTGTACAGACAAGAAATCAATAAATTTATCACAACAAGTGGAGTTTCCTGGCAGCTGTACATTGAAACAAAACAAAATCCGGACCACTCAAATGGGTATAAAAGGATAAATTTGGAGTATAAAGGGACCATACAATACATACTGTGGACATCAAACATGAATGATTATTCCATATTTATAAAACTGTTATAAAACTTTTACGTACAGACAGGAATGTATAAAATAATAGCAGCACTATACATTTCCTGGCAGCTGTACGTCTCAGGTACAGACAGGTAAGTATAAGGGGGTTACAGCACTATACTTTTCCTGGCAGCTGTACATTTCAGGATATAGGTAGCCACAAAAAAGCAAATATCCTCATTCTCCAATGCGGATAGTAATATCAATGCGGTCTTTGTGGATCGGGTGTTATACTTTATAAAAATGGGCTTAAGGTATTTTACCCTAAGGAAGTGAAAAAATTTACAAAAAAGTAAAAAGTGGCAACAGCTCTGGCGTGAAATACTGTCGCACGGGCAGGGTGTCTCGGATCTGACTTTCTGGTTTGGGAACGCAACAAGGTGGTGTACGATACCCAATCTGACACGAGTTAATACAAATTGGTGAGATGGACGAGTCACGTTCACAAGGTAAGATTGGAGCCCCGGAGTTAATTTCAGGTCCTTATAGAACTTCACGGTGGCTAGCTTACCGTGTACTTTGTCTCGCTCTGCCTTTTTAAAGTTTAAGAACGATGACTTAATTTCTTTTTTGGGGATGGCGACTGCCTGCTCTGGATCAAGAAACACATCAATATTAAATAAAAGGTTATACCAGAAATGAATGTATCTCATCCACTGTATACGTGATGAGTGGTCCAAACCTATACAATCAAGAATTATTTCTTGAGTGAATCGAGTCTCTGGCTTAGCCCAAATAGAACGCCACAATAAGAGTGGCCGAACGGCTGCTAAGTCAGATATAAACTCGATCCCTACCTCGTCATGGATCAATTGAACAGAGGCGGAAGAAGGAACACATAACAGTCTCTTTAAAAACTTATTTTCGTCAGTTTGGAGGGATGGGCCTTCGCTATGGCCCCATACACCTGCCCCATACAGTGCAGAAGAGACACAGCGAACATTATATATGTTGATCATATCTGGGATGCTTCTCGATCCAAGTTTAGTGGCAAATCGGAATATGCTGCTAGTGGTCCGCAGCATTTTCAGTCTGATGTTATCAAATTCAGAAGTCCAAGACCCACTGTTGTTATAAGTGATTCCCAAATAACAAAAAGTTTTAACGTGTGTCATTTTGTCTTTGTCCAGGAAGAAACTATGCTTCATCTTGTTTGCAGCCTGCCCGCATGACATAACATACGTCTTGGATTTGTTCACACAGAGCCTCCTATTTTGGATGAACAACATGAAACTATCAATTAGGCGCTGGAGGCCAATCTGTGTGCGGGATAAAAGAACAGCGTTGTCCTCATAAAGTAAAAGTGGGACAGGTTTTCCTCCAATCAAAGGGGCATCCGCGGGAATATCAACCAGGGTACGGTCAACGCCATTAATAAAAAGGGAAAATAAAAGAGGGGCCAAAACACATCCCTGGCGAATTCCCCGTGAAACTTTGAAAAATGGGGTACATTCGCCTAGGGTGCCATAACGGACCTTACAAGAGAGTTTTTCGTAAAGCCTGGCTAAAAAGTGGACAATTTCCTTCGGTGCCCCAGACTCTAGCAAAACCTCCCAAAGAATAACATGATTAACTAAATCAAACGCGCTGCTCAAGTCAGCAAAACATAAAAAAAGGTTGCCATTTTTGGCCACAGTATATTTGTTAATTATAAGGTCCAAATTTACACATTGTTCCAGAGTGCCCATACCTTTCCGGAAACCATATTGGACTTTAGTTAAAATATTCGAATCAGTTGCCCAGGTTTCTAACCTTTTAAGCAGAATCCTACTCATAACCTTTACTGAGGCATCCAGCAGAGAAATCGGGCGGTAGTTGGAGGCCTCAGATTTACCGCCTTTGTGGTATAAGGGAATTATAACTGAATGGCCCCAGGAAGGAGGGAAGTTATCTTCTGCCGCGCAGTTAAAGATCCTCACCAAGATGGGGACCCACAAATGTGGTTCGGCTTTTAGCAGGTCAAGCGGAACCCCGTCCGGGCCTGGAGCTTTTCCTCCTTTACTATTGGAAAGCCCTTCATAGCCTTCTTCCAGTGTTACTCCCATGGGTAGGGGTATCCAAGATGTAGCCTCAATAGTCGATGGCTCAAGGGGTATCCCTTCCGGGTTGAAGATGTTGGTAAAGTGGGTAATCCAATCATTACATGCAACATAAGAAGTTAATTCCGGAATGCCGTCTTTATTGAGAAAAGGGCTGTTAATTGTTTCCCAATATAGTTTGCAGTTTTTGGTCTCTGCTGCTTCCTTTAGCTTATCCCATGCCTCGCTCTGTAAAAGCTTTTTTCTATTGGTGATTGCCATTTTATAGTTGGCCCTAAGGTGTTTTATTCCCTCGCTGTCACGTGGTTTGGTGCCTAATGCCTTCTTTAGTTCCCGGAGGGCAAGCATGCAAGGTTTGTCAAACCAACCCTGCTTCATACCTCTATTGGATGTCAGAGCCCTAGTAAAAATACCTTCGATAGTGGTATTGATAGTGATAAAATGTGACAGTAGGGAATCAGGGTTAATTACATTGTTTAAACAATAACTGATTTGGGTTTTACAGCTAGTTATAACCTCCTTCTGTTTGGCCTTGGAATTAGTTCCAGACCATCTGATCCTTAGTCCATTTGGTCTGATGGGTACTAAGTCAGTAGAGCACTTTTCTCCTGACACAGGTGATGTACCATGACCTAGGAGGGTAATACAAATACTGTTGTGGTCACTGAGACTTTCTTCTTTAATATATAGGTTGGAGAAGTCTCCAGTACTAGACAGCAAGATATGATCTATAAATGACCCAGCATCCCTTCCTGTAAAGGTAGGACACGTAACTGCCTGGATGTTTTTGTTACAGTTTAACAGGTACAGATCTAGCTTAGTTAACATTTTGTTAAGTATTGAACCATAATTACAGTGTGGGAAGTGGAGGAAATCCTCCCTCTCTCCCAGTCCCCCCCATTGGTTATACATTACTGTTCCAAGACCACAGGGATTCCCATTGGACAAATAGCATGGCTGTAGGTTAAAGTCCCCTGCCCATATAACCTCTGCCTTTCTGTTCGAAATGCCCATAACCCTTACAATTTCCTTTTCAAGGGGGAATAAAATGTTCCCTCTGGAGGCATCAAAGATATTGTTATAGAAATTTACTATAACCAAATCGATTCCCTTTCTGCACTCAACCCTCACTACCTGACTGTGGGTTCCCACTGTCGAACTGCTTCTAACTACACAGTTACTCAACTTGTTAGACAGGAGCAACAGAAGACCCCCTTAGCCCTACCTGAACTGGATTTGGTAGCTTTAAGGCAATGCGAAGAATAACCCTCGATATTAATATGTTCCTGGCACCAGGTTTCCTGGAGGAGGATTAAATCAAATCCTTCCCCAATAAACCTCGACCAAAAGGGTGAGTCTAATTTTCCTGCAATGCCAGCAATGTTCCAGGAGATAAGGGTAAGACCGGCAGACTTGATGGTATCAAGAATGGCCGTCACCGGCTGGGTAACGCAAGATATGGTTGAACTGACTTCCAGGGTACTCGCAACTAAGCCTGGTCTAGGGGCATCAAGGGATATACTCACATCAGGACTGATACAATGGGCACCTTTACAAGAATGGGTAGTTGGATTAATACTGGTAATAGTATAAAATGGGGAAGGTTCTATGGGGCTTCCCTCTTTTACCGTATCATATCGTCTGCCCGCCAGATCAACGGTGGGTACACAGTCCGACATACGGGATGCCATAACTCTATCATAGGCAGATACCTTGCGAGCATAAGGTGACCCAAGCTGCTTGGTGGCAGGCTGGCTAGAGGGTAATGGGGCACTGTGTCAGTCGACCATCTCCAGACAGTCAAATCTGTTGCTAGTATGAATACCTTGCCATCCGTTCCCCATAGGTTGGCCTTTATTGGGGTACCAGGGACGGGATGGCCAATCCCTATTCCTGCTCTTTTGTGTCATCCAGGGGCCTCCATAATTCCAGGGTTGTTCTTGGGGGATAACCCAATTGGGAGCTAATATTGGAGCATGAAAATTGAATACTGGTGGATAGAAAAACGAGAGCCGCTGGGTATCGATTCCCCCTTTCTTCTCCAACTCTGGCCATGAACAGATATGATTCACCGAGGATGCGTCTTCGCAGGTGACAATGACGCAATCCCCCTGAATACTCTTAGGGCTCGCCCCCACCCATGGAACCCTATGGACAGAAGATATTCTACAAGTATTAGTAGGCTGTAATGGCCTGTTGATGCTAAGCCATTGAAGGATTTTATTCAAAAGGGACCAGGAGGGTTCGTCGGTACCTGCTGGAAGTTCCGGGACTCCCGTTAAAATTACCGTGAATGGGGAGACCTCCGGTGGAAGATGAACTGGGCGTTTAGGCCTAGGCCCCCTCTTAGCATCTGTATGATGTAGTTTTTGAGTGACCGAGGGTTTATCTTGGGGTGGCTGCAGTGACCCCTGTGCTGCGATGACATTAGCAGCTGGGGGTAAAACTGCAGGGGGGAGTTGGATAGAGTTTTGTTGACTGGTTAGATGTAACTGAGGTGTAGGTTGTGATATGGATTTGGCATTGGGTTTGGAAGATGCACTCTTTTTTGAGACAGGCACTAAGGTGGTTAAGGGCTCTTTAGTTTTTGCCTGTACTATGGGTGTGACCAGCCGTCTGGATGAATTAACCGGAGTGGTCCCCGAATTGATTGTTACTGGTTCCCCTCCAGTTTTAATAGTACCCGCCCTGGTCTGATTGGGTATTTTAGTGAGGAGTATGGCAAGTTGCTTTTCTATTGCCATGATACTCTTCTCCAAGGGTTGGAGGTGGAGTTTTAGTAGGTCCCTGAAACTAGCAAGGAGTTGTGATGTGTCACTGTCCGGCGGGCTGGGGCCGCCTTCTAGGACATTGACCAAAGTAGAACATTGTAGGCTGGATGAATCGGATGCAACGGAGTTATTACTGGGAGGGACATTTTTGGATAATGGGACACTTGGCCCTTTTTTTTGTTGGTAATATGGGGGTTTGATTTAGTATTCCCCTTTTTGTGCTCTTCAGGCTGCTTTGGGACAGCGCCTTCTCTGACCCCCCTAAGCTTGTTAGCCTGTGCTAGATCCTGGACCGGATCTTCAGATAGAATATGCTCAAGGTCTGGGGTTGTCTCAAGGTTCTCCGTTAAATCCAATTCCAGTGACAGATTAGTGGCTGATAAATCCACGGCACTAGGGATGGAATGAACTTGTGCTGTGGTGCCAGATTGTATTAGAATGGGAATTGGGGTGACTGATGGCAATGGGGTTAAGGCAGTTGCTATGGGGCCCAAAGAAGATCTCCGGGCAATTGCAAGGTCCTGAGAGACCCTACGTTCTAAGACAGCAATATTCTGATTAATGGCCTCAGTTGTTTTAGAGATGAATAAATCAATAGGACCAGTAAATGAGGCAGCTTTAAGAGCAGTTTTACTTCTTAAACCCCTAGTCATGATTTTAACAGTTTATGATCTCACAGTTGGATAATCAAATGTCCAAAGTCAATAGGTGGAAAACAGTACCTTTAAGGCAAAGCCCGGAAAAAGGGGCAAGGGGGGTGGCCCAGCCCAGCCTGGTTCGGTCTGGAACGGGCTGAAACGGGCCCGGGCTTCGCCCGGCGTCCCGCGAGACGGGGGTGACAGCAGCTTTAAGCGCCGCCTGGCGCGTGATTGACGCGGGAAGCGTCTCCGGGAATGCTGGGAGTTGTAGTTTGTAAGCAGCAACCAGCGCCGCGCTCCGCTCGGCGGCCGGACCCGGTGATGGCGCTGGGGTCTGGCGGCGGGAGGCGGGCGGTCTAAGGCACAAAATAGCGAGGATTACACTCTCCTCACAGCAAGGGTTTCCAAACAATAATTTGCTTCGTGGCAATTCCCCCCCTCGACCGGGGTGACAGCAGCTTTAAGCGCCGCCTGGCGCGTGATTGACGCGGGAAGCGTCTCCGGGAATGCTGGGAGTTGTAGTTTGTAAGCAGCAACCAGCGCCGCGCTCCGCTCGGCGGCCGGACCCGGTGATGGAGCTGGGGTCTGGCGGCGGGAGGCGGGCGGTCTAAGGCACAGAATAGCGAGGATTACACTCTCCTCACAGCAAGGGTTTCCAAACAATAATTTGCTTCGTAGTTCGTAGTTGGTAGTCATTATATGCGCTTAATTCTGTCTCAATGTCATCAAGGGCTGTTTTTGCATCAGCTAGTGCTGGAGATGACTTAATTTTACCTTCTAGTTCCTCAATCTCTTTTAATAGTTGTAAAATGAGATCTTTTGCTGTTTCGACAATGAGCATCATAAGATCTCGAGAACAGCGATTCACCATTTGTCTAAAAAAGCTTTTATATGGGCAAAGAGCCCCGGAATGTTCTTAATTTGTAGGCCTTGTGGGATTATTCCGGCTCTAAGATATTTAAGCATAAATTCTCCGTGTAGCTCAATGCGTTTGGTTTTCTTTCTAAGGGCTAAAAGTTTAGTGAGTTCAGCATTATTTCCTATATCATGAGAAGTTCTATTATCAAAAGATGCAGATGTACCAACCATGGACATGAAATCTGCATCACTGAACCCAAACGTTGGAAGAGTAGCCATGGCGGTCACTCTCTCAAGATCTGAGAAGGTAGAATAGTTATTTTACCAACTAGTACTTTTTACTAATGAAGATCGTAATACGTGCTAGATATGTCAGAATAATACAACAACTGAAAAACAGAATTGTGTGAGAATGTTTGACCAAACTTGATAAATCTATGCGTATGATTGGTTTAAGACATTAGATCAGCCAAGACATAACCTATAGACATGTGACATGTGACATAAATAATGAAAAATGCAGTACACACGTGAGCTGTCCCGTGTTCCTGTCCGTTATTTTAAGACATGAAACAGAGTCAGAGGTGTGGCCAGAATTTTTAGTATTTGTTTGGCATTTCACCGACCAGTTACAGCTTATTGTGTTGTTTAATTCAACCAAAGGATACACTTTATTATTTAAGGTTTAATAGGAGTTGGCATTTAAATACATTCACAAAGTGGGATATATTTCCAATCACACAATGTCCCAAATACGCTTAAAAGTGGAATCACAAGCCAATTGTCTCCAAGCCAGGCAGTTTCTCTCATTAGCACTTCTCCTCCCTTCTTCCACAAGAGCAGTTCAAACATGAATGGCAAAATATCCTAGTTTGCAAATGTTTTCTATATAATTTTGGCTCTGCCATATTTGCCACATAATACATCATCCACTGCATAATTTTACAGTTTTAACTTATCATTTTTTTAGCTCGAACCAAAATTTCTTTTAACTAAAAAACGTTACTTGAATGGCTGCAAAGTGGACGGCCCTTTGCAAAGGTTGACTGATCACCTTTCTCACTGCTGCATTTGTATGTTACACTGATACTAATGAGGCAGAATCTTTGCAGAGACTTAACATGTTAATAATGTCTAAATAACAAAGTATAAGAAATATATTGCATTACACTGCAGCCTTTTTTTGATGCATAATTTAGTCAACACTGCGGCATCATTTTGTCCCCCATTGCTGCATAATTCAAGTAGCTCGAGAGCAGGTAGCACATGTTAAAAGTGCGTGTGCATGAAGCAGAGAGACTGAAGTTTGCAACCTTAGTTGACGTGTGTGCAAATCCTGCATTGCCGATCTTTGGAGAGTTGCAGTTACTGAAACAAGGCCAATGGAGGTACCAATGGGTGAGGCGCACTGGCCTCGATGGCAGGGCCGGCTTTATTGCTGGTGGCGCCCTATGCAACAATGTTTGTTGGTGCCCCCAATGATCACCTACGCCTCGGACTCCCTCACTACCACCCTTTAACAGCCCCCCTCAAGTATCCATAACCACACTCTTTCTCAGATGCATTTAATTTGATTTACAGCGCCACTCATACCAGTGTATGGTGTCAGAGCACTTTACATCACACACACTACACAGAGACAATCATTTATATGTGTGTGAATCCCTGTATAGGAAATGTTACATAAGACAAAGGACTACAAGGTGTAGACACCACATTACAACCATACTAGTAGGCAGTATAGTTTAATAGCTCACTGTTCTATGTTAGGATTTTAACTTATAAACTGTAAGTAACAAAAGGATATCTCTTACAAAATCAGTAACCCACTAACCTAGTTAACATTATTTGCACTTTGTGATCTGCATGGTACATGTTCTTTGCAGCAGGCACATTAACCCTCTGTGCTACCTTTCCAGGAGTGAACCCGTCCACTAGACAAAACTCCAATAGGGATAAAATTGATCAGCAAAGTTATCATGACATTTTTATTGGAGCTGAAAATTGCTGGAGGCCAAGAAGGAGGTAGCAAGTTTTTTTTAAATCATAATATACTTGCAAACACTACGCACCCACCCGAAATAGGTACCCAGTGCGGTCTCACCGTTCGCACCGCCCTAACCTGCTCAAGGTTCATGTGACCCCAGTGACAGTCACGGTGACTGGATCACTGTTGCTCTAGGGTGTGCTGGTTCGTAGGCCTGCCCGCAAGTCTGGACATGAACTTCAGTATGGATTGTGGTGGACAGACCTTCAAGTTGAACCCACAATTGACACCACTAGGGTTCACCTGCTTGTACTAAGACATCAGGCTTTCTAAGTTCTAGTGGGGCCTTCTAAGGTCTAGCATGGGAATATGCTCCCTCAGTAGAGTGGTCTGGTTATGAAAGCTGAACTCGGTTCCCCAGTTCCAAATTCGGCCGCTCTGGCCATAGTGCACCATCCTCTCCCCAACTGAACACCATACTGCCCCACGGAGAGAAACTCGCACTTCCTTCAGCTACAAAGTAATTGTGCCTGCTATAAACACTTGGATGTGACTCAATTCAAATTATGCACTTGATAAGAGTAATATGCTGCCTAAAAAAAAACACTACAAGCAAACACTGCAATGCAATGCAAGATTAAGTAAAGCATGTGAAATGAAAGCAGAAACAACATGGTTACCTTAACGATCTCTCACTCACTATTCAGAAATCAGCGAGTGGTTTTACCTGAAAAGTTAAGGTAATGACTACAGGGCTCTGAAGGGAACCGATTCACGGTCCATTGCTTATATCCTTAGAAAACGTAAGCAGTATGTTTTAAAGAAACCTCATCCATAAACACAGAGCCATGGTACACATTTTGTTTTCCAATCCACCCATCAACCAGGTACTGCAATACATCCAGGAATGGTCACTTCCCCACCTGGGGGCAACAATGCTGTTCAAAGAAAGACGAGAAAACAAAAGTAGCGCTTCACAGCAAAGTCTGTAAAGTGAGGCTGATGTGAATAAAACCAACTGGCCACTTTGCAACTACTCTGTCTTGAGTTATTTAATTATGAATTTATTTTTCATAGTTAAAACCTTTTATTTCTCTCCATCCCGAGGCTGCACTTTGGAATAGAAAAATGTCAGAAAAAGGGCATTTCCTGCAAGAGTGTTTCTCTTTTTTGGATCTATTTCACAGGTAAGCAACTAAATGAAAGAAGGAAAGAGGGGTTGTGAACCGTTTCTTCTAGTCACAGATTTCAGTAATTGAGGAGCAAGACAGAAAGAGAGGGAATAATAGGAACAGAGGGGGGGGGGCAGCTGCCAGCACAGAAAAGGACATTGTCCGTGTCTTCTCTGGGCAGTAAGGGAGAGACAGAGTCCTTTTCCTTCTCTGCCCGCCAAGAACGGCCACGAAAGCCGAGCCTTATCTGAAGGCCTTTGCTATTTCTGCCGTCCTGGGACACAGCTTCGAAAAGAAAAAGTAGAGGAACTGAATCTTTTTAATTAAAGAAGTAGGGGCACGCTGTGCCCTTCCGTTCCCGTCCACTTCGACCACTGGCCACAACCCTTGGAGAGACACCCGCCCCCCAGTTATTTCATCCCACTTAAACCCCTGGGATTGTGGCTGCTAAACTAGTATAACATAATTAAACACAGCCTGGCTGTTACCTGTGCGCGCCTCAGCCTCACTCTCCGGTGTCATTTCTAATATATATATATATGTTTCACTCGTCTTCGCTGCTTCATTGTGCATGTGAGAAAGTGTCACTCATAGTCTTTAATATGTCACTCATAATTACATTGGAAATGTCACACATGTCAATCTGAAACGTTGCCAGCTATGACGGCCCTTAGCAGTGCCCATGATGCACGGTGTGTCGGGCCCCCTCCCCCCCAGACATCCATCCATCCATCCTTCCATGCGAGGATAAGGCCCCTTCTGGGCCTCTACAAGTTTAAAAATGCCCGCCTGGCTCTTCCCTTTAAACCTCCGGCCCTGCGGCCCTGAGTGAGCCGTCGGCGCTACAGAACACTTTATAAATCAAATCAATAAAGGTGCTTTATCTAAACAGACTGCTGATGCGCCTCGAGGTGCAGCAAAGACATATATTTATTTGCACATGCATGGATCAAAAGTCAGGGCCGACTTGCGTGATGCGGGCCCCCACCTCCCTTGGGGGCAGCTCCCAGGCTGTGTCGTACGTGTCCAGGAGCTTCTTCCAGGTGCTCTACTGCTTGAGCAGCTTCTCCATGTCCTCGCTGCACTGCCCCCCCCCCCTCTGCCTAGCTCGCTGGGGTATAGAAGACGACCTGGTAGCAGGTGTGGTCCTCCTGGGTGGTGGTGAAGCCCCCGGGCACGCTGACATGCTCAGCGGTGAGGATGGCCTGGACCTTGCCAGCCCAGCCTGCAGGGCCTTCCGGCCCTTGGGGTTCCGCGTCACCTCCACGTAGACGCCCAGTCTTGCGCCGCCGTCGCAGAATGCCAGGTGCACGCGCTGGCCTATCATTGGTGGCGTGGTGACGACGGCGGGTGCCGTGTTGCCTTCCGGCGGGAACGAGGCTTCTGCTTGAGCCCGCCAGCGGAGCAGAGCGATTCCAGCCACAGGCCTGCGGGGTGCCTCCTCGGGCCTGCGGGCTGCGGGGTGCCTCCTGCGGGCTTCAGGCCTCGTCCTCGTGCACTGCGCTGTACTTGGCCTAGTACCTGCGCTGCAGCTGCAGGCGGTCCCAGCGCCGGCCCCCCCAGTAGTGCCTTCATCTCGGTGAAGAGGCGGTGGCTCAGGCAGCATTCGTCATCCAGGACGGCGGCCAGCTTCTCTTCACGGAGAAAGGCCCTCTGGAGCATGCGGGTCACCTCCTGGTAGTGCCCCATGTCCAGGCTCTCCAGCAGCCTCCCAGCCAGGGCCTGCAGCACCTCGGTGGGCAGCAGGCCTTGCAGATCAGGTGGGCCACCTCCTGGGGGTCTGAGGGGGCCTCCAGGCCACACACGGCCTCCAGCAGTGCAGCGCTGCACCCCCTCGCTCTCCGTGGCACTCTTGTCCACGGGCAGGTCCTCCACCCTCAGGCCCTCCAGCAGCCGCTGGCAGGTCTCCTCCAGGAGCTTCCGGATGAACATCCGGGCGCCGGGGTCATGGGCAGGAGGGAGCAACAGCAGCAGCCATCCTGGGGTCAAAGAGTCTCCCTGGCAGAGCGAGCACTAAGCAACACTGGCAGCACCACAAGTCACAACACCAACTAGAACAAGGCAAGATCACCAGGGTGGGCGTGTCTACAGAGGCAGGGCCTTTAATCTACCTGTAGAAAGCAGGATCACCTGTGCTTCACAGGCTCTGACACAGGCTGGGTGTGTCCACAGAGGCAGGGCCTTTAATCTACCTGTAGAAAGCAAGATCACCTGTGCTTCACCAGGCTCTGACACAGGCTGGTCGTGTCTACATGTGTAAAAATGTCTAAATAAGGAAGTATAAGAAAATATATTGCATTACACTGCAGCCTTTTTTTTGTGGCATAATTTAGTCAACACTGTGGCATCATTTTATCTCTCATTGCTGCATAATTCAAGTGCCCCCAAAGCCATGGCTCCCCGATGAAGAACAAATATTGTATAATGAATGAAGAGAATTGAAATGAGAATTTAAATACAGATGAAGATTTCATTAAAACCAATAAAGTGAAACAAACAAAGAAAATATTGTGATTATTCAAACAACCTCAGAGGAGGACATAAGGAGTGTACACTTAGGGGGATGCAAGCAAGAGTTATAGGGAGCACAACTTTAAATCATTAATATTGGACGTACCCTGAGGGCGGATACGTCACCCCTGGAGCACCTCAAGAAAACTATGGAGCTTCTCCCAAACATCCCTTTTAACAAGGAACAAAAGTGGTCTCTTTGTAAGCGTTTTACCCTGTTTCAGCTAGGTGTAACCCTCAATTAATCTGCTTTTGTTTATGACCGCTTGTGGGAGACATGCAAATACAAGTCTGTTGATGAGGCATAATGTGTAACGGTTTTATTGTATATTTATTTGCAGAAGGCCTTTTAGAAGGGAAGCCTGACCTCCATCGTGCATGCCCCCACCTCCCTCTTGGGCATCCCCACACCTCCTCGTAGGCGTCTACCTCCTGCTTTAAGGTGCTGTTCATCCGCAGGACCTTGTCCAGGTGTGCTTGGCACCGAGTGCCCTGGCCCAGCTTGTCGGCTGAGTAGAAGACCACGAGGTAGCACACTGTGTTCGTGGGTGGGGCTGAAGCCCCCTGGGGCACTGACGGACCCCGTTCTGAGGATGGTACTGAGCTTCGCACGGCCCACCAGCAGCGCTTTCTTGCTTCTGTGATTTTTTTAAATTTCCATGTAGTATCCTACCTCGCAGCTGTGGTCCCCGATGGCCAGGTGCACGTGCTCTGAGTCACTCTCCGCCTTTCTCTTTAGTCCCGTAGAGGTCTGCGCGAGCTCCCCGTCGTCGCTCATTGGTTGTGCAGCATGTGTTTGGTGAGCCTCGGCCCCGGTGATTGGTGCTGAGACTGGGAATGTTGCTTCCGGGTCAGGAGAACACTCGAAGCCGTCGGCCTTATCCTCATCCTCTTCTGCCGTGCTGAACTGCACCAGGTAGCCGCACTGCAGCCGCAGGCAGAGCCAGTGCCGGGCCCGCAGCAGGGTCTCCATCTCTTGCAGGAGGCTGAGGCTCAGGCCGGCCTCGTCGGTGAGGAAGGCCGCCAGCCTCTCCTAACGGAGACATTTATTTATTTGTTTACAGGCGCATGGCTCAATAGTCAGGCCAGACTGTCATGATGGAGACCCCCACCTTCCGGGGGGCAGCCCCCAGGCTGCGTCGTAGAGGTTGACGACCTGCCCCCTGGCGCTGTCTTGTGAGCACCTTCCTTATCTCCTCCAGGCTCTCAGCCCCCTGGCCCAGCTCCTCAGAGCCGTAAAAGACCTCTTGGAAGCATTCTTGGCCTTCCTCCCCAGTGGTGAATCTTTCTAGGCGTGCTGACCCGCTCGGCTGCCAGGATGGCCTGGAGCTGGTCCCGTCCGGCCTGCAGGACTTGTTTTTCCTCAGGGTTCTGTTTGATGGTGAAATAGAACTCCACTTTGCTTGTGCTTTCTCCTATGGCCAGGTCCACATGCTGGCCTTCTGCTTCCAGGTCCCTGACTGCCACTTCCGGGTCAGCCGCTGCACCGAACCAGGCCTGGTAGGAGAGTTCCAGCCGCTGTGGTTCCAATTCCAGCAGCTGTGGTTCTAATTCCAGCAGCGGAGCAGGCCCGTCAGCTCCTTAAAGAGGGTGAAGCTGAGGCCGCTCTCGCTGACCAGCAGGGCCGCTAGCTTCTGCTTGCGCAGCACGGCCCACTGTATATGGTGCACCACCAGCTGGAAGTGCCAGGGCCCTGGCTGTCCAGCAGCTTACGCGCCAGCACCTCCAGCATGCCGGGGGGCAGCAGGCCGCAGCACTCAGCCAGCAGGAGGGCCACCGCCTGGGGCTTTCGGGCTGGCAGCCTGCGGATGCTCTCCAAGAGCTCGGCGCCACAGCGCTGCATGGCCTCTCACTCTGCCGCCGGTCAGCTGTTCCTCCCGCAGGCGGTGGAGTGCCCACTCGCAGGCCTCCTCCAGCAGGCTGCGGATGTACACCCGCGCGCCCAGTTAGTTCCCGGGAGTCGAGTGGACCACTGTAGCCATCCCGGGCTTAAGCAGAGCGAAATGCAAACCCTGTCTGAAAGATGAGGCGAATCGTAAACCATGACTCATTGCATGCACACTCAAAAGGCATTGTTACTACTGGCCTTGAGCTGGATGCTAGAATTAATTCAAAAATCGGTATCTCATTCAAATGTTAAGTTCTTTCAGCTCTGTTGGCACTATGCGGATGATGGCAGAGAGTAGTCATATATTTGTTAAATATCATTCAAATGTTGTTTCGTTTTGGCATACATATGGCTTCTAATTCCAGAGAATGGAGTGGTGCACCACCCTTTTGTGTAAGAAGATTTTTGTACAATAAGTATTTTAGTCTTTGTTAAGTTGTGTTTAACAGTCTTTTATTGGAAAGCACATCCAAAATAAAGTAAATAGTCAGCAAATGCGTTTCGTTCATAACAATGAACTTCTTCAGGGCTGTGAATTTCAATATGAAAATACATAAATATTTGGACACAGACATACGCGATCATATACATGACACAAAACAGAAGTGACACAGAGGTGAGTATTGAAAACAGGGAAACACTGAGGGTGAGGTGATGGGACAGGTCAGGAAGATAATCGGCGGGGGACCAAGAATGTGGTGAGGGGTGAACAGAGCGGGGTGAGTTTGTAGGAAGTGATTTAGATTATGGGAACATAGTGTTTGTATCCTAACATCATTAGACTCGTATAATTTGTTGTCACTACAATGGAAGCTGCCTACAGTGCAGGGTCGTAGTTAGAGGTGTGTTTCCCCGAGCAGTATCCTGAACATGGCACCTAGATATAGTGAGAGTATCGCCCCAACAAGTTTAGACCCACACTATGGTCTAACACCTAAATGATGAGGTGCGTTCCGGGTTTTGGGATCAGACATCCATATGAATTCCCAGCCTGAGATAAGAGTGTATGATCTGAGGGTTGGGTAAGGAGCCGAGCTCTGGGACCTGATGTCCCTGATTTACTGAGAACAAAAAGAGGAGTACATACCGTAAGGTTAAGTCGTTTTACTCAATCAGTGCGCTCGTACAGTGCCGTTGCGTGGGCCTCCGTGATAAGGGCATGCAAGCGGTGGATCTGGCGGAAGAAAACACGAAATGTAAGTACTGGTCTAATGTACTGCTAATAATGAGCAGGGCATCAGCGCAATGGATACTGGAAGTGTGGCAGTGCTTCGGTAAGTAGTGGCCGAATACTTGGCTGTGCTGATGGAACTAAATGCGGGTGGTTGCCTGATAGTAAAAGGGCATCCACGTGTGACAGAGACCATTACATACCGCTAGAGTGACTTCCTGTTGATTCTGATGGAGAATCATGGAGTATAACAGAAAGAGCGGCATGTAGCAATGGGGTACAAAAAGGGGTAAGCCCTTAAAAACTCAGGACCTGGGTCCGTGAAACAGTACAAATATAGAGTCGGTCCGAGTTAGAAAGTCTCAAACAGCAATTAGAAAACCAGTTATTTGGTCGGACACACAATCAACAACTTCAATGTAACTTCCTTTAAAGTGCATTCTTCACAAAGTTAAACTATTCAATTCAAGTTCATTGGCATTTATTCATGCAAAGTTTCAGTCAAATTGCAGCCAATAGTTCATTTTGAAGAGATAACAAACATTTCCATGTAATTGTACAATCATTACATTAATAAATTCAAAAAAGTGCTCTCGGTGAAAAGGGAGGGGTGAGTGAAGTGAGGGGGACACGGTAAAGGTGTAGTGACATCTTTATGGCATCATGTTGCAATTGAAAAAACCTTTACAATCAGATCAGTAAGCAAAGGTTCCCAACATTCATCACACATAGAGGGCGAGAAACAATCTCATATTAGAATCCTATGGTGTGAGGAGAAAAAAGCGTAGTTCTACGTTTCGACCCCTGATTACGCTAAAGGGTTGCTTCAAGCCTCATGTTGGGGTCTTCATCAGGAAGGAGGGAGAGCCTATGGGGCAAGGTAAGAACTTATTTTAGTAACTGTAGGTGATTGTGCGTTTAAAAATGGTGAAAGTGGGGATGTGGTAGTACCTACATCAGAGGACGGTCGGCATCTGTACCGTCTTTAAAGGGGCCATGGCACAGCTCCCAAGTTTATCTGAAATAAATTAGCACTAAACATCAGGGTGCTAGTTTGGAAAAAACTGCCTGGGGTAAGCGGTCACTCAGGTCGGGACTTACTTGTGAGATGTGCTCAGTAGCATGGTACCGGAGTGCGCTGTGGGATCATTCCTCACGCCCGGGGACATCAAGTGCTTCTTACTGTCGGGACAGAAAAGTAGCACGCTGGAGTTTAAGATCGCGGGCAAAAGTGTTAGGCATTTGCCGCGAAGAGAATTAGGCTGTGGGTATTAAAACCAAGCAGAGCGGGTTACCGCATTACCTTAAGGCGGGACCTCAGTGGGTAGGTTCTCGTTACACCGGCGAGCTGCATCCGTGTGCTTACTCGCGGTGCAGCCGCTGGATGCCCGTAATGTAAAAGGGGCTCGGCGTCACCGACCAATCAGGGAGACGGAAAGGCGGGTGCGCTCCAAACCTAAGGGAGCGTCTAGAATGAATTCAGTTGCGAGTTTAGGCGGCAGGGGGGGAGTCTAAAGATACCATATGCCGTGTATGCGCATGGAAGGTGACCGAGGCTAGAGGTGGGCTCAAGAGCGCCACAGTGTAGCTTCGTGGTAAGTTAGACTGCGATATTAAATTTAAACCACAATTACGCCAGAGGTACAAATGCAAGTAATAACAAATCATTCATAATTTCACAAAAAATTAAAAACAGTTGTATATGGATGGTCGTGGCAGCAGGCATTGATCAATTTGGAATTGTAGACATTAGACTGTGGCAAATCGCATGTGAAAGACAATCAATAATGTAAATACAATACTCAAATAATGCCTAAAGGGGCGCTTTAGCACGGAAATGGGCGGTATAGGAGGAGTCAAACTCAATACTGATATTCAATGTTCATTCTGGACACAGTCCAGCCATCTGGGAAAAATTGGCGTCGAGTTCATTTAATCCCCTCCTTATGGTTTGGAATTTCTGCATCCACTTACATTCTCTGGTGTTGAGGATAGAGGTCAGATTACCCCCCCGTGGCCCCAGAGAGACTTTTTCAATTACTAGCCAACGTAGAGATTCTGGTGTGTGGTTTTTTTCTTGGAAATGTTCAACCAGAGGTGCCCCAGTCGAGGAGCACCGGATTCTGCTACAGTGCTGAAATATGCGATTTTTGACTTTTTGTATGGTTTGTCCTACATACATGAGGTCGCAAGGGCACAGAATTGCATAGATGACCCCACTGGAGTTGCAATTAGTCAGAGACTTGAGATTGATAGTGAAATTGTTATATTGTATTTGTTTGGTCTCCCAGCACATCGGACATGCTTTGCACGAAGTACATTTGAAATGTCCAACAATTTCAGGTAACTTCCATAGGCTCTGGATCGTGGGTGCCTGCGGAGTCTCCAGCAGTGATCGTACCACCATGTCTCTGACGTTTCTGGCCTTTTTGAAGGCGTGCATGGGAGGTTCAGGGACTTCGAGAATGTCCGCTACCAGGCCCCAATGTTTGTTAACACTTTTTCTTATAATGTTACTTTGAGTACAAAACGTGGTAACGCATATCATGCGTTCAAGTGACGATGTTCGCTTCTTGGGTTCGAGTAAGGTTGATCGGTCCTGGAACCAGGCTCTCTTACGGGATCGCTTCACTAGGCGTTTAGGATAGCCCCTGTCTATCAGACGATTGATGAGTTCATCTGATTCCCTAAAGAAGTCTTCTTTAAGAGAGCAATTTCTTCGAAGGCGCAAAAACTGTCCGAAGGGTAGGTTGTCCCTCAATCCCCTCGTATGGTGGCTAGAGTAGTGAGGAATGATCCCACAGCGCACTCCGGTACCATGCTACTGAGCACATCTCACAAGTAAGTCCCGACCTGAGTGACCGCTTACGCCAGGCAGTTTTTTCCAAACTAGCACCCTGATGTTTAGTGCTAATTTATTTCAGATAAACTTGGGAGCTGTGCCATGGCCCCTTTAAAGATGGTACAGATGCCGACCGTCCTCTGATGTAGGTACTACCACATCCCCACTTTCACCATTTTTAAACGCACTCGGCATGCGTCTCCTGTGCGTCCTTTTCTACATGGCTGAGTCCACCTCTGCATTTCAACGTTTAGCAGCAGGAGCGCGCCGTGAGCCACTCGGCATGCGTCTCCTGTGCGTCCGTTTCTACATGGCTGAGTCCACCTCTGCATTTCAACGTTTAGCAGCAGGAGCGCGCCGTGAGCCACTCGGCATGCGTCTCCTGTGCGTCCGTTTCTACATGGCTGAGTCCACCTCTGCATTTCAACGTTTAGCAGCAGGAGCGCGCCGTGAGCCACTCGGCATGCGTCTCCTGTGTGTCAGTTTCTACATGGCTGAGTCCACCTCTGCATTTCAACGTTTAGCAGCAGGAGCGCGCCGTGAGCCACTCGGCATGCGTCTCCTGTGCGTCCGTTTCTACATGGCTGAGTCCACGTCTGCATTTCAACGTTTAGCAGCAGGAGCGCGCCGTGAGCCACTCGGCATGCGTCTCCTGTGCGTCCGTTTCTACATGGCTGAGTCCACCTCTGCATTTCAACGTTTAGCAGCAGGAGCGCGCCGTGAGCCACTCGGCATGCGTCTCCTGTGCGTCCGTTTCTACATGGCTGAGTCCACCTCTGCATTTCAACTTTTAGCAGCAGGAGCGCGCCGTGAGCCACTCGGCATGCGTCTCCTGTGCGTCAGTTTCTACATGGCTGAGTCCACCTCTGCATTTCAACGTTTAGCAGCAGGAGCGCGCCGTGAGCCACTCGGCATGCGTCTCCTGTGCCTCAGTTTCTACATGGCTGAGTCCACCTCTGCATTTCAACGTTTAGCAGCAGGAGCGCGCCATGAGCCACTCGGCATGCGTCTCCTGTGCGTCCTTTTCTACATGGCTGAGTCCACCTCTGCATTTCAACGTTTAGCAGCAGGAGCGCGCCGTGAGCCACTCGGCATGCGTCTCCTGTGCGTCAGTTTCTACATGGCTGAGTCCACCTCTGCATTTCAACGTTTAGCAGCAGGAGCGCGCCGTGAGCCACTCGGCATGCGTCTCCTGTGCGTCCGTTTCTACATGGCTGAGTCCACCTCTGCATTTCAACGTTTAGCAGCAGGAGCGCGCCGTGAGCCACTCGGCATGCGTCTCCTGTGCGTCCGTTTCTACATGGCTGAGTCCACCTCTGCATTTCAACATTTAGCAGCAGGAGCGCGCCGTGAGCCACTCGGCATGCGTCTCCTGTGCGTCAGTTTCTACATGGCTGAGTCCACCTCTGCATTTCAACGTTTAGCAGCAGGAGCGCGCCGTGAGCCACTCGGCATGCATCTCCTGTGTGTCAGTTTCTACATGGCTGAGTCCACCTCTGCATTTCAACGTTTAGCAGCAGGAGCGCGCCGTGAGCCACTCGGCATGCGTCTCCTGTGCGTCCGTTTCTACATGGCTGAGTCCACCTCTGCATTTCAACGTTTAGCAGCAGGAGCGCGCCGTGAGCCACTCGGCATGCGTCTCCTGTGCGTCCGTTTCTACATGGCTGAGTCCACCTCTGCAGCGTTGCAACGTTTAGCAGCAGGAGCGCGCCGTGAGCCACTCGGCATGCGTCTCCTGTGCGTCCGTTTCTACATGGCTGAGTCCACCTCTGCATTTCAACTTTTAGCAGCAGGAGCGCGCCGTGAGCCACTCGGCATGCGTCTCCTGTGCGTCAGTTTCTACATGGCTGAGTCCACCTCTGCATTTCAACGTTTAGCATCAGGAGCGCGCCGTGAGCCACTCGGCATGCGTCTCCTGTGCGTCAGTTTCTACATGGCTGAGTCCACCTCTGCATTTCAACGTTTAGCAGCCGGAGCGCGCAGTGAGCCACTCGGCATGCGTCTCCTGTGCGTCCTTTTCTACATGGCTGAGTCCACCTCTGCATTTCAATGTTTAGCAGCAGGAGCGCGCCGTGAGCCACTCGGCATGCGTCTCCTGTGCGTCAGTTTCTACATGGCTGAGTCCACCTCTGCATTTCAACGTTTAGCAGCAGGAGCGCGCCGTGAGCCACTCGGCATGCCTCTCCTGTGCGTCCGTTTCTACATGGCTGAGTCCACCTCTGCATTTCAACGTTTAGCAGCAGGTGCGCGCCGTGAGCCAGTCGGCATGCGTCTCCTGTGCTTCTGTTTCTACATGGCTGAGTCCACCTCTGCATTTCAACGTTTAGCAGCAGGAGCGCGCCGTGAGCCACTCGGCATGCGTCTCCTGTGCTTCTGTTTCTACATGGCTGAGTCCACCTCTGCAGCGTTGCAATGTTTAGCAGCAGGAGCGCGCCGTGAGCCACTCGGCATGCGTCTCCTGTGCGTCCTTTTCTACATGGCTGAGTCCACCTCTGCATTTCAACGTTTAGCAGCAGGAGCGCGCCGTGAGCCACTCGGCATGCGTCTCCTGTGCTTCTGTTTCTACATGGCTGAGTCCACCTCTGCATTTCAACGTTTAGCAGCAGGAGCGCGCCGTGAGCCACTCGGCATGCGTCTCCTGTGCTTCTGTTTCTACATGGCTGAGTCCACCTCTGCATTTCAACGTTTAGCAGCAGGAGCGCGCCGTGAGCCACTCGGCATGCGTCTCCTGTGCGTCCGTTTCTACATGGCTGAGTCCACCTCGGCATTTCAAGGTTTAGCAGCAGGAGCGCGCCGTGAGCCACTCGGCATGCGTCTCCTGTGCCTCAGTCTCTACATGGCTGAGTCCACCTCTGCATTTCAAGGTTTAGCAGCAGGAGGGCGCCGTGAGCCACTCGGCATGCGTCTCCTGTGCCTCAGTCTCTACATGGCTGAGTCCACCTCTGCATTTCAAGGTTTAGCAGCAGGAGCGCGCCGTGAGCCACTCGGCATGCGTCTCCTGTGCTTCTGTTTCTACATGGCTGAGTCCACCTCTGCATTTCAAGGTTTAGCAGCAGGAGCGCGCCGTGAGCCACTCGGCATGCGTCTCCTGTGCCTCAGTCTCTACATGGCTGAGTCCACCTCTGCATTTCAAGGTTTAGCAGCAGGAGCGCGCCGTGAGCCACTCGGCATGCGTCTCCTGTGCTTCTGTTTCTACATGGCTGAGTCCACCTCTGCATTTCAATGTTTAGCAGCAGGAGCGCGCCGTGAGCTACTCGGCATGCGTCTCCTGTGCTTCTGTTTCTACATGGCTGAGTCCACCTCTGCATTTCAACGTTTAGCAGCAGGAGCGCGCCGTGAGCCACTCGGCATGCGTCTCCTGTGCTTCTGTTTCTACATGGCTGAGTCCACCTCTGCATTTCAACGTTTAGCAGCAGGAGCGCGCCGTGAGCCACTCGGCATGCGTCTCCTGTGCGTCCGTTTCTACATGGCTGAGTCCACCTCGGCATTTCAAGGTTTAGCAGCAGGAGCGCGCCGTGAGCCACTCGGCATGCGTCTCCTGTGCCTCAGTCTCTACATGGCTGAGTCCACCTCTGCATTTCAAGGTTTAGCAGCAGGAGCGCGCCGTGAGCCACTCGGCATGCGTCTCCTGTGCCTCAGTCTCTACATGGCTGAGTCCACCTCTGCATTTCAAGGTTTAGCAGCAGGAGCGCGCCGTGAGCCACTCGGCATGCGTCTCCTGTGCTTCTGTTTCTACATGGCTGAGTCCACCTCTGCATTTCAAGGTTTAGCAGCAGGAGCGCGCCGTGAGCCACTCGGCATGCGTCTCCTGTGCGTCAGTTTCTACATGGCTGAGTCCACCTCTGCATTTCAACGTTTAGCAGCAGGAGCGCGCCGTGAGCCACTCGGCATGCGTCTCCTGTGCCTCAGTCTCTACATGGCTGAGTCCACCTCTGCATTTCAAGGTTTAGCAGCAGGAGCGCGCCGTGAGCCACTCGGCATGCGTCTCCTGTGCGTCAGTTTCTACATGGCTGAGTCCACCTCGGCATTTCAACGTTTAGCAGCAGGAGCGCGCCGTGAGCCACTCGGCATGCGTCTCCTGTGCCTCAGTCTCTACATGGCTGAGTCCACCTCTGCATTTCAAGGTTTAGCAGCAGGAGCGCGCCGTGAGCCACTCGGCATGCGTCTCCTGTGCCTCAGTCTCTACATGGCTGAGTCCACCTCTGCATTTCAAGGTTTAGCAGCAGGAGCGCGCCGTGAGCCACTCGGCATGCGTCTCCTGTGCCTCAGTTTCTACATGGCTGAGTCCACCTCGGCATTTCAACGTTTAGCAGCAGGAGCGCGCCGTGAGCCACTCGGCATGCGTCTCCTGTGCTTCTGTTTCTACATGGCTGAGTCCACCTCTGCATTTCAACGTTTAGCAGCAGGAGCGCGCCGTGAGCCACTCGGCATGCGTCTCCTGTGCCTCAGTCTCTACATGGCTGAGTCCACCTCTGCATTTCAAGGTTTAGCAGCAGGAGCGCACCGTGAGCCACTCGGCATGTGTCCACCTCTGCAGCGTCGCAACGTCAGGAACTTCGACATCAACAGGGATTTAGCTTCGTTTTTGTGAGTTTTTGCCTCTTTATAAATAAAGTTTTTATTGAAGGTAATAGATGATCGGATCGTGGTGAGAAGATTCTTGGCCTCCAACACATTTTGTCTCTCGAGGTACTTTTTGTCCTTTCGTATCAACATTGACAGTGACTCCTTTTTATTTTTTCTGGGGGTGGCACATATCTTCATGTTCCTATATTTTGGGCAGCAACTCACACAAGCCTTATTTGAAAACTGCTACCTCAAGACTCCTCTTTCTTGTAACTGGCAAAATATTCTTGGAACATTTATCAGAGCACTTGTCACGAGTGTAGTGTGTTCTAATATGAAGAATCTTCTTTTTACTGTGCTGTGGTATGCTGCCATCTAGTGGCTTTTTATCATATATCAGTTTTCAGTGTTTCAGTCGAAATATTTACTGTTCAGTATTTAAGAAGCATTATTGAATATTTTATGTCAATTATAGCTTTACAGTTTACAGTTTTGTCTCATTTCAAGTACAGTTTACAGTATTACAGTTATACATATTACGTTTTTACTTACATTAGGGAAATGAAGTTTTCTTTGCAGCATTTTGATGAAATTTACATGGCCCCTACACAGGGTTGAACCCTTACACAGGGTGAGTGTTCCCTTACAAGAGGGTTGACCCTACGTCAGGGTAAGTTTTGGGAGTAACACTGGTATTTTTTGGCTTAGAGAAAACACAGAAATGTGACTACCTTTCGATACAGGACCCCGCCCAACCTCCCTTGGAAGAAACAACTGTGCTTACTTTTAGAAGACAGAGCCGATACATGGTTGGAACCATCCCGGACTTGGATTATTCTGTACACCTTATGTGGATTGTGATTGTGATTAGACAGGTCTTCGACCTCTGAGAACAATTTCTTGTCTTTTATAGTAGCTCCATCCTGGGTCTCACAGGATGTTTTCTTCTCCTTCACGCTGACACTGTTCAAGGCACAGCGGAAGTTGGTTTTCCAGGTGGAACGGTCATCAGGCCGCTCACTGTATTTGCCGCCATGTATGGCCCAAGCCTAGCGTCAAGAGAATACGAATGAATTTGTAAACTTCCACTATACATCTTATAATTAGTTTTATCTTTCTAGGTGAGGCTAACCTGGGAATGTCTGAAACATTCCCTTGTAATGTAGTGAATGAGTCAACCATTTTGGAAATTATAAATAGCATTACAGTATGAGCCCCACCAGAAAAGACCCTGCTTTACATACGAGCCACTGTACTTCAAGCAGAAACACACATGTGGTCCGGTGCCATTCAAGCCTCCCCACCACAGGTACAGTCTTAGTCAACCACACTGATCCCCAGTCCATACAATAGTGAAACACTGCAAGTACCCTGGGTGGAAACTAGAGGTAAGCAGAATCTATAATATTGATGTAGGAAGGTCTCCATCAATGGTCACAAGTGTAATACCCTGGATGAAATGCATTCAAGCCCTTGTACACTTTCATGAACCTGTTCATTTGTAACCAGAGATCGATAAAGTTGTCACTGTAGGGCAAACCTGCCAATAAATAAATATATACCACATCAGAATAGAAGTGAAACAGTTTTCACCACAAAACATATGAAGAGGGTTTTCAGAACAGAATAATCCAAACCAACTGTTCTTATTAACCGTATGCTTATCCTTTTTTAGGTTCTTAATTTGCTTCAAAAGGGATTCGTGTATCAGATGTGTTGTGTTTTAGTAATGCAAGGTTCCTCAATATTAAGTGATTGTTAAACACCAAAAATAATAATAATTCATTCAAAGACCTGTGTGGCGGTGAAGGAGAATCATCTTATCAAACAGTAGACATTGAATGTTTTTAGAAACACTGTAAATCTATTCAGAAAGCGTCTGCCAGCTGGAAGGAAAGTCAATTCTACAGGAACGCAGCCCGTGTTGGCACCCTTACATTTATGCTTACTATGCTCTGAATGACTTAATTTGACTAATCAATTGATTCACACACTGGGAAGCAGAGCTAATTTTTTTTGATGGTTCATGATGAGGTGATAGATGTTATTCCTTATTTACCTCCCAATTCAAACTGCAACCCCAAAGCCAAGAATCCCCGTACAATACAGACCCCGTTACTAGTTGTGTATACCGGAGAGCAAGGATTATCCATGCTAATTTAGCATGAACAGTCCCACTCTTGAGACTTTCACCACCACAGATAAAAATATGGATTCAGCGACCATCTTCCACAAGAACTGTTTTTTCAAACAACAGCTTGTAACCCACCAGAAATCAGACGACCAATTGTGCCAGAGGAGAGCAGCAATCTTAAAAGAAAAAGATGCAACTCTAGTAACATAGACAAAATAACAACAACCGCCAAGGCTCTATTCAATCAGGCAGGAGCAAACTTGGAGCAGCCCGTCGAAAGTTGGGAAGACTTTGGTACATCCCTTAGAGGTAAATTCGCATCAAGGCAAGTCGTGAACCAGAGGAAAGCCCCAGCAACCACTACCGAAGCTGAAAAGAGCCATGCTTCTAAAAAATTAAAGCAATCTATAAATCGAACGTTAAAGCAACAACGGAAATTTCCAAATAATCGGTGTCTGCAAGATACCCTTCGGGAGCTAAGGAAATCGCTTAAACAGCGGAGATGGGAGAACAAAAGAGCAAAGGAAAATGCACTATGGGCACAACTTCTTCATGATGCAAAACAGCGAAATAGTGCCAAATTCTGGGCATCCGTACACAAACTGCAGCGGCCTAACCACTGTGGCATAGACTCCAACATCAGAGGCAACCTGGGCTGATTATCTATTCCAACACTTTAACGACCCTGTACCGGCTCTTGCTACCCCCCCCCCCATCTAACCCTGGATGCGTCAGAATAGACAAATCAATAGGGGCAGTGGTAATCTACCAGCATCCAAATAATGGCGACAGCATACAATTAGAGCCCACGCAGCAGGAGACAGAACTGCAACCAGATCACCACAATC
Source organism: Lissotriton helveticus (assembly GCF_964261635.1). Lineage (NCBI taxonomy): Eukaryota > Metazoa > Chordata > Amphibia > Caudata > Salamandridae > Lissotriton > Lissotriton helveticus. Next base: position 1,219,776,513 of record NC_136071.1, on the reverse strand, counting down.
AACCCAGTGCATCAGATGAGCAAAATGACCTCCTGGCCTTGGCTATAAAGAAACAAATAATAAGAGGCAGAAGGGCGGGTGCACCCGGCCCAAACGGCATACCCCCAATGCTGTATAAACAGAACCCAGAATTTTGGGGCAAGGCACTAGCCCCAGTGATAGGACAAGCTTTAAGAACCTCTGAATTTCCAGAGTCATGGAGTGTGGAAAATTAGTACGGTCTGGTAAACATTATCTGCGCCATCTTGCCTTTTTCCCTGATGCCACACTTTTTGTCGTGCGCACCCGCCATTTTAGGTGCCTCGATCAGAACAACCCTTTTTGCATGCCACTGGCCCCCGGCATAGCCCTCCTCCCTCACAAAGCCCGCACTCTGACAACCCCCGCTCACACATGCCTTGGGTCATAAACCCCTCTTCAGCGCAGCTCTGCCTCAGAACCCCATCCTGTCCCCAGCGCGACACCTCCCTTCCTTCCTTTTATGGTCCCAGGCTCTTTTTTGATACAAAACCCCTTTTCCTGTGTGCCCGTTTGTCTTCCTCGTTCCCAGGCCGACACCTAGCTCTGCCGATACTGTTTATTGCCCCTCCCCGTACAGTAGAAAGCTTCCCTCATCAAAGGACCCTCGAGTTGATCAATGCCCCCACCCTATGAGATCCGATCAAACCCCCACATTCCGTGAACCGGCGGAATGTCCAGCTGCGCGATAATCATCACCTGTCGTGACCGGGGTGGGGACTTCTGCTGTATATGTGTGTGGGAACGGGCTTGGAGCGGGGATTCCGAGAATGTCTTTCCGTACATCAAAGCATTTGCCATGAATATGTTATATGTAATAAAGCAATAAAGCTGTGTATAAGAGGCCAGGCCTCAGAGATGCGGTTAGAGCACCTCAGAACGATACCTGCTATTTGAACTGATGTGTTCTCCTCCGGAGAGAATAAACCTTGTTTCCTGCCTTCCCGTCTCCAGCGCCTGCCTCTTCATTGATTAATAATTCGTGGGTTAAAGAGGCGATACCGCCGGGCAAATATCGATTGTCCCCTGACCTTAGATTTAACATGGAGAGGCTCAATCATTAGCCCAATGCATAAGCAGAGGTCAAGGACAGCTCCAAACAATTATCGATTGATAGCCCTCATAGATACTGAAGCCAAATACTATGCGGGCATCATTTTAAACGATCTGGCCAGCTGGTCCACTGCTAACAACATCATACCCATAACTCAAACCGGTTTCCGCCAAGGGCACGGCACCATTACTAACATCATGGCCCTAACAATGACTATGGATGCTGCAAAGCAGGGCAAATATCCTTTATACCTCTGCTTCATAGACTATTCAGCAGCCTTTGACCACGTTGATCGTAAGAAGCTCTGGCACAAGCTGGATAGATGGGGCATACCAGCGCCCCTTTTAGATGAGCTTATTAAACTGCATACTAATACGTGCGTAAGAATTAAATTAGGAGCTGGGACCCACCTTTCTACCAAAATAACCACAACAAAGGGCCTAAAGCAAGGATGCGTTTTGGCCCGTCTGTTATTTAGTCTTTTCCTGGCGGACCTACCTGATAAGCTCAACTGCTGCTTTTCCCGCGCTCCAAAATTAGGCGGCATAACACTAACAAATTTGCTATACGCCGATGATCTGGTCTTGATCAGCCGGACACCCATTGGACTACAGCGCCTTCTAGACGCGACTCACAAGTTTTCGCAACAGAATGGACTAAATATAAACTTTCATAACACCAAAACCATGGCAGTAAACCATCACAAGAAGGCAAAACCTAGTTGGTACCTGGCCGGTAAGCATCTAGACCAAGTAACAATCTACAAATACCTGGGTGTGTTGCTAGACCATAACAACTCATTTAAGCCACAGCTGGAATCCTTGCGAAGGAAGGGAGTCACAACCTACTTAGCGCTGAAACCTCTGAAGAAGCTGCTCCCGGACTTAACTCTCGACCCTTTTCTAAAAGTCCTCCGTGCCAAATTGAAACCTATAATCACCTACGGAAGTGAATCTATGACCGGTAGAGACGCCGCAACTCTTGACAGCATAATGGCATCCTCCTATAGAGCAATTTTCCATCTTCCCAATTACACTTCACCAGCTCAAATTAGGCTGGAATTTTGCCTTCAAAAACAGGCAGCAGACAGGACGGGAGCCTTTATAAAACGAGCTGGCACAAAATTAGAGCTGCAGAATTAGGGTCCTTAAATAATCATCTCTGGGTAGAGCTGCACCGAACCGCAAAATTGCCAGCTTATAAGTATCTCCAAGAATCTATTAAAACCTTAGGCTTGACAGAAGCCTGGAACATCTCAATCAGCCACTTGGAGTTTAAAAAACTAGTAACAAAGACAATAAGGTTAATATCATCAATGGAGGATAAGAAAACATTGTCCAAACGTGCTCACGGTTGGGCTGTGCTTAATAACTATGAAGTCCTCAAACCCCAACCCTACCTTATGGCACAAACAAAGATTGCCACCAAGGAAAAGTTTTTAAGACTTTGTCTGGGAGTTGGCCTGATTAACCCATTTCTACCGCCTTGGGAAAGAAAGTGATGCGAACAGACTTGTCGTCTGTGCACCTGCGGCACGGAGAATCTCGTCCATATTATATGTATCTGTAAAAACTTAAAGGACATACGGATCTCCTTGTTGAAACCATTCTTTAATCTGCACGGCGTCAGGTCCTGCAGACAGGTGGTGATGCTGTGCCTTAATCCAACTTTAGTAATAGCTTAATTGCCGTCTTGTAAAATTCTTTGAACTAACAGAAAAAAGGCTGAAAAATGTACCCTCAGTTGTCATTGACTAGATCCGTTCAACGGCCCTTGCCCTACAAGATCTTGCCTAGTAAAGGTATCTCATGGTTTCCTAAACTGGTACTGCAAATTGCAAGCAGGGCCATCAGACATCTGTCTCATGCCGCACAGATGTTTCTTATTAGTTCAAAGTGATATATTTGATCAAACTGACTTTTCAGTGACTGAGTGTTAATTGCACAATTGATTATTTTGTCTTGTAAACTCCTAACTTATTGTAATCCTGATTTTATTGTTATGTGCTATATGCGACCCTTGACCCTGCTTCAGGGCCGGTCGCTCCACACACTGCGCAGCTCCCCATGAGTGTGCCAGGCTCCACCGCTGCTACCTCAAGTTACCGCTGCCCTGCAGCTGAGCTTTTGGTTCCCCCTCCGCCGGTTTCTCCGCCCGTGTCTTTGCCGCCGCCCCTGCTAAGTATTGTATCCTGTGCTTGTATTTAGTTTTTTTGCCTGTCTCTGTGCCTATTGTACTGCCCGTTTTTCCTGTCCTGTGTACCTGCCCCCTCGCCCGTTTTTCCCGCTCTTCTCCCCCCCCCGCTCCCCGCCGCTGCTCCCCTGAGGCCCCGCCCCCTTTTTTCTTCCTGTACCCCCATTCGCCGCCCCGCTCCCGCCTCCCAGCTGCTCCTCCCTCCCACTTCGCCATTTATGGCGGAGTCAACGCGTACGCGCAGCGAGCACGCCGATTGTGTGCCAAAGGCAAGCCCGTCTACGCCCGTCCGCACCTGGCCCGCGCCCAGCGCCAGGACCCCTGGCCCCCGAAGATGCCAGCCCACACGACGGACTTACAACGCCGCCACCCTCATCGCAATCAAACCCGACCGAAATAAAGCCTGCTACCGAGCGACCCCGAGACGCACCCACGGACCCTTCGCCTGCAATCCTGCAAGTTCTCCTGCATCTGGACCTGTACCGTACCCGCCAAGCCGAGCACCAGCAACAACCACCTCAAGTGCATCCTGCTCAACACCCGCTCCGTCCACAGACACGCCATCGAACTATGGAACATGCTCGACACAACTTCACCTGACGTCGCCTTCCTCACGGAAACCTGGATGAACGCCTCCTCTGCGCCCGACATCGCCATCGCCATCACCATCCCGGACGGATACAAGATCACCCGGAGGGACCGCGTCAACCAGACTGGAGGAGGCCTCGCCATCGTACACAAGAACACCATCCGCATCACGACCGACTCCAGCGACACCTTTTCCGCCGCCGAGCACCTCCACTTCCAGATACACACCGACCCAAAGACGACCCTCAGAGGCACCCTCATCTACAGACCACCGGGACCACTCACACAATTCAGCGAAGACATCGCGGACTTCATCAGCCCACACGCCCTTACCTCCGCTGACTACATCCTCCTAGGGGACCTCAACTTCCACCTGGAGAACAACAAGGACCGCAACACCGCCGCCCGCTGGACAACCTCGCCAACCTCGGACTCAAGCAACTGGTCAACACCCCCACCCACTACGCCGGCCACACGCTTGATCCCGTCTTCTCATCCAGCAAGCACATCACCGTCAGCCACGCCACCCGACTTCACTGGACCGACCACAGCTGCGTCCACTTCAGCTTCAGAAGAACCACGACCCACCACCACCCGCAACAGGTTCCTCACAGGAGCTGGAGCAAGATCACCGCAGAGCAGCTCACCACCTCCCTCAGCCAGAACCCACCCGCCTACACACGGACCCCAACAAAGCAGCCCGCAACTTCACGCAGTGGCTGACCTCCTGCGCCGACGACCTCGCGCCACTGAAGAACCCTCCCAGCAGACCCAGAAGCAAGAAAGCCTCCTGGTTCACCAACGAACTCAAGGACTCCAAGAAGAACTGCCGCACCCTCGAGAAAGCCTGGCTCTTCGACCAGACCGCAGACGACATGACCGCCCTCAAAAACGCCACCCGCAAGCACCACCAGCTTATCCGCACCACCAAGAAGACAGCACTAAAGGAACATCTGGACAACAACGCCCACGACAGCAAGGAACTCTTCAGCATCGTCAAGGAGTTCTCCAACCCCAACACCGGCAACAACGACATCACTCCTTCACAAGATCTCTGCGACTCTCTCGCCTAGTTCTTCCACCGCAAGATCGGCGCACCATCCACGCACCCAACCGTCGAACCAACGCCCCCCACTGCTGCCCTCCGCACCTGGACCACGGTAACCACCGAAGACACAGCCCGCACGATGAACACCATCCACTCCGGATCTCCAACCGACCCCTACCCCCACCACGTCTTCAACAAGGCCGACTCCACCATCGCACCCCAACTCTGGGACATCATCAACACCTCCTTTTGCACCGCCACCTTCCCGGAGAGCTGGAAGCATGCTGAGCTCAACGCCTTACTGAAGAAACCAACAGCGGACCCCACCGACCTCAAGAACTTACGCCCCATCTCGCTCCTCCCTTTTCCTGCCAAAGTCATCGAGAAGATCGTCAACAGACAGCTTGCCGCCTTCCTCGAGACAAACGGATCACTCGACCCCTCGCAGTCCGGTTTCCGAGCCAACCACAGCACCGAGACTGCCCTCATCGCAGCCACCGACGACATCAGAACCCTGCTCGACAACGGGGAAACAGCGGCCCTCATCCTCCTAGACCTATCTGCAGCGTTCAACATTGTCTGCCACCGCACCCTAGTTCAACGCCTCAGCAACATCGGTATCCAAGAGAAGGCTCTGGAGTGGATCACCTCGTTCCTCGCCGGAAGAACACAGAGAATCTGCCTCCCCCCATTCCGATCCGAGGCCACCGAAGTCATCTGCGGTGTACCACAAGGATCATCACTGAGCCCCACCCTCTTCAACGTCTACATGAGACCACTTGCAGCCATCGCACGCCAACACAACCTCAACATAATGTCCTACGCCGACGACACCCAACTGATCCTCTCCCTCACCAGAGACCCCGCCACCGCCAGAACCAGCATACACGAAGGGATGAAAGACGTCGCCGAATGGATGAAGAACAGCCGCCTGAAACTGAACTCAAACAAGACAGAAGTCCTCATCCTGGGATCATCGCCCTCCGCTTGGGACGACTCCTGGTGGCCCCCCGCCCTGGGCACCACTCCCAAGCCAACGGACCACGCACGCAACCTGGGATTCGTCCTGGACTCCTCCCTCTCGATGAGCAGACAAGTCAACGCCGTCTCCTCATCGTGCTTCAACACCCTACGCATGCTCCGCAAGATCTTCCGATGGATCCCGACCGAAACCAGGAAGACGGTCACCCAGGCACTCGTCACCAGCCGACTGAACTACGGAAACATCCTCTACGCCGGAACCACAGCCAAGCTACAGAAAAGACTCCAACGCATCCAGAACGCCTCCGCCTGACTCATCCTGGACATCCCCCGATGCAGCCACATCTCCGGCCACCTGAGGGACCTGCACTGGCTCCCCGTCAGCAAGAGGATCACATTCAGGCTCCTTACCCATGCACACAAGTCTCTCCACGACCTGGGCCCCAGGTACCTCAACGACCGGCTGACCTTCTACACTCCCACCTGCCAGCTACGGTCCGCCAGCCTCGCCCTCGCCGCCGTACCACGCATCCGAAGAGCCACCGCCGGAGGAAGATCCTTCTCTTACCTGGCTGCCAAGACCTGGAACTCCCTCCCCACCCACCTCCGGCTGACCCAGGACCATCTCGCCTTCAGGAGACAACTCAAGACCTGGCTGTTCGAGCAGTAGCATACCCCTACCCCCAAGCGCCTTGAGACCCTCCCGGGTGAGTAGCGTGCTATACAAATGTTATGATTGATTGATTATGATTGATTGATTGCAAGGTTTTAATTAATCAAGCATAATAAAATTACTTACTTACAGATAAAAATATGGAGGCCGGCTGCGGACTACTCATATGGATTATGCAACGCGAGTCTCGAGCCTACCACAGTTGCTTCAGAGCCCTGCTGTTCTAGTGATATGTGCATTGCACCATTCACCAAATCTCAATTACCCAATGTGACGTAAGAAAAATAACGTGACCTGTACCGCTATTGAGTAGATTCGAGCAGCAGATCCTCTCCATCTCCACCCCCTTTCATTAAATTCAACCTTTTCCCTGAAAGAGGAGTTGGCAGGAAAAAGGAAAAGGGATCACGATATGTTGACCTTTGGAAAACTATGACGAGCGAAATTGGTGAATGTGAGGTGCGAGGCAGATCTCGCCACACTACTTTACAAAAACCTTAAAAGCTTCCAAATTGTTTTTTATTTTTTTGGGGGGATAGATTGGAATTTGTATCCTGTACGATTTACATAAAAAACGTGATATAACAATTTCCCTTATCTAGCATAATTCCTACTGAACAGTGGGAACAGCTTCAGCACTCACCCGACGCACGCCACGACCGAACCACCGCCCCCCACCACCACCCTCCGCGCCTGGACCCCGATCAGCACCGAAGACACCATCCGCACGATGAACTCCATCCACTCCGGATCTCCGACCGACCCCTGCCCCCACCACGTCTTCAACAAGGCCGACGCTGTCATCGCACCCCACCTGCGGGACATCATCAACACCTCCTTCGACACCGCTACCTTCCCGGAGAGCTGGAAGCATGCCGAACTCAGCGCTCTACTCAAGAAACCATCAGCCGACCCCACCGACCTCAAGAACTACCGCCCCATCTCGCTGCTCCCGTTCCCGGCTAAAGTCATCGAGAAGACCGTCAACAAGCAACTGGCCGCCTTCCTCGAGACAAACGGCTCCCTCGACCTCTCGCAGTCTGGCTTCCGGGCCAACCACAGCACCGAGACCGCCTTGATCGCAGCTACAGATGACATCCGAGCCCTGCTTGACAACGGAGAAACAGCGGCCCTCATCCTCCTGGACCTCTCCGCGGCCTTCGACACTGTCTGCCACGGTACCCTAGTACAGCGCCTCAGCAACGTCGGAATCCAGGAGAAGGCACTGGAGTGGATCACCTCCTTCCTCGCCGGAAGGACACAGAGAGTCCGCCTCCCTCCGTTCAGATCGGAAGCCACCGAAGTCATCTGCGGCGTCCCTCAAGGCTCCTCGCTCAACCCAACACTCTTCAACGTCTACATGAGCCCCCTGGCAGCCATCGCACGCCAGCACAACCTGAACATCATCTCCTACGCCGACGACACCCAGCTGATCCTCTCCCTCACTAACGACCCCGCCACCGCCAGAGCCAACCTGCACGAAGGGATGACAGACGTAGCCAAATGGATGTCGAACAGCCGCCTGAAACTGAACTCAGACAAGACGGAAGTCCTCCTCCTGGGATCCTCACCCTCCGCCTGGGACGACTCCTGGTGGCCCCCCGCCCTGGGCAGCGCACCCAAACCAACTGACCACGCACGCAACCTGGGCTTCATCCTGGACTCCTCCCTCTCCATGACCAGACAAGTCAACGCCGTCTCCTCGTCGTGCTTCAAAATCCTGCGCATGCTACGCAAGATCTTCCGATGGATCCCCACCGAGACCAGGAAGACGGTCACCCAGGCCCTCGTCACCAGCTGACTGGACTACGGCAACTCCCTCTACGCCGGAACCACCGCCAAACTCCAGAAAAGACTCCAGCGGATCCAGAACACCTCAGCACGACTCATCCTGGACATCCCCCGCCGCAGCCACATCTCCGGACACCTGAGAGACCTGCACTGGCTCCCGGTCAACAAGAGAATCACCTTCCGGCTCCTCACCCACGCACACAAAGCCCTACACAACCAAGGACCAGGATACCTCAACAGCCGCCTCAACTTCTACGCTCCCAAACGCCAGCTTCGATCGACCAGCCACGCCCTCGCCACCGTCCCCCGCATCCGAAGAGCCACCACTGGAGGAAGGTCCTTCTCCTACCTGGCCGCCAAGACTTGGAACTCCCTTCCGATCCACCTCCGCCTGACCCAGGACCACCTCGCCTTCAGGAAACAGCTCAAGACCTGGCTGTTCGAGCAGTAGCGGACCCCCAGCGCCTTGAGACCCTCCGGGTGAGTAGTGCGCTATACAAATGCGGTGATTGATTGATTGATTGATATATCTTGACTCAGCCCACGAAGCCCTGCCTGGATAAATCATGAATCTTGCAGGACCTTGAAAAGCTCAGTCCTGACCCCTAATATCCTTCCTGGCGAGACGCTTCCAGGGAATGCAGAAGATGTCTTCTCTGGGTTCTCCAGCACAGTCCATAGCTGCTGCTGTTGATCTGCCTCATCAGCCAAGGGCCAAAGAGTTCCTTGTGGAAGAAAACACATCCCCAAATGATTCATTCCCCAGACACCTGTCAAAATAACAAACCAGTCACCCACAGAGATCGTATTGTATGTTAAGGGTGGATGGCCTATTTTACCATGGACCACACGAACACCCGAGCATAAGAATTCCACCTTTCTAGAGTCAGCTTAAAAATCCCCAGGGAGACGCGGCGATCTACCTGAACGCAACATTGATGATTGTGCTTCTAACGTCCATTCTGAAGCCTCTTTCACTGGCCGGACAGAGATGACCACACTGTCATCCGGGTAAACTCAGAGGGATTAAAACAGGACTGAGCCTTTTCCAGATAGCGCTTCGAAGTATCTTCTTGCCTTTGGGCACTTGTGTCTGCCCGACCTTATCCTACAATCTAGGCCTTCGCCGGCCCTCAAATTCTAGATTGATATGAACGGTCCAGCCTTCTTACCTCATCAACACAACTTGCTTGTATTAACATACGGTGACTTACCTTTTTAAATCTTTTATATGACGATGCCTTAAAAACACTTAATTTGCGTCAAAACCTCGACACATTTCTCAGTCTGCAGATCTGATACCACTCAGCAAGAAGATCTAATCGAGGAGCGGACAGTGTTCACCCACCTACATCTCAGACAACATAACAGCCACTGAAATCCTCTCCCCAGCGCTTCGCTCTTCGATTCACTTGTTTGCACTTGAATATCACTAAAGCACTACACGTCACTTAATCACGTTTACAGCACTTTTAATAGTCATGAAATCTATAGGATAAAAAATGAATTTTCCTTCTCCATCAAATCAGAGAGTGGCCTGACAGCAGGACGCCTTTATTGTATGCATCAATAAATACCCATGGGCAAAGCTAACAGCATTGACGGAGGTGTAGAGTTGCATCTAAATCTGGGATTAGGCAGAGAAAGCATAAAGTGAAGGAAATAAGACGAGAACGAGCTTAAAAACGGGCCACAACTATCGGTACTTTGGTAAACATGGCTGTTCTTGCTCTGCTGAGCTTATTTTTGGGATGTTCAGTGTCTTAGCGAGCACTCACCTGTCACACGCAGCCATTGTGTGAAGCTGATGGACAACTTGAATCCAATGTCAGACTGTGGAAGGGATTTAAGAAGAGGTGTGCCACTTTCGTTGAAACGGAATCTGCAGAAATCAAGCAGACAATATCAATCAATCAATCAATCAGGTCATTTGTAGAGCGCACTACTCACCCGTAGGGTCTCAAGGCGCTGGGAGGGGGGGGGTGCCGCTACTGCTCGAACAGCCAGGTCTTGAGCTTCTTCCTGAAGGAGAGGTGGTCTTGGGTCAGGCGCAGATTGGTCGGAAGTGAGTTCCAGGTCTTGGCGGCCAGGTAGGAGAAGGATCTTCCTCCTGTTGTCGCTCTTCGAATGCGGGGGACGGCGGCGAGGGCGTGGTTGGTTGATCTGAGGAGGCGCTTGGGAGTGTAGAAGTTGATCCGGTTGTTGAGGTAGCTCGGGCCTTGGTCGTGTAGGGCTTTGTGCGCGTGGGTGAGGAGCCGGAAGGTGATTCTCTTGTTGACCGGGAGCCAGTGCAGATCTCTCAGGTGTCCGGAGATGTGGCTGCGTCGGGGGATGTCGAGGATGAGTCTCGCCGAGGCGTTCTGGATCCGCTGGAGTCTCTTCTGGAGTTTGGCAGTGGTTCCGGCGTAGAGGGCGTTGCCGTAGTCCAGTCGGCTGGTGACGAGGGCTTGGGTGACCGTCTTCCTCGTCTCGGTGGGGATCCACCGGAAGATCTTACGTAGCATGCGCAGGATGTTGAAGCATGACGAGGAGACGGCGTTGACTTGTCTGGTCATGGAGAGGGAGGAGTCCAGGATGAAGCCCAGGTTGCGTGCGTGGTCCGTCGGTTTGGGTGCGGTGCCCAGGGCGGGGGGCCACCAGGAGTCGTCCCAGGCGGAGGGCGTGGAGCCCAGGATGAGGACCTCCGTCTTGTCTGAGTTCAGTTTCAGGCGGCTGGTCGTCATCCATTCGGCTACGTCTCTCATCCCTTCGTGCAGGTTGGCTCTGGCGGTGGCGGGGTCGTTGGTCAGGGAGAGGATCAGCTGGGTGTCGTCGGCGTAGGAGAATATGAACTCCTGGTGTACAGCTTATTCTTTCCAAATCTTCATTTTTAGTCAATGAAGCAATAACCGCATTGTCCTCTTTTTCAGCAGGGGGGTCAGTTTTTTATCTTCATGTCTGGAGCTATTTTATTGTATTTATCCTAAATACATACATAGTGAAAACCCTACCAAAAAACCATTGACAAAGACAATATGTCTTTCAACAATTACGAACAGGGTTTTTTAGAGTGAGGGAAATACTGGGCGCACTGCTCACGGATAATGCGCAGGAGGTATGGTATCGGGCAGTAGGTGCATGTAGGTGAGGGGAAAATCCCTTTACCCCTCCAAAGTGTGTGTGGAGACACACCATATACAATGTAGACAAAACCTGCTGCACACTACATGTAAGAAAGTACAGACACAATAGATGTCTCAATGGACAAATAAAAGTTCAAATTTCCATTAATGAAGAAAGGGGACCACCAGTATTTCGGCTCCTCTTTTATTGCTCATTCATAGCCAGCCGACACGTGTTTCGTCGCAGGAAAATACACTATTTCCGCGACTCCTCAGGGCTGGGGAGGTTACGAAATAGAAAATGGAGTACATGGGAACATTACGGTGAACACTGCGGTTATATGGTGACTGCATTTAGTACAAGTGCAGGGTGTAGGTGGATCATGTGACAGTAAACAGCAGCATAGTAGTGGATGCACACAACACCGACCCTCCTACCCGTGTGACTGTCGACGGTGTAGATGCAGGCAGGATAGTGAATCGGTAGTGGGTATATATGTGGCATAAAAAGTTTTCATTGTATCTACAAATTTACAACATATTAAAAGGTGACGCAAGAGGGAGGGGGGTGGGATTTGAAAGGAAAAAGTGTAGGTGGAGAACATGAGTATTGAAAAAGGGGGGGTCCTGTTCTGAAGGAGTATGACTATCACGGTTTCATGATAAGGGTGACATATATTTATATAGAACAGGTCCTTAGATATGACCAAAAGTGTGCATCCTACCTGTAGTTAATGGATGCTGAACCACAGGTCTATAGTGCCAAAAGAAGGAAGGAAACAAACGGGGAAAAGAACATAAGGCTACATGGTGAAGGGGAAAGAGGTGGAAATCGCACGCTCGAGTGAAAAACCGTGTCAGCGACACGGTATTAGTGGAGTAGTTCAAATAACTTTATTCGATTGTAGACGTTACAATCATAAAAGTACATAACATCAACAGACAATTAAAAACAATCCAAAGATTCATTTGACAAGTGAGAGATCCAGTGGAGTAAATCAAAGGGGAATCTCACCGCAGTGTCGGTGATAATTCCGACCCGGCCCCGCTCGAGACCGGGTTACGTCCTTTCTAGTCTTCGTAGTACGTGGTTCAGTTATAGTACTATCCAACGCGTGTAAGGAGATGCTAAAGGAGTAAATTATAATAAGGGGTTTCAGATCGGCGGTCTGTGTCCGATTTTAAGGCTTGCATGTATCTGATGTCTAGATCCTCCCCATTTCGGAATTGGTTAGGTTAGCATCTCACCTTCGAGTGGAAGTATTGATTAATTAAGAGAACTTCTTGATAAATTGTTCTGAATGGTGTCCGTGTCCACGTAGTTAATCACGGGGATGTAGAGATTCCTAAACGGTGAAGTCCCTGGAGCAGTAGTGGGTTGACGCCGGAACATAGTTTAAGAAAATAAAAAGGAAAGAAGCAAGAACGTGAGTTTAGCAGCTCTCGCTAGTCACGGTGTTGCATATATACAGGCATCAAATCAGTAAATCTATCCTGATCCATAAAGTTTCTCTGCCAGTTAAGACGTGTTGGACTTTGGCCCTTAGGGCAGGTTCACCCCTAGACTTTTTGCTTGAAATGGTGACCTGGAGATGGTGATTTTTGGATTGTGCGCACTTTCACTGTGTCCCAGTGGAAAGTGCGTGCGCACTCTGAGTGCATGTGCTGAGCTAGGCCTGCCCGCCCATAGGAATGCATGGGGAATGTATGTGTCCCTGGTAGTTCCTGATGCGTGGGGTGTACAGGCTTGAGTCTGGTATGTGTGAACTCGTGAGAGTGAATGCTGCGAGATGGTGTATGCAGCATGTATGTGTCTAGTAGCGAAGCGCCATTTCTAGACATGGCTGTACGTGTGCTGTGAGGGTGCTGGCGTGTGATTGGCTGGAGCTGGCTGGCATGCCAGGCTCCAGGAAGTCTGGATGGGTCTGCCCGGTGGTGAGTGGGAGATCTGCATGAGTAATGTGTGGGAGGAGTGTACCTGTGTCCTGGATGGGCTGGGTTTTCCCCACACAATGCTGGCTCCGCCCCCCTGTGGTGTGTCTAATGACCCAAGCCCTGCCAGTGAATAGAGAGGGTGGTTGAGGTAAACAGAGTACTCAAGAACCAGCTGCGACTGGTTCCGCCCCCACTCTGCACCCTCAGACAAAGGAATGCACTGTATAAAAATGGGGCTGTGTCCCCACTGAAGTTGTTCTCTTCCAGGATCCTGAGGGGGCTGTTGCTGCTGCTGCTGGGCCAGAGGACCGCCACTTGGGGTGTCTCCCTGCCTGGAGACCCAGTGTGCTGGCTCTGGGCCCAGCCTTGCCCCCTGCCCCTTGAAAGGACTTTTGCTGGACTTTGGGCTGTCCTCTAGCGCTGGGAGCGCTGGAATTGCCTCTTAGCGCTTGGAAGCGCTTGCAGATTCCTCCTAGCGCCTGGGAGCGCTTTATTTCGTCCTAGCGCTGGGAGCGCTGTGGTTTGTGCCCCCCTAGCGCTTGAGAGCGCTTGATTTTGACCAGCAGCGCCTGGGAGCGCTTCTGTAAGGCAGGTGCCCACCCTGCACTTCGCGGCTCGAGCGGCTGCCCACGCCGCATATTTGTTTGATTTATTGATCTACGAGGGAGCCCACTCCTCGGATCATCTGGGAAGCCGCCTGCCTGCCTAGAAGCGAGCCGCCGCGCTGCCCGCGGCGACCCGGAAGTGGTGAGGCGGCCGACCAATCACAGTGCGGCCCCGGAGAGGCCGACCGGAAGTCCTGCCCCGCTGCCGCGACCCGGAAGTCAGGCAGGCCGGGGGCAAGACGAGAAGCAGCCTGCCAAGGAGAGCCCCGGGACCAGCGGGAGAGACCCGCCGTCGCTGGAGAGCCCAGCGCGAACCCGGTGAGTGCAGGTGCCTGCAGAGGAGGGGGGGAGCGTCGGGACACATTGCCGGTGTCCGCCCCGCCCCCTCTCTGTAGCGCGACCTCGCGCCTGTAGTCAGTAGGAGCCTGCGAGGCTCAGGGGCATTTTTCTTGGAGCCACGAGGTGCCCCGGGGGCACCAGTTGTTTTGTCAGAGCCACGAGAGGCTCTTGGGGCATGATTGTGCTTCTGAGTCCCCCGTGAGGGACTCCAACAACCCCACAATTGTGTTTTGAGCCCAGAGAGGCTCAAGGAGGGCATTGGGATTTACTTGGAGCCCAGAGAGGCTCAGGGGGCCAAATTAATTCTTGAGAGCCCAGCGAGGCTCCCACATTGGCCCCATTGTTGTTTTAGAGCCCTGAGAGGCTCTCCCTGGTTGCCCACATTGTTCTGGCCAGAGCCTGCGAGGCTCCAGCAGTGGCCCAACAGTGATTCAGCTGCCCAGCACTTCGTGGGCAGCTGCCACGTTTAGGACCCTGACACTTTGGACACAGGGACAGTCACAGGTGGTGACTTACGTGGGTTTGGCGCAATTGTACTTTCTGCACCTCTGAATGTGTTTTTATGCGTCATGTGCCTTACACCTCTGAATGTATTGTGATGCATCAGGTGTTTTCCTCCTTACACCTCTGAATGAATGTCATGCATTGCATCATGTGTATGTTCTTACACCCCTACAGGTATTGTAATACATAGGTGGTTGTTTTCTCCCTAGTACAGGTGGTGCTAGTGAGGTCCTGGTTACCAGTGATTACTGGTTGTGTGCTATTTTGTGTTATATTCTATGTACTAAGTGCTATTTCTGAAAGTGCTACTTCTGATTCCTGACAGTGGTCCAGGTGGCCCTGTCTTGTAAATATCCCTTGTAAATTCTGCCCGTGCCTCTGGCACATTGTAAAGTGTGTGTTTTATCTAATGTGTTTTGGTGTAATACAAAGGCTATTTTTATATAACCTTGTGTGGAGTTTCCTTTGTGGTGGACCTTTGGTTGTTGTTACTGGGGTGCGTGCGCAAATACTTAGCCTACATCGCCTCCAAGTTTAGCCTTGCTGCTCGCGCCACGTTACCTAGAGGGTGAGTAGGGGTTATCTTGGCGTGTAACTCCCTTGCCCTGACTTGGGGGTGGTGGTCTCTGACTGACTTTGGCGAAAGCCCTGGCCAGCCGGGGATCCCATTTCCAACATTGGCGGCAAGCGGTGGGATAAGGATTTGTGTTTGCGTTGTACCTTAGTGGTAACTGGCCATACCACAAAACTCTGCATTTAGGTGACCACATTTTTGGGGATTGTATTGTTTTGGAAATTCCATTGTTTCTTCTCCTGAAGAGTGTCATTTGATTGTGTTCAGTACATTTGTCCCCCGCCCTGCTTCCAGAGTTTGGTACCTGTGTCGCTTTTGGTCAGGTTGAGAAGTCAGGGGTGGTAGAAACTGCCTTACCGATCCGAGGGGAGGGTGTGTGTGGATGAATGGTGTGTTTTCCTGGACACATGAGTATGAGTTCTCTTTGATAAGGAGATTGTTGAAGTTTTGGAATTGTGTACTCTTACTTCAGATTGTTCAGTCCCCTGTGTTGCACGTGTCTGTGAGCATCTTGCCAAGATGGAGTCTGCTTTTAATGTCTGGGGTCTGTTTTTGCATGAACTGAGAGAGTTTTGCGAAGAGAGAGACATTGCAGTGAATGAGTCAGACACCCAGTCCCAACTTAGGGGTAACCTGATCCAATGGCAGAAGGATGACTGGGAGCGTGAGCACAGTGCGGAGAGGGCCCGGGTCTCACACCATGAGGGTGGTGGGTCAGAGGGGAGCCCTGAAGAGTCTGAGGAGGAAGAAGATGATAGCACAGGGACGCCAGCAGATAGTGAGGACCCCATAGATAGGGAGTCCCTTGCTGGGTCCAGTTTAGGAGGCAGCGCCTCATCCCTTTCCCTGTCCCCAGAGGAGCTGGAAGATAGGAGGAGAGAAAGGGAGCACCAGCTGGCTTTAGAAAAGCTCAGGTTGGAGCATGCCCAGGCTATGGCACAGCTGGGCATTAGAAGGCAACAGCTGGAGGTTAAGAAGCAACAGCTGGAGACCGAGAGGGTCTTAGCGCAGGACAGGATAGAGGAGGCTGAGAGGGCCGCCACCAGAGGCAAAGTAGCTCTGGAGGGTAGACTATCCCCTGCGCGCAGTGTTGAGTGTCTGGATCCCCCAGGGAGGGTTGGGTCCAGTGGTGGCAGCTATTTAAATCACAGTGTAGAAATTCCCAGTTCCCAGAGTATGGTTCCTGTTTCCCCAGAGGAGGAGAATAGGTTGAGGTTTAGGAACCTTAGGAAACCGTCTCATCAGTCTTGGGAAGACTTTGAGGATGACTGTTGTAGAGCCCTGTGTGATTGGGTACGGGAGCCCACGAAATGTGATTGGGACCTATTGCTCGATATGTTTCTCAGAGAGCAGTTGCTCAGTTGTTGTTCACCAGGGTTGCGCCAACACCTGTTAGGGTGTGGATTGTCTGAACCATGTGAGCTGGCAGAGGAAGCAGACCGCTGGGAAGGGACCAGAGGTTCTGTAGAGTCATTGGTGAGTGACTCCAAAAGTAGTGGGTCAGGGATCTTCCAGCCCAGCGTGGTGGAAGAGGCTCAGTGTAGCCCAGCTAGGTCCCTGGTTAGTGAGAAGGGTGTAGGGGCTGACTGCCTGGCTCAGTGGAGCAGGAGTCAGTGGGTGGCTGAGAGCCCCCAGAGGCCCGGAGCCCTGTCTCAGAACCTGGGTGGTTTCTTGAGGGAACACCAGGTTGGGGACCTAGGCTGTCCTGTTAACCCAGTTGAGGAGGATCTCCTAGTGAGTAGAGGACCTGGAGCGTCTGTAACCAGAGCTCCTGTGGTTCTAGAGTCTGGCAGTACCGCTCCGATAGGGAGGGTACAGGAGTCCAGAGTGAGGAGTGATTGGGGGAGTTCCCCAGTGGAAGGACCAGTGGGTCAGGGACTACCCAGTTGGGCTAGGTTCCCGTGTAGTGACCATGGTAACACCACTTCTGGTCTGGGGGATCGTCACGCACTGTCAGGTGGACAGAGGGCGGGAGATCTGCGCCAGACAGACAGTCACGCAACAGATGTGACATTTGTTAGCCTCAGGGGGATTGCGTGTGAATCCCCAGAAGTCCTGGAGTGCCAGGCAATTGTTCCACCGAAGGTTCTAGACCAGAGGTTGGCAGGCCAGGTTCAGGATCAGCCTGACCTGAAGGGTAGGACGACTGTAACCAGTGTCCTGACCGGTTCTTCGTCCAGAGGAACTTCTCCAGGTGGGAGAGGGCAGACCTCTGGAAGGGGGTGCAGAGGGTGGGAGAGCCCACCTCTGACCCCGGTGCAACCTGAGTGGATAAGTCCTGGGTTGGAATGGCGTTCTAGGGGTACCCCTCGCAGAGGGAGGAGGAACCCTAGGAGAAGAGGTAGGGGGAGGAGAGCCTTCCCTGAGACTCCTGGTCCGCCTGAGGTTGTAGGCCCTAGGCTGGAGTACCAGTGGCAGTCTAGTCCTGTCTTGCAGACAGGAAGAGTGGAGAATGGCTCCTATTTGCCAGGGGTTACTACCCCCCGCTCTGCGAATTGGCATGGACCAGTGGCACCTGGGTGGCCCAGGGCCTGGTCCTGGCCGCGGACAACTTGGGAGTACCAGTGGGGTAGCCCAGTTGGTCCAGACAGTGTGTTTAGAGGGAATCCCATGGGTTCACCGTGGCGTAGAACAGGAGGGTGTCCCTGCAGTTGCGGGCCTGCGTCCGTGTTCTATCGCCCCAAGCAGGGAAGTCCATCACGGTGGTGATTGGTCTCCCCTGCGTTTTGGCTGGAAGGGGGTTATGTTGGACTTTGGCCCTTAGGGCAGGTTCACCCCTAGACTTTTTGCTTGAAATGGTGACCTGGAGATGGTGATTTTTGGATTGTGCGCACTTTCACTGTGTCCCAGTGGAAAGTGCGTGCGCACTATGAGTGCATGTGCTGAGCTAGGCCTGCCCGCCCATAGGAATGCATGGGGAATGTATGTGTCCCTGGTAGTTCCTGATGCGTGGGGTGTACAGGCTTGAGTCTGGTATGTGTGAACTCGTGAGAGTGAATGCTGCGAGATGGTGTATGCAGCATGTATGTGTCTAGTAGCGAAGCGCCATTTCTAGACATGGCTGTACGTGTGCTGTGAGGGTGCTGGCGTGTGATTGGCTGGAGCTGGCTGGCATGCCAGGCTCCAGGAAGTCTGGATGGGTCTGCCCGGTGGTGAGTGGGAGATCTGCATGAGTAATGTGTGGGAGGAGTGTACCTGTGTCCTGGATGGGCTGGGTTTTCCCCACACAATGCTGGCTCCGCCCCCCTGTGGTGTGTCTAATGACCCAAGCCCTGCCAGTGAATAGAGAGGGTGGTTGAGGTAAACAGAGTACTCAAGAACCAGCTGCGACTGGTTCCGCCCCCACTCTGCACCCTCAGACAAAGGAATGCACTGTATAAAAATGGGGCTGTGTCCCCACTGAAGTTGTTCTCTTCCAGGATCCTGAGGGGGCTGTTGCTGCTGCTGCTGGGCCAGAGGACCGCCACTTGGGGTGTCTCCCTGCCTGGAGACCCAGTGTGCTGGCTCTGGGCCCAGCCTTGCCCCCTGCCCCTTGAAAGGACTTTTGCTGGACTTTGGGCTGTCCTCTAGCGCTGGGAGCGCTGGAATTGCCTCTTAGCGCTTGGAAGCGCTTGCAGATTCCTCCTAGCGCCTGGGAGCGCTTTATTTCGTCCTAGCGCTGGGAGCGCTGTGGTTTGTGCCCCCATAGCGCTTGAGAGCGCTTGATTTTGACCAGCAGCGCCTGGGAGCGCTTCTGTAAGGCAGGTGCCCACCCTGCACTTCGCGGCTCGAGCGGCTGCCCACGCCGCATATTTGTTTGATTTATTGATCTACGAGGGAGCCCACTCCTCGGATCATCTGGGAAGCCGCCTGCCTGCCTAGAAGCGAGCCGCCGCGCTGCCCGCGGCGACCCGGAAGTGGTGAGGTGGCCGACCAATCACAGTGCGGCCCCGGAGAGGCCGACCGGAAGTCCCGCCCCGCTGCCGCGACCCGGAAGTCAGGCAGGCCGGGGGCAAGACGAGAAGCAGCCTGCCGAGGAGAGCCCCGGGACCAGCGGGAGAGACCCGCCGTCGCTGGAGAGCCCAGCGCGAACCCGGTGAGTGCAGGTGCCTGCAGAGGAGGGGGGGAGCGTCGGGACACATTGCCGGTGTCCGCCCCGCCCCCTCTCTGTAGCGCGACCTCGCGCCTGTAGTCAGTAGGAGCCTGCGAGGCTCAGGGGCATTTTTCTTGGAGCCACGAGGTGCCCCGGGGGCACCAGTTGTTTTGTCAGAGCCACGAGAGGCTCTTGGGGCATGATTGTGCTTCTGAGTCCCCCGTGAGGGACTCCAACAACCCCACAATTGTGTTTTGAGCCCAGAGAGGCTCAAGGAGGGCATTGGGATTTACTTGGAGCCCAGAGAGGCTCAGGGGGCCAAATTAATTCTTGAGAGCCCAGCGAGGCTCCCACATTGGCCCCATTGTTGTTTTAGAGCCCTGAGAGGCTCTCCCTGGTTGCCCACATTGTTCTGGCCAGAGCCTGCGAGGCTCCAGCAGTGGCCCAACAGTGATTCAGCTGCCCAGCACTTCGTGGGCAGCTGCCACGTTTAGGACCCTGACACTTTGGACACAGGGACAGTCACAGGTGGTGACTTACGTGGGTTTGGCGCAATTGTACTTTCTGCACCTCTGAATGTGTTTTTATGCGTCATGTGCCTTACACCTCTGAATGTATTGTGATGCATCAGGTGTTTTCCTCCTTACACCTCTGAATGAATGTCATGCATTGCATCATGTGTATGTTCTTACACCCCTACAGGTATTGTAATACATAGGTGGTTGTTTTCTCCCTAGTACAGGTGGTGCTAGTGAGGTCCTGGTTACCAGTGATTACTGGTTGTGTGCTATTTTGTGTTATATTCTATGTACTAAGTGCTATTTCTGAAAGTGCTACTTCTGATTCCTGACAGTGGTCCAGGTGGCCCTGTCTTGTAAATATCCCTTGTAAATTCTGCCCGTGCCTCTGGCACATTGTAAAGTGTGTGTTTTATCTAATGTGTTTTGGTGTAATACAAAGGCTATTTTTATATAACCTTGTGTGGAGTTTCCTTTGTGGTGGGCCTTTGGTTGTTGTTACTGGGGTGCGTGCGCAAATACTTAGCCTACATCGCCTCCAAGTTTAGCCTTGCTGCTCGCGCCACGTTACCTAGAGGGTGAGTAGGGGTTATCTTGGCGTGTAACTCCCTTGCCCTGACTTGGGGGTGGTGGTCTCTGACTGACTTTGGCGAAAGCCCTGGCCAGCCGGGGATCCCATTTCCAACAAGACGTTTGCTAAATATTGCATTAGTGCCTAATTCTAAAGTTACAGTGAGAATAGTACTCTGGTTCGATCATTTCTTACCCGTAGTGCGGGGAGGAAAAGCCGGCAGGATGAGTGCTCCTGTGGGGAGTTCCAGGTGCGGACACGTGGTGTCAAACCCGGAAGTGGTTAAGTAGCCTGAAAAGGACCCGGATGGGAGCGACTAGAGCGTCACTTTCGCCGGAGTCAATGCACAATCCCTCTTCTTCATGTTGCTTAGTAACATTATGGATATAGAAGAGGGCAATAAAATTGGAAGAACGGAACTGTGCTTATAAAGGGAAACGAAATGCACAAGTTTTATGCATATACATCGTGTGTAATGTGTATCGCGTGCAAAGAGAAACAAGGATCATGCAATAGATCTATGGTTGTGTTTACATCTTGCTTGACTTGTCAAATCAGTTTATGAGTATACATAAATATATATTTTCGTTCTGCGGTTATAATTTTTATGATAACACAATTATAGGTCATACTATGTATACATTCTTTGTGGACGATTCACCATTATACACAATAACTATATGAAGGTCACCCTACGTGACCATTTACAAATCGCCATGACATTACCTCATGTAAGTCTCATTGAGAGTCCTCATGAATTGAAGAACATTTGAATGAGGTTTCAGCGTACATTTACAAGATCATGGTACAAAGGACAAATGTTAATGTGTGTGTTCAACAAATAAAGATATCTGACCACATATTTCATGATATTGAGGAAAATGACAGAAAAGCATATTCAGATAGTCACCCAGGAAATACTGCATCTCCTGGTCAAAGTTCAAGCCATGATCCACCGTCCGGAGGCGGAGAATCCACATTGCTTCTAGACGTCTTAATTTTAATTCTCTATTTCCGCCCCGTATTCCCGGTGGTATCGTTTTTATCCCAAAGAAGGAAATACGTTTGTTCATACTCTGGTCAAAGCACGCAGCCGCATGCCAAGCTACCGGATATCTGGGGTCTTGTTTGTGGATGGCTCTAATGTGTTCAGCTATTCTATCTTTGAGAGGGTGGATGGTACTGCCCACATAAACTTTCTTACAAACACACTCGATGATGTATACTACAAAGCGTGTGGTGCAATTAATGTTTGTCCTGATGATGTATTTTTCTCCTTTCGTGCCGTGAAATTCTTTTGTTTTGTGTTTAGCACATAGAGCAGAATCCACATTTGAAAAAGCCTGTGTTTCTTACTGTTAACCAGTTGTCAGTTGTAATGCCTCGAGGAATAGTGGGACTGAGCCTGTTTCTCAGAGTCCTGCCTCTTCTGAAAGTTATTTGTGGATGTTCTCCTATATAGTCCTGGATACTTTTGTCTGCTCTTAGAATGCTCCAGTGTTTGGTAAAACTCCTACGAAGTGATCGGTGTTGGCTATTAAAATCAGTGATCATTCGTATTTTTGTGGAATTGATTTCTGTGTCAGTATGTTTCTTCCTGAGTGTGTCCGCTCTTTTGATTTTCTTAACTGGAGCAGTTGCTTTGTTGAGTAGGTCATCTGAGTAGCCTCTTTTTTTAAAACGTGTCTGCATTTCCCTCAAATTTAAATTAAAGTCTTCGTCATCGCTACAGTTTCTACGTGCTCTTAAGAATTCGCCAAAAGGAATGGTGCTGATCTGGTGTGGTGGATGGGCACTGTCAGCATGTAAGATCGCGTTGCAGGCAGTACTTTTTCTAAAAAGTCTGCTGTTCAGCTTGTTGTTGGAGATATATATTTCCAAGTCTAGGAATTCAACTTTGTCTGTGCTGGCTTCAATGGTGAAACTCATGTCCCATGTATTGTGATTCAGGTGTTTGTGAAAATCCATCAAGTGATCATGTGTACCGGACCAGATTAAAAGACAATCGTCTATGCATCTTCCCCAAAATACTATAGAGTCTATAAATATCGCACCTTTTGTACCCCAAATCAGGTCCTTTTCAAGTGCACCCATAAACAGATTTGTGAAAGAAGGGGAACATTTAGAACCCATGGCGACACCTTTTATTTGTCTATACCATGAGTTGTTAAACATGAACACATTGTTCTTCAAGATGAGTTCCATCATGGAGGCCAGCATATTTGTATGTTGCCACATTGTGGCCGGTCGGTTCTGTAAAGTCTTAGTAACCACTTCTAATCCTAGCTCTGGTTTGATGCTAGTATATAGTGCCACCACATCCATGGTTGCTATAATGTTGCCTGGTTGCCACTGTAGATCAGAGAGTATACTCAATATATGTTTTGTGTCTTGAATAAATGATGGTAGGTTGCGTACTAGGGGCCCTAGAAATAGGTCTACATACTCCGCTAATCTCTCTGTCGGTCCCCCTATACCCGATATAATGGGTCTGCCAGGAGGGAAGGGGAGGTGTTTGTGTACCTTGGGCAAGGTATAGAGCCAAGGGTAAGTGGGTTTGAACATTTTTAAATAAAGATATTCATCTTCATTGATTAAGCCTTCCTCTTTCCAAGTGAGAAGGAATCTATTGATGACAGTAGTGAGAGATGCTATGGGGTTATGGTCTAAACACTCATAGCATGTAGTGTCTTGTAGTTGACCTAGTATTTCATCTTGGTAATCTTTCTTGTTCATGATGACAACATTACCCCCCTTATCCGCTTCTCTAATAATAATGTCTTGGTCTTTGATAAGGGTATTAAGGGCGGCCCGTTCTCCTGTTGTTAAATTGTCCTTATATCTAAAGGTGCGTTGGTTTTTCATGTTGTCCAATTTGTCTATATCTTCTAATACTCGTTTGTGAAAGTTGTCTATGGAGTTCCCTCCTGGTAAGGTAGGAATCCATTTGGATTTGGATTTCAGCCCACGTACGATGCTGTAGTCAGATTCAATGTTGAGTTCCTCTAGTAATTTCTCCATATCATGAGGAGTTTGTTCTTGGTCAGTCAAAGAGAGTAAGAGCTGTGTGGTTTGAATGTCATTGATTGTTAAGACACCAGGTTCAAACTGAGTCGGGATGTTTGTAGAAGTTTTATTAGACATATTTCGATTGGAAAAATGCTTTTTCAGTTTCAAATTCCGCACAAACTTGAACAAATCAATCTTTAATCTACAGATGTCAGTGTGAGCGAAGGGGTTAAAATTCAGACCTTTACTTAGAAGGGAGATTGCTGTGGGGGTCAAAGTTTTAGAAGATAAATTAATGACTTGGACCTCCCCGTCCTCTGTATCAATTATTTCTGGTTGTTCCCAGACCTGAGTTTCCTCCTGTATTCTTCTACGTTTCCCCCTCCTGCCCCTGCGGGTTTTGGATCTTGGATGCAATTGCCTCTCCTGATCCGTTGTATCTCGCATAAAAAAGGTGTAGTTTCGCTGTCTGTTCTGTTGGCATCATCCTCACTGACACTGACTGTGCTAAGTGATGTATTGCTCGAAGAGACCGAGCTGGCATCAGTTTCATTAGGTTTATCCTTTCTTTTCTGTATCGTTTTTTTTATCATGTAATCATATTTTTTGGCATATGTAAAAATTCTACCCTCAGTGTAGTCAGCCTCATCTCTTTTTAACTGTCTAGCTTTACGACTTTTAATCTCATTCTGATGTTTTAATAGAATTTCGTCTAATGTTGTGTAGTTCTTAACAGTAGATTCAGGAAGTTTTAGATCTTTTATCTCCTGTTCTAAAATGGCAATTTCGGCTTGAAGTTTTGTCACTTTGTGGTCAGAACTCTCAATGAGAATGTCCATGAGGGTGTTGGAGTTATTAGTGAGAGTTTCTTCCCATTTGCCTAGGAGATCGGTGTCTAGAGTCGCGGAAATAGTGTATTTTCCTGCGACGAAACACGTGTTGGCTGGCTATGAATGAGCAATAAAAGAGGAGCCGAAATACTGGTGGTCCCCTTTCTTCATTAATGGAAAGCCAATATGTCTGTCTGGCTGTAGTTAGTGGAAGTTGTTAGGAATAGTAGGGTGACTGATTATTGCCCCCTGCAGCCACATAATTAATAATCCACAAAGAAGCAACATCCTGGGTGAAAACAAACTCTCTTAACAGAGTTGAGCTGTACCCTCAAAGAAGAGTTATGAAAAGGAGTCCTATGAAGAACTGTGCATTACATAGGTGAACTTAAATAGCACTATATCTTCATGACAGGCTAAGGCCTCTAAACAGCACCAGCTCCTGAACAAAAAACCATAAATAAGCTTTTAAAAAGGGGCTGTACCAGCCGAACAAATACAGCAAAGAACACTCGAGCTTGAAATTGCCAACTATATATCAGGTCGCATCTGCAGATTAGTAAGCCCATCACTTAATACCCCATCACCAAAATCTAGTGGGTACCCAAACGGGACAATGTTACCGTCCAAGAGGTGCCATAGCCTCGATGGATAAACAATCCATGCAAGGGCAAACCAAGACAGATATATGCAAGCAAATGGCTTAAGGGAGCCGGTGCAAAGCCTATCTTCGCACTCTCTACTTCATCCATTCTTTGAAGTGAGGTTATAAGGTCTTCCAGGCATCTAAAACTACAATTAACCAGATCTAAAAAGGGTCAGAACACTACATCACATCTGTGGTGCAGCCTCTTCCGGATGGTATCCGTTCTCTTCATGGGGCCCATTGGTGATCACACTTTGTCCAGGACCACATTCACTGTGTGGAAAGAAATGCACATGTTTTCTACAAATAAAATTCAATTGGATAGTGAATGGGACTGGAGAACGATGAAGCTACTACAGCTCAATTTCTAAGCTAGACCAAGGAAAACCATCTATGCAAACACACCGAAATATTCCACAACGGTGTATGTTCCTAGGCAAGGCTGGAGTGAATGCTATCCCTGCTTTAGCCTTTCAGATACAATGAACTTCAAAAGTATACCCACGACTAGTCCTCGTATTCCAATAAAATGTAGAGAGATATTAAAAGTAGACCTTGAATGTTTAACAATAACATGGAAGATATTTGCCCTTTGTCCTGTATCTCTTGCAAACTCAAGAGTCCTATATAGTTGACTGACAGCCGTCAATTAGAACTACGTCATTACCAGTGTCACATTCTTACTATTTATATATTAACCCAAATTGAGTGTTGAGCCCTCACTGGCATCGATAGATGCCAACCATACCTGATCACAGATTGAAATGTAACTCATGCACGTCTGCTCAAAAGGATGGCCAAGGGAAGTCATTTGTTTTGGGGAATCACTCTCATGTCTCTTCTCATGTAGCATGTGATGGTGGGGACCGCTTACATGGATGCTTGACTGCAACAGACTGACATTCTCTGCCAAGAAGCTAAACAATCAGTCGGTTGCAGACACATCCTTATTACAATAATCAGAAACATTTACCAATATTGTTTTTCATAGGGAGAAAGCTTAAGTGACATTACAATGCTTTCATCCTGGTGACTTAGACAAACACTTACTTTTGGTTATTCTAACTGAGATGCCCCAAGTGTGATCGGTGAGCTTGAATGTGGGCACCGCGTTCACTCTGCTCCTGGACTCAGGCTGCATCTCTTCAATAGGGTCCCAAAGGGATGAAACTGGCGAGGGGATGCTTGGGTTTCACTTCTAGAGGGGGCCTGGCCGGGCGGATTGTGCTGGAGCAAGGCCAAGTCTGATCTTCAAAGGCGGGTCCTTTTCTGGAGCAGCGGATTTGGGAACGAAAAAAGTATAATCCAATGTTTTTTCGAGTACATTCCTCCCCTTTCGAATATTTCCCTAGGTATCAGACTGATTCTGGAAAACCTTCAGCAGTAACCCTGTGCACTGGCAGGGGGCGCCAGCGGCTTCGCATTGAAATGTTTGCATGTTGGAAGTAAAAAACTAAAAATGAGTCCCTGAAAACCCAGAACTATGTGACGCACAGCTTAATGGCACTTATTGCCTAATTATTTTAACCGAATTCTTTAACAAATGTTTGAAAAGTTATTTAATATCATCATTTCCATTCAAAACACAACAGAATCAAAATTATTTCAATCAGACATCAAAAATGTGTCTGAACAGCCTAAACTGAAGTATTTCATACTTTTTATGTTCATAAAGAAGAAATAAAACAAATCAATTCTACATATTCCAAATGTTCTTTACAAAATTATAATTCAAAAACCCAAAGCATTTCGGGTTTATTGAGAACCCTTCTTCAGGGGTTAAATATCCAATGACTGAAAAAATAAAACAATCATTAAACAGTTCTCAAATTTCTTCTTCCGTGTCTACAACAAAATACAATTATGTTAACTGGCGCATCCCCAGGGATGCGCCAGTTAACATGCGCCACAGTGCGCCACTGCTCCGCCACCCATGGTGCAAGGCAGTGAGGATGCGTGACGCATCTCTCGGCGCACGGGCGGCGCATTGCAGGAGTCATGTCAAGTGCGACATGACTCCTGCAATGCACAGGGGCCACCTCTTCAATGTATGGCGCGTCACCCTTACGCCTGCTTCAAGCAGGCGTAAGGAATTGACGTAGAAAGTGACTGAGTGAAATCTCAAAGATTTCACTCAGCCACTTTTAGGAAGCGTTCCTGCGCAGGAACGCCCCCCCCCCTGCGCAGGAACGCCTCCCTATGGCGCAGGGGTTTCCAACGTGACGCATCTCCTAGATGTGTCACGTTGTAAACAGGGCGCATTGTTTGCGCCGCCGTTGCGTCACATTACGTGACGCAATTGCGGCGGAAGGAGGCGCAAGGGCATCATAAATCTGCCCCAATGAGTTCAATTAATGCATATATTCCATAATGTTTGCAGTTCCCTTCTACCATAGGTGAACATGCTCAAGACTTGCATTCCTCGAGAAAACAATGTGGTGGTGAAGGATAAGAATGAAAATAAATGAGTCAGGTTTTAAAATCAGACAAAGAATAAAAGTAAATAAACTCCAGTCTAACAGTCTCATGCCTTGTTAATTTAGTACTAACAGGAACGAAAATGGTGAATGAATTATAATAACGAAAGCAAGAGGTCTAAAAGAAGAGAAAAAGAGAAAACAGAAAAAAAGAACAGCGGGGCATATTACCAAGGGCATTATCGCCGCATTAGCGGGACTTTTTCCCGCTAATGCGGCGATAATTTTATCGCCCTATTACCAAGCTGTCGCTAACACCAGTTAGCGACAGCTTGTAGGCGATAGCGGGCATTTAGGGGCCCACTTTGCATGTCAGCGATAATTATCGCTATTGCTTGGTAATATGCCCCGGCATTCCTTATCCACTCGTCAATGCCAATGTATTAAAGCAAATGTGCATCATATCAAGCGTCACCCAATTCCGTGTTGACTCTCCAATAATGTACCTGCAAATACCTCAGAATCACTGGAATAGGCGTCTCACATGTGCAAAAGAGGTGTGAGGTTCCCTTATTGCACCATCATCTGTGGTAAAAAAAAGCGCTATCAGCTGAAAGTTCCATAGCAGTGTGTTCTTGGCGACTACCGATAATTTACCAAGTTACCTTCCCCGTGGTCCCATCTTAATCCTGGTTCACAACTCTCGCGTCACTCGATGCCGGTTGAAATATAAATACGTATTCCCACCATCAGCTGATTGCCATGAAACCAAATCTAACCTTCATTGAAACTACTGATCCTTCCCTCTTAACTCGGAATGTTGCCCCCAGGCTCTAAATCTTGCTCACCTAATCTTGGTCAAGTTGGTGTTCCACTTCCTGAGACAGCGTCAGATAATCACTTGCAGCCTATTCCACCTATCTCCGTATAATGTAGTGAAAGAGTAGTAAAAATCCAAAAGCGGCCTCGTTCTTAACTGGCGACTTAAGTGCATGAACACTAAAAGTGGATGTATCCAAGTATGGTCATATTCACGAGTAGATCCTGACTCACAAACTGACGCCAACTGAGCCTTCAAAGAGTGAACAAATACCGCAACCAGGTCGATGCGTGAAGTAATCTAAAAAAAAAGTAATGTGAAAAAGGAAAACTGAAACAAAGAAAATATTAAAGAAAAGAAAGTGCTTGAGTTATAGAGAAATACCGAATATAAAAATGCAAGCCCCTTACAATCTGATCGGAGAAATCACATTCTCACAGAAAGCATAAAAGCTCATAATCATCGTTAAGGCCCCCAGGGATTACGGTCCCTAACATTGTAATCCAATGCGTCTCTTTTCGTGCTAGCGCTGTCGTGAAATCCACGCCGATGTGTGACGTGATGTGTTCTAGAATAGTGAAACGCAATTGTGGGATGGTATGTGCTGCGTTTATCCAATGTGCGACTGAAGAAGAGTTCATGTTTTTATTGCAAATGCGATTTTTATGTTCAACAATCCTTGGGCCTCATTTATGAAAGCCTTGCGCCACCAATGCATAACTTTTTCCCATGTTAAAAGTGACGCACTGGCGGCGCAAGGCCTTCATAAATGAGGCCCCTTGTTTTTATTTTCCTACTTGTTTGTCCCACATAAATCAGTCCACAAGGACATTTTATCGCGCAGATTACAGCGTCGGTGGTACAGTCCGATGTATCTTTTAAAGTGTGGCTCAATGGTTAGACCGCAGACCCTGATGCAGAGGTCTGGCCTGGGACCAGGGTTCAATTCCCCGCCTCGGCGGGTACTGAGCCCAAAATGTCCACGGACTCGATAATTCTCGCCTTGGTGCCTATTCTAATCATGGGGTCCCACGCTGCAACTCTGGGCAATAGCTTGCTTAATCTCCACTACGGCGACCCACCCGCTGCGGGATGCCTGGCTTTCACCCTGGGGATACCCAGTAGGGGTTATCTCACAGGGAAAAGCCAGGACGGGTTCCCAAGGCAAGCGCCTTGATGCCTTCGGGTGATACGTGCGCTATATAAGTCGCAATACATCAAATACATCCTTATTAACAAAATATTCAGTTGCCGCTTCCTTGAAAGCGATCTCCACCCCCTCTTCCTGATAGCAATACACGCTTTAGGGTCCGTATCCTGGGGAGTTGCGGTCCTAACGCTTGCACAGTTACCGTTACAGGTGAATGATCGGAGATATGGGCAGGGAGGGGTTTCATCTTCCTAATATTTGCTGCAAAAGATCTGTCAACTAAGAAGTCGTCCAGTCTAGACAAATGATGACGTTTTTTACTATCATACGTATACCCTGTTGTCTTGCCCTTCAAATGTCTCCAAACATCCACTAAGTTAAGCTCAGGTATCCTGCTTTTCAGGGCATTCCTCATTCTAGGGACATGTACGCGCTCTCTTCCTATGGAGCGATCTAACACAGGGTCCAGCAGGACATTAAAATCACCCTCTACAATTACAGGGGCTGACATTTCCGCCTCCTCGATTATAAATCTACAATATATTGGGGATTCTCCTCGTTTGGCCCATAATACCCCATGCATAAAAACTCCCTGTCTGCCCACTTCAGACGAGCTGAGGCCCATCGACCTGAACCATCTGCACTCGACTCCTTCATTTCTATTCCAGCCCCATTCCGAACTAAGATCGCGACTCCCTTGCAGCGATACTGCTGGTCTGAGACAATAGCATGCTGGAGCCAGCCACAGCTCTCACATAACTCCTCACTCGCCAGAAGATGCGTTTCCTGTTAAGGATAACCTGCGCTTGACTGTTTCCCAGATTTTTCCCCTGTGCTGAATCTTATTGGTACCCATTGTTCGTCATGAGCACCCTAGAGGTATACCTCATGACGTGCTGAGCTAGTCATGAGCATGGAAGGGGTTAAGTATTCCAATATTTCCCTCTGCCTGGGATTATGCCTGAGACCAGTTCACAGTCCATGTGCGAATATTGACGCTCGGAATGTTAGCCGTCGCCATCCGGCCTCTCAGTTGATTTCATTCCTAGTTTTGGGCCCAGCTTATTAATATACGCCTGCATAAGAGGTACTGAGGAATCTTTGGGGGTTTTTCCCCGCTGCTCGCCACCACCTCCTCCCTCCCTTCTCCACCTACACCTACCCCGGGGAACCCTCCCTAATTTGTTAGGCATAATAATGCTATGGGCATACCACTTGGGGAATCCCGCTAACACCGTTTCATTATTTTGGGAGCGGCTCTTCACTTCGAGGTATTTTCCTTGTTAATTCTGTCAGTGCTTTCACATCTTCTACTGAGCGATAAATATACATTTGATTGTTCCACATAATACGCATATACTAATGCACCAACAAAAAGCAAGATTCCAAACAGTCCAATCACAATGTCGACTGTTCCATATCTTCTTTATTTTGATTTCAAGACAGTAATATGATTTCATAAATCCGAACGTTACTTTTTGTTGGTGCACACTGTATGATGTCTTTTTATATATTGTTGAGTGTCTGGCGCCCTCTGGAGCCGCGGGTGGGTATAGTGTGTGCACATCATTTTTTTAATGTACTGCTGAGGGGACAAAATGGAGGTGCCCTGCGTTCAGGCTCGTTGCTTAATTTGTGCAAATAGGACTAATAGGAGCACAGACAAGTGCAAATCAAAAGTAGCATTAATGTCAATCATCATTTTTAATTTCTGTACATTATTCTTGATATAATCCTTCAGTTGTAAAATATTCTTTCAGCGCTTTATTTGTGCCTCATAAGGACCGTGCGCTGAAGAAACAGCTTCTAAGATCGCAGGTGGATTCGTGTTTTCTGGATCCTACAGGGAGCCACAGTCTCCAGTGTGGCCGAGAGAGGGGGAGTCCTGCCCCAACAGCTGGGGACAAGGCAAGGAGCTCACATGTGGCACCATGTCAACACTCCCCGTATGGATGCAAACTCTGGGGACAAGGCAAGGAGCTCACATGTGGCGCCATGCCAACACTCCCCGTATGGATGCAAACTCTGGGGACAAGGCAAGGAGCTCACATGTGGTGCCATGTCAACACTCCCCGTATGGATGCAAACTCTGGGGACAAGGCAAGGAGCTCACATGTGGCGCCATGCCAACACTCCCCGTATGGATGCAAACTCTGGGGACAAGGCAAGGAGCTCACATGGGGCGCCATGCCAACACTCCCCGTATGGATGCAAACTCTGGGGACAAGGCAAGGAACTCACATGTGGCGCCATGCCAACACTCCCCGTATGGATGCAAACTCTGGGGACAAGGCAAGGAGCTCACATGTGGTGCCATGTCAACACTCCCCATATGGATGCAAACTCTGGGGACAAGGCAAGGAACTCACATGTGGCGCCATGTCAACACTCCCCGTATGGATGCAAACTCTGGGGACAAGGCAAGGAGCTCACATGTGGTGCCATGTCAACACTCCCCGTATGGATGCAAACTCTGGGGACAAGGCAAGGAGCTCACATGTGGCGCCATGCCAACACTCCCCGTATGGATGCAAACTCTGGGGACAAGGCAAGGAGCTCACATGTGGTGCCATGTCAACACTCCCCGTATGGATGCAAACTCTGGGGACAAGGCAAGGAGCTCACATGTGGCGCCATGCCAACACTCCCCGTATGGATGCAAACTCTGGGGACAAGGCAAGGAGCTCACATGTGGTGCCATGTCAACACTCCCCGTATGGATGCAAACTCTGGGGACAAGGCAAGGAGCTCACATGTGGTGCCATGCCAACACTCCCCATATGGATGCAAACTCTGGGGACAAGGCAAGGAGCTCACATGTGGTGCCATGTCAACACTCCCCGTATGGATGCAAACTCTGGGGACAAGGCAAGGAGCTCACATGTGGCGCCATGCCAACACTCCCCGTATGGATGCAAACTCTGGGGACAAGGCAAGGAGCTCACATGTGGTGCCATGTCAACACTCCCCGTATGGATGCAAACTCTGGGGACAAGGCAAGGAGCTCACATGTGGTGCCATGTCAACACTCCCCGTATGGATGCAAACTCTGGGGACAAGGCAAGGAACTCACATGTGGCACCATGTCAACACTCCCCGCATGGAGGCAAACTCTGGGGACGAGGCAAGGAACTCACATGTGGCACCATGTCAACACTCCCCGTATGGATGCAAACTCTGGGGACAAGGAGAGGAACTCACATGTGGCACCATGTCAACACTCCCCGTATGGATGCAAACTCTGGGGACGAGGCAAGGAACTCACATGTGGCGCCATGTCAACACTCCCCGTATGGATGGAAACTCTGGGGACAAGGCAAGGAGCTCACATGTGGTGCCATGCCAACACTCCCCGTATGGATGCAAACTCTGGGGACAAGGCAAGGAACTCACATGTGGTACCATGTCAACACTCCCCGTATGGATGCAAACTCTGGGGACAAGGCAAGGAACTCACATGTGGTACCATGTCAACACTCCCCGTATGGATGCAAACTCTGGGGACAAGGCAAGGAACTCACATGTGGTGCCATGTCAACACTCCCCATATGGATGCAAACAGCTGGGACAAGGCAAGGAGCTCACATGTGGTGCCATGTCAACACTCCCCGTATGGATGGAAACTCTGGGGACAAGGCAAGGAGCTCACATGTGGTGCCATGCCAACACTCCCCGCATGGAGGCAAACTCTGGGGACGAGGCAAGGAACTCACATGTGGCACCATGTCAACACTCCCCGTATGGATGCAAACTCTGGGGACAAGGCAAGGAACTCACATGTGGCACCATGTCAACACTCCCCGTATGGATGCAAACTCTGGGGACGAGGCAAGGAACTCACATGTGGCGCCATGTCAACACTCCCCGTATGGATGGAAACTCTGGGGACAAGGCAAGGAGCTCACATGTGGTGCCATGCCAACACTCCCCGTATGGATGCAAACTCTGGGGACAAGGCAAGGAACTCACATGTGGCGCCATGTCAACACTCCCCGTATGGATGCAAACTCTGGGGACAAGGCAAGGAACTCACATGTGGTACCATGTCAACACTCCCCGTATGGATGCAAACTCTGGGGACAAGGCAAGGAGCTCACATGTGGTGCCATGTCAACACTCCCCGTATGGAGGCAAACTCTGGGGACAAGGCAAGGAGCTCACATGTGGCGCCATGTCAACACTCCCCGTATGGATGCAAACTCTGGGGACAAGGCAAGGAGCTCACATGTGGCGCCATGCCAACACTCCCCGTATGGATGCAAACTCTGGGGACAAGGCAAGGAGCTCACATGTGGTGCCATGTCAACACTCCCCGTATGGATGCAAACTCTGGGGACAAGGCAAGGAGCTCACATGTGGCGCCATGCCAACACTCCCCGTATGGATGCAAACTCTGGGGACAAGGCAAGGAGCTCACATGTGGTACCATGTCAACACTCCCCGTATGGATGCAAACTCTGGGGACAAGGCAAGGAGCTCACATGTGGTGCCATGTCAACACTCCCCATATGGAGGCAAACTCTGGGGACAAGGCAAGGAGCTCACATGTGGCACCATGTCAACACTCCCCGTATGGATGCAAACTCTGGGGACAAGGCAAGGAGCTCACATGTGGCGCCATGCCAACACTCCCCGTATGGATGCAAACTCTGGGGACAAGGCAAGGAGCTCACATGTGGTGCCATGTCAACACTCCCCGTATGGATGCAAACTCTGGGGACAAGGCAAGGAGCTCACATGTGGCGCCATGCCAACACTCCCCGTATGGATGCAAACTCTGGGGACAAGGCAAGGAGCTCACATGTGGCGCCATGCCAACACTCCCCGTATGGATGCAAACTCTGGGGACAAGGCAAGGAACTCACATGTGGCGCCATGCCAACACTCCCCGTATGGATGCAAACTCTGGGGACAAGGCAAGGAGCTCACATGTGGTGCCATGTCAACACTCCCCGTATGGATGCAAACTCTGGGGACAAGGCAAGGAACTCACATGTGGCGCCATGTCAACACTCCCCGTATGGATGCAAACTCTGGGGACAAGGCAAGGAGCTCACATGTGGTGCCATGTCAACACTCCCCGTATGGATGCAAACTCTGGGGACAAGGCAAGGAGCTCACATGTGGCGCCATGCCAACACTCCCCGTATGGATGCAAACTCTGGGGACAAGGCAAGGAGCTCACATGTGGTGCCATGTCAACACTCCCCGTATGGATGCAAACTCTGGGGACAAGGCAAGGAGCTCACATGTGGCGCCATGCCAACACTCCCCGTATGGATGCAAACTCTGGGGACAAGGCAAGGAGCTCACATGTGGTGCCATGTCAACACTCCCCGTATGGATGCAAACTCTGGGGACAAGGCAAGGAGCTCACATGTGGTGCCATGCCAACACTCCCCGTATGGATGCAAACTCTGGGGACAAGGCAAGGAGCTCACATGTGGTGCCATGTCAACACTCCCCGTATGGATGCAAACTCTGGGGACAAGGCAAGGAGCTCACATGTGGCGCCATGCCAACACTCCCCGTATGGATGCAAACTCTGGGGACAAGGCAAGGAGCTCACATGTGGTGCCATGTCAACACTCCCCGTATGGATGCAAACTCTGGGGACAAGGCAAGGAGCTCACATGTGGTGCCATGTCAACACTCCCCGTATGGATGCAAACTCTGGGGACAAGGCAAGGAACTCACATGTGGCACCATGTCAACACTCCCCGCATGGAGGCAAACTCTGGGGACGAGGCAAGGAACTCACATGTGGCACCATGTCAACACTCCCCGTATGGATGCAAACTCTGGGGACAAGGCAAGGAACTCACATGTGGCGCCATGTCAACACTCCCCGTATGGATGCAAACTCTGGGGACGAGGCAAGGAACTCACATGTGGCGCCATGTCAACACTCCCCGTATGGATGGAAACTCTGGGGACAAGGCAAGGAGCTCACATGTGGTGCCATGCCAACACTCCCCGTATGGATGCAAACTCTGGGGACAAGGCAAGGAACTCACATGTGGTACCATGTCAACACTCCCCGTATGGATGCAAACTCTGGGGACAAGGCAAGGAACTCACATGTGGTACCATGTCAACACTCCCCGTATGGATGCAAACTCTGGGGACAAGGCAAGGAACTCACATGTGGTGCCATGTCAACACTCCCCATATGGATGCAAACAGCTGGGACAAGGCAAGGAGCTCACATGTGGTGCCATGTCAACACTCCCCGTATGGATGGAAACTCTGGGGACAAGGCAAGGAGCTCACATGTGGTGCCATGCCAACACTCCCCGCATGGAGGCAAACTCTGGGGACGAGGCAAGGAACTCACATGTGGCACCATGTCAACACTCCCCGTATGGATGCAAACTCTGGGGACAAGGCAAGGAACTCACATGTGGCACCATGTCAACACTCCCCGTATGGATGCAAACTCTGGGGACGAGGCAAGGAACTCACATGTGGCGCCATGTCAACACTCCCCGTATGGATGGAAACTCTGGGGACAAGGCAAGGAGCTCACATGTGGTGCCATGCCAACACTCCCCGTATGGATGCAAACTCTGGGGACAAGGCAAGGAACTCACATGTGGCGCCATGTCAACACTCCCCGTATGGATGCAAACTCTGGGGACAAGGCAAGGAACTCACATGTGGTACCATGTCAACACTCCCCGTATGGATGCAAACTCTGGGGACAAGGCAAGGAGCTCACATGTGGTGCCATGTCAACACTCCCCGTATGGAGGCAAACTCTGGGGACAAGGCAAGGAGCTCACATGTGGCGCCATGTCAACACTCCCCGTATGGATGCAAACTCTGGGGACAAGGCAAGGAGCTCACATGTGGCGCCATGCCAACACTCCCCGTATGGATGCAAACTCTGGGGACAAGGCAAGGAGCTCACATGTGGTGCCATGTCAACACTCCCCGTATGGATGCAAACTCTGGGGACAAGGCAAGGAGCTCACATGTGGCGCCATGCCAACACTCCCCGTATGGATGCAAACTCTGGGGACAAGGCAAGGAGCTCACATGTGGTACCATGTCAACACTCCCCGTATGGATGCAAACTCTGGGGACAAGGCAAGGAGCTCACATGTGGTGCCATGTCAACACTCCCCATATGGAGGCAAACTCTGGGGACAAGGCAAGGAGCTCACATGTGGCACCATGTCAACACTCCCCGTATGGATGCAAACTCTGGGGACAAGGCAAGGAGCTCACATGTGGCGCCATGCCAACACTCCCCGTATGGATGCAAACTCTGGGGACAAGGCAAGGAGCTCACATGTGGTGCCATGTCAACACTCCCCGTATGGATGCAAACTCTGGGGACAAGGCAAGGAGCTCACATGTGGCGCCATGCCAACACTCCCCGTATGGATGCAAACTCTGGGGACAAGGCAAGGAGCTCACATGTGGCGCCATGCCAACACTCCCCGTATGGATGCAAACTCTGGGGACAAGGCAAGGAACTCACATGTGGCGCCATGCCAACACTCCCCGTATGGATGCAAACTCTGGGGACAAGGCAAGGAGCTCACATGTGGTGCCATGTCAACACTCCCCGTATGGATGCAAACTCTGGGGACAAGGCAAGGAACTCACATGTGGCGCCATGTCAACACTCCCCGTATGGATGCAAACTCTGGGGACAAGGCAAGGAGCTCACATGTGGTGCCATGTCAACACTCCCCGTATGGATGCAAACTCTGGGGACAAGGCAAGGAGCTCACATGTGGCGCCATGCCAACACTCCCCGTATGGATGCAAACTCTGGGGACAAGGCAAGGAGCTCACATGTGGTGCCATGTCAACACTCCCCGTATGGATGCAAACTCTGGGGACAAGGCAAGGAGCTCACATGTGGCGCCATGCCAACACTCCCCGTATGGATGCAAACTCTGGGGACAAGGCAAGGAGCTCACATGTGGTGCCATGTCAACACTCCCCGTATGGATGCAAACTCTGGGGACAAGGCAAGGAGCTCACATGTGGTGCCATGCCAACACTCCCCGTATGGATGCAAACTCTGGGGACAAGGCAAGGAGCTCACATGTGGTGCCATGTCAACACTCCCCGTATGGATGCAAACTCTGGGGACAAGGCAAGGAGCTCACATGTGGCGCCATGCCAACACTCCCCGTATGGATGCAAACTCTGGGGACAAGGCAAGGAGCTCACATGTGGTGCCATGTCAACACTCCCCGTATGGATGCAAACTCTGGGGACAAGGCAAGGAGCTCACATGTGGTGCCATGTCAACACTCCCCGTATGGATGCAAACTCTGGGGACAAGGCAAGGAACTCACATGTGGCACCATGTCAACACTCCCCGCATGGAGGCAAACTCTGGGGACGAGGCAAGGAACTCACATGTGGCACCATGTCAACACTCCCCGTATGGATGCAAACTCTGGGGACAAGGCAAGGAACTCACATGTGGCGCCATGTCAACACTCCCCGTATGGATGCAAACTCTGGGGACGAGGCAAGGAACTCACATGTGGCGCCATGTCAACACTCCCCGTATGGATGGAAACTCTGGGGACAAGGCAAGGAGCTCACATGTGGTGCCATGCCAACACTCCCCGTATGGATGCAAACTCTGGGGACAAGGCAAGGAACTCACATGTGGTACCATGTCAACACTCCCCGTATGGATGCAAACTCTGGGGACAAGGCAAGGAACTCACATGTGGTACCATGTCAACACTCCCCGTATGGATGCAAACTCTGGGGACAAGGCAAGGAACTCACATGTGGTGCCATGTCAACACTCCCCATATGGATGCAAACAGCTGGGACAAGGCAAGGAGCTCACATGTGGTGCCATGTCAACACTCCCCGTATGGATGGAAACTCTGGGGACAAGGCAAGGAGCTCACATGTGGTGCCATGCCAACACTCCCCGCATGGAGGCAAACTCTGGGGACGAGGCAAGGAACTCACATGTGGCACCATGTCAACACTCCCCGTATGGATGCAAACTCTGGGGACAAGGCAAGGAACTCACATGTGGCACCATGTCAACACTCCACGTATGGATGCAAACTCTGGGGACGAGGCAAGGAACTCACATGTGGCGCCATGTCAACACTCCCCGTATGGATGGAAACTCTGGGGACAAGGCAAGGAGCTCACATGTGGTGCCATGCCAACACTCCCCGTATGGATGCAAACTCTGGGGACAAGGCAAGGAACTCACATGTGGCGCCATGTCAACACTCCCCGTATGGATGCAAACTCTGGGGACAAGGCAAGGAACTCACATGTGGTACCATGTCAACACTCCCCGTATGGATGCAAACTCTGGGGACAAGGCAAGGAACTCACATGTGGTGCCATGTCAACACTCCCCATATGGATGCAAACAGCTGGGACAAGGCAAGGAACTCACATGTGGCACCATGTCAACACTCCCCATATGGATGCAAACAGCTGGGACAAGGCACGGAACTCGCATGTGGCACCATGTCAACACTCCCCGTATGGATGCAAACTCTGGGGACGAGGCAAGGAACTCACATGTGGCGCCATGTCAACACTCCCCGTATGGATGGAAACTCTGGGGACAAGGCAAGGAG
Source organism: Lissotriton helveticus (assembly GCF_964261635.1). NCBI lineage: Eukaryota > Metazoa > Chordata > Amphibia > Caudata > Salamandridae > Lissotriton > Lissotriton helveticus. The sequence goes on along the minus strand of NC_136071.1, from coordinate 1,219,737,480 downwards.
CTCACATGTGGTGCCATGTCAACACTCCCCGTATGGATGGAAACTCTGGGGACGAGGCAAGGAGCTCACATGTGGCGCCATGCCAACACTCCCCGTATGGATGCAAACTCTGGGGACAAGGCAAGGAACTCACATGTGGCGCCATGTAGACACTCCCCATATGGATGCAAACTCTGGGGACGAGGCAAGGAACTCACATGTGGTGCCATGTCAACACTCCCCATATGGATGCAAACAGCTGGGACAAGGCAAGGAACTCACATGTGGCACCATGTCAACACTCCCCATATGGATGCAAACAGCTGGGACAAGGCAAGGAACTCGCATGTGGCACCATGTCAACACTCCCCATATGGATGCAAACAGCTGGGACAAGGCAAGGAACTCACATGTGGCACCATGTCAACACTCCCCATATGGATGCAAACAGCTGGGGACAAGGCAAGGAACTCACATCTGGTACCATGTCAACACTCCCCATATGGATGCAAACAGCTGGGGACAAGGCAAGGAACTCACATCTGGTACCATGTCAACACTCCCCATATGGATGCAAACAGCTGGGGACAAGGCAAGGAACTCAAATGTGGTACCATGTCAACACTCTCCATATGGATGCAAACTCTGGGGACAAGGCAAGGAACTCACATCTGGTACCATGTCAACACTCCCCGTATGGATGCAAACTCTGGGGACAAGGCAAGGAACTCACATGTGGCACCATGCCAACACTCCCCGTATGGATGCAAACAGCTGGGACAAGGCAAGGAACTCACATGTGGCACCATGTCAACACTCCCCATATGGATGCAAACAGCTGGGACAAGGCAAGGAACTCGCATGTGGCACCATGTCAACACTCCCCATATGGATGCAAACAGCTGGGACAAGGCAAGGAACTCACATGTGGCACCATGTCAACACTCCCCATATGGATGCAAACAGCTGGGGACAAGGCAAGGAACTCACATCTGGTACCATGTCAACACTCCCCATATGGATGCAAACAGCTGGGGACAAGGCAAGGAACTCACATCTGGTACCATGTCAACACTCCCCATATGGATGCAAACAGCTGGGGACAAGGCAAGGAACTCAAATGTGGTACCATGTCAACACTCTCCATATGGATGCAAACTCTGGGGACAAGGCAAGGAACTCACATCTGGTACCATGTCAACACTCCCCGTATGGATGCAAACTCTGGGGACAAGGCAAGGAACTCACATGTGGCACCATGCCAACACTCCCCGTATGGATGCAAACTCTGGGGACGAGGCAAGGAACTCACATGTGGTGCCATGTCAACACTCCCCGTATGGATGGAAACTCTGGGGACGAGGCAAGGAACTCACATGTGGTGCCATGTCAATACTCCCCGTATGGATGGAAACTCTGGGGACAAGGCAAGGAACTCACATGTGGTGCCATGCCAACACTCCCCGTATGGATGCAAACTCTGGGGACAAGGCAAGGAACTCACATGTGGCGCCATGTAGACACTCCCCATATGGATGCAAACTCTGGGGACGAGGCAAGGAACTCACATGTGGTGCCATGGCAACACTCCCCATATGGATGCAAACAGCTGGGGACAAGGCAAGGAACTCGCATGTGGCACCATGTCAACACTCCCCATATGGATGCAAACAGCTGGGACAAGGCAAGGAACTCACATGTGGTACCATGCCAACACTCCCCATATGGATGCAAACAGCTGGGGACAAGGCAAGGAACTCAAATGTGGTACCATGTCAACACTCTCCATATGGATGCAAACTCTGGGGACAAGGCAAGGAACTCACATGTGGCGCCATGTCAACACTCCCCATATGGATGCAAACTCTGGGGACAAGGCAAGGAGCTCACATGTGGCGCCATGCCAACACTCCCCGTATGGATGCAAACTCTGGGGACAAGGCAAGGAGCTCACATGTGGCGCCATGCCAACACTCCCCGTATGGATGCAAACTCTGGGGACAAGGCAAGGAGCTCACATGTGGCACCATGCCAACACTCCCCGTATGGATGCAAACTCTGGGGACAAGGCAAGGAGCTCACATGTGGCACCATGTCAACACTCCCCGTATGGATGCAAACTCTGGGGACAAGGCAAGGAGCTCACATGTGGCGCCATGCCAACACTCCCCGTATGGATGCAAACTCTGGGGACAAGGCAAGGAGCTCACATGTGGCACCATGTCAACACTCCCCATATGGAGGCAAACTCTGGGGACAAGGCAAGGAGCTCACATGTGGTGCCATGTCAACACTCCCCATATGGAGGCAAACTCTGGGGACAAGGCAAGGAACTCACATGTGGCGCCATGTCAACACTCCCCATATGGAGGCAAACTCTGGGGACAAGGCAAGGAACTCACATGTGGTGCCATGTCAACACTCCCCGTATGGAGGCAAACTCTGGGGACAAGGCAAGGAGCTCACATGTGGTGCCATGTCAACACTCCCCGTATGGATGCAAACTCTGGGGACAAGGCAAGGAGCTCACATGTGGCACCATGTCAACACTCCCCATATGGATGCAAACTCTGGGGACAAGGCAAGGAACTCACATGTGGTACCATGTCAACACTCCCCGTATGGATGCAAACTCTGGGGACAAGGCAAGGAGCTCACATGTGGTGCCATGTCAACACTCCCCATATGGAGGCAAACTCTGGGGACAAGGCAAGGAACTCACATGTGGTGCCATGTCAACACTCCCCATATGGAGGCAAACTCTGGGGACAAGGCAAGGAACTCACATGTGGTGCCATGCCAACACTCCCCGTATGGATGCAAACTCTGGGGGCAAGGCAAGGAACTCACATGTGGTGCCATGTCAACACTCCCCGCATGGATGCAAACTCTGGGGACAAGGCAAGGAGCTCACATGTGGCGCCATGTCAACACTCCCCGCATGGATGCAAACTCTGGGGACAAGGCAAGGAACTCAAATGTGGTGCCATGTCAACACTCCCCATATGGAGGCAAACTCTGGGGACAAGGCAAGGAACTCACTTGTGGTGCCATGTCAACACTCCCCGTATGGATGCAAACAGCTGGGACAAGGCAAGGAACTCACATGTGGTGCCATGTCAACACTCCCCGCATGGATGCAAACTCTGGGGACAAGGCAAGGAACTCAAATGTGGCGCCATGTCAACACTCCCCGTATGGATGCAAACTCTGGGGACAAGGCAAGGAGCTCACATGTGGCACCATGTCAACACTCCCCGTATGGATGCAAACTCTGGTGACAAGGCAAGGAGCTCACATGTGGCACCATGTCAACACTCCCCGTATGGAGGCAAACTCTGGTGACAAGGCAAGGAGCTCACATGTGGCGCCATGTCAACACTCCCCGCATGGAGGCAAACTCTGGGGACAAGGCAAGGAACTCACATGTGGTGCCATGTCAACACTCCCCATATGGAGGCAAACTCTGGGGACAAGGCAAGGAACTCACATGTGGTGCCATGTCAACACTCCCCGTATGGATGCAAACAGCTGGGACAAGGCAAGGAACTCACATGTGGTGCCATGTCAACACTCCCCGCATGGATGCAAACTCTGGGGACAAGGCAAGGAACTCACATGTGGCACCATGTCAACACTCCCCGTATGGATGCAAACAGCTGGGACAAGGCAAGGAACTCACATGTGGTGCCATGTCAACACTCCCCATATGGAGGCAAACTCTGGGGACAAGGCAAGGAGCTCACATGTGGTGCCATGCCAACACTCCCCGTATGGATGCAAACTCTGGGGACAAGGCAAGGAGCTCACATGTGGTACCATGTCAACACTCCCCGTATGGATGGAAACTCTGGGGACAAGGCAAGGAACTCACATGTGGCACCATGTCAACACTCCCCATATGGATGCAAACAGCTGGGACAAGGCAAGGAACTCACATGTGGTGCCATGTCAACACTCCCCATATGGATGCAAACAGCTGGGGCAAGGCAAGGAACTCACATGTGGTGCCATGTCAACACTCCCCGTATGGATGCAAACTCTGGGGACAAGGCAAGGAACTCGCATGTGGCACCATGTCAACACTCCCCATATGGATGCAAACTCTGGGGACAAGGCAAGGAACTCACATGTGGTGCCATGTCAACACTCCCCGCATGGATGCAAACTGTAGAATAGATGCCTTAGTTGGTCAGAAAGTGCTCGAGAATGCTTTGGGCTACATATGTTTGCAGTGGCGGCCAGCACGGATCAGGGGAGGTGGGTGAGGGTCTTAAAAATAAAGAAGAAAAAAGTCCCTGATTGTCGGGTCTCTCTCTGCTGTCCCTCTGTCGACTCTTCAGAAGGCATATCCCCTAATACCTGTGATACATCAGCAATAGGAGAACTCTGCCCCCAGGCAGGGTGCAAACCAACCGACAGGAATGACCTGAGACTTACAATCCGTCAGATGAACCAGCGATTCATCAGGCTTGTGGTGAGCGGTCACAACTACCTAGTTGTAGTTCTGTTTAGATTAAATACTCAAATGCTCCCACTTTCACCGTCTATGATTGCCCTGGCTGGCTGGTCCCTTTTGTACGAGCTACTTCTTTATAAATCCTTGCCAGGCTTTTTATGGCACATCTGGCACCACTGGTTGATTTCCTTCGCCAGGAGGGGCCCTCAGTCTTCATTCACCTAGACAGGTTGAGCTGCAGGATATTGGCCTAGCATGGGTGTCTAGAAAACCTGTAGAAGCCCCTGATGCCAGTCTAGGATCTAGCTTTACACCTGGGGAAACCCTGCACTCAGCAAACAATGATTGTTCTGCCAGAGCCAGGGCTGAATAGCCCACTCCACTCTAAGAGGCTCTCTTGGATCAGGAGGGCTCTCACAAGGCAGTGCTCAGGCTAGAGGATCACAGGACAGGGAGTCCTGGGGCCAGACCACAGCTCTAGCCGTTATTACACATCTACATTCTGGTCGGATTGCGAGGTCACAGAAGTTCAGGCTTGTGATGCCATCACTGGACTCAATGAAAGAAGCTCTACGATGGGCAGTGATGCCAGCCAGCCTGGAGAAGGATGTCCCACTGTACCCCCCCCCTTCAGGTGACAATAACCATGGATGCAAGTGGGCACTTGTAGGGGCAACGCAGGGGCAATAGAGCTGGTTATGTCATCCTCTATCTGGAAGTCATGGACAGGAGTCTGCAGGGCTTTTTATGACAGCCAATATATAGGTTCATACTAATGGCAATTGGCAGGAGAGACCCAGATCTATGTGACTATGAGAAATGGACTCCCAGAGAGCAGCTTGAACTGAGTACAGGAGCCAGTATTGTCACAGAAATAGAAACATGGCAGAAATGTCTTATTGAGCATAGAAGTCCCTTTCCCCAGGGCCTGGACCCTCAAAACTCCGGTCTTTCTGCACTCCTGATACGCACAGAGTTGAGGATGTACTCAAAACCTTTGGTTTCAGATCTACAAATGATTCTTTCTCCTTCTGTTTGTGATAATAGCAGTCCATTGTAAATAAAATCAGTTTAGAGAGTGGAGAAAAAAAAGCAATGAAAGAACTACTTTCATCATCCTTCTAAAAAGTCGAAAGACAACCCAGGTCAAACAGGATTACTTTAGAAGCCATCCCAGAGTCATTCGATGGTCATCCAACTACATTAGAAGTCATTTTCACATCATCAGACATCATCAAGCTCTTGAAGTCATCAGCAAAGCTGAGCCTGATGATTTGCGGATGACTTGAAAATGAGTACCCGATGACTTTAATAGGTGTCATTATTCGTAATGATTTAAGGATGACTTGAAAATGAGTATCTGATGACTTCAGAAGGTGTCATTTTTCCTGATGATTTAAGGGTGACTTGAAAATTACTATCCGATAACTTTACGAGATGAGATGTTCCTCATGACTTTGGGATGAATTGAAAATAAGTATCTGATTACTTCAAAGGTACTATTGTGTTTTCTATTAGATATTCTAGCTTCTGGTGATTTTAACAGGAATTGCTTGTCTATTTAAAGAGCATGTCCACCCCTTTTGTTTCAGTTTTCCTAGAAAAATACAAACTCTTGGATGATTGCCTGATTAACAGCGGATAAACGCAAAACGACATCTACGTTTTCTATTATACACAACTGAGCATACAATGTGCTTTACCAAACTGTGCATCAGTCATAGGTTATTTTTTAACACATTTTTTTTATGTTTGTCCCTTTCTCTTTGTACAAAACATGTAAAATAAGCATCCACTGTAAAAGGATCAATGCCGAACATTAATAAAGATGAACATTGGCCCTTGTATGCATAGTTAATGAAGTTAAGGGACAATGAAGTATGAAAATATGTGGCAGGATAGACTAAATAACGTAACAGAAATAAATGCTGCACATTATGCAATCACTGGAGGCATATTATGCAGCCAAATCTTTATTTATCCATGTGATATTTATTGATTTGCACAGCAAAATAATACACAAAATGACAGAAACAACCATTCATCAAACAAATACACAAATTATTCAATATTTCATTTAATTCACAAACAAATGCAAACATTTTTTTTTTTACTTTTAATGGGAAGGTTGAAGCTTTTCTAAACTCAATTGAGACCAGCCATTAGGCATACTATATTGTATTTGATGTACTTGCACGGCTTCCCAACATCATGAGGATACCAAATGAACTATTTGCTGCACGTTTATAGAAATGTTTTAATATTTCAGTTGTACATTTTGCTTCTGTATTGATATGCACTTTATTATTTGGCCAACAATTCTGTGTTTTATGAGCCGTCTAGGACTCCTGCGTAGGTGTTGCGGACCCCTAGGTGTCCTTGGAGCACAGGTTAAGAATGCTTATCAACATGATTTCTAATCAAATGTGCTATAAAAAGAGACGTGCATGTAGGAGAATCTTCTATCATGATTTGCCTTAATCTATTTCACATCGATTTGGCATTTCACTTACAAATGATTAATTTTCTACCTGAATGTAAAAACAGGCCCATGTTATCATTGACAGCCTGATAGCTGTGATGTTGTTATCGACTACTACCAGATGCAGTGGTTCCCTGATGTCATAGGATTCACACTTTAGTGGAACCATGAGAGCTAGGTTAACAGACATGTCTGTCTGCTTACACTGAATGAATCTGGTGACTCTGCCATAAGCAAACACTCCAGGTTCTGGTTCATATGTTATTACACTTTGGTCTCTCCTCTGAATACGAGTGTAATTTGAGCTGTAAACAAGAAGATTGCTTAAAGGCTACTACATCCGAGCCTGATATATGAGTGAGCTGAGTTACTGCTATATATTCATTCTCTGTTAAGCTGTAAGGGTATGTAGAACCAACACTGTAAATGCATTTTTCTATTTTTAAGTATCGCTGTCTCTTTCTATTATATGAACACATCTTACTCTGGTAAAATTCAGCCTCAACACTATCAGGAGGCAAATGATTTTCCATTAACACAGGTATTACTTGTTTCATATTTACTGCATCTAGAATGTGTGTTTCTATGCCTACTGTACCATGCACATGTTGTAAAAGAAAACCATTAAGATCTTCAAAAACAAAACGATTAGCAGTAAACAGCGGCCCTTTTGCTCTTACACGGTCTACTAAGTGGACCAATTGATGAACGTTCATTGTTAAAAATCTTTTTTCATATAAATCATTAAAGAGTTGCACAAACAAAAGTAAACACTGTTCTGCTATATTTAAATCTTCCTGGCTAATGTCATCATTTAATAGCTTATGAATTGCTTTCATAAGTAAACAAAAGTGTAAATAGCGTGATCTATCTAAAACATGTTATGAAGTCTGTGTGCAGTGCCAACGGCTGGCCATCACTGGACAACAGAAGTAGGAGAAGGAAACTGGCTATTAAAATTTGCAATGCCAGAAGAGGATTAAGGAAATCTCCGCATCTAGATTCAAACCACGAAGTTGCTGGTTTTCGTTGAGCTATTTGTTCTTGTTGCATTAGTCTGGCCTTTCTTCCCTGGATCTTATTTTTTTTCTGGACGTTTTCTCTTGTTTGTTATCCTGGCCCCTGTGGGACATGTTGAAAGAGGTATTTGGGTGCAGGTCAGGCTTTAGGCCTCCCGGGTTATCTTGCAGGAATGTTCATGGGGAACTTGTTGACCCCTTCCCAAATATTGGGATTACTTCATCCCAAAAGGCGATGGTCCCTCGCCCATCCCTTTTCTGGTGTCGTACCCCTCCATAGCACCCTTCTGTCCTTGGGGTTGTTGATGTGGAGCAGGCTAGTACAGCGGGTGACAGTAAGGGGCACCAGTGCCACTCTGGATAGAGTCTTTGCACAGCCCAAAGCGGAGCATCGTCTGGCCTTCATCAGGACCAGACACAACCCAGCACCAAAACACATGTATGAGCCGACCCCAGCACCTCAGTAGAGCATGCAGTCGGTTTCCACGAGTGCCTGCGCTCACAGGTGCCCCGACGTCAGCACACACAGACTGGCTGTCTGGGATTCTAGAGCTCACCCTGTGGCTAAGCCATGGAGGTCCTTTCCGGAGTCACAGGAGACCGCTATAGGTAGTCATGCCTCAACTCCTTCATAGTCACCCCACCCCTTCAAAACCTATCAAGCAGTCCGCTCCTCATGCAAGCATGCCTCTCTGAAGCAGGCAGCCGGCTCCTGCCTTCAAGGTAGGCACATGACTGCTTTCCTCTGGCAGAAGGTTGAGCTTCCGGAGTCTTAGGTCCCAAACCTGGCAAAGTTTGTTTCTGCTCCATTCGTACACTGTTTGCAGACAAGAGTTGGTTTAGAAAACGTGACCCCTCGGGGGCCGGTTTCAGTCTGTCCAGGACCATTGCTTATTCTTCCCAGACAGGTCCAGTCACAGTTTGTCTTGCAGTGTCAGGAGACCCCAGATTCAACTCACTATTCTGCTGTCAAGGAAACCCAAAACAAAGGCACAAAAGAAGTAGAGGCTTCCCCAAGTGATCAGGTGTGTGTTACACTTCGGAAAGAATGTAGCAGCAAGGGGTAAGAATATTTTCTGCACTACGGAGAGAACCTTTTTTCTAGTTTCCTGCATGCCCTCATACCTGGTCCATTTCGAAGGACCTCAGAAGTACTGGGGAAAATACCTGCAATTCATTTGCTGTCATGGGTGCCCTCAAACCCCCTCCCCCACCCCCCTTTGTAGGTCCACTCCAATGTACGAAATCAAAGAAACTACGCCCTCTGTTAATCCATTGATAGCTTTAGACTTCTAAATACTCGCACTCTGTTAAGGTTGATTGGGATGGGGTGGGGTGGGGGGGAATCAGAGGTGCGGCGTGACCCGTGGGATGTGCTCAAGAGGCGCAGGCTAAAAGCAGCCACAACAATGGCCGGAGGGCAGGCTGTTGTCATCTCATTCTTTTAGCCACTAACTTTGCTTTTTAAAAACGGTCCGACTGCGGCTGCCTGCTCCTAAAGGCTCCTATGAAGACCTGTACAGGGCCGGCCTTAGGCATGTGCAAGCTGTGCACCTGCACAGGGCCACCAAACCCCAGGGGCCGCCACGCCAATATATGTCCTTAATATATTAATCCTCTGAGGATGGATACATATTTGCGTGGTGGCCCCTGGCAGGGATTTGGCGGCCTCCAGCTCTGTTCCACTTCTAAACACCCTGACCCCCCCACTTCACTGGCGTGCGCGCTCCACCCCGCCCGGACCCCCTCTTCCGGGCCCCCTACCTACGCTCCCTGCCCAGGGCCACCATGAGCCTAGAGCCGGCCCTGACCTGTAGACAGTCTCCTCGGAGGTGTGAGTCCAAACCTCGCCACTCTCAGGACAGTTATCCATGACATATGTGAATCTCAGGAAGTAGAAGAAACCTTGTGACAAGTACTGCACCTCCCCTTGAAAATGAGGAAACAAGCGTCTAGAGTACCCCCTCTTTGAGCTTTGAGTTTAATGTTGAGCAGCGACGGCTCGCTCGTTGGTGGAGATGTGGAGTAGCAGACACCGGTCAGCAGCACGAGGCATTCCTAATAATTATAATGCCCAATCAGTATTATACTTTAAAAGAAAATCTATGGGCTCCTTCGGAGTACAATTCTAAAACAGTTGTGGTAACAGTGCATCCTCAGTTGCAATACTGTTGATTCCAGTATTCTGTGGGTACACTATTCCTACAGCATTCTGATTGGTGCACTGTCTGCATATTTTCACCCATTCTGAAGCATCCAACTCAGAAATGAGTTTGTGCCGGATTCCGGCTAGGCGATTGTGTCAGATGAGACCCAATAGGCTTTTCTTATTAATTCTGTATTACTTTCCTTATTAAGATAATATGGTCAGTAACACATGCTGTGATGGTAACAACTGTATGTAGGCTGAGGCCAAGCACACCCTCTGGCCTTTGACCCAATGGTTTTGAGTTGCACAAGTGCTCTACTGCTTCCAATATTCTCTTTCTATATGTTGCTAGATGCTTAGCCATCAAATCAAGGAGGGCATGGGAGACGTCCATAGCCTTCGTCGCGGTTTAGATGATGTCTTGAGGGACAGGGGAGGCGAGGAAGCTTTCAGGGAGGTGGGAGCTCTTCTCAGGTGCCTCTGCTGCTTGAAAGGTTTCGGCAAGAAACAGTACCAGAATTGAGATGTCTACTGTAGCAGTGCACTTCAGCTCGAATACAAAGCTAACACCTGGAACAGCTTCCCCAAGCACCTACGGTTCCTAACCTCACTTCCAAATGGCCCTCAAGACCTGGCAGTTCTAACAAGCCCTGGCACCTGCAAGGGTCTGGATGCCCCATTGGGTGATTGGCCACGCTTAATAAATCCAGATTGACCGGAAGTTTAGATTTGAAAACATTTCTATGAAAGTTTATTTTCTTTTTAGGTGTGTCACAGCTCCATGGCAACACGCTACGGTGGAGTGGTATTTCTCAAGGTGTAGAATGACCAATCACCACCCTTTGCTGGGGGCAGGGTCTCTCAACAGGAGCATAAATAATATGAAAAGGTTTTTGGTTATGCCGTGTACTACTTTATGTATATATGTTGCCTTAGCCCAGTCTTTGGGCCGCTGTACTAATGAGGTGTGGTTCCATGCTGGCTTGCTATAGCTGGCTTTGCTTGTGGGCAGTACAACAAGGATACTTTCAACTCTTTTCTCTTGGGTGAGAATTTGGGCCACATGGTCGAAATAGGCTCTACAGAAGATGTTATTAGGGTGGGGAGCTCTTGAGGGTCAACAGGAGCAGAGCGCAAGGATAGGTCATTAGAAGACGGCAACAACACGGACTACTTGTAAAACTCCATGGAGCGCCCTCCCTCCGATGAAGAAGTATTCAACACCCCAGCCCAGAGATACCACACGGCTTGTGTATCCAAGCCCTCCCAGCCCAGAGATACCACACGGCTTGTGTATCCAAGCCCTCCCAGCCCAGAGATACCACACGGCTTGAGTATCCAAGCACTCCCAGCCCAGAGATACCACACGGCTTGAGTATCCAAGCACTCCCAGCCCAGAGATACCACACGGCTTGAGTATCCAAGCACTCCCAGCCCAGAGATACCACACGGCTTGTGTATCCAAGCACTCCCAGCCCAGAGATACCACACGGCTTGAGTATCCAAGCACTCCCAGCCCAGAGATACCACACAGCTTGTGTATCCAAGCACTCCTAGCCCAGAGATACCACACGGCTTGAGTATCCAAGCACTCCCAGCCCAGAGATACCACACGGCTTGAGTATCCAAGCACTCCCAGCCCAGAGATACCACACGGCTTGTGTATCCAAGCACTCCCAGCCCAGAGATACCACACGGCTTGTGTATCCAAGCACTCATGCACACAACATACAATTGAGGGCATCCGGGGACCTGTCATGCCATATGATTATGGTGAACCAGGAAAGAGACCAGAAGAAGGCTCTCCAAATGATCACGCAAAAAAAACCAGTTTTTGTAGCCAACCATAATAATCAGCTGTTTTCAAACATTAGTACTGGCCTATATCAATGTTCCACCCTTAGCAAACTTTAACATGAGTAAGAGCCTTCGTTCAGTATTAGAAGTGAAAGTAATTCTATTCCATATAATTGTTACGGTATCTTCACTGTTGAACTCATTTCCAAATCATAAATTATAGGTTTTCAATATTCCATAAGCAGCAGCCTCCTCAGACTTTCACGGTCTTGCTCTAATGCGATTTCTGTTTAGTTGCAGGCAACAAGTCTTGATGAAAGCACAACACTCTCAAAAAGCAGCCAACATGTGTTTCGTCATGTGCCTCTAGGCACGAAAAGACTTCTTCGGGGCTTGGTAATTTATCCCAATGGATCCAACTATTATACAGAAAACAATCATAAATGAAATTCTCAGCAAACCTTTCAATGTTAATCAAGTTTAACTGGTGGTATCCAAGTCGGTAGTAACCTCAGTGGTAATCAAAGTCCAAATCTGTAGTAGCATTCGTACATATCTAAGGCCAATTCAGTCACGTGTGCATGACCTGGATTTCGCTGGCTCCCTAGCATGCTCCGACTGTCCCAAGAGGCGTATCCCGAGGGAAACTCCTCGAGACCGAGGCGTTTCCAGACATTGGAGGAAAATTAGCGGTGTCAGTGTCCAGTTTCAGTACTGGCTTACCTGGCTAAACCATGGGAAAAAACAGCTCCTGCTCACTTGCAGTTATGCGACAGTAGCAGTACTACCTGATGTTTCTCAAGAGATAATCAGGCAGGCTATGGAAGTGAGGCACTCTGTAATCGATGACCACTGGAAGCTGGTGAGATGGCTTCAGGCAGGCTATGGAAGTGAGGCACTCTGTAATCGATGACCACCGGAAGCTGGTGAGATGGCTTCAGGCAGGCTATGGAAGTGAGGCACTCTGTAATCGATGACCACCGGAAGCTGGTGAGATGGCTTCAGGCAGGCTATGGAAGTGAGGCACTCTGTAATCGATGACCACCGGAAGCTGGTGAGATGGCTTCAGGCAGGCTATGGAAGTGAGGCACTCTGTAATCGATGACCACAGGAAGCTGGTGAGATGGCTTCAGGCAGGCTATGGAAGTGAGGCACTCTGTAATCGATGACCACCGGAAGCTGGTGAGATGGCTTCAGGCAGGCTATGGAAGTGAGGCACTCTGTAATCGATGACCACAGGAAGCTGGTGAGATGGCTTCAGGCAGGCTATGGAAGTGAGGCACTCTGTAATCGATGACCACCGGAAGCTGGTGAGATGGCTTCAGGCAGGCTATGGAAGTGAGGCACTCTGTAATCGATGACCACCGGAAGCTGGTGAGATGGCTTCAGGCAGGCTATGGAAGTGAGGCACTCTGTAATCGATGACCACCGGAAGCTGGTGAGATGGCTTCAGGCAGGCTATGGAAGTGAGGCACTCTGTAATCGATGACCACAGGAAGCTGGTGAGATGGCTTCAGGCAGGCTATGGAAGTGAGGCACTCTGTAATCGATGACCACAGGAAGCTGGTGAGATGGCTTCAGGCAGGCTATGGAAGTGAGGCACTCTGTAATCGATGACCACAGGAAGCTGGTGTGATGGCGGTGTTTTAATTAAACAGTCATTAATATCAGATGTTCTGCACCTGTATTCAGGTATGCCTGACAGACTATTGCAATTTAAACAAAATCATTACCATATGTTAATTTTTTTTTTTTTTTGCTTAGTCTAACTATGCCTCACCGCCATGTTGTTCTAAATGGACACTAACATGATGTTCATTTTGTGTTCCATACTAGAAACTACCAGGATGAGGATGGTTTAACTCCGTATTATGCTGTTTTTGTAAGGCTCACAGAAGGAATCCCCCTGTGTTAAATTCCAGATGGTTCTTCCTGCCAGCATTCATTTACAATGGTTTTCAGTCTATGTATGTCTTTTTTTTGTCCGAAAGATATTAGGTGTCCGGTGCAGATCAATATTCATGTATTTGATTAGTGCCTAGTTGATAGGGTTTAGGGACACTTTAAAAGGTGATTAGGTGGAGCAGTGATCATGCAATGCCAACCTTACAGTTTTAATAATTACTATGCAACAAAACTGTATATAAACCCTTGAATTTGGGGGCCAGCAAGAACTAGGAGCCCTTCCTGAGCCTTGGGAGGCTGTCCAATACCGTGCTGATGTTGCTACCCACCCGATACTTCGCATTGATTTTTGCCCATTATATTAATCAGTATTTGATAGCAGTTTCCTAGCGTCCTACAAGCCCACACGGATAAAGATGCGCTGATCCCGCTAAATTTATAGAGAAAATGCAACACGAAGGACCATTGGCTACAGAATCAACATCTTTCAGAGGTGGCCATTCATGGTGACGTACTAATGTGGCTTGAATCTTCCTTAGTAATGAGAAGTTCAACTGTTCATTGTTAACCTAAATGAGAGCATGGTGGAGTACTACAACAATATGCATTATCACCCACCCATTACCAATGCTCACCTTTATCCATTAGCTTCCTGCTACACGAGTTTAAAATTAACCAACAAGACCCGGATGCTACTCAGTTCACATGGATCGAATTAGAATCTTGTGGAACAGGATCCCATCTCATCGGCTGCTGTGAATGGATAAAAAAAACACCCCCCACCAGAAAGGTGAAGTTAGTTCTAGCCAATTACGCCGCCCAGTTAGGTTTACAGGTGGTACAGACAGTTACACCCTCAGTGTCACACATCGTTGGAAAACAAACAAACATGCCGCACCCACATAGAACGGCATCAAAGCGACATAACGGGTGAGGCCATCGCGAAATACAACCCCTGAAGGTGACCAATAGACGACTTACTCCATGGCTTGGATAGTCAAAGCAAACGACAATGTCCTTTGTCGCAGGCATTTATTCATACATCACTACCTAGAAGCCCATAATGTGAATTAACTGGCCATTTCCAATATAATCTCGCATCCAAACTATACATTTTTCCTCAACCATGCATAACACCACCATGTGCGTTTCATCTTTACACTGTGCAATGACAATCCCACGACCTTTATGCCGTCCAGATTCCAAAAGTGATCCGGGAGCAAAGAGTAGGTATTCGGTATACAGAGGGACATAAAGTGCTTAAAGATATCTTTTCCTCGTGAGTGCAAATGCAGTGGTATTTCGTAACACGTGACGGCACTACTTACAGTTTTATATGTGAAACCAACTCAAACAAAATTCTGGCAAAATCCACAAAACCATATGCAGCAAACCTCTAGATGAAGAAATATTTATTAAAGAACTCTTATTATATATTGTGTGTGGGATTAACCACATTTACCGTGGAACTGACCGCTACAAAGTCTACATCTCCATGTATTGATGTATACATGCGGAACAATGCAGACTCGAGCACGATACCGAACATTGCAAAGAGCGGGATTTTAACCGAAAGGGTGTACAAAAAGGCATGTTTCAATAATTTATGTAACGCAGTCCGTACGCTCTGGCTTCAGTCACCGCCATGATGACACGCGAAAGAAAGCAGTTAAATACAAAAATGTTTATTGAGCTTCATCGGTTGGTGTCGAGCGGTGACAATCCATGAAATATCCTTTCTGTGTTTGCCTGTAGGGGCATAACGGTGAGGTTCAAAACTGAAAGTTCAAAACCCCCTGATCGTTTTCATTTTAGAGGCGTCCATGCACCAATTAAACATATCAAGGAAAGTCAGTGCTGTGTGTTGTCTGGTTAATGAGGGGGCAAAGGAGTCTGGTGTTGTCTTGTGATAGTCTGTTCTTGAGGTAACCTACTTGTGAGTTATGGATCAGTTGTGGCAGGACCCTATTCAGTCTGTTAGCTAGGATTTTGGCCTAGATTTTACAATCTACGTTGATGAGCGAAATCGGACGGTAGCTCTGAGGGTATTGGGGGTCTTTGCCTTCTTTGGGGATCACAATTATGTTCGCTTCGGCCATGGAGTCTGTCATGCACCTTGTGCGGATGCAGTGGGAGAAGACCTCCACCAGAGTGGGCTTTAGCTGCTCTAGAAATTTTTTGTAGAATAGTGCTGTGTAGCCATCGGGCCCTGGCGCTTTGTTGAGTTTGAGCGCTGTGATAGCGGTTTCTATCTCTGCCTCTGCAATTTCTTCTCCTAGCGTTTCTCTCTGTTCTGGTGTCAGGGTCGGGAGGGTGAGCTTGTCTAGAAGTTCAACACCTCCATCCGCCGCTCGGTTCTTGTCTGCGCTGTATAGCTCCTCGTAAAACTGTTTGAATACCTCTAGGATTTCCTTGTTCGTGGTTTGCGATCTGTTTGCTTTGTCTGTAATGGCCGCGATCGAGTGTTGTCTCTGTTTTGCGTTCAGGTAAGACGCTAGCGTCTTCCCTGCTTTGTTGGCTGAGCATAGGTTAATGGATTTGTAGTTATTGATCCATGTTCCCGCTCTCTCACTTAGTATCCTATTGAGCTCGTACTTTTTCTTTGTGAGATCCGTTAGTGTGTTTTTGTCTGTGAGGTTTGCACAGTGGCCTGACTCTATATCTTTGATCTGTTTTTCTAACTCCGCTATGTTCTTGTTCCTGCCTCTGTCTTTAATGTTTATGAGTTTGCCTCTTATAGTGGCTTTTAGGGCGCCCCAGAAGACCCCCTTGTCTACCTCTGTACTGTCATTAAATGTCATGTATTCCTCGATGGCCTCCCCAATTTCCTTAATGTTCCCTGGATGTTGCAGGAGGTCGCTGTTTAGGCTCCATCTTCTGCTCGGCGTGTCGTTATGTTTCCCGCTTAGTGAGAGTGCAATGTGTGCATGATCTGAAATGGTGATCGGTGTGTGGAAAAGTAAATTTTGCCATGTTCTGTGTCCCTACGCCTCATCCATCATATGTTATGTGTGCATGATCAATATGCATATGTTACTCCCCATGTCCGATTCAAGACGCAATTACAGTTGTGTCCACCTCTAGTATGCCAGTTTCCAGTCCTCGTGAATACTACGAATATCAGGCCTATGTAAAGCTACGTTGCCACGTTTCCCAGTGTGCACGTTATTCCATTATAAAGTCCCCGTTTCCAGGCCTCAAAAGGGCCTGGACCACAGATTCAGCTCCTGTCTCCTGAAGCCTCGCTAAGGAGCGATACAGCCCCCACCTGTATCCTCGACCTTTCACTTACTTCCTGCCTCGCAGTGCCCGGTGCAGCCTGGCTCTGCCTCTGAGTCTGCCAAAAGTATGTTATAGTTCCAGCTATCAGTTCAGTCCTCCTTCTCTGCATTCCTAAGCTACTGAACTGCATCAATAGTTTCCGTCATTGTCTAGCCTATGCGGCTCCACGTTAGAGAAATACTGTATTTAAATGGTCATTTAATATTCTTCATCACGCACTACATGTAGAATAATGCATGGTCCAGTCTTAGAATCAAGTTAGCTTTTCCCCTCATGACTTCTAGTTTATATCAACATGTTCCCTAAACATCAGATACTAGATAGGGTTTAGGTACATGTCGCTCCGACCCTCCAGACTTTAGTCTCTGCTCCTAGCACAGAGTTCATAGCCCCCAGCTTCTCCTAGTAATACGTCATTGCCAGTTTACGCGCACCATTAGGTTAGAGGTCCCGGCTCCTTAGGTAGCCCCCTCCAATGTTTCCGCCCCATTCATGACATATTCTGTTACGTTTGCACCACATGTCTATGTATACGCCCAGTTACACCCACTTTTACTGTTATCTTTCGCGACTGCTACGCGTCACGCCTTCTGCTCCACCCACTGCTACGCCTACTGCAATGTAATGCTATGTGTTCGCGCTATGTATATATGCCTGTGTTTTGTTATTAAAAGTTAGCGCGCTCATCCCAGACCCAGCCCCGGCAGCTGCCGGGCCACTCTAGCCCTGCCATTCTGTTCCTATGCAGGTTGTCCTGATCCTGTCCTTTATGCTGTAATAAACCTGCAGAAACTCCTACTACCTCGAATCTTGACTCTTATTTTATTGAGCTATCTGTTATGCTATATGCCTAGTAAAAAATAGGGTATTATTTATTTATTTACCACATAATGGCGCCCGAATAGGGACTTGCCCTTTCCCCATGCGTCGGTGAAGCCACGCCGACCCCCTGACCCTCTGCAGCCGTGACGGAACCATACCGTGCACTGGCAGATATTTCTGCTCCAAGTATCCCTCAGGCCCACGGAGGAGACGGAGGAGGCGGTCCAGCATCCAAACGAGACGGTGGAGGAACGCGGCGAGTCCCGACCAGAGCCCAAGCCGAGAGTCCAAGGTCCGAGGTATCCGGAGGCCCACCCGTAACTGAAGTCCGAAGTCCGTCCGTCGTCGTAGCAGTCCAGTCCAGTCCAAGGCCTTCCGTTCCGTGCTGCCCGGTGAGTACCATTGCTGGGGTAGTATCTAGACAGGACCAATCTAAATTGACTCCTGGTCCGTGGGTTGGTGGTGCCCAGACTCACAAACGAAGTGTTCACCTAGGTGGATACGGGTCTTGATGCGTTCCTTTATGGGACCGGTATGTTCCGTACTGTTACAGCAGTGCATCCAGTAATTCTAGTCTGTTCCGTTCTCGAGAAAATTCTTGTATTTCTGCTCTCAGTATTTCAGGTAATATTCTGTTCAAACTGTTATTTATAATGTTCTTCATGTATTTTAATGTTGTGGTATGAGTGTGACGTGATTTCGTGTTTATTGTGTATTGTATTGTGTCCAGATTACAGTTCAGTCATGCCTATATTTTCCAAGTTACGTCAGTTAAAAACTAGAAAGGGTCTGCTGGAAGCAGCAGTTCCTGTTCCGCCGAGGGACAGTCCAGGTCATTTTATGTATCAGAAACATGGCATAAGTGCCATATTGTATCTAGATTTATGGGTAGAGTATACCAAACAGTTAGAAGAAAAGTATAGATGGCCCGTATCGGGTACATGGGATGCCGAATGTATCATGCGAGTAGAAGAAGCATTATGGAAAAAGAAAGCCAGACAGTCACAGAAAGATGCCATCGAGTTATGGCGTAAAGAAGCGCATAGAAGAACCGAAAAGGAAGTCAGGAAGTCAGAGTTAAGTAGAGAATCCCAAGAACGAGCCCAAGAAAGAGAATTAATCGAGATAGGTGAACAAGTCAAAGCCGAACAGTCAGACAGACAGAGGCATGCCCTCATTAAGGGTATGTATCCTCTTCTTGCCGAGGGCTTGCCAAAAGCGACCCCAGAGGCATCCAGTAATTTCCCGCCACCATTAGTTCCGACCAAGCTACGTCACAAACCGACCGCAGCTGATATTTTTATTTCGTCCTATTTGGACGACACAGTCCCAGAATATGCAAATCCTGTTCGCGCTCCGCCAGTCCCTGTAAACCAGGTAATTCCCGCTCTTCCAGACACCGGAGTACCTGCTACGGTACCCCCGGTCCAGCCAGCATTTCAACTTCCCGCTCCGCCACGAAGAATGTCCGTCGATGATTCTAGTTTAGGGGCCGCAGGAGGAGGTCCTCCTCAAACCCCGCCGCCACACAAGCGTTTAACGTTAGCCGAATTACATGCACAAGCGTCACAGCGTACGCCTAGACATCAGACTGTAGCAGAAATAAGAAAATCCCTTGCCGAATGTGTCTATGATCCAGTCCCAGGCGAGGATAATATGGTTTTATATTCGTTCCGCGTAAGAAAGGTGGCCGAGTATCTAGTCACCTTACCGAATATGAAAGAAGATCTAGACAGAATATATCGTTTCATCCGTACAGGGGATGATCCAGAAAGTATTCACGAAGCCATGTCTCAAAGGAAAGCCGAGATCCAGCTCATGATATTAAAGTTCCTGATCAATTGTCTAATAAGAGAACAAGACTACCCGTCTAAAGATTCCGCCGAAATGAGAATCCTGACAAGGTGGAGTGATAATATAGCCGAGGGTAAGCACAAGACCGTCGGTGCTATGGAGAGTATGTACAAGAAAATCCGTAAAGAGATAATAAAGATACACGAACAGCGTAAAGCAGCACAAGTAAGCGAGAAAGAAAGTATGTCTGATCCTGAAGAGGAAGACGACGAGAATCCCGCCAGAATAGCGTATGTAGGAAAATCTAGATTTCCAGATCGCCATTTACGCCTAGAACACAAGTCTATTTTTCATCATTCAGCACCAGAACAAGGTTCTCTAGAACAAGTATTTCAAGCTACCGATCACATTCTGAAATCACGAATCGGTTATAGTGAGTTAAGTACCATGCATGAACAAGAACTAGCCCGATCAGCAGTCCGATGGATTACTGATTCTACCACTTTTCCAGACGAAATAGTGGCACAAATGTTCCTGAAACTGCCCCCAGCCGAGCAGCGACTGGTGGGTATGTATATGATTCAGCACCTCATTACTCTGTATGAGGGTCAACACTCTGATCCAGGTCCGTTACATGATGTTCTGAACGAGTTACTCCAGTACAAATGGAGAGGTCTAGGTACCGATTTAATTAGTGTCATTCTAGAACAACGTCACAAATATAGAACGTTCTTGAACCCGCATTTTGTTCATGTCTCACCCCCAGAAAGTAAACCGTTTTACATAGACAGACAGAATCCGTTACGAGAAGTCCACCCAGTTAGAGGGACGGGTGGCGAAATGCAACGAGTGTTTGTATACACTCCAATATCAAAGATGGAACTTCTTGAAATGAAGAAATTAATTCCCTGTCATGACAAAGATCCAGCGGGGTTCCATAGAGAATTAAAAGACATGCTCCGTATGGGAGAATATACTTACCCAGATATCATTAAAATGTTAAAGGTTCTGCTACCCGCAGGGGTGTATGAAAAGCTAAAGGAAAAAGAATGGGAGGTGGGAGAGAAAAAGATAGATTGGGCAGCTCTAGAAGCTGAAGACAAGGCACGAGTACCAGGTACCGGTCTTGGAGATAAATGTAGAGAATTACCAGAATTATTGATTCAAGTTTTACCCAGATTATTGACAACGAGAAAGGAAGACTGGGATGCAATCTCAGCCTGTAAACAGAAACAAGATGAAGATATTAGTGATTTTTATTCTAGATTTGAAAAATGTTTCAGTATCAACAGTGGTCTCAAGACAAGTAGTGAGTCATACCCTCACCTCTTCGTTACTAAATTAGTCGAGAATTCAAGCCCTCAAATTAAAAATCGAGTTTTGAAAGTCGAAAGCACCTGGCAAGCAAATACTCCGTCCCAGATGCTCCAGATGCTTCAGGGAAGAGCAAGAACACGAAAGAAAACGTATGAAAGACACGAAAATGAAAGTGCTAGTTGCACAATCTGTTCCTCAAGACAGTCAGAAGAGGGGTCCGAATCAAGCCAGTCATTCTGCAGCTCCCGTTAAAGGGAACTGCAATTATTGTAAACAGCCAGGTCATTTTATAAACGAGTGTGCAGTTCTGAAACATAACATAGCTACTGGTAAGACTAAAGAAAGACCACGTCCGCCTAGACAAGAACAAGTTTCACAGATTCCTCAGCCACAGAATGCACAACAGACAGTTACCGCACCGCAGCCTATCGCTGCAACACAGCACGTTACATCGCAGATGTACCAGTATGCACAGTCTGAGTATCCAGAGTACCAGCCATATTCATGAAACAGCCTAGAGAGGGAGGTAGGCTTGCCTCTCATCGAGATACCTGTAGATCAAGAAGGTCCCTATGTTCACAGTCAAGTATTAGGGAAAGACAGAAAGTTTTTGATTGATACAGGGGCAAGTAGGACCACAATTAGTCATGCCGAAGTTCCAGGGGCTCCGCTCTCAGGCTCAAGAAATGTTTCCCTTGGATTTTCAGGAAAACCGATAGTTAATGAGATTTCAAAGCCAGTTACTCTAGAAGTAGGTCCATTGTCCCGCACTACTGATCTGTTACTTACTAAATCATGTCCAGAAAATCTATTAGGCATTAAGACACTGAAAGAATTAGGTGCAGTTATTTGCTGTTCCCCAGAGGGAATACGTCTGTTCCTACGTGACTTCAAGGGTCACTATGTATTACGAGATTTTGATTCCAGACTGTCTAATGTTCCGCAGCATCTATGGGCACAAGGTCCAACAGATGTAGGTTATATGCAAATCACACCCCATCGTGTGACTCTCAAACCAGGTGTAGTGTTACCACGAATCAGACAGTATAGATTGCCACCTGAGGCTGTAGCAGCCTTATCCAAAATTATTGACGAGCTCATTGTTCAAGGAGTAGTTGTAGAAACTGACTCCAACATATGTAATTCTCCGATCATTCCAGTCATGAAACGTACTGATCCAAATGCACCTCCAGTATATCGATTAGTGATTGATTTACGAGAGCTTAACAAATGTATTATTCCTCAGTACCCAGTTGTCCCAGATATCTCTTCCCTATTAACAGCCATTGATTCCGAAGCCACGTTCTTCACTGTCATAGACCTCAAGAACGCATTTTTTAGTGTTCCCATTCATCCAGACAGCCAGTTTCTTTTCGGATTTTGTTTAAATGGAAGGAGCTATATGTTTACACGCGCTCCTCAAGGTTTCACAGAAAGTCCTAGTATTTACAGTCAAGCACTTAAGAGACAACTAGACAATATTCACATGCCAACTGACACTGCCCTGCTCCAGTATGTCGATGATCTACTGATCACAGCCCGTTCTGAACGTGCATGCGAGCGAGCATCCCTTACAGTTCTGTATTTCCTAGCCGAGATGGGGCACAAGGTGTCCCCTTCGAAGCTTCAATTCTGTGTCCAGCAAGTGGTATACTTAGGACACTTGCTGTCCAAGAGGGGTAGGCAGTTGACACCCGACCGTATCCAGTTAATAGCGAGTCTTCCCCAGCCCAGAACCCAGAAGGAGGTACGTGCCTTTATCGGCCTTACTTCTTATTGTAGACAATGGATTCCCCAGTATGCATTTCTAGCCAAGCCACTGATACAGTTAACGACACAGGAGGCAGCCGTATCGACTGTCCTCCCTTGGACATCTGAACATACACTTAGTTTCAACGAGTTAAAGAAAGCTTTATGCCAAGCTCCAGTTCTAGCTACACCGAACTACAGTAAGCCTTTTACACTTTTCGTTACTGAACGTGAAGGTACAGCATTATCTGTTCTTACACAAGATCAAGCAGGACAATACAAGCCCTGTGCTTATTTTTCGAGCACATTAGATCCAGTCGCCCAGGCGTTGCCTGTGTGCCTCAAGTCAGTTGCAGCCACAGCACTAGCTATCAGACAAAGTGATTCCATAGTTTTAGGACACTCCCTGACAGTACAAGTCCCACATTCAGTAGAAGTTCTTTTAAACCGAACACAAACTCAGCATTTGACAATTGCACGTTTAACAGGTTATGAATTGACTCTGTTCCAGCCACACATAGAAATTAGACGCTGCAACGTCCTGAATCCTGCTACACTGTTACCATCAGTCAGTTTGAACCCTGACCCACATGACTGTGTGGAAGTAGTTAACATTACGACAAAGCCAAGACAAGACCTGACAGACATTCCGTTACCAGATCCTGACCTGACACTCTATGTGGATGGTTCATGTATGAGAACTAGTACAGGAGATTTAGTTGCCGCGTATGCAGTGACTACCGACACCGAAGTTATTGAAACACACCGTATTGACACCCTGTCCGCTCAAGCAGCAGAGCTAGTTGCTCTGACACAAGCCTGTATACACGCCAAGAACCAGAAAGTTAATGTTTACACAGATTCATGTTACGCATTTGGAGTCGTACACGACTTTGGAGTGCTCTGGCAGGAGAGAGGTTTCATGACTTCTCATGGAACCAAGATTCAGCATGGTTTCCTTATTCAAGCTCTGTTAGATGCCATACATTTACCGACATCTATCGCTATCATGAAGTGCAAAGCACATACGAAAGTTACTGACATTATTTCCCAAGGTAATGATCTAGCAGATCGCACAGCCAAGCTTACAGCACAGACTCCAGACATTCCAGTTAATCAGACACATACTCCAGATCCGACTACATGCATGACAGTTAAGGACCCTACACAAGATGTCATAGATATCCAGTTACATGCTACTCCCGAAGAAATCAGGAAATGGTCCGAACAAGGAGGGGTCCAGACAGATCAAGGATGGTTAACAAAGGGTAGAGCCACATGGTTTCTCCCCGATTCTATGGTTCAAGTCATTATTAATACCGCACATAGTCCAGCACATTTAGGAGAAAAAGCTATGTTAGACAGTATCCAGAACATTTGGTTCAACAAGCATTTACGAGCTGCAGCCAAGCAGAAAGTTCGTACCTGTATGATATGTTGTCAGTTTAATCCAGGTAAAAGTGTCCCGGTGGAACAAGGTGGTTTCCAGCCCCCTGACCACCCTTTTGAGGTCCTCCAGATGGATTATATTCAGATGGAGCGATGTCGAGGTTTCAAGTATGTCCTTGTAGTTGTATGCGCTTTGTCCAGATGGACAGAAGCATATCCAGTCCCAGATTACACAGCCGCGACCACTGCCAAGCAGTTGGTTCGTGAATTCTTCCCTCGATATGGACTCCCTAGAGTCGTATATTCTGATAACGGTCAGCCATTCTCATCCGAACTCATGAAGCACGTTTCCCTTTTGTTAGGGTACCAGTGGAAGTTCCATTGTGTACGCCATCCCGAAGCAGCCGGTCTAGTCGAGAGACATAATCAAACTCTGAAAATCCGTATTGCAAAAGTCTGTAAAGAAAAAGGTGTGGACTGGCTAGTAGCTCTGCCAGTCGCTTTGTTTTATATGCGCATGGTCGCACATTCCAGATCAGGTCTGTCCCCGTATGAGGTCGTATTCGGCCGCCCCCCTAACATGTGGGGTACTCCTAGACCCCGATGTATTACCGATGTTTCATGTAATATGTTGACAGATTACCTAGCTTCCTTGATGTCTGCCCTCAACTCATGTCGTTCACAGGTTGCTGCCGCATTTCCAGACAATACCGAGGTGGCACCGCATGAAATCGTTCCAGGTTCCCTTGTGATGGTCCGGAATTTTGACAGATCAAGTCCGCTGGAACCTCGTTGGAAGGAGCCACGTCAGGTCCTCTTGACCACCCGTACTGCCGTCAAGCTAGAAGGCAGGAAGGGGTGGGTCCACCTTTCTCATGTAAAACTTTTCAATGGATTGAAACCCGTTTCTAAAAACATTTCCAAGGAGTCCCAGGATTTTAAAGACTGCCAAGACATTGTTTTAAAGGACTGTCCCGCAAAAGACATTGTTACAACCCCTTCCCTGTTAGAGAAAACTCCGCAACAGGAGTATAAGTTAAAACTAAGGTCTAGTAAAATAAGTCAGTCAGTTTGATTGTATAAGTCCTCCCCTAGGTGAAACGGTTAGACTGTTTCTGACATGTATAAAATAGACCCCCATAGTGAGAGAGTCAGTCAAAGTTCAATTCAATGTATCGTTTTTCTAAGTTTCATATTATTCATCAGCATAATGATTTCCTGCACTAGTTACGCATTTTTCCTGTATTTTCCAGTTCCTCATGTAAATAAGTCTGCTAATGCTACAGTAGAGCACACGTTTAGTGATCTGCCTCCTCACGAATATTCATACCGCCTCGCTATGCGTAACAACACATTTATCCGTATGTTACATTATTCACACCAGACCAGCAATACCACTAATTGTTGGGTGTGTGGTCGACTTCCCCCTTTCCAGACACCGAAGGGAGTTCTGCCACTCTTTCCTTATCCATTTTCACATAATGGTTCGTGTGGAGCATGGTCCACGTTAACGTCATCCTCAACAGATATGTCTTTTCTTAATAGTACATGTTTCCCAGACAAGCAAGGTTTCCCCCACAGAACAGGTTTAGATCTAGAAAATGAAGTATACAATTTAGGTAATTATTCGTCGAATTTCATGGTCCTGAATGTTCAGTCTGATACTACTCCAGACTCACCTGCTATTTCAGTACTACCAGTCAAAGGCGAATTATGTGTCCGAAATAAGGGTTCTGTACAAGTAGGCCATAGTGAATGTACTACTGTTATCCAGTATAGTGACAGTGGGAAATCTATTTTCAAAGCTTCACGTCATTCATATTTTGTTTGTGGTCAAACCGCATATGTTCGTCTGCCCCTCGATTGGGAGGGAACCTGTTACATTGCCTTCCTACTGCCACCTGTTTTTCTAGCCCCACCTGATTACCATAGGAATTCCTTCCTAGTACACACTAGACACAAGAGAAATCTCCCGATTGTCGATTATACTGAAACCGCCGCAGAGCAATTTATTGATATAGATAAAGGTGTGTTCCCTTATTTAGGCACAGTTGTAAATAGTAAGCTAATCCGTAGGTTAACAAGAACCCTTGAAGCAGTAGTAGATGAGACTGCCTCTGCCCTAAGTAACCTAACCGAAGAGCAATCCTTTATGAGAATTGTCGTTTTACAGAATCGTCTCGTCCTTGACGTCATACTGGCCGATAGGGGCGGGGCCTGTAGAGTTCTCGGATCTAGTTGCTGCATTTTCATTCCAAATAACGCGCCATCTGTTTATTCAGCTATAACCAGACTTCATAAAATTGCCCATCTGTTACACCAAGATCCAGGCACCTGGACATGGTCCGGTTGGTTCTGGAATATAATTTCCGCATGGGGATGGAAAGTCTTGTCCTTTCTAAGTATTGCAGTAGCGATCATATTTAGCTGCTGCCTCTGTATACAATGTGGCCCTGCGATTTGCGGCATTTGTGCTACCTCTTGTATTCCTAGTCCTAAGCCCCGTTCTAAGTCCCGTTCCAAGATAATTCGAGACGAGCAAATGGTACTGTATGAAATGATAGACGGTATCATGAATATTGATGTTTCCTGATGGAAACGTAGTGACAAGGAGGGAATGTGGAAAAGTAAATTTTGCCATGTTCTGTGTCCCTACGCCTCATCCATCATATGTTATGTGTGCATGATCAATATGCATATGTTACTCCCCATGTCCGATTCAAGACGCAATTACAGTTGTGTCCACCTCTAGTATGCCAGTTTCCAGTCCTCGTGAATACTACGAATATCAGGCCTATGTAAAGCTACGTTGCCACGTTTCCCAGTGTGCACGTTATTCCATTATAAAGTCCCCGTTTCCAGGCCTCAAAAGGGCCTGGACCACAGATTCAGCTCCTGTCTCCTGAAGCCTCGCTAAGGAGCGATACAGCCCCCACCTGTATCCTCGACCTTTCACTTACTTCCTGCCTCGCAGTGCCCGGTGCAGCCTGGCTCTGCCTCTGAGTCTGCCAAAAGTATGTTATAGTTCCAGCTATCAGTTCAGTCCTCCTTCTCTGCATTCCTAAGCTACTGAACTGCATCAATAGTTTCCGTCATTGTCTAGCCTATGCGGCTCCACGTTAGAGAAATACTGTATTTAAATGGTCATTTAATATTCTTCATCACGCACTACATGTAGAATAATGCATGGTCCAGTCTTAGAATCAAGTTAGCTTTTCCCCTCATGACTTCTAGTTTATATCAACATGTTCCCTAAACATCAGATACTAGATAGGGTTTAGGTACATGTCGCTCCGACCCTCCAGACTTTAGTCTCTGCTCCTAGCACAGAGTTCATAGCCCCCAGCTTCTCCTAGTAATACGTCATTGCCAGTTTACGCGCACCATTAGGTTAGAGGTCCCGGCTCCTTAGGTAGCCCCCTCCAATGTTTCCGCCCCATTCATGACATATTCTGTTACGTTTGCACCACATGTCTATGTATACGCCCAGTTACACCCACTTTTACTGTTATCTTTCGCGACTGCTACGCGTCACGCCTTCTGCTCCACCCACTGCTACGCCTACTGCAATGTAATGCTATGTGTTCGCGCTATGTATATATGCCTGTGTTTTGTTATTAAAAGTTAGCGCGCTCATCCCAGACCCAGCCCCGGCAGCTGCCGGGCCACTCTAGCCCTGCCATTCTGTTCCTATGCAGGTTGTCCTGATCCTGTCCTTTATGCTGTAATAAACCTGCAGAAACTCCTACTACCTCGAATCTTGACTCTTATTTTATTGAGCTATCTGTTATGCTATATGCCTAGTCAAAAATAGGGTATTATTTATTTATTTACCACAGGTGCTATATCTGTCTGGTCAATCAGGTGTGTGTGTGTTGCTGACATTAGGATGTAATCTATTCTGCTGTATGAGTTGTGTGGGTTTGAGTAGAAGGTGTACTCTCTCGCGTCTGGGTGTTGGAGCCTCCAGGGGTCTTTAAGTTGAAGTCTTGTGCAAATGTTCTTGAGTGTGTTGTGGTTCTGTGTACCATGGCTCGGCCTGTGTGGGTGCCTGTCTATAGCCTGATCTAATACCAGGGTCATGTCCCCAGCTAGCAGGAGCAGCTCTTCTTGTGGAAGATCTCCTAGTCTAGTTCCTACGATGTCCCAGAAACCCTCATCTTCAGCGTTCGGTCCGTATACATTGGCAACGTGGAAGATCTCCTCCCCTCTCTTTAGGCTTGTTACCAATAGTCTCCCTTCGCTATCCGCAGAGCTACTCTGTAGGGTTAGGTTCGCTCTCTTCCTTATCAAGGTGATGACCCCTCTCTTCTTCTGTATGGCTGGTGAGCAGAAGACCTCGCCTATCCATCTTGCTTTCAGGCGCTGCGCGTCCTCCTCTGAGAGCTTGGTCTCCTGGAGAACGTAGACATCACCCCTCAGTTTCGCTAAGTAGTCTAGGGTCTTCCTTCTTTTTATGGGGTGATTGAGCCCTTTCACGTTAAGGGACACCACCTTGAGGTCTGTGCTCAACTGGCTTTGTGCTGTGTTTGTCATAGTTTATCCGTGCTATCGCTGTCATTTCTGGCGTACCCTGATTGCTTTCTCGTTGTTTTCTGCTGTTGGCTTAACCCTACGGTAGTGCGTGCGCTGTCTTGCCGTCTGAGAGAGCTTGCGTGTCGTGCTCCTGCTGCCCTTACTGTGGTACCTCCCCCCCGATTGTAGGTGTTGGGGAATAGAGAGATGGAGATAAAGATAGAGAAAGCATGGAAATAAGGAAATGCATACCCCTGAGCCCCTAGTGACTCCCTCCCCCCCTCCCATCGACCCCCCTCCCCTCAACCCCCCTCCCCGCCTTTAGAACTGTAGACGTGCGACACCAAGGGTCCTCCTTCCCCCCCACCCCCGAATACAGTGCCGTTAGCCCCTTGTGCTTGTTCAGCGTTAGATTGTTCTGTGTGGCTTGTACATCAATCAGTTACAAAAATAAGAAGTTATTTTCTTTAAAAGGATACGTTTGTAAACTTGCATCTCTTTTAGCCCTGGACGCAGAGCAGGCCTTCGATAGTCTCATGGCCCTTCTTAGACAGGTGCTTAGAGAAATTTGGCCTCGGCAATAAATACAAGGATATGGTAATGGCTCTATATAACCGACCCACAGCGAAGATCGTTGTGAACGGCGGATCATCGGAGACACTAACACTAGGAAGGGGAACAAGGCAGGGCTGCCCACTATCTCAATCAATCAATCAATCAATCATGCCATTTGTATAGCGCACTACTCACCCGGGAGGGTCTCAAGGCGCTTGGGGGGAAGGGTATGCTACTGCTCGAACAGCCAGGTCTTGAGTTGTTTCCTGAAGGCGAGATGGTCGTGGGTCAGCCGAAGGTGGATGGGGAGGGAGTTCCAAGTCTTGGCAGCCAGGTAAGAGAAGGATCTTCCTCCAGCGGTGGCTCTTCGGATGCGTGGTACGGCTGCGAGGGCGAGGCTGGTGGACCGTAGCTAGCGGGTGGGCGTGTAGAAGGTCAGGCGGTCGTTGAGGTACTTGGGGCCCAGGTCGTGGAGAGACTTGTGTGCGTGGGTGAGGAGCCGGAACGTGATCCTCTTGTCGACGGGGAGCCAGTGCAGGTTCCTCAGGTGGCTGGAGATGTGGCTGCGTCGGGGGACATCCAGGATGAGTCGGGCGGAGGCGTTCTGGATGCGCTGGAGTCTTTTCTGTAGCTTGGCTGTGGTTCCAGCTCTCTTCCTGCTAGCGCTGGAACCACTGCTGACAAAGATAAGGAACAATCCAGCAATAAAGGGAGTCAGAATAAATGATAAGACAGTGAAGCTAGCGGTGTACGCAGATGATGTGCTGATAACTACTAAAGAGCCGACAACTTCAATAGCCGCACTAATGGAAACAATAGAAAAGTACGCCCACGCCTCAGGCTACAAACTAAATAGAGATAAAATCCGAGTGCAAACCCATGAATGTCCACACAACAAAAGCAGTACTGGGATCCTCCGGCCTGGCCTGGCAAACTAAACCCCTTAAATACGTAGGCATCCTCTTCAGCAGAGACTTGAAAACTACCTTAGAACACAACGAGGAGGCCACCCTAAAAAAAGTAAAGGAGAGACTAGACTCGTGGTCCCCAAAATTCATAAGCTGGTGGGGGAGAATAGAAACCATCAAAATGATGATAACACCAGTAATCAACTACACCCTAAGCATGCTCCCACTAACATCCACAGAGGAATGCCACAAAAAACTTGACAAATTAATAAACAAGTTCCTGTGGAAAGGAAAGAGACCCAGGATCAGCCTATGTAAACTGAGACTGAACAAGGACCTGGGCGGACTAAACATCATGGATTTCAAAACATTCCAAACTGCATGCCTAGCAAAGCAAGGAGTCTTCTGGGTCACCAAGACACAGGAATACGAGCCAGTATGGCTAGAGCTAGAAAGGGAAATCCTAGAAGGGATGTACCCTATAGCCATGCTCATGGCGAACAGACACCCTGCAGGAAGCAACCCCATCATAAAACACACCAAACAAGCACTACTGAGAGTAGACAGGCACATGGGACAGAGCATCAAAGGCACCAAGTGGGAATCAATTTGGTTCAACACAAGGGTACGATATAGAGGTAGAACGCTGAGCGAATCGCTCTAAAACAAGAAAGGAATTACTCACCCCGCACAACTGGAAAAGAACGTAACTCCACTTACATTCCTTACCCTCAAACAAACACACGACTTCCCAGACATAGAACTGTATTGGTTTCTCAAAATCAAAGCAGCCATAACGAAAGCAAACCTAGCACATGCAACACCCACCATCTTACAATACATGAGCAACCTCAATAGGGTTGGTCACCAGACAGCGCACTTATACAGGCTGGTCCGTCCTAAAACGTCTAACCTGAACACCAAGGCAATGGGATTCTGGGAAACACTGTGCAACAGACGACTCAGTGAGGGCGAAAAGAAGACATTATGGGGGTCAGCCACAGAAAACAAAAGAACGCCGCAGCTAGCACAGACCAAATTCTGGCTCCTGCACAGAGCATTTTGGACCCCAGCCAGACTAGCAGAAATGGGCATTAGGGAGGACGAAACATGTTGGAATTGCCTCAAAACAAAAGGAGACCTACAACACCTCCTCTTCAACTGCCCCAAAATTAAGACTTTCTGGAAAAGAGTAAGGGACTTTATAAGTACAGTGGTAGGCAGGGACATACAGCCAGGGCTGAGCGGAGTAGTAACAGCCTTCATGGCACCAGACATACACGTCAGGGAGGATGGAGACGTGGGCAGCATTAGACAGACCCTTAGATTCACACAAACCCCCATGGGCACTCAACCACAACAAGAACACGAAACAAGATGAGCTAAAGGGGGTCAACCAGATGCCCACCCCACCCCCTCCTTTTCTTTTCGCTCTCTTTCTTACCTGTCTCTTTGCCTCCTTACTACAAGGAGGAGCACAAACGTAATTCTCAACAAAGCCTATCTAAAGTAAACCTAATGTAACCATGAAGGCGTCAATCACAACGTCAGTACCTTTGCAATACTTTATTTTTGTACTGTATAAACATTTTCTTAATAAAATCTTGGAAATAAATTTAAAAAAAAATATCAAGGAAAGTCAAATTCCAAAAGACTGTGGGCTGACCAATCAAACGCGTCATCCTTGCAAGAAAAAGTACACTAACTTTTTTTTTCTTTTTTTTACTTTCTCTGCAGAGTCGTGCACCAAACATAGTCACGTCAGGGCAACAGGAACCCCCCGCCCCAACATATACAACATCCCGCAAATAACACACAGACACAAGTGTTAAGATTGGGAAAAGTTGCTGCAGGTTTATTATTACATACAACATTATGTAATCACGGTGGGTTATCTTACGGGCGATCCAAGGGCAGGCCGCATTCTCGCCACCTGCCTGCCTGATGAGCCAATCAGCACAGTGGCGAACCACCCAACTGCTGCACCAATATGGTAATCACACTACTCACGCCCCTTGCGGGGCGTATCTAGGCAAACCCCCGGTTGCACAGGCCCACAACCACCTGAAGGACTACTGGGGCGCCGACACGGGTTCCTAGACCTCTCATGAGGTTCTAGGTTAGGCTCTGGCACCCCTATGTGCCCGCTAAAGTACAGTGTTGCACCTCTCTGCTTCCGGATCGCCCAGTAACTCCGCCACAGCCCGGCCGGTCGGCCACCGTCGCCGTCCGGGCCCCCCACCACTTCGCTTCTTAGGGAAACCTGCAACCCTTGCTCTGCAGAGCATCTTGTCAGTCAAAGGAACAAGACCAAAACGACAGGTGAGCGGTGGACCCTTTCCACCTCGAAGTGACCTGATCCAGACATGAACATTACATGCCTGAGGAAACCCAGGCCCCTCTGCCACTGATCTGCAGATACCCCCGGGTCTTTTATTCCTTTACAACCTTAGTGTAACCCTCCCCGGTTCGTGAAGTCATACTACCAGGAAATGACAAAGTGATGAGGAGGGTCCCCTACTGCTGAAGGCGCTTCGTATCGAACTATAGGCGTTCCAGCACATGCCCTGAAACTCAACCACACCCTTCACAACAAGCGTCAGCAGGGTATACCCAGCCAAGTTACAACTACTGCTGACACGCCGTTCTCCGCATAACATAGAGAAAGTGTGCTACGAAGAACGCTTGTGCTGCTCTATTCAAAAGAACACAGGGGCATAGTAGGGATCAATACATCATGTACTATATAACTTGGACGATGTCCTTGCATATGCCAATACAGGACTGAACAGGTATTAACAGCAGGCATCACCTGCCCTCTCGGGTTTTGGTCTGGAAGCAGCTTAGGCCATGCTACCTCTAAGATAGCTTGTCTTTAAGGAAGACTTAGGACCACCACCAAGGGATTGCTGGGACTGAACCAAGTGCCCCCTTAGATCCCGACCTGCATCATGACACGCCCGGTGAAACCAAAAGCCCCTCTGAAACTAATCAGCATATACCCCCGGGAACAAATCCCTCTACAGCAATAGTGTTGACTATCCCAGGTTCGTGAGGTCATACCCCTGGAAAGAGCCCAAGAGATGAGGGAGCCTCCCCTGCTGATATCGCTCCCTAATCTATACCTCAGGAGAACCAGCGCATACCACTGAGACCCACCACACACCTTCACACAAAGCATCAGCAGACTACACCCAGTAATGTACAACTTCTGCCGAAGCGCAGTTCTCAAAATTCAACTGTAAACTGTGCTTTGTGTACGCTTGTGCAACTATTAAGCAGAGTACAGAGGGATATTTCAGTGCGCGATGCATAATTTAGCCTAACTTGCGTGGTGGACTTACATTTTATATACAGGATTGCAAAGGTAAACAGCAGGTTATGTTATGTTATGTTATATTAATTTATTATGCGCGCAGATACTCCAGCCAAGGAGCGTCCCGGCGCAGAGACAAGGTAGTACATAATTTAATGTTTGAGATGGACCTAGCCTTTGGAAATGAGGTATGCATCCCACAGATTGACTTCGCACCTGCATATAATGATAGGGGTTGCAATTCTGTAATAGTTTTTGTTCTGGTTTCAAATAGTATTTCGCTAAATGTTGTCAAGTTTGAAACAGCTGGATCTGCAATTAGCGATCATTATCCTATTAGTTTTTCAATAGATATTGACGTAAACAACTCAGGGAAAAACCGAACAGTAAATACCTTGTATCGTTACAGGATAAATTGAGCGAAAAAAAATGGATACACACTTAAATGGAATAAAATCGAGCCAGTAGGATTTGTCTAGAACCTAGTAAAGACCAACTTAAAAGATTTCATGGTTTGCCTCACGGAGACAAACGATGCTCCCGTAGTTACTTCGGCTTTCTGTAATATCACAGAGGAGATAAGTAAAGCCCTGGAGGGATCGCCGAAGAAACTAAAAGCAGAAAAATCCGAGGGCTGGTTTAATCATGAATGTAGCAAAGCTCACACAGCATTAAAAGTAGCACTTAAGGAAGTCCCAAAATCCATTGCGGAGATTAAAAAAGCCAGATCTATCTATTATAAGGCAATCAAGAAAAGGAAGCAGGAAATAAAACGGGAGGCATGGAACGCCCTTCATAAGGATAATATAGGCTTCTGGAAGACGGTGAATGCGCCATTTTTTAAAGATAGAAAAACTGATGTCGTTGAAATAGCAATTGAGGAAGATGTTCGGATATAACATTTCACAGGACTTTACAAAAGGGATAACCTACCCATAACTAGAGAGGGTGAAGTTCCTGTGGAAAATGACGCTGATGAGGATAATGAGAATGCCATGGGCCTGTCCCCCCTGGATATTAGTTTTGATTTACACGAGGTGGAAGTAGCCATCTGTGCAAGCTCAGGGGGCAAAGCGCCATGGCCCGATGGAGTTCCGGTCGATATTTTTAAATCGGATATTAATTTATGGGCCCCCTTATTGACTAATGTTTTAAATTGTGCCAATAAAACAGGGTTTTTTTTACAACATGGCAGGAAGCAATAGTGGTTCCCTTTTTTAAAAAGGGGGATCGTAATGACCCCAAATGTTATAGGCCTATTTTATTATTAGATTCCCTAATGAAAGTGGCAGGCAGGGTGATTTTAAATAGGTTGCAAGAATGGGCAGAGGACACAGGTACCCTTTCAAAATTTCAATACGGTTTTATATCTGGACTAGGAACAGTGGAGCAAGGGTTGAATCTAGCAACAATTATTGGGAAACATGTGGTGGCAGAAGGAGATAACTTGTTTTTAGTTTTCGTGGATTTAAGCTCAGCTTTTGACTGTTTAAGTCACAAACTTTTATGGGAAACACTAACTAGGATGGGAGTTGAAATAAGTATACTTAATTTTATTAGAGTTGTATAGGGGGCCGGTGCAAAGGTTTGCTTTGGCACTATGGGAGAATGTACCTCTAAGTTCCCAATTAAAAAAGGAGTCCGTCAGGGATGTATCCTGGCGCCTTTTTTATTTAATCTATACATTAATAATATAGCATCTCACCTAGTAGATTGTAAACAGGACTACCCTCAAATTGGAGGAAACTCTGCACCAATTCTATTGTATGAAGACGATGCTGTGATCATGGCCAGGACCCAAGTAGGACTCCAAAGGTGCCTTAAGGTCTTTTCAGAATATATGGAGGACAGAGGCCTGAAAAGTAACAGCAGTAAGACCTTTAGCATGTGCTGTTCTAATAAGAGGACTTTGCAGTGCAATATTTCCCTTTCTGAAACAAGGATTGAAAACACTAAGACTTTCTCCTATTTGGGAATTATTTTTGATAGGAAAGGCACGTGGACTGCAGCTGCCAACGCAAGGAAACTACCTTTCCCACGTGCCATTGGAGCCGTGAGAAATTTTGCTATCAGGCTTGGAGGCCGACCGGTGAATATCCTGTTGGACATCTATAGATCTAAGTGTCTATCCACTGTCACCTATGGAGCAGGGTTATGGGGGATTACGGACACAAGCGAGATACAGACATGTGAAAACGCCTTGGTGCGATACCTATTGGCAACTCCCAAATCGACCTCCACATATGTTTGCCATAAGGAGCTGGGCCTGACATATGTAACCGATCTCATTAAAGTGAGCCCAATACTGTTGTGGCACAAGATATGGGTCTCTAAGGAGACTGAGCTGAATAGGGATATCATTCTGGATTGCATGAAATTACAAGGGTGCAAAAAATCAAATGGTTTAAGTATGTGAAACAATTCTTAACGGATATTGGACATGCTGAATTCTTTGTGGATCCTCAGACTATGGCGGTAATCCCTAGAAAAAGGTTGAAGGAAATCTGTCTTATTTTCTTGGAAAATAAAAGGTGGGAAACAGAGGCCAAGAAAAGCTCCGTAATTCAAAATCAATTAATTTTACAGAATCAGGGCATACAGCATTATTTGGTGTGTACGAATGTAGCTACACACGTATGATACTGATATGATAGTGGGCCCGGTTGGCCCTGTTTAGCCCCATAAGCAGAACCGGAACGGGACTGGAGCCCTGGAAGACCATTTGGGGCCTGCAGTACAGTTAAGTTAACCCCTGGTTAGGGGTCTGGTACTACCTAGTGAGGTGCTGTGTAACTCTGCCTGATGGTTAATGACTTGTTTATCCCGGGGTAAGGTAATGGCAATTCACATGCCTCTGCCTCATTTCATTTAGTGTCTGGAAACATCCAGGAATCTTTGGCAATAAAGGCATAAATTCTTCCTTAAAACATTTTATCATCATATTTCAATACTCCTGACAGGAAAGAAATAACGTTTCTTTACACAGTGATAACCAGGACCTTATGTTGCTGAAAGCTGTCAAGAGATGTGGCACTGTGTAGGAGTAAGCATTTCATGGAGATTTACCAACTCCCTAATCAGGATTAACCATTGCCTTACCCCGGCAGCACAGCACTCGGCAGAGATAGCGCTCCAGGGCTATGAGCAGTTCTGTGGGACGCAGCGCATCCAGTCCCCGCGCTAAGGAGCTGTGGGGCGTCTCAGGGATCTAGCGCTTCCGGCAGGAGGGCACCTCAGGAGATAGCGCTAGTCAGGGGGAGCGCTGCGCAGACAGCACAGAGGGCTAGCGTTGGGGCAATGTCAGCATTGAAACCAGGCAGGGCAGCGTAAACAGTGAGGTGCCTCGGGTTGATAGGAGAGGAGGATAACGCCTCAGCAGATCAGGCAGTTCAGGCAAGACAGATGACAGGCACTGGTTGCCTGGTTGATCCCCAGCAGTTCTTAGGGGCACAGACAGGGGGTCTTCTCGGCGCTTGTTGGGTCCTGCGCCCTTAAGAGTCAGTTCCTTGGTTTTTTGAGGGGGGGGGGGTTGGAGTCGAAGGTTCTCCTCAGGTGGGGCCTGCGTTCCCCTCCCGCCGGATCAGTGGGCTAGTTTAGTGTTCCTCACACAGCTTGGTGGGCAGCGCCTAAACCCTGTAACCCCCAGTGGTATAGGTTCCTGACTAGGCCCTACCGCCTAAATCTCCTGCGTGGGTCCCCCAGGTCAGTGATGCCCAAACTGCTCTACTCTCCCTGGAAAGTTTCCTTCCCTTTCCTTATATATCGACAGTTGGCAGTTGGTGCCACCTCCCCTGTTCTAGAAGGTTCTAGGAGCTTCCCTCATTCTAGCTATGGGCAGGCTGGTATCGCAACATTGTTTAAGGGTTCCAGCCAGCTCCTGGCTACTAGAGTGCGCCTGCAAAGACCACGCTGCAGTAGCAGGGGTCAGTGGCAGCCATCTTAGGGGAAGAGAGCACCTGCACCTTAACATTGGGAAACAATGGAAACGTGCCCAGAGACCTAAGGCCAACAAAAAGTAGGTGGGAAAAACGAGGCCAAGGCGAAAAAAATAGGGAAAGACCACCCTAGGGCTGACAGGTCTAACACTCGGCATTGACAGTGTGCACGTGAATGTTGAGGTCCCGAGGCGGAAGCCGGGACTGCTGTACGAGTAAGCTATTGATTTTACTGCTTTTAAAGATTTAATTTTAAAGTGTAATTGTGTATTTTACCTGACTGCTTTTAAAAAGACTCACATTTTAAAAAGCGAAGTTGTGCACCTCGATCTGAAGTTGATATTTAAACTTACCGATCGCTGACCGATTGTTCACTTGGGCATATTCTTAACCTCCCCTGTCCCGACCCATTAATCTTGCTCGCCCCTGCAGCCGATTAGGCGCTGCCGGGGCTAGAGCGCAAGCCGCCATATTAGGTGAGGAGCAGGCGAGCGGCACAGTGCTCGGCCCCTCCCACCTTTGACCAGAAAAAAAACGCCAGTTACGACCACGTGCACCGATTGACAGTGTGCACGTGAATGTTGAGGTCCTGAGGCGGAAGCCGGGACTGCTGTACGAGTGAGCTATTGATTTTACTGCTTTTAAAGATTTAATTTTAAAGTGTAATTGTGTATTTTACCTGACTGCTTTTAAAAAGACTCACATTTTAAAAAGCGAAGTTGTGCACCTCGATCTGAAGTTGATATTTAAACTTACCGATCGCTGACCGATTGTTCACTTGGGCATATTCTTAACCTCTCCTATCCCGACCCATTAATCTTGCTCGCCCCTGCAGCCGATTAGGCGCTGCCGGGGCTAGAGCGCAAGCCGCCATATTAGGTGAGGAGCAGGCGAGCGGCACAGTGCTCGGCCCCTCCCACCTTTGACCAGATAAAAACGCCAGTTACGACCACGTGCACCGATTGACAGTGTGCACGTGAATGTTGAGGTCCTGAGGCGGAAGCCGGGACTGCTGTACGAGTGAGCTATTGATTTTACTGCTTTTAAAGATTTAATTTTAAAGTGTAATTGTGTATTTTACCTGACTGCTTTTAAAAAGACTCACATTTTAAAAAGCGAAGTTGTGCACCTCGATCTGAAGTTGATATTTAAACTTACCGATCGCTGACCGATTGTTCACTTGGGCATATTCTTAACCTCTCCTGTCCCGACCCATTAATCTTGCTCGCCCCTGCAGCCGATTAGGCGCTGCCGGGGCTAGAGCGCAAGCCGCCATATTAGGTGAAGAGCAGGCGAGCGGCACAGTGCTCGGCCCCTCCCACCTTTACGGCCATAAAATGGACCCCCCTCCGAGGAGGCGCAGCGGGCGCGTCGACGGCGCGCCAAAGACAAGCCTGTCTGCGCCCGTCCGCGACCTACCGGGACCTGGGGCGTTCCAGACAACCCGCCCTACCCACTACTCCAGGGCCGATCTCATGGCGTATAATAATATGGCACGGGGCCTTCTTCCGACTGAAACACTCAGTCGGCTTTGCAAGCTTGGCATCCTGATTAAAGGCTGCCACCTGTCAACCCCTGCATATAACCAGGTACAGGCTGACCCACCCCTTACCTTGCTCACGATTCTTTACTTAAATACCCGCTCCCTGGTAAAACACCAGGCTGACATTTTTCTGCTGTTAGACTCGGAGATGCCGGATATTTTACTACTATCAGAAACGTGGCTCACCCCTGACTCCGCCCCGACATAATAGCGGCACTTCCACCTAACTATTATATCATCCAGGCAGACCGTGATGCAGGGAAGGGGGGGGGAGGAGTCGCGGCAATTATCCGCACAGATTTGGTTGTTACTAACCTGACTTGCCTCACTTTAGTAAATACAGACAACCTAGTCTTAAAAATGACTACCTCCCACACGACTATACTCGGTGTCCTCCTTTATAGACCCCCCAACTCGATGCCATCATTTCCCATGGCCCTTAGCGACCAAATAGCTAATCCGTCACTCGACCATGCTAGAATTTTCATAGTAGGTGATTTTAACTACTGTTATAAAGACCCCTTGGAGGGCCCCCACTCGGCTGAGCTGAGTGACCTGATGTCCAACCTGAATTTCACTCAATTGGTGCTTTCCCCTACCCACCGCAAGGGCCACATCCTAGATCAGGTGTGGTCTAACACCACATGCGTTACTACTCCATCTATTCTGCCATGTTTATGGTCAGACCACCTAATCCTGAAATTCAACCTACGTATTACTCCTGCCAGGCCCACTGCGCCAGTCGCCGGCGGGCGTGCAAGAAACTGGAATGCAATGGACAAAACCGCTTTTTTACAAACACTAACTAATACGGTTCCTCCTCTCCCTAGTGACATTAATGCCTCAGTATCTACTCTCTCAGATTGGCTACAAGCGGCTAGTAATCACCATGCTCCTTACAAAACCATCAGATTGGCCCGACGTGCCGACGCCAACAGATGGTTTTCCCCCGACCTAAAAATCCGGAAATTGGCCCTGCGGCAGCTAGAACGCCAATGGCGCCGCGAATACGATTCTGAGCTAAAAACAAAATACACCAGGGCCAGAAAAAAGTACATGAATGCCGTCTCGGCCGCTAAGACGACCTACTTCTCCTCCCGTATCCTAGACTCCTCTAACAGATCTAAGGATATTTTTTCTATCTTCAACGAATTGACGAATTTGGACAATGTCCGCCCCAAAGTAATCCCCACCCAGTCTCTATGCGACTCACTAAATACCTACTTTAGCAATAAAATAGCAGACATCAAGGCCAGCATTCCTCATTCTGGGTCCCCTGTCTCCACTGGCATGACAATTAAGACAAACCCGGCCATGCTTAGCAACTTCCCGCCCATAACCCAGGACCAGTTTTTGGATCTCTTGTCGAGAGTTAAATCTGGGGCCCCAGCAGACAACTGCCCCCTCATATCCTGAAAGAGTGCTTTTCCATTATTCCGGCCCCTGCCCTTACACTTTTGAACGACTCCCTTACTTCTGGTACAGTCCCTCTAGCATTTAAAGAAGCCACAGTTATACCACTCCTGAAAAAAACTGGGGCTGACCCAGCTTGTAAGGCTAACTACCGTCCCATTTCATTACTGCCATTTCTGGCAAAAGTCTTGGAGGCCCATGTGGCTAAATGCTTATCTAACTTCCTTGAGGAGTCTTTCTGCTTTGACCCCCATCAGGCTGCTTTCCGTCCAGCACACTCGACAGAGGCAGTTGTTACCACAGTCCTGGACACACTGCGGGACTGCGCCGACAGACGCTCCCCCCAAGCCCTGGTATTACTGGACCTGTCGGCAGCATTCGACACGGTCGATCATAACATCTTGATCGACCGTGTCGGACAAGCCGGCATACGGGACACAGCGGCCTGTTGGCTGAGGTCCTTCCTGGAGAACCGTACTCAAGCGGTGCGCCTTGGAGACCTAACCGGAGCCAAACAGTCCATCACGTGCGGAGTATCACAGGGCTCCTCCCTGTCACCCCACCTATTCAACCTGTATACACTCCCCCTGATCCAGACCCTTAGAGATGATCAGGTGAGGGTCTTCAACTACGCTGATGATTTACAGCTACTCTTCACGATTGACAATACGGCTGACTCCATCCTACACTTCCAGTCAACCATGAGATTCATTAAAACCTGGATGGACCAAAACCAGCTGAAACTAAACCCAGGAAAAACCGAGTTGGTCCTTACTGGGGACAGCGCTAGGCACTGGGGCCCTCACTATTGGCCACCAGAGCTGGGTGTAGTCCCGACACCCTCACCATCGGCTAAAACCC
The DNA here is from genome assembly GCF_964261635.1 of Lissotriton helveticus. Classification (NCBI taxonomy): domain Eukaryota; kingdom Metazoa; phylum Chordata; class Amphibia; order Caudata; family Salamandridae; genus Lissotriton; species Lissotriton helveticus. The sequence continues at coordinate 1,219,696,291 of NC_136071.1, read as the reverse complement.
TTGGAGTCGTCGTGGACTGCGACCTCTCGCTAAAAGCACAAGTGAGCCAGGTGGTCTCTAGATGCTTTTTCCAACTAAAAAAAATCCGAAAGGTCCGGCGCTTACTCACGACGGAGGCAATCACCCAGGTTGTGATTGCTACTGTCATGTCCCACCTGGACTACGCCAATGCCATCTACCTGGGCCTCCCTAAATATCTATCTCAACGGCTACAGATGGTTCAGAATTACGCCACGAGGCTAATCCTGAGTCAACCGAGGTGGCATGCAGCTACTCCCCTACTTAGGAAACTGCACTGGCTGCCGGTTTCCCAACGCTGTGCTTTTAAAGCAGGCTGTATGATCTTCAAATCCCTGTATTGCAAAAGCCCCAAATTCATTGATCAACTAATCATCAGATACGTCCCTTCCCGCAACCTCCGCTCTCTCCACCAAGGCCTCCTCCAGACACCATCCTTCAAACTCAAGCGCGCTGGAGGCCGTAGGTTCGCGACACTCGCTCCTTGCCTGTGGAACACCTTCCCTCGGGAGATCCGGAACTGCCAAGATCTTCTCTCCTTCCGGAAAGCCTTGAGACCTGGCTTTATGGACAAGCTTTTTAATAAACTCCCCACCTTTCATCTATGCTACTGTTGATCTCAGCGCCAAGAAACTAATCAGTGATAGTGCGCTTAAGAAATATTTTAATGACATAACATAACATGTCTGATTTTTAGACCTGCTACCTTCTTTTTGGTGAATTGAGTGCTCTTATTTTTCTGAATGTGTTGATCATTTTTGGATTTCACGCCTTTTTCCTTTTGTTCTGACCGTCCTCTTCTTTTGGATTTCTGTGACTACGTTTGAAAGATACGAGAGGAGCGTGTTTCAGTATCTTGATATCTATCAGGTTGTTAGACCTGTCAGCCCTAGGGTGCCCTTGCCTCATTTTTCCCACCTTCTTTTTGTTGGCCCTTAGGTCTTCGGGCACCTTTTCATGGCTAATCCATGTTAGGGTGCAGGTGCTCTCTACTACAAACATGGCTGCCACTGGCCCCTGCTACTGCAGCGTGGTCTTTTTAGTGTAGCACCCTAGCTGCCAGGAGCTGCCTGGATCCCCATACAATGTTGCAATGCCAGCCTCCCATCCCCTGTCCATAGTTAGAGTGGGGAAGCTCCTGGAACCTTCCAGAAGGAAGGCGGACCTGGTTTTTGCCGCCTTAGAGAGTGGTCACCTGACCTGGGCATAGTTAAGCAAAGGAGGGAACTTTTTCTAGTCAGTTGGGGCATCACTGACCTTGGGAACCCACGCAGGAGATTTAGGCGGGAGGGCCTAGTTAGGAACTTATGCCACTGGGAGTGACAGGATTTAGGTGCTGCCTCTTAAGATGAGTGAGGTGTCCTAGGCTAGCCCCCTGATCTGGTCCAGCCGTAGGGAACCCCAGGGTCCATCTGCAGTGACTGAGGAAAACTCATCCAGTCTCCAACTCAACCCCCCCCCCCTCAACTTCAAGAAACCAACACCTAAGGGCGCAGAGCCATCCAAGCGCCAAGAAGACTATTTGCTTTAACCAGAGACTGCTGGGGGATCGACCAGGTACTGGACTGTGCTGCCCTGCGCACCCCCTACCTTCAACTGGGCCCACCTCACCCTACCTGGCTCCCCCTGACTGAACTGCTCTGCTGTCCATTCTGCCTGCAGTCCCTGCTGAACTGTGTGAAAAGCACTATATCCTGCTCCCCCTGTCCAGCACTGTATTTGAGACTGCCTGCCCTGTCAGGGATTATTGAAATCACCTTCCCTCCTGCCGGCATTATTTGCTGACTGACTTGCCAAGCGCTGTGTTAGAAACTACTGAAATTGCCTCCCTGGCCCTGCCGGCGACCAGCGCTGTGAAACACCCCCCAAGCGCTGGATTGCCCCTTCAAGCGCTCCTCTGCCTCGGCGCTAAGCGCTGTACCTTGCCCCCTGAGGAGGCCCCCTTGTCATCGCGGTATCGGCGCCGCCCAGGCGACACCTCTGAGGCGCTTCCGGACTGTCCCGTGGCCGCCTGCCTCCGCGCTGTGTCCAGCGCCGTTATTGACCACCCTCGGCGGCCCCCGGTGCCAGGAGAGGGCCGCCGCATCCAGTCCGCGCTAGGCCTGAAGCCTGCCTGGGCCCCTGTCACGTGAGCGGGAGCGCCGCCGCGTCATCGGCCGCGCCCCCGCCCAAGCAGCGCAGCCATTGGCTGTCACCGGCGAGCCGTGCGGAGAAGGCCCGGCACCCGGAGCAGGCCGTGAGCCGAAGAGCGCCCCTCCGCTTTGCCCCGCAGTGTGTTGCCTCGCCCCCGGCGCCGGTGCGCTGTGATAGCTCCTTGCCCCGCGCCGGGCAGCGGGAAGCCCCTGGTCCGGCGGAAGCTCCTCCCGCCACCACAAGCCAACGCAAGGGCCCCGGAGGGCCGAAAACCTACGGTAACCCCCAGGGGAGGAGGGCGGAAGGTCGGTACTGGGCCCCGAGTTCGCCCCTCCCCCGGGGAACACTGTGACTGGGCCCGGTTGGCCACATTGAGCCTTAAGTAGCCGTGAGGCCTGGTTTAAGCACCAGGAGTACCTGAGGCCTTATATCGGTGCATGCCTGGAAAGCAGGCTTTTACGGAATTAACTGTTTCGGGCCAGATTGGTACAAGATCGTTCACCTCATTAACTGTTGGTGCCTGGTGACAGTCTCTTGCTGCATCAACTGTTCATGCCGAATTACCTTTAAGTAATGCTGATGCAGAGATAATATTTCCCTGTACTGAATTTCTTGCAGGGGCGGGCTCCTACGGATCCGGATGGGGATGTGTTATGACACTGCTTGATTTACTCCATTACTATGTTGATGACATGATTTCTGGTATTGAACTGTTGATATTTACAAGGAGAAATGTCTATAACTGCTTCTTGAAATGTTAGTCCATGGTTTATGAAAGTCCCCTCTTAGCCTGCTGAAGAGTATAATGCGACAGGCTGTGTTATTTGATGTTTCCTGCTTTAATGAAATACTTTAATGAGATGCTAATGCCCGAAGTGCTTTGATCTAAATTCTATATAAAAGATCTTGATTTTCAATCACAAGTACTGGTGTGGTCTCCATTATTGCGCCCACGTCGTGTCTCAGTGGATGAGTGTGTTGAGTAGCTGCTTTACACGCAAGCCCCTGGCTGCCTTCCTGCTCGAGCCAAGCTATCCCTCGGAGAACTGGTGGTCCCAGTTCTTACACAGGTTTTCTCAAATTATCCCTATTCCTGAGGTTATACCTCCTTTCAAAGGGCTCCTTTTGAGGAGACCTACCTCTGGATTGAGAATGCTTCTCTTTAGCAGTTTGTTTAGTGTTCTCCCACTTCTTTTTGGGAGGAGTAGGAGTGTTTTTAATAAAGACCTTTTCAGGTCTCTGACAGTTGGGGTTTAACTGGTTTCCCACCCAAGCTGTCTCTGCCTAATTCTTCATAGGATTTTTCTATTATTCTGGCCAGTTCATGTGGTTGCTCAGTTACATCAAATTCTCTTAACTTTTGGCGGATCGCCACGGATGCCGCTTCACCTTTATTAGCTAATATTGTTGAGACCTGTTTGAAATCTCTCAGTAATTTCATACCTAGATTTAAAGCAGGTCCTGCCCCGTATTAATATTGAATCTGTTTCAGGACGTCTGGTATTACCGCCATAGACGGAACACCATATGTTTTAGTGTAGATTGCAGCAAAGACTGTACCCCAAGTGTTGCAGTCCTCCAGATGTGGTGCGATCCCCATTGGTAAACAGATTGTTAGAATTCTGTGTTTCTCATGAGGGGTAGTATCAGGAAATACTGCCTCTATTTGTGTCATTTTTTTGAGGTATCCAGAATGGAATTGGGTCCCGAATTGCAGTAAATTTACCAACGACTGAATGTAGAGTCTGTGGTTTAATTTTATTTGTGTTCCCCTGGTGGGGAGATGCTGTGGAAGCCTTATTGCCGTTTGGACCATGAAAGTCCGCATGACATATTGAACCAATTGTCTATAGATTTTGATTAATTCTTTTAGTTGAACTAATAGTTCCGCATCTGACATTTCTTCAATGGCAGGATGTTGTGTATAGCTGGCTAATCCCGGCCATGTTGCACCTGGTCTACCTAGTGGACCGAGCCGGGTAATGTGATATATATGATTTAGGGCGCCTTTAAACCAGAGAGCATGCTCTTGGTATGTTAGTGGAATTTCAATATCCTTGAAAGGAATGTAATCCTCTGGTGGTTCATCTTCTTTGTAGAAGTGAAACACTTTTGTTCTTGGATCTGCTTCAGGGAAGATTACCCAAGAATAGAATACCTCGGTCTGGTAATATTTGTGTGCCTCTATCACAAAAACTATCCTACCACCACTTCGCCTGTGGCTCCACCGTTCTCAGTGTCGCTCATTTTGTTGACTGAAAGTTTGCAAAGCAAGTTTCAAGGAAACAAAGATAAGGTGCACAATATTTTGGAACACTATCCTTCAACGTTGAAATAACCAAAAAACTAATACATAGGATTTTTGTCCAGCTCAACTATGGCGGATATTATCCTTTGACCCACTCCAGACGTCTATTGGAGTATTTTACGAGAAAAAGGAATCTCTGAGAAAAGCACAACTGAGTTACTTTAGTATCTAGCGTTAAATTAGTGCCTTACCAAACGTTGGCCGCCATGTAGTGTAGTTCCTATATTCCCAATAGGCTCTGCGCATTGGAATAATATATCATATAGATTTAATTTAGGATTGATGTCAACTAGGTCTCTATCGAATATTCGAAACTTAATTGTGTGTGTGCCAGCTAACTCAGAGGTCACTAGAAACTTTCTCGAATACACAAGGGGTTCGTTTCTGACCACCGCATAAACATGACAACTTTGTTTCCGAAGAATAAGAATAGATCTCTCAGTCGCGTAAACAATAGATAAGTATTTCACTGTCAATCATGCATGCTTCGTTTCTACAGAGTTGCAGAGAAATAGAGAGACGGGCGTTTTCAATAAAAGGGTTTATTTAACAGTCTTCTTTTTCATGCAAGAGAGGTGAACTGCTACAATTTAGATCACTTGCATCAGAAGGGAAGCAAATCCTAGAGGAATGCTTGGACTTGTCAGTGGCAGGACCGCAGTTAGTGGAGTCATTTGAGGAAATGGGCCACCTAACTGACAGCCTTTTAAAGACAACAGGTCAGGGCAAGCATAAAAATGACCCCAGATGGTTTGACAAAGAATGCTCCGTTGCACAGCGAAAATTAAGAGCAGCTCTAAGATGCAACCCGAAGGACAAATACAGGGTAAACTCCGTGCAGATTAAACTATAAGAAGGCAGTAAAGCATAGGAAGGGTCCCTCCAGTCACAAACTTGGGAGGACCTGAGAGAAGCGGCTGAAAGAAATGACATTTTCCATCATGCTGGTCAGAACCTTTCCCTCCACTGTGTGTTCGAAATGTGGACCCTCCTCTATGTTACATGAGCTCCAGGATTCTTTGATCGGTAACAGTTTGGGGCATAAATGACAATTAAAGTCCCCTGCTATTATAAGCATGGGTTCCAATTGCCCCTGCTTTTGCTCCCGCATCTTAGTTAATCTACCGTCAAGCTCTGTCATTCTGTTACATCCTGAGTTATAAAAATTCACTAGAATTAAATTGAGATCCCTACTCTTGAAGCCCAGGCCTATCCTATTTTCTGAATTCCAACTTAGATCGGTCCACCTCCCTTCCAAGGACAAATCTACAAATATTAAAAGACCTCCCCTCGCTCTTCCAGCAGTGGATTTGCTTGGGGGGATTCCAAATGCTTTATACCCGGCCAGGTGAAAATTGGAATGTTCTACTTCCCATGTTTCTTTGAAACAAATTGTTGATTTGTTCCAACCATTCCTTGTTCCGTAACTTAGCCGACATGCCCACTACATTCCAGGATATCAGTTCTATGGCTCTCACTGGTCTACTTATAAGCGAGCCAATAGCTGTATTTGACCTACTTATTTCCTGGGGAGCCTCAATTCTAGGAGTCTGGAGTGAGGGCCGGATTTAAAGCCCTCTGGCGCCCTCCTGATGACGATGCAGCTCCGCGCCTCACGCAGCCCCCTGGGAGATGTGGGCGCAGAAACACGGGAGACGGTGCAACAAGCAGGGCAATGCTGGGGGTCCTCTCGAAGCCGTTCCCCCCACGGCGGTGAAGGATGGCAGCAGGTAGGGGCAAGGACTTGTTCTGGAGCGCGTTCCGCGCTGCGGGAGGGCCGGGCCGGAATTAAAGCCCTCTGGCGCCCTCCTGATGGCGATGCAGCTCCGCGCCTCACGCAGCCCCCTGGGAGATGTAGTCATGGGGGCTGCGGGCACAGAAACACGGGAGCCGGTGCAACAAGCAGGGCAATGATGGGGGTCCTCTCGAAGCCGTTCCCCTCACGGCGGTGAAGGATGGCAGCAGGTAGGGGCAAGGACTTGTTCTGGAGCGCGTCTTTGTCTACCTGGCCAGTAACCTAGTGAACTGATTATCTTTTTAAATATTTGTATTACCATTTTTCAATGTAACATGCAATGTGAGCTTACATTGCACCAGGATGCATTAAGGAGCATCTTAAGATCGTACATGTATGTCCATTGTAACTCTGGGAAGGCAAGTCAGTTCAGAGTTCCCCCAGGTCAGCCCGCAGCACAGCATGACTAAACTTCTGCTGGAACTCATCAATGACTGTGTATTCCACCTCTTCCTCGTGCCCTGCTATATCATGCTTTAAGATATTCCAACTGGTATTTGGATGCTCTCTGGAACTGCAGCCTAAGCCTTCATCTTGTGTTGTCACATTATTACTGTTCTTTTCAGAAGTCTCCAAGGATGGTGCACCCCCATTCATTGACTGCACACCACTGGTCTCACCAAGAGAACCTTCTTCCTCTGTTACAATTTCCACATTCTCAATTTCTGACCCAAAAAATAGCTTCACACGAGGAAGATTTAGGCCAAAGTCCAAATCCTTAACTGCATAAACGGATATCCGCTTCGGTTATGTACAACTATTTCTTCTTTCTGATTGAGGACGTTATAATACGACGAGGCCGTCTCCAGGCGTCACGTAGCACGTCAACCATTCTAATTTCTACACAGCCACCTTTATATTGATGCTGCTACAAGCCATTGGACCCTTCTGCTTGAGAGTCTGTAACGCCGATAGTACTTCTCACACCCTTTTGTAAAAAACACACCCGATAGAGGTCTTTTTGCAGCTCCTTTCTTTAGCGCAGGTCCCTATTTAGACGTTAAAGCTTTCCTCTTCAAAGGTCTTTCTTTTGGATGTTGAGCAGCCTCTTGCAACTCTGCGCCGGCCGGGCATAACACCGGGGACCCTGTAAAGAAAAAATAATAACCGCCTTAGCCATCTTCCTGAGGAGACCCCCTATAGATCCTCGTCAGGACTTTGGACTACCCCAAATCCTGCATTCTAGACGGAGGTCTTCTTTTTTGCTGTGAACTCCTTATATCGAAGCAGTTTTAGGAAAGACATAATAAGATTTGCCCATTCAATAGTAAAGAACCTTATCAGACGATATTCAGGGTGTCAAGTTAACTTTTTTTCTAATCTTAAAATTGTGGTTATTAACCTGTATTCACTTCCTGTAAGTGACTCGAAGGAATTTTCTGTAATTGATGATCTGTCTGCAATCCTTACCTAAGGATGTAAGGAAGGTGATAGGGGGCGATTTTAACTGCCAATTTGAGCCCCTTGTTAAACCCTTAGAAACAGTTCCTAGTGACGAGGACAGATTTTGGTTAATCCCCGACCCACAGATTAAGCAGGTAAAGGCGTGATCTCCATTGGTGATGCAGATAAATAAGGCCATTCTATTGCACTCCCTAAGGGCATGTAATAGCCGCACCAAGTCCGACCAACCTGGGAAGTCCACCTTTAATAGATCCTTACAGTTTTCCCTTCTGGACTATATCTTGGTGGAAACCAGTGCTTGGCTGTGGGTAGCTTATTTTATGGTTCTCTCGAGACACGACAGTAGCCATAATGCTTTAGTCCTGGAACTCCGGATCCCGGACATTCAAACCTTAACGATGAGTCTCCCCAATGTTTGTACTAACCTAGCCTTGGCCAATAACAAAAGAAGGATAAGGTGGGATTCGGTCAGGTTAGTCCCGGAAAAACTGGCAGCCCTATATATTTTATTCATCCCTTTTCTTGAGAAGGTAGTGGAAGAGGCAAATCGATTTCCTACCACCTGGGACACAAACGTGGTTGAAATAATCCACGCCGAATTAACGGTGGACCTTAATACATTTTTCAACCCTCTCTCTAAAGCCCCTGTGAACATGACCCATATGCTCTCTTGGTTCAATAAATCCTGTCGGCCAGCCAAGGGTGCTCTTATTGAGGCAATTTGTAGGGAGAATAGACCACAAATAAAAAGGCATCTCTATAATGCTACTATCAAGCAAGCCAAACAACTTTGGGAGTGTGATAGATGGGAAGATATTAGAGTAGCCCTACACAATAGGGATATGAAGGGCTTCTGGTACTTAGTCTCTAATCTACATATTTCTGCTGATCGGCCTCCGGTGGAACCGAATATTTCTGCTGTAGCCTGGAAAGGGGATTTTAAATCCCTTTATGCTACTGATCTGCCATCAGCACCTGTGGAAAACAATCAATCTTCTGCATTCCTGCCCCTTTAGAGGCAATTACCTTAGCAGAGGTCCAAGGTGCAAGTAAGTCACTCCCCCTTGGTAAAGCCCCAGGATTGGACAAGATCCCTGGGGATCTTTTCAGGGAAGAACCAATGATCTGGGGCCCTTACCTTTGGATAGTATTTAACACAATAGTGCGGGGGAGGAAAATCCCAGATACATGGCTTGGAACGGAAATATTCCCGATAAATAATAAAGGGCTCTCCCTTACTCCCCATGAACTATAGGCCACCCAGAAGTTGCTTTCGAGAATTTTGCTCAATTGTTTACATATGTGGATGGAAGATCATGACATACTGAGTGACTACCAGGCTGGCTTTAGGAAAAATGTATCGACCATTGATCAACTTCTTAGGCTCCAACTCCTTTATTGGAAAACAGTATCAATAGAAGGTGGCAGCCTGTATTTGATATTTGTCGACTTAAAACCAGCCTTTGATATGGTACCCAGAGCAAAGCTGTGGGCAGTTCTTGATGAACTTCGAATACCCTCAGACCTATTAGATATGATTATCCACCTACACACTGGGAATTTTGCCCAGCTTAGATTTGGCAAATCAGGGGACTGACATCACGTTTCCTGGTGGACAGGGGGGTAAGGCAGGGCTGTGTTTTAGCCCCCATCCTGTTTTGCCTTTATGTCCATGCCCTGGTCTCCCAATTAAGCCAGGTTGAGAAGAGCGATGCCCCGAAACTAGATCAAAGGAAGGTGCCCGCATTGTTGTTTGCGGACGACTCCTTGTTGCTATCTAAATCCCCAATGGGGATACAGTTAATTTTAGATAGATTTTCTTCATTTTGCGTAAACAGGGGCCTGGAAATAAACGCAACTAAAACCGAGTTTATGGTGTTTAATCCAGTAAAATCATCTCTCCCCAACCCTACGCTTAATGGCATCCCGTTAGAAAAGGTGACACTCTTTGACTATCTTGGGATCGCTCTCTCCGAGTCTTTTTCCTGGGGACCCTAAATGGAAAAGGCGGTCTTAAGGCTGGTACAGTTGTCTGGTGGTGTTATGAAAGTTGGCAAGTCCTTAAGTACTGTGGTCCCCCGTCCCCGCTACTGAGATATATAAAGTGCAGGTGAGAAGTGCTGCACTATCTGGGGCAGAGCTTTGGGGCCATTGTCCTATGAAGGGCCTGACTTTAGCTGAGAATAACTATGAGATATTTGTTGAATCGTCCGCTAAGCACCCCCCCTTGCTCCTCTCCATCTTGATCTGGGTATTAGACCCATTTCTAAAGAAGCGGGATTGCGCCCATTGACCTTTTGGCGCAGAATTTGGTTGACCCCTGAGCGAGCCTCATATAGGTCTGAGCTTTGCGCGATCCTGGAGCTAACTGGGATAGTGAAATTTCCTTTGCTTGCTTATATTAAAGATCTTTTGTCAAAATTGGTGATTCTGACCTCTGGTTTAGTCCAGAGGCTTATTGTACGCAGATCTCCCGTCTTGACCTGGTGAAATCCGATAGACTGTATAGGCTTGGGGCCCTGCAGGAAAAAAACACCTTTGGCCAACTTGCAATAGATTTCTTGAGTTTCAAGACCAATACATGTTTGAACCTTATAAGGATGAAATCCAACCTGCACTGGCGAGGAAGCTATTTATACAATTCAGGCTGGGCACCCTTCCTCTATTTGATTTTACAAAGAACGGGTCAAACTCCACTGCAAATACATGCCCAGCATGTATTGGTCCCCTCGAGACAGTGATACATGTATTATATTTCTGTCCAGGGTACAGATCATTCAGAAAATATTGGCTCATTCCACTTTGTAAAAATATGGGGTTCACTCAATGTATTGCTTCTTATCGAATTTTTAGATCTGAAACAAAATCTATTGTGGTATTTGCCACCTCTTGCTTCCTTCTCTCAATGTGGAAAAGACGCCAAAAGTTGCTGAAAACACTACTATAATTGTGCAAATAATTTCTTTTATATCTCATTTTTAATGCAACGAGCTGCTGCTAGTCGATGCAATCTGTAAATAACTATTTTTTAAATTTTTATCTAGTGCTATTTTTAACGTATTTTTATCTTTGTGATGTGGTATTATGTGACTTATGGCCTTTTACGGACGAAATATAGTGTATAAATGGAATGGAAAAAATGGCAAACATTTTACTGATTTTCCTCCTCCGCGCCCCCCCAGCTATTTCCATATAAGCTATGGGCATGCAAATTAACACACCATGGTGAAGTGATCTCCTCTACATTCTAAAAGTTAAATTAAGTTTCTAGCTTCTGTGGTTCTTGAGATCAAAATGTATTTGTATGGTGTACTATAAAGACTTAGGGCCCGATGTAGGTCACCAAATACCGGTCGGTAATGGCCGAATTCGGCCGTTACCGACCGGTATTTGGTGATTGAGATGTAGGGGCCATTATTTTACAGAATCGGTAAAATTACCGAATCTGTAATTTTACCGATTCTGTAAAATACCGAATTGGTAATTTTACCGATTCGGTAAATCCCAGATATAGGTAGCACTGTTTACAGTGCTACAGGCCTTCAGAATTCGGTATTTTACCACCCAATCCTATTGGGTGGTAAAATACCGAATTCAGGTGTGCATGCACATCTGTGCATACACACCTGTGCAATGTGACACACAGACATGCCCTTAGGGCATGTCTGTGTGCCACATGGCACACATGCCTGTACTTGGGGTGCTAGAGGGTGTCAAAGTGACACCCCCTGCAGGATTCGGTATTTAGCGATTCTGTAAATACCGAATCGGTATTTCACATTGATTCCTAAGGGCTTCAAGGCCCATAGGAATCAATGTGAAATACCGATTCGGTATTTATTGATCGGTAAATACCGACTCTTACAGAATTGGTAATTTTTTATCTACATCTGCCTTCTTCCAATTTACCGACTCTTAAATACAGATTCGGTATGAGTCGGTATTTAAGAGTCGGTAAATCGGAATTACCTTCATCGGGCCCTTAGTATATAAAATCAGGACATACAAATCTTCCTAAGGGTATTTCAGAATCCTTGTTAAATGAAGCAAATAAAATAAAAAAAGCACAAATTCAATGTATTAAAATATCAAACATTACAAAGACCGCAGATTACCTCAGAGGGGAATCCATTCTAAAGATTTTAAGGAAGAAAGGCATCTGTGTAGCACTAAAAAATCCTGACTACCTGTAGCCACCTCTACCCAGTAGAGCTCCCGTAAAGGAGTTTAGTGGGAAAAGGGCCTGCCACTTATACAGGTATGCAGGGGGCGGGACATTACCTGCAAGGATTGCATTGGCTAATGTAGAGTAGGGTTACACCTCCCTAGTGTCAGCTTCTCCCTCCAGCTCGGTTGTACATCTGGGAGCAAAGACACACCTCATTAGGGTCAGCTCCTCCCATTATCTGGCAGCTCCCAGCTCAGACTGGGCCGATGGGAGGCAGTTCACACCTCCCCTGTATCAACTTCTCCCGCCAGCTTCCAGCTCACGTTATGCAAATGGGAGAAATTACTCACCTGCCTGAAGGAAAGTCACACGCCTTCTTTGCAAGAACAGGGATGTGCTAAAGACATCCCTCGCAGTTTTAAAACAGCAAGTGTAAAATGAGAAAACAAGCAGGGGCATGTAATAAGTAAACTACCAAAAAATCCAGAATTTCAGTCACAATGTTAATTGATGCAAACATTTTCCTAATTTCATTCAGCAATTTCCATAGATGCCGCGGACATTGAAATGAACACACTGTGTTGCATTGATGGATTCATCTCCTCTACATCCTGAAATTAAATTTCTAGCTTCTGTGTTTCTTGAGACATAAATATATTTGTATGGTGTACTTTGAAGACTTTTTGCCTAAATTTAAAACATTTCAAATCTATACCTAGAGTATTTCAGTATCAGTGAGACAGTCATATACGTTAATTTTCATTAGATAGAACAATCTTAATAACCTACATGCAGTAAAATATTTACTTTAAAAAATGACAACTTGAATATTTTAAACTACTCTGTCTGCCTGCAGTTTCTACTAGGGCTTGCATTAGGTGTGAACTCCTCCCACAAGCAATACTCCCCCAGAATCACTGGAAGCAGGTTACCACCCACCTCGCAGTCTGCATAAATGCCTGGCTTATTCTACAGTAAAATGCAGTACTTCCTCAGCGTTGAAGAGTACTGACTGCCACAGGTGTTCATAACAGTTTGGTGCTTCCGAGATCTCCACCGTCCAGTCTTGAAGCATGTATTTTTCTACGGGATATGTTTATAATGTGAAGTACAGGGAGCTATTTCAAAGATTTTCACCAATACAGTTCCTGTGTGCCATGCTAACTAGCACTGTCTAAGATGTAGGTAAGGCACCCCTCTAGCAGGCCTTACAGTCCTAAGGCGGGGTGCACTATACTACAGGTGTGGACAACTCGGCAGGAGGAGATATGCCCTCACAATATCTAAGTCCATTCTTAAATATTGTAACTGCCAGGGAAGCCACAGAATTCATGGGCTACAATGAGGATTCGTTTCTGACAACCGCATAAACATGACAACTTTGTTTCCGAAGAATAAGAATAGATCTCTCAGTTGCGTAAACAATAGATAACTATTTCACTCAGTCAATCGTGCATGCTTCGTTTCTACAGAGTTGCAGAGAAATAGAGAGACGGGTGTTTTCAATAAAAGGGTTTATTTAAGTCTTCTTTCTCATGCAAGAGAAGTGAACTGCTACAATTGTTATGCAGAATTCAAAGTATAATGCGTACAGCGTAAACAATAATATGAAATAATACTGTAAGAGCATGGTATGGTTTCTTAGTCATATAAAAATACACACATAAATAACATTGATTAAAATACTCAACTGGTGCTTCTAAAATACGCCTACCCCAATGTACCTAACTTATGCCTAGTACGAGGGAAGTAGTAAGTATTGTGTAGCATAGGTTTAGTTTTGCCAAGAATCTACCAAAGGTTTCTCTAGGTTCTCATCAGCTCCATACCTAGTTAGAATGAAGGAGGTCCGTTATCTCTCTCAGGACTTGATTTCCCAACACCCTCAAGGGGAGCCGGTAACACTGGAGCTGGATTCTTGGAAGGAAAAAGGCAGCTTCCTGATCAGTGTGTCAGCTGGAGAGTTTGCTTCCTTCTGCACTTGCTGTAGCGAGCTGCGTTGGGCAAGTAGGTCTTCGAACTGCTCTGAACCACCGTATCTTGCTAGAGCAAGTAAAGGTCGATTTATACCTTGAAGGCGTTTAGGAATGCCATAGTTTGACGTAAAGTCGGGCATATGAACGTCGGAAAGAACCCCTAGGGAATAGTTGTTCTTTGTAAAGTAACCGAGTTCTTGGACAAATCGATCTTCAATCACGGGGAAGTTCCCTAAAGTTTTATATACTTTGATTTTATTCTTGCTGCAATTTAAATTTTGAACATTTCTCTTCTATGCAGTCTTATTTTTAAACAGTGGTTTGTGAAATGTTTAGGAAACTTGTTATGGTTTTAATTAACTAAACGATAAAGATTAAATTCAAATACTCTCCTTCACCCGCAAACGCTCTCTACTCCCATAATTAAGCAACCCTGTAAATTATTTTCTATTGCACCCCATTTAGTTGTACATAATTCTACAATCTGATACAACAAATCCTTCTTAACAAGAAACCTATATACTGGAAGAGCCGGAGACACAAGGGTCTGCTCTGGGGTCTTCAAAGTCTTGATCAGGGCTCCCCTTTTCAATGTACGCAATTACAGTCCTTATATCATCTACCTTCTTCCTTAAATCCTACATTTTTGATCTTGCGGAATGTAATACTTTATACTTATGCTGAACTCAAATCTTCATCTTCACCAACCCCTACCTACTTCCCTTGACATAATCTTCTCCGCATAACCCCGAAAGCGTCAATCATTTATTCCCATTTATTGGTTCCCCCTGAGCTCCAAGATAAAACTAAAGTCGAACTGTTGTGCGAATCTGATTTGGGAGTGAATTGGCCTATTTTTTTTTTTAACAGAATTTGGATGAATATCAGGAAATCATCTCGAGCCGCCCGCACAACACAAACACTTACGGTCTTTATAATCGATTATTTTTTTACACCTGCATACCTAAATAAAATTCACAACACAAATCTTAATACTTGCTGGACATGCTCCCAGGTTAACGCAGATCTTCTTCATTTGTTATCCACATCTTTTTGTATTTTGGGGGCATCAAATTAACACTATTTTTCACACCTCAATCCCCCTCTACTTCACAAATGTTTTCCCAGGCGGTCTAACACCGGACGGAGAGAGGCCGATCCCAATTGCTACTTATTGAATTATTAATAGCCGTGGCTTTTAAACAGATATCAAAGAGCTAGAAAAATTCCTCCAAATGGTCTTATTTTGCGTGGTGGTGTGCGGTATGTCACAACCAGCGCCTTGAGGCAGCATTTGTCCACCCCATCTCTCTTGCTACAAAACGACTCCACCCCTGGGGCCTTTCACACAATATCCACACGATACTGGAAGAGAACTTCTTTACCCGATCTCTCACAACAAGAAGTCTCCAAGCCTCCGGACTTCCTATTGCTCGTTGTACAGTGATGCTTAATTTATCATTTCCTATAATGTCTTTTAAGATTATGCATTATTCACAAGTATTGGTATCTACATTTCATGTAAACCTGCGACTACACTCATATCCTCTTCTATAATTCCTTGTATTATTTTCAAGAGTATGGTATATCATTACTACTTTTTATTGTACCTGCCGCTCGTAGTCTGAACTGAAAGGAACTGCTGTTGGGAGCTGATCTTGCCCTGCATACCGTGGGACTGGTGTTCTTTGGTCGTGTCCGGGACTGCTGCTCGGGACTGCGAGGACCACAGGTCAGTGCGCTTCAACACCACGCACACCTGTTGCCTCTTCCCGCAGCTCCTCCTCCAACCTGTATTTAAGACACACCCAACACGCCACCGCGGGACGCCCACGGGACGAAGCGCGGGCGAAGCCCGGGCCCGTTGTAGCCCGTTAGAGACCGGGCCGGCCCCCCTCCCCTAAAAATCACCTCCATCCAGGATTGCTCCTAAGCTTTATGTACTTCCCCTTTGCTCTACATTAATATTGGGGGTATTTATAATCACCTATTTACTGCCTTCATCTCAACTTAGGCATTTCCTCAATTTTTACTATGTCTACACGAGGAAGTAAAAGCAAAACTGCTGCTAAGGAAGGGCACTTCACAGGTCCCATAGATAATTTCATGACTAGGGCCAACTCGTTCATAGATCAGAGCATCTCGCTCATAGAACGTAGAGTGTCCCTAGGTTGAGCTAATGCAAAAAGGTCCTCTATGGGCCATCTGGCGGATGCAAGAACGCCGGGTCAGCTTAGAGACCCTGGATTGAGTGAAGGCTGTGGCCAAAGGCACAGCTTACCTAACGCTGTCGATCTATCGGTCTCACAGCTTTCCGAATCACAACTAACCTCGGATCTAGAAAAGACCCCAGACCTAGCGATCCAAACTACCCCAGATGAAATAAGACAGTCAAGAGGGAGGAGAGAGGGAGCAATAAGGAAAAAAAACTACAGGCCTAATCAATCAAAAAAACAAAAAATCAAAGAAGGCCTCTAATAAGACAGGAGAGAGCCGACCTTGTACCCCCTCGAAAGGATATCAGGAAGCCCACACGGTGAATATCCCGGCTCCCATTAGTGTGGAATTTGTAAAGGATACATCATTAAGAAAGGAGGCAGATGGTAATCCCAATTCTAATACCCAACTACTAATAAAAATTGGTGACCTATTTAAGCACTTACTTACACCATTAGAAGCTAGACTGTCCCTAATAGAAAAAGCTTTAGCCGAACTGACAACCTCTATAAAAGCCAAACCAAATCAGGGGGTACAAAAGACTGGGGGAGGCAAGCAGCCTTCCTCTACTCCCACTGTTCAAAATAAACAACCCATTCCCCCAGGTGCAGTAGCTAAACCAGCCCAAACTATACCGACCAAAAGCAAGATAACACAAATACCTTTAAGTAATACCCAAAACACCATCACAAACACCAATCTGGAACCTAACAACACCGGGCCAAAAACACCAGCTACACAGATGAACAGAGGGTGGGACAGAGGACCCTCCGACGGAAGATTTTCTGTCAATCTTCCACCAGAGGCTAGTCCTTTCATAGTCGTAATGACCGGTGTACCAGAACTGGCAGATCAAACTACTGAAGTAACTTGGTCGCTAAAAAACAAGGTCCAACATTGGCTCACTGCGAACCGCCCACCTCCGTCTTATTGTTCAACTAAGATTCTGATGGTAAGAAGAGCCCCTTGGGTAGGGCATGGCAAAAAAACAATACTGGGTGATTGTGTCCTTATTACCTTTGAAGATCCTAGACTGGTCGACCATATCTGTTCATGGGAACATCCGAGTCTAACCGGCGGTATAGGAACAAAGCGCCTTTCCTTCTTCTACCCCCCCGAGACACCGTAATGGCTACCATTACGATGGACCTCGGCACACAGTGGGCCCTCGACATCGGGGCAGAGAAAGGGATGAGTGGGGAGGACCACATCAGAGGGACCCCTATAGAGAGCCATTGTCTTGGGAGGGCTGGAGTGGCATTCCAATGATGTGTTGTATGTAATAAAGCAATAAACCTGTGTATAAGAGGCCAGGCCTCAGAGATGCGGTTAGAGCACCTCGTGACGATACTTGCTGTCCGAACTGATGTGTTCTCCTCCGGAGAGAATAAAAACCCTTGTTTCCTGCCTTCCAGTCTCCAGCGCCTGCCTCTTCATTGGTTAATAACTTGTGGGTTTAAGAGGCGACATCGCCGGGCAATACTTAAGGTTCTTTTAATTCGGTTGGTAGCCTGACCCTTTAACAGCTCTATGAGTCGGCCCACGAAGCACAAACATTACCGTCTTCAATGAGAGAGGCGCTGATCATTGCACTACTAAAACCAGGAAAGGATGAAGAACACTGTGACTCCTATCGCCCACTCTCGCTTATAAATGTAGACACTAAGATACTAGCGAGCTTATTGGCTGATAGACTGAAACCTCTCATGCCACTGTTGATTAGGCCTGACCTATCTGGGTTTATACCGGACAGATCAACCACGCATAACACTCGCACTTTGTTTGCCCTAGCGCACTATCTGGCTCCTGATATACAGGCGGTGGCAGTATTACTAGACGCGGCCAAAGCGTTTGATACAATTGACTGGCCCTTTCTACATGCAGTACTACTACGAATGGGGTTTCCAACACTATTTATAGGTTGGATAACAATGCTATACACGGGCCTAACGGCGCGCATTAGGATAAATAAACACCTCTCAGACCCAATAGCAATCAGACGAGGCACCAGGCAAGGTTGCCCCCTATCGCCAATGCTGTTTGCGCTCATCCTTGAACCGTTGGCTTGCAAGATCAGGCAGCACCATCACTACTCAGCCATTCAGCTCCCAGCGCGTCCCATACACATATCGTTATATGCGGACGACATGGTCTTATATGTTAAAAACCCAGAACAGCATCTTAACCCGCTGCTGCGGGAATATATTAAATTCGGCCAGTATTCAGGGCTGCAGATGAATTGGACTAAGTCCTTAGTGCTGTCATTGACGGATGGTACCCAGCCAACTGCACTGGACTACCCTCTGAAATGGCAAGACGAGCCGACTAGGTATTTGGGGGTTTGGTTCCACAGGGACCCGGAACTGGTTATTCGAACCAACTACGGGAGAACTATATCCGACCTAGAAGACAAGATCAAGAGGTGGGTCGGGCTGCCGCTGTCCCTGGCTGATAGACTCGCCATTGTGAAAATGGTACTGCTCCCAAAGTTCTTGTACCTGTTCAACAACATTCCTATCAAACCTTCAGCAGAGGTGTTCCGTAATATCAAATCCATCATGCTGACCCTAATCTGGGCAGGTAAACAAGCCAGGTTAGATCTCCAAACAATGACGCTACCGTACTCTAAGGGGGGATTTAGGGTCCCGGATATCTACCTCTACTATCTATGCGCTCAGGCGCAGTTTGCGCATTACTGGTACCATGAGATACCTTTCCTAACGCATGTAGCGGTGGAAAAGGGAGACGCGGATCCAGTCCCGCTGACGAGTATACTGCCACATAAAAGGCCCAAATTGCATGACCATGACATCAACCCGGTCAATACCACAGTCGAAGCATGGAGACTATTGGGCAAGGTAGCACAATGCACACCACTTTACGCACCAGCACTCCCGTTAGAACACCATCCTGCCCTGTCAGTCACTCAAGAGCGGGTTGGAATAGATCTACTGAAACACGCTGGCATAGACAAGCTGGGCGATCTATATAGAGATGGGAAATTCATAACGTTGGACAAACTGGATTATATTAAAAATCTGACACTGCTGTTCAGTTTCAACTACTATAGATTACAAAGGGCGATGAAAGAATATTTCCCTACATTCCCAGATGAGCCGCAGACACTAGCCCCTCTACAATTGGTCCTCACTACACCCTCGGCCTCACATTTGGTATCTAGATTGTACAACAGCGCGCAAACAAGCATCGGGGGATGCGCTGTTAGGGCAAGAGAAAAATGGAGCGTGGAGTTAGATGGCTACTCACAGAAGAAGAATGGGAGGCCTCCTGCACACTAACGGGTATGCTGACACCGAATGGCAATCTGAGAATCATTCACTATAAATACTTACATCACATGTACCACACACCTCACAGATTGCACAGATACGGCTTAAGGGACAACTCTAACTGTATGAGATGTGGACAAGACAATGCAGACTTCATGCACTTGGCATGGCACTGTGCTTCAGTGGCGCAGTACTGGGAGCAAGTGGTACAGGCCATTAACACCATACTGGGGGCTACTTTGCAGTGCACAGCCAAACTATGTCTGCTAGGAATTGTGCCACAGCTAAAATTTTTGTATTTGATTGTGTGATGGAGGGGGAAGAATGCTGTGACACAGTGCAATTAGTTTTAGGTTTTGTTTTATTTTTTTACACTGTTACTCAAGTTTACTGAGGTTTCAAATCAACCATGTAAAACGTAAGAACGAGAACGTAAATGTACTAGCTTACAGCATTGCCTAAATACGAGCATGTTAGAATTTTCACGAACACGCCGCCGGACCTACGGTTGTCGGCTGAAGGGCTGTGTATGATGAGCGACACGGTAAAATGCTTCACACAGACTGATAAGCCGGCCTCATATGGTTGTAGGCGACGAGACTGTACTTTCACTCTGTGACAATGTGAAATAAATATCTTACATCAACAAAAAAAAAAGAAAGGATTTGAAAGGAATGGCTTTGAGCCATTTAGAAGGACTAAGGCTTATCAGTGAAATAGGGAAACCGTCTGTCCACCATGCAATTACGGTCCAGTCCACCGCCACAATTCAGCCTTATCTAACGCTTGAAATCAGCATTTTTGACCGCTCTCTACTAACCAGATTTAGACTAAACCTTTTTCATCGGTTAGTAGCCTTTCCCATGAGAAACACTTGGGAGCTAACGTTAGGTTTCTGTCCCTGCGATGATGCATCAGTTCAGACTACTATACACACAGTGCTGTTCCGTAAGTATTATCATGCTCATCGCAGAATCTGGCGGCTACCACTGCTGAAAGTGTCGGGTTCTAGACCGTGCCGCCCCGCCATGCTGCACCTTCAACTTTTAGACTCTGAAGCTACTTGTTACCATGTTGTTAACTTTTTGAAATGTATTTTTAAACACAGAAATAATCTGTGAGGAAGATGCTTATAACACAGTGCAATGAATTTAATGTAAAGTGATTCACTTTTAACTATTCTTCCTCAGTTTTTTATTGTAAAAATTGGTTTGATCTTTTGTAATAATATGGATAACATTGCTTTTATGGATTTCTATTACGAAATACCGAATAAAGAAATGTTCTTCTATTGTACCTTCTTGCATGTGTGCATTAAGAAATAATTGCTTATACGAAGTATTGTTTTTTATGACTATATTAATATTTCTAAATAAACATATTGAAGTTTAAAGAACCCAAGAACACACTTTACAAGTAGACAGCTTGGCCATCAGCAGTTTTGCAAACTTCACTGCCTCCCCTGCAGTGTAACCACCCGCTAAAAAATGTGTAAAAAAGAATCCAGCAGATGAAGTCATTGTATTAACAAATTTAACGTTGAAACAAGACACTTAAAACTTCGGGGGGTTTTTTTGCGAGGAAAAAAATAAAATCTACTGTCCCAATACACGTTTCATTTCTATTCCCAAAAAATGTGTAAAATTTCGAAAAGCTATCCAAGAAACTAATTTTGCTAAAGAAATGTCTTTGAAATCAAGCACAGAGTCCACTCACCAAAAAGTGTCTGTACAAAAAAAATTCCCATCACATTTTACAACCCCTCAAAACAAACACCCCGCGTCGAACGTTTCAAAGCACTATCTCGCGAAGGCCGCAGCTGCTGCTTTTAAAGGCACAAAAAACAACCACAATCCTTCAGTGCAGGAAGTGATGACAGTGAAGGCTCAGCCAATAGAAGCCCCGAGAAAGAGTTCAAACTGGCGCCTTTCAGAGTGACTCACCTGGCGTTAATTATGCAAATGAGGCAGGTACATAGGTGGCGGCTCGGCGGCGCTCGGGTTTGGTCCCTCAGTAACACAGCGCCCTGAAGCCCTGCATGGAGCCTGCCTCAGCTCCCAGAAGACCTGCACGGAGCGGAGCCTCACAGCGCCCAGAAGAAGTAAGTAGCGCCTCTGAGGGGGTCCTCGGCCTCCTACCCCCCCTCGGGACATGCTGAGCACTGCTCGTGTCAGCAGCGAGCGTTGAACCCGTGAGTGGCCTGTGCGAGGAGCGCTGCTCCGAGCGGCTGTATGTGATAGCTCAGGGGGTTGAGGCTCCGGCAGCAGAGATCTATAGATGGCGGGGAGCACCGGGGTGTGACGCGGACAGTGATGCGGGGGGTTTCGGGGCGGGATTCTGCTGTCATTTGTAGAGCGGTTTTCACTGTAAACATGTTTTCGATGCTTTGATGCCATGGCCGCTTTTGGGGAACGAGGGGTGCAGTGGCGTCACTAGGGGGGTGCGGACCATCTCTGGGGTGACACCAATCTGGTTAGTTACGTACTGGCTGGCTCCGGGGTCGCTGTCGCTCTCTAAGCCGCAACTAGCGCATGCCACCACGGTGCGCAGTTGCTCAGCACACCTGCTGCTTACAAGTTAAAATACAACTGCTACCTAGTACTACAGTCAGTGTGTGTGCACTGCAGCACGTCGCTGGTGCCATTCGAATGCGTGGCGTACCCTAGCAATGACGGCCCTGGGACGGCCCCCGCGCGCTGTGCTCCTCTGCTCTGAAGCGTCGGGGGGCAGAGTGCGAGCTAGAATAAATAATTAATTGTCACCGTCCTTGAGGGCCCAGGTAGGTACGATCTGACGGGGTTACTTTCCACACGTGAGTGAGCTTCATGAAATTAATGAAATTCCAGCCAAGACAGTTCATTAGTTAATACTTACAGCCCGACGTCAGACCCACCACAATTTGTTAACGTTTTTGGGCCACATCTTAACTGAGTTAAATTCACATCGTGATCACAATACCTCATGTTTCTTATTATCGGTGCTTTGTGTAATCCTTCTGTGGGGACAGCATTTATGAAAACGGCTCTATCAATATTCTGTGCACCTTCACGGGGGCCTCATGGGAGTCAGGGGGCAGGGAGATCATAGACTTAGAATATAATTAAATAAATCTTAAGTATTTTACACCATGAGGAAGTAAAAGGGGAGAGGAGGCGACCTGCCGAGTGCTTGTCCTGTGGCTCCACGTTTTTAGGTGTTTGTGTTCTCCAGCCTAGCATTTCTGCAAAAATAAAAAATAATTATAAAACAAGCATTTGCAATGCAATAGGTCTCGCATTCGAAAAGTTAGTTATTAATATTGTAAATAGCAATTTGTTTATTTTTGTGGTAGTTTTGAAAATATCTAACTTAATAGTTTATTTATGTAAAATGCGAATATTTTTAACTTTTGGAAATGTGACACCTATAGCATTAGTAATGCAATATGTCTTGCATTAATGTAACGTGCATCTATTGATATAACAATGGTAGCGTCACTAGAGGGGTGCCACGCCCACTATCACCGCCACAGCAGGCAGCTCATCATGAGAGTAAAATTGCGTCAAGTCAGCCTGCCTACTCGACCTGACTCGTAATTAATATTCTTAACACGAGGCAGGTTTAAAATGAGTAAATAAAAAGGCTGCGAATGCTCTTGCAGCCCGTGTGAATGTACCCCTCGCCTCCCGTCCCACGCTTCCCTTGCTTCCCGCTGTCCCAAGTGAGCCCTTGTCAGTCTGTTCGCCACAGGTAAGTTTAGTACTATGAGGACGAGCACGAAGAAGTTAGGTGCGATGTCTGAGGAAGGCGGGCCCACGGGAGGCTGCAGGCGCAGGGAAGGAAAATAAGAAAGCGTTTGGAGGGATTGTGGCCAAAGGAGGTGTTGTATTTTAGAATAACAAATCAAGCAGTAGTTCAGTTGAATGATTTATTATATTTAAATCATTAAAGTAAAATAACCCACAAGACAAGCTAAGGATGAGCGATGCTGTCGTGTCCAGGTAACGGATAAAAGTGACACGACAGCAGAACTCAGGCATAGAACATGGAACAATGGATATGTCATATATGGAATACAGTATGTGTCACAGAACTAGTCAATTAAAGGTACAGATACAACATCTCCTTTCCATAAAAGAAAAGGAAAGAATAAGAAAAAGTAAAACAAATAACAAGCTAAACAATTTTCAATACAAATAATAATCTTTAAATTTGGAGGGAATAACAATGTTTCTCTTAACTGAAGTCAAATTGGAGTCAGAAAACGATAGAGAACTATTACCAGTTTCAACGTCTTTAGAAAGAGAATTCGCATCAGAATCTTCAGCAGTTTCAACAACCTTAGATACAGAATGAGCATCAGAATTTAAATCTATTACTGCTTCTTTACTAACAGAAAGAGCATCTGTTCCAACTTCAAGCTGATCAGTATCACCCACTCCCTCTTTTAAACAAGATTGAGAAATCGCCTCACTAACATGTGAAGGAAAAAGAGAATCATCAAGAGCTATTTGATCCTGATTCTGCACCAAATCCATGAAATCTTCACAACACAAAAAAAAATTACTACATAGATTTCTTTTATCAAGTTTTTTCAAGATGATGTCTTTTTGATATGGTTCAAGTTTGATAACTGCACTTTTATTCCACCATCCTTTATTCTTAATCATAACAGATGAGTTTGAAGATCTAACAACCTGCTGAGGCAAAGTAAACTTAGATTCCCCTTTGACAACTTTTTTGGGTTTCTTAATAATTACCCAATCACCAGTTTTAAAAACACAGTTTTCCGGGGAAATGGTATTCTTTAACTTATATTTTTTTTCAAAATTTTGCCTGACACACTCATCAACAGAACTTGCTTTAGAAAGATTTAACTTATTAAGTGAAGATGACTTTTTATCGAAAATAGGTCTGATTTTATCATTCGCATCTCTACCTTTCAATAAGAAAAAAGGGGTAAAACCAGTGATAGAATGGGGAGTATTTAGATAACTCCAAACTTTTTCCTTAATGTGTTTTTTAACATCGATTCCAGAAGACAAAGCTGTTTGAATGCCTTCTTTGAAAAATTTATTGGCTCTTTCAACGAGTCCATTTGCAGCTGGAAAATACAACGGACTCTTGATATGTTTTATGTCATATTTACTCAAGAAATCCATCATATTTTTGGATACAAAATGTGTGCCATTATCGGAAACTAATTTCCTAGGAAAACTTTCTACATTGAAAATCTTCTCTAGAAAACCAATTACAATATCAGTAGAGGGAAATTTTACAAAATCATATGAGATCCATTTTGAGTAATAGTCAGTTAAGACAATTAAATATCTCATATCTTCCGGCAAAATATTATAAGGCCCAGAAAAATCAATTGCTAATTTTTCCCATGCTTGTTCAGGCAACAAATTGGTAGATGTATAATTTTTTTTTACTTTTCCAATGCTTGTCGGATAGAAGACATTCAGGACATTGGTTAATAAAATTATCGACAAAAGAATCCATACTGGGCCACCAATAAAATTTTCTTAAAATTTTCTTGGTGCCGGACATTCCTGGATGCCCAGAATGAGCTCTTTCAACAAGACCCTTTCTCAAAACATTTGGGGGAACCAAAAGTCCACACCTAGTGATGAACTGGTTCTCCAAACTCAACTCTGAGGATATTTGTTGAAAAGGTACAACATTTTTATCAAGACTTCTAACTGGAGGCCATCCTTTTCTAATGTACTCCCTTATTTTAACCAAAATTTGATCTTTCTCATATCCTTCTAACCAATCTTTCTCAGTAAAACATCCCTAAGAATTTTCACAGGCATCTAATGCAGAAACAACGACACACTCATCGTCAAAGACTTCAGAAGATTCAATCGGATTCTGAAGGGGAATTCTGGACAAACAGTCTGCTCTAAAATTTGCTCCTCCAGAAATGTGTTTAACATCAAAATTATATTCTTGTAATTTTGAAATAATTCTAACTAGTCTTGAAGTTGCTTGCCCTGTACCATTTCCGTTCATCAAATAAATGAGAGGCTTGTGATCTGTAACGAGATCGAAACGAGTTCCCCATAAATAGCACCTGAACTTTTCAACTGCCCATGAGCAAGCTAGAGCTTCACGCTCTATGGTACTGTAATTGGATTCGGCTGTGGTTAAGGTTCGTGAAATAAAGGCGATGGTATTTTCCTTCTCATTAACAAACTGTGTAAGAACTCCACCAAGACCAATGCAACTAGCATCTACGGTGACAACACACTTAGCACCACAAGAGAATGGTTTCAAAGCTGGTGCATTCTTAATCATTACCTTGACTTTGTTAAAGGCTTCATCATGGACTAAAGACCACTCATACTTTTCATTCTTTCTCGTTAAACACCTGAGAGGTTCAACTACGAATGCATAACCATGCACAAAACGTGCATAGTACTCACTTAGACCTAAAAAGGATCTAAGTGAGTCTTTATCAGCTGGGGCAGGTGCAAGCATAATCGAATCAATCAGGTTCTGTTTAGGCTTAATGCCTTCTTTAGTAATTGAGTGCCCTAAATATTCTAATTCTTGAACCAAGAAACTGCACTTCTCTTTAGATAGTCATCCCTCTTTTACTTAAGATTTTTAATACTTCATCAAGGTTTTTGTTATGGTCCTCAACTCCATTTCCAAAAATGAGTGTCATCCTGAAATGCTTGCACCCCTTTGATGTCTCCAAACAACGAGTCCATTAGCTTCTGAAATACGCTTGCTGCAGAAGCTAATCCAAAAGGGAGTCTCGTATATTTGAAGGCACCAAAGGGAGTGACAAAAGTAGTGAGATCTTGTGACCTCTCTGACAAAACAACTTGATGGTATGCTGACTTTAAGTCAATTAAAGAAAAATGGGTAGAATCTCCTATAGCCATAAGCATTTCTTGAATCAATGGCAAAGGGTGGCAATCCACCAAAATATTCTTATTCAGAGAGCGCAAATCTGCACACATGCGCAACTTACCATTTTTGCGTTTGGCTAATACTACAGCCGAAACCCATTCGGAAGAATCTGTTGGTTTAATTACACCATCCTTGCAAAGACTATCCAAATGTTCTTTTAACTCTGCTCGTACACTCAAAGGTACACTTCTGACCTTATGTATGACAGGTATGGCATTATCCTTCAATTTAATGTCATGCTCAACACCTTTCATACAACCAATTCTGTCCTCAAATACTTCTTTGTATTTAGAGAGAATAGAATCAAGATCATTTAAAATTATTTTCTCTTTGCAGATTTCTAAAGAAGCTATTGGAATGTCTCCAAGAATAATAGGAGCGTCACTACCAGGCTTTAACATGATACCCATCTTACCTAAGTCACGCCAACCAATAATATCCTTCCCTTTTTTAACTACATAAACTTTTGTAGTAATTTCTCTGCCTAGTAGTTCAACTAAGCCAATAAAGTATCCAAGCATTTTGAGAAATTGACCACCAATTGCTTTTGGATTGATATCTGCAACAATCAGTTTAGTAGGAAAAGGATTATTCGCATAAGTAATTTCATCTAAAATGGTAATTGGCGAACCTGAATCTGCCATTACTTCCAATTTAACGCCATGAATGAAAGCTTCGCCTAAAGGTGCCTTGAAAGTAATCTCAGATTCAACTAAATTTACATTAATTACCAAGTTACTAATTTCATCTTCTATGTCATCTAAAGCATTAACACTGGTAAGAGAAACATTCCTATTTTTAAAAATAGTTTTACAAGCAGACTCAATATGTCCAATTTTTTTACATTTTGCACATTTCTTTCCATGTGCAGGACAAATCGGGTTATTACCGATGTGATTTTTTGAACCACAACGATAACAAACTAAAATCCTTTTTGCTGAAAATGAACCTCTATCTTTTTTGTTCTCTTGTACTTGACTCTTATTAGTTA
The DNA here is from genome assembly GCF_964261635.1 of Lissotriton helveticus. Classification (NCBI taxonomy): domain Eukaryota; kingdom Metazoa; phylum Chordata; class Amphibia; order Caudata; family Salamandridae; genus Lissotriton; species Lissotriton helveticus. The sequence goes on along the minus strand of NC_136071.1, from coordinate 1,219,669,085 downwards.
CAGAACAAACTGGTTCCGCATTACTTGTTCCAGAAATAACCCTTTTTGAAACTGATGACCTTTCAATTCCAACTGCGATGTCGATGACCTCGTTTAAGGTCGGATTTCTGCAGGCTAGAAGACGTTCTTGAATTTTGTTTGAAAAACAATGAAAGACCAATTGATCTCTCAAATAAGTATCAAGCATATCACCAAACTCACATTTTGATGCTAAAATTCGCAAACTAGAAAGATAGTCTTCTATACTTTCATCTTGCAACTGTTTTCTCTTATTAAAACCATGTCTTTCCACCATTATATTTGGCTGTTCATGAAACCTTTTTTCCAATCTTTTTACAGCCTCATGGTACTCATCCCAAGGAATGAACTGTCCAGGTGGTGGTTCACTCTCAGGCATGTTGTCAAAAATTTCCCTTCCTGCATCACCCAAGAGTCCATATAAAACAGCCTTTTTTCTTTCCTTTGAGTAATCTTTTCCATCTATTGCAACCAGATAACTTTCAAAAGATTTATGCCATTGTTCCCACCTGACAGGCGGTTTTCCAGAACTCTGAAGGAAAGGGTTAATTTGATAAGGTTGAATCTGATAAGCCATCGTTCAAATTCACCTATTGGCTGTTATTTATAAATTAAAATTTGAAGTTTTATTCTTTAACTTTCAAAATCAGATTTGATATATGAATATATGAATATTAAATAAACTGTTCCGATTTTTAGAACAAGAGTTTTTACCGATATCTTCTTCTCTTCTGGTCTCACACGGAAAATGCACGTAATCCGGTGTGTGAAATCGGCAAATTGTTTCTCTGTTTACTTTTTTTTTTTTTTTTTTTAAATGGCCGCTGCGTGGGGTCACGTTGGTTGAGTTTGCGTGATGCGCGATGACGATTTCACATGTAAACAATGTGTTCCTTCAACTCTTGCGCTCCTTCTCTCGCGCTGGTTGGCTGCTGACGATTTCTGTCAGCTCACTCGCTCTGTTTCACTCGTGCTCGGCTCTTATGACGTTGCTCAAGTTCATCTCGCTCGCTCTCCTTCACTCGCGCAATGCCATCAACGATATTAACGGAAACACGAGGTAATTTTAAACAATCACAGTCTTTCTGTTCAAGCGACACACATTGGCAAAAATATATCTCACCATCAGTATGTAATTGTCGCGAAGAAAGTCCTCGTTCCCTTCTGTTAAGCTTTGCGAATTTCTTCGGTGGGTTAATTATACAAAAAATTTTAAACTGCTTTAAAATTATTTTCCAATTAGAGACGTCTTCAAACGATCCCAATCCATCGTCGCCATATTTATGTTGTATTTTAGAATAACAACAAATCAAGCAGTAGTTCAGTTGAATGATTTATTATATTTAAATCATTAAAGTAAAATAACTCATAAGACAAGCTAAGGATGAGCGATGCTGTCGTGTCCAGGTAACGGATAAAAGTGACACGACAGCAGAACTCAGGCATAGAACATGGAACAATGGATATGTCATATATGGAATACAGTATGTGTCACAGAACTAGTCAATTAAAGGTACAGATACAACAGGAGGTTAGGAGTAACGGGTGTACTATTCCATGAGGTGGAATGGGGGCTCAAGTATATGTGGGGTGGCGGGGATGCGAGCTAGGGGTCTTAGACATTCATAGCATTGTTAATGGTGGTACTGCATTGTGTGCTGCGGCAGCCTTAGACACTTGTTTGTGGTGGGCGGACTGTAAGACACTGGGTTGGGCTGGATTTTGGTAGGATAGAGGCAGTTTGTGCGAGAACGCGCGCACATTTTTTTTCATTACTGCCGCGCCCACTATCACCGCCACAGCAGGCAGCTCACTACGAGAGTAAGATTGCGTCAAGTCAGCCTGCCTACTCAACCTGACTCGTAGTAATTAGTATGCGTAACACGAGGCAGATTAAAAATGAGTAAACAAAAGGCCATGAATGCTCTTGCAACCCGTGTGAATGTGCCCCTCGCTTCGAGTCTCACGCCTCCCTCGTCTCTCGCCTCCCGCTGTCCCAAGTGAGTCCTTGTCGGCCTGTTTGCCACAGGTAAGTTCAGTATTAACTTACTTTGGTAGTAGTACTGTACTGTCACGTCCGAACAGGGCAGGGGGCATGGTGTCTATGAAACAACAGGAGGGGGAGGGGGGTGTTGAGGACGAGGACGTTAGGTGCGATGTCTGTGGAAAGCGAGCCTATGGGAGGCTGCGGGTGCAGGGTTGAAAAAGGAGAAAGGGTTTGGAGGGATTGTGGCAACAGGGGGCAGGAGTAAAGCAGGGTGTGCTCTTTTATGAGGCGGAGTGGGGGCTCAAGTAAATAAAGTTAATGAAACGCGGGAGCACGCAGCTCTGATCTTGTTGTGGCTGAATAAATAAGTACATAAGGGAAGTAAGTGAAAGTCGGAATCACGCAGCTGAAATCTCGTTGTGCCGAAGTAAATAAGTAGATAAGGAAAGTTAGTGGAAGTTGGAAGCACGCAGCTGAGATCGCGTTATGCTCAAATAAAGTAATAAGTACATAAGGGAAGTAAGTGAAACTCGAGAGCACGCAGCTGAAATCCCGTTGTACCCGAATAAATGAGTACATAAGTAAAGTTAGTTGAAGTCGAGAGCACGCAGCTGAGATCCCGTTGTGCTTAAATAAATTAATAAGTACATAAGGGAAGTAAGTGAAAGTTGGGAACACGCAGGTGAAATCTCGTTGTGCCCAAATAAATAAGTGCATAAATAAAGTTAGTAGCACTCAGTTAAAATTCCGTTGTGCCCAAATAAGTAAGTACATAAGGCAAGTAAGTGAAAGTCAGAAGCATGCAGCTGAAATCCTGTTGTGACGTACATAACGAAAGTAATGAAAGTTTGGAGCACGCAACTGAAATTCTGTTGTGCCCAAATGAATAAGTACATAAGGGAAGTAAGTGAAAGTCGGAAATACACAGCTGAGATTCTGTTGTGACCAAATTAATAAATCAGTACATAAGGGAAGTAAGTGAAAGTTGAGAGCACGCAGCTGACATATTGTTGTACCTAAATAAAAAATGAATGTGTGCCCTTGTACGATGCAAATTAAATATGCAGAAGATACTGCATGTGACATGTAATGCGTAAACATTTAATTGAGAAAAGCAGCACGTACAAATGTGCTGAAATGTTACAGGCTTGAAAGCGGCCGGCTGCAAGCTGTTTTAGCAACCGCCCGGCCCACGTTAAAAACCAGCCCCTTAAAGCGACAAAAAATGACTGAAGCAACCCCCGGACCACGTTAAAAAAAACCACACATTAGATGCAGTGAAAGCGCGCTCACGAGGTCAAAAGGCACTCCACATGAAGAACTACCAGACGCATTGACGCCTGCACTTCAAAGTGAAACTGACTGAAGCAAGCGCCCGGCCCACGTTAAAAAAAAACACACACGCATTAGATACAGTCAAGGCGCGCTCACGAGGTCTAATCTCCAGCAGAAGAAATTCGAAACAGTCTGCTGTCCACATTCCCCTTCATTCCCCAGAAAGCGGCAACATAAGTTGTCTCCCTAGACAGCAAAAGCTTTCGCTTTTGCTTTCGTCTAGGCGAGACCTAAAAAAGGATACAGAGGCTTTTTTCAATCAACCCTCTTCGTCCATTTGTCTGGTCAAGTGCCATCCACACTTGCAGGCTGCCCGGGGTCCACGAAGGGGGCCCTCCAAAGAGGGCAGCCACCTTAGTGCCACATGAGGGCACACGAGGCAGACGCCCAGTGTTAGGGACCCCCTAGGGGTCAGCGCGCCTGCGTCACATCCGGGCAGGAGTGGGCACGGTACAAATACCTCTCCCACCCACTTAGGCGTCCTCTTTGCCCACTACCCTGATGCCGTTGAGATTGCTGTACTGGGGATGGGGAGTGTTGCCGATATTGGCACTATGCTTCTACCCACCACATCATGGAGCAGTAGACCAGTCCCACATCACCCACTGAGCACCTTGCACTGTGAGTGACTGCCATGTGCCTGATCCCGCGTGCAAACCCACCTGAAAAAATAGTGACCTTTAGTACCAAGGTTGTGCAAGGACACCTCAGCCACACCTTACATTTTATAGTATAGCCATTTTTTCATACACCAAAGGTTTGCAGAAAACAACCAATACATGGCAAGCTTATCAAGGCCAGAACTACTGACTTTGCCAATCCTTGTTGAATTATTTATTACTTCTGTATACCTGCCCTCCATCTTTACCCACAGATGTACACTTCACTATTTACAGCCAAAGAATGCGGGAGGATTTCATACTCTGCATTTTAATCTTTTTATACTCGAGAATGTAATTGCATTCTGTTCATTCCATACCTCCCAAGTAATAGGGCGATGGTTTACGGTGTCGACGGTTTAAAACAGAAGTCTAGTTTGCTGGTGTTTATTTATGTAGAACTTCCTGCTTGAATGTAACCATTTCACTTGGTTGCATTATTTACATTGTTTCCTTGTTGGTGCTGGTTGTATGCAGGTGAAATGTCTGCACAAACTGTGCTGAAGGGGATTTGCAGTAAATGCAACGACATTTTGTCAAGTACCTTGCATATAATGTTGACATTTAAATAATTAAGTTAAATCCAAATTATTGCACCGTGAGAAGAAGTGGTATGACTTTCAATGTTGATTGCAGGTCTCATGCTGAAGACAGGCTAGAACTCTTGTCTTCATGTGGACTAGTAAATTATTGGCAGATGAAGAGCATAGGGTGCAGTGCATAGGGATCTGCTGAAGATCACACGGTTTGTGATTGAGGGGAAGCCATGATTCCTGGGCTGGTCTCTTGAATCAGTGGTTGACCCTTTACCCACTAGCCCAGGTTGATCATTGTTGCTCCTCACTCGGGTGATGATCTTGAAGGAGTTCTTTGTGCTCTGTGTGGGCAGCGGGGGATCTTTACATGTTGGCAGGTCTTCAGAAGTCAGGCTGGGTAGTAGTGTCTCGGCAGAGCTTCAGATGTGGCCCCGTCTGTACAGGAAATGGGCAGCGGGGATCTCCATATGTTTTGGAGGACTTGGAGCTTGTCCATGCCACTCTCGGTGAAGTGAGGTTCTTCAACCTGCTAGAGTGAACACCCAACTTTATTCTTTACCTTTACCAGCTGAGGCAGCATCTTCTCTCCCGGTCAATATATTTGCATGGTCCAAATCTATGGTGCCAATTATAAAGTTGCAAGCCCGCTTCAGTCTTTCTTCTTCTTTGGGGACAACTGATGAGGATGTCCGGATGCCTCCCAGACAGATGGATGGGTGAGGTGGTGTTGCTTGTCTCGGCAGGACTGTCCCATACCTCCGTTATTTCCATGGCTACATGCCACTAGGCGGGTAGACATTAGGGACAACTGATTTGCAAGGAAGCCTTGTATATCTCCTTCAATGCTCATGACGATCTCAGCTCGTCATAAGCCACAGTGTTCGTGTGCTCATGACAAGCTGAGCTCGTCATGACCGTTAGAACGCTTGCATGCTGGGCTAATTCCCCTGCTGTGCGAGCGTTCTACACAAACGGGTGTGGTCATGATGAGCTCAGCTCGTCATGAGCACCGGGGCGCTATGCACGCCCCCCCAGCACAGCGGGGGAATGTGCCCAGCAGGGAAGGTGTTAAACCTGTCAGCCATCTTCCTGAATGAGTTTTTGGATGAGCTTGGCTAGCACTCGAGTGTGCCTGTAATTTATGACGGAGAAATGTATGCCTTACCTAGGTTTATGTGGCCATATTTTGCACCTCAAATATTGGCGCCATTACAAGTCAGCAATCCATAATAAGGAAGGCAATGATGGTACTTCTTAAAGTAGCTATCTCACATAGAGAATATAAAAAGCAGTTCTCTTTACACAGATCTATATTGCTAACAATCAACCAAAAATGGGTATTCCAGAACGTTTCTGTAGATAATCTTTGTTTACTGCATGGTCACCCCAGATTGTTTGCCTTTTTCTGGACCCTTGATGGCTTTGGGACTCTGTGCACTTTGCCACTGCTAAACAGTAGTAAAGTGTATGATTCGTCTCTAAAGCATGCTGTATACTATAACTCCCCATGTGGCTTATTTAACTTACCTACATCCATTGTAAACAGCCTATAGTGTCCTGTGGCATGGAAAGTCAAATATCGTATGAGGGGCACAGTCTATATTTTTTACACCACTCAGATACGTGACAAAAAAAATTTCTGCCAGGACAACCACCATGCTCTTCCTAGGTTGCAGCCTCAATGCACTGTAGTGAAACCTGGTAGGGCAAAATACCTCTGCCATGTAGGAGAAGCCAATTTTATGTTATGTGACATTGTAATTTGTACTGTTGCATACTATTCTGGCAGTTGCTGATTATGCAAACCCAATGCAGAACGGTTACAACCTTATCTCCTGTAACAGTAACATTTTAGGTTTAATGTTAAAATTAAAATAAAAAAGACAGTAACATATTTTCTATGTAATTCTTAGTTCTTAACTTCTTACAATCTTTTACCTACGACCTTGTTGAATAAAAATTTTCTTCTAAGACATTTGTAAATATAGGAACTACATTTACAAACGTTACTAAGGATTCTGTATAGTCCCGTTATTTGCCATCTGTGTCCACTGGTGGACTCTGAGCGGAGGAGATCCATGCGGTAAGTCGTGAGGGGGTGACACCATGAGTTACCCGCACCGGGTGACACCAACCCTAGTGACGCCACTGGAGGGGTGATTGTTTAATGCTCGCTCCAGATTCTTTTTCTGTGACCGGCCTATTCCTACATTCTTGGGGTTCACTCCCTCAGCGAAGCGCCGGCTTGAAATGCAAACGACCCCCCCTCTGCCCCCCTCCCCTCTGCCCCCCCTCTCTCCCCCTCCCCTCTGCCCCCTCTCCCCCCCCCCCCACAGGTCGCCAAGCAGAGGGCAGGGGGGGCCAGGGGTTTAGGTGAGATGGAAAATCTGGGGGGTCTCAACGGGGCGCAGCTCTCGGAGCGCGCTGACGAATGCGCCGCAATCAATAAAGCGAGCGCGCTCAGCCGGTGGTTTTGGCCGCAAGAGCAGGGCTGGGGCGGAATCCTGCCGGTCTGCGGCTCTGCCAGTGAACTCTCCCTCACCCACTCTTTCCTGCCGGTCTGCGGCTCCGCCAGTGAACTCTCCCTCACCCACTCTTTCCTGCCGGTCTGCGGCTCCGCCAGCGAACTCTCCCTCACCCACTCTTTCCTGCCGGTCTGCGGCTCCGCCAGCAAACTCTCCCTCACCCACTCTTTCCTGCCGGTCTGCGGCTCCGCCAGTGAACTCTCCCTCACCCACTCTTTCCTGCCGGTCTGCGGCTCCGCCAGCGAACTCTCCCTCACCCACTCTTTCCTGCCAGTCTGCGGCTCCGCCAGGGAACTCTCCCTCACCCACTCTTTCCTGCCGGTCTGCGGCTCCGCCAGCGAACTCTCCCTCACCCACTCTTTCCTGCTGGTCTGTGGCTCCGCCGGCGAACTCTCCCTCACCCACTCTTTCCTGCCGGTCTGCGGCTCCGCCAGTGAACTCTCCCTCACCCACTCTTTCCTGCCGGTCTGCGGCTCCGCCAGCGAACTCTCCCTCACCCACTCTTTCCTGCCGGTCTGCGGCTCCGCCAGGGAACTCTCCCTCACCCACTCTTTCCTGCCAGTCTGCGGCTCTGCCAGCAGACACTCCCTCACCCACTCTTTCCTGCCGGTCTGCGGCTCCGCCAGTGAACTCTCCCTCACCCACTCTTTCTTGCCGGTCTGCGGCTCCCCCAGCGAACACTACCTCACCCACTCTTTCCTGCCGGTCTGCAGCTCCGCCAGCGGACACACCCTCACCCACTCTTTCCTGCCGGTCTGCGGCTCCGCCAGTGAACTCTCCCTCACCCACTCTTTCCTGCCGGTCTGCGGCTCCGCCAGTGAACTCTCCTTCACCCACTCTTTCTGCGGCTCCGCCAGTGAACTCTCCCTCACCCACTCTTTCCTGCCGGTCTGCGGCTCCGCCAGTGAACTCTCCCTCACCCACTCTTTCCTGCCGGTCTGCGGCTCCGCCAGCGAACTCTCCCTCACCCACTCTTTCCTGCCGGTCTGCGGCTCTACCAGCGAACACTCCCTCACCCACTCTTTCCTGCCGGTCTGCGGCTCCGCCAGCGAACTCTCCCTCACCCACTCTTTCCTGCTGGTCTGTGGCTCCGCCGGCGAACTCTCCCTCACCCACTCTTTCCTGCCGGTCTGTGGCTCCCCCAGTGAACTCTCCCTCACCCACTCTTTCCTGCCGGTCTGCGGCTCCGCCAGCGAACTCTCACTCACCCACTCTTTCCTGCCAGTCTGCGGCTCCGCCGCCGAACTCTCCCTCACCCACTCTTTCCTGCCGGTCTGGGGCTCTGCCAGTGAACCCTCCCTCACCCACTCTTTCCTGCCAGTCTGCGGCGCCGCCAGTGAACTCTCCATCACCCACTCTTTCCTGCCGGTCTGGGGCTCCGCCAGTGAACTCTCCCTCACCCACTCTTTCCTGCCAGTCTGCGGCTCCGCCAGCGCACTCTCCCTCACCCACTCTTTCCTGCCGGTCTGCGGCTCCGCCAGTGAACTCTCCCTCACCCACTCTTTCCTGCCGGTCTGCGGCTCCGCCAGCGAACTTTCCCTCACCCACTCTTTCCTGCCGGTCTGCGGCTCCGCCAGTGAACTCTCCCTCACCCACTCTTTCCTGCCGGTCTGCGGCTCTGCCGGTGAACTCTCCCTCACCCACTCTTTCCTGCCGGTCTGCGGCTCCGCCGGTGAACTCTCTCTCACCCACTCTTTCCTGCCGGTCTGCGGCTCTGCCGGTGAACTCTCCCTCACCCACTCTTTCCTGCCGGTCTGCGGCTCTGCCGGCGAACTCTCCCTCCCCCACTCTTTCCTGCCGGTCTGCGGCTCCGCCAGCGAACTCTCCCTCACCACTCTTTCCTGCCGGTCTGCGGCTCTGCCAGCGAACTCTCCCTCACCCACTCTTTCCTGCCGGTCTGCGGCTCCGCCAGTGAACTCTCCCTCACCCACTCTTTCCTGCCGGTCTGCGGCTCCGCCGGCGAACTCTCCCTCACCCACTCCTTCCTGCCGGTCTGCGGCTCCGCCGGCGAACTCTCCCTCACCCACTCTTTCCTGCCGGTCTGCGGCTCTGCCAGTGAACTCTCCCTCACCCACTCTTTCCTGCCGGTCTGCGGCTCCGCCAGTGAACTCTCCCTCACCCACTCTTTCCTGCTGGTCTGCGGCTCCGCCAGCGAACTCTCCCTCACCCACTCTTTCCTGCCTGTCTGCCGCTCCGCTGGCGAACTCTCCCTCACCCACTCTTTCCTGCCAGTCTGCGGCTCCGCCGCCGAACTCTCCCTCACCCACTCTTTCCTGCCGGTCTGGGGCTCTGCCAGTGAACCCTCCCTCACCCACTCTTTCCTGCCAGTCTGCGGCGCCGCCAGTGAACTCTCCCTCACCCACTCTTTCCTGCCGGTCTGGGGCGCCGCCAGTGAACTCTCCCTCACCCACTCTTTCCTGCCAGTCTGCGGCTCCGCCAGCGCACTCTCCCTCACCCACTCTTTCCTGCCGGTCTGCGGCTCCGCCAGTGAACTCTCCCTCACCCACTCTTTCCTGCCGGTCTGCGGCTCCGCCAGCGAACTTTCCCTCACCCACTCTTTCCTGCCGGTCTGCGGCTCCGCCAGTGAACTCTCCCTCACCCACTCTTTCCTGCCGGTCTGCGGCTCTGCCGGTGAACTCTCCCTCACCCACTCTTTCCTGCTGGTCTGCGGCTCCGCCGGTGAACTCTCTCTCACCCACTCTTTCCTGCCGGTCTGCGGCTCTGCCGGTGAACTCTCCTCACCCACTCTTTCCTGCCGGTCTGCGGCTCTGCCGGCGAACTCTCCCTCCCCCACTCTTTCCTGCCGGTCTGCGGCTGCGCCAGCGAACTCTCCCTCACCACTCTTTCCTGCAGGTCTGCGGCTCTGCCAGTGAACTCTCCCTCACCCACTCTTTCCTGCCGGTCTGCGGCTCCGCCAGTGAACTCTCCCTCACCCACTCTTTCCTGCCGGTCTGCGGCTCCGCCGGCGAACTCTCCCTCACCCACTCTTTCCTGCCGGTCTGCGGCTGCGCCAGCGAACTCTCCCTCACCACTCTTTCCTGCAGGTCTGCGGCTCTGCCAGCGAACTCTCCCTCACCCACTCTTTCCTGCCGGTCTGCGGCTCCGCCAGTGAACTCTCCCTCACCCACTCTTTCCTGCCGGTCTGCGGCTCCACCAGTGAACTCTCCCTCACCCACTCCTTCCTGCCGGTCTGCGGCTCCGCCGGCGAACTCTCCCTCACCCACTCTTTCCTGCCGGTCTGCGGCTCTGCCAGTGAACTCTCCCTCACCCACTCTTTCCTGCCGGTCTGCGGCTCCGCCAGTGAACTCTCCCTCACCCACTCTTTCCTGCTGGTCTGCGGCTCCGCCAGCGAACTCTCCCTCACCCACTCTTTCCTGCCGGTCTGCCGCTCTGCCGGCGAACTCTCCCTCACCCACTCTTTCCTGCCGGTCTGCGGCTCCGCCGGCGAACTCTCCCTCACCCACTCTTTCCTGCCGGTCTGAGGCTCCGCCAGCAGACACTCCCTCACCCACTCTTTCCTGCCGGTCTGCGGCTCCGCCAGCAAACTCTCCCTCACCCACTCTTTCCTGCCAGTCTGCGGCGCCGCCGCCAGTGAACTCTCCCTCACCCACTCTTTCCTGCCGGTCTGGGGCTCCGCCAGTGAACTCTCCCTCACCCACTCTTTCCTGCTGGTCTGCGGCTCCGCCGGCGAACTCTCCCTCACCCACTCTTTCCTGCCAGTCTGCGGCTCCGCCAGCGAACTCTCGCTCACCCACTCTTTCCTGCCGGTCTGCGGCTCCGCCAGCGAACTCTCCCTCACCCACTCTTTTCTGCTGCTCCGCCAGCGAACTCTCCCTCACCCACTCTTTCCTGCCGGTCTGCGGCTCCGCCAGTGAACTCTCCCTCACCCACTCTTTCCTGCCGGTCTGCGGCTCCGCCAGCGAACTTTCCCTCACCCACTCTTTCCTGCCGGTCTGCGGCTCCGCCAGTGAACTCTCCCTCACCCACTCTTTCCTGCCGGTCTGCGGCTCTGCCGGTGAACTCTCCCTCACCCACTCTTTCCTGCCGGTCTGGGGCTCCGCCAGTGAACTCTCCGTCACCCACTCTTTCCTGCCGGTCTGCGGCTCTGCCAGCGGACACTCCCTCACCCACTCTTTCCTGCTGGTCTGCGGCTCCGCCGGCGAACTCTCCCTCACCCACTCTTTCCTGCCAGTCTGCGGCTCCGCCAGCGAACTCTCGCTCACCCACTCTTTCCTGCCGGTCTGCGGCTCCGCCGCCAGCGAACTCTCCCTCACCCACTCTTTTCTGCTGCTCCGCCAGCGAACTCTCCCTCACCCACTCTTTCCTGCCGGTCTGCGGCTCCGCCAGTGAACTCTCCCTCACCCACTCTTTCCTGCCGGTCTGCGGCTCCGCCAGCGAACTTTCTCTCACCCACTCTTTCCTGCCGGTCTGCGGCTCCGCCAGTGAACTCTCCCTCACCCACTCTTTCCTGCCGGTCTGCGGCTCTGCCGGTGAACTCTCCCTCACCCACTCTTTCCTGCCGGTCTGCGGCTCCGCCAGTGAACTCTCTCTCACCCACTCTTTCCTGCCGGTCTGCGGCTCTGCCGGTGAACTCTCCCTCACCCACTCTTTCCTGCCGGTCTGCGGCTCTGCCGGCGAACTCTCCCTCCCCTACTCTTTCCTGCCGGTCTGCGGCTCCGCCAGCAAACTCTCCCTCACCCACTCTTTCTTGCCGGTCTGCGGCTCTGCCGGCGAACTCTCCCTCACCCACTCTTTCCTGCCGGTCTGGGGCTCCGCCAGTGAACTATCCCTCACCACTCTTTCCTGCTGGTCTGCGGCTCCGCCAGCGAACTCTCCCTCACCCACTCTTTCCTGCCGGTCTGCAGCTCCGCCAGCAGACACTCCCTCACCCACTCTTTCCTGCCGGTCTGCAGCTCCGCCAGTGAACTCTCCCTCACCCACTCTTTCCTGCCGGTCTGCGGCTCCGCCAGCAGACACTCCCTCACCCACTCTCTCCTGCCGGTCTGCGGCTCCGCTAGTGAACTCTCCCTCACCCACTCTTTCTTGCCGGTCTGCGGCTCCCCCAGCGAACACTCCCTCACCCACTCTTTCCTGCCGGTCTGCAGCTCCGCCAGCGGACACACCCTCACCCACTCTTTCCTGCCGGTCTGCGGCTCCGCCAGTGAACTCTCCCTCACCCACTCTTTCCTGCCGGTCTGCGGCTCCGCCAGTGAACTCTCCCTCACCCACTCTTTCCTGCCGGTCTGCGGCTCCGCCAGTGAACTCTCCCTCACCCACTCTTTCCTGCCGGTCTGCGGCTCTACCAGCGAACACTCCCTCACCCACTCTTTCCTGCCGGTCTGCGGCTCCGCCAGCGAACTCTCCCTCACCCACTCTTTCCTGCTGGTCTGCGGCTCCGCCGGCGAACTCTCCCTCACCCACTCTTTCCTGCCGGTCTGCGGCTCCGCCAGCGAACTCTCCCTCACCCACTCTTTCCTGCTGGTCTGCGGCTCCGCCGGCGAACTCTCCCTCACCCACTCTTTCCTGCCGGTCTGTGGCTCTACCAGCGAACACTCCCTCACCCACTCTCTCCTGCCGGTCTGCGGCTCCGCTAGTGAACTCTCCCTCACCCACTCTTTCTTGCCGGTCTGCGGCTCCCCCAGCGAACACTCCCTCACCCACTCTTTCCTGCCGGTCTGCAGCTCCGCCAGCGGACACACCCTCACCCACTCTTTCCTGCCGGTCTGCGGCTCCACCAGCGAACTCTCCCTCACCCACTCTTTCCTGCTGGTCTGCGGCTCCGCCGGCGAACTCTCCCTCACCCACTCTTTCCTGCCGGTCTGTGGCTCCCCCAGTGAACTCTCCCTCACCCACTCTTTCCTGCTGGTCTGCGGCTCCGCCAGCGAACTCTCCCTCACCCACTCTTTCCTGCTGGTCTGCGGCTCCGCTGGCGAACTCTCCCTCACCCACTCTTTCCTGCCGGTCTGCGGCTCCGCCAGTGAACTCTCCCTCACCCACTCTTTCCTGCCGGTCTGGGGCTCCGCCAGTGAACCCTCCCTCACCCACTCTTTCCTGCCAGTCTGCGGCGCCGCCGCCAGCGAACTCTCGCTCACCCACTTTCCTGCCGGTCTGCGGCTCCGCCAGCGAACTCTCCCTCACCCACTCTTTCCTGCCGGTCTGCGGCTCCGCCAGTGAACTCTCCCTCACCCACTCTTTCCTGCCGGTCTGCGGCTCCACCAGTGAACTCTCCTTCACCCACTCTTTCCTGCCGGTCTGCGGCTCCGCCAGCAAACTCTCCCTCACCCACTCTTTCCTGCCGGTCTGCGGCTCCCCAGTGAACTCTCCCTCACCCACTCTTTCCTGCCGGTCTGCGGCTCCGCCAGCAGACACTCCCTCACCCACTCTTTCCTGCCGGTCTGCGGCTCCGCCAGCAGACACTCCCTCACCCACTCTTTCCTGCCGGTCTGCAGCTCCGCCAGTGAACTCTCCCTCACCCACTCTTTCCTGCCGGTCTGCGGCTCCGCCAGCAGACACTCCCTCACCCACTCTCTCCTGCCGGTCTGCGGCTCCGCCAGTGAACTCTCCCTCACCCACTCTTTCTTGCCGGTCTGCGGCTCCCCCAGCGAACACTCCCTCACCCACTCTTTCCTGCCGGTCTGCAGCTCCGCCAGCGGACACACCCTCACCCAATCTTTCCTGCCGGTCTGCGGCTCCGCCAGTGAACTCTCCCTCACCCACTCTTTCCTGCCGGTCTGCGGCTCCGCCAGTGAACTCTCCTTCACCCACTCTTTCTGCGGCTCCGCCAGTGAACTCTCCCTCACCCACTCTTTCCTGCCGGTCTGCGGCTCCGCCAGTGAACTCTCCCTCACCCACTCTTTCCTGCCGGTCTGCGGCTCTACCAGCGAACACTCCCTCACCCACTCTTTCCTGCTGGTCTGCGGCTCCGCCAGCGAACTCTCCCTCACCCACTCTTTCCTGCTGGTCTGCGGCACCGCCGGCGAACTCTCCCTCACCCACTCTTTCCTGCCGGTCTGCGGCTCCGCCAGCGAACTCTCCCTCACCCACTCTTTCCTGCTGGTCTGCGGCTCCGCCGGCGAACTCTCCCTCACCCACTCTTTCCTGCCGGTCTGTGGCTCCCCCAGTGAACTCTCCCTCACCCACTCTTTCCTGCTGGTCTGCGGCTCCGCCAGCGAACTCTCCCTCACCCACTCTTTCCTGCCAGTCTGCGGCTCCGCCGCCGAACTCTCCCTCACCCACTCTTTCCTGCCGGTCTGGGGCTCCGCCAGTGAACCCTCCCTCACCCACTCTTTCCTGCCAGTCTGCGGCGCCGCCGCCAGTGAACTCTCCCTCACCCACTCTTTCCTGCCGGTCTGGGGCTCCGCCAGTGGACTCTCCGTCACCCACTCTTTCCTGCCGGTCTGCGGCTCTGCCAGCGGACACTCCCTCACCCACTCTTTCCTGCCGGTCTGCGGCTCCGCCGGCGAACTCTCGCTCACCCACTCTTTCCTGCCGGTCTGCGGCTCCGCCAGCGAACTCTCGCTCACCCACTCTTTCCTGCTGGTCTGCGGCTCCGCCAGCGAACTCTCCCTCACCCACTCTTTTCTGCTGCTCCGCCAGCGAACTCTCCCTCACCCACTCTTTCCTGCCGGTCTGCGGCTCCGCCAGTGAACTCTCCCTCACCCACTCTTTCCTGCCGGTCTGCGGCTCCGCCAGCGAACTTTCCCTCACCCACTCTTTCCTGCCGGTCTGCGGCTCCGCCAGTGAACTCTCCCTCACCCACTCTTTCCTGCCGGTCTGCGGCTCTGCCGGTGAACTCTCCCTCACCCACTCTTTCCTGCCGGTCTGTGGCTCCGCCAGTGAACTCTCTCTCACCCACTCTTTCCTGCCGGTCTGCGGCTCTGCCGGTGAACTCTCCCTCACCCACTCTTTCCTGCCGGTCTGCGGCTCTGCCGGCGAACTCTCCCTCCCCTACTCTTTCCTGCCGGTCTGCGGCTCTGCCAGCG
This sequence comes from Lissotriton helveticus, assembly GCF_964261635.1. Classification (NCBI taxonomy): domain Eukaryota; kingdom Metazoa; phylum Chordata; class Amphibia; order Caudata; family Salamandridae; genus Lissotriton; species Lissotriton helveticus. The sequence continues at coordinate 1,219,654,043 of NC_136071.1, read as the reverse complement.
AACTCTCCCTCACCACTCTTTCCTGCCGGTCTGCGGCTCCGCCAGTGAACTCTCCCTCACCCACTCTTTCCTGCCGGTCTGCGGCTCTGCCAGTGAACTCTCCCTCACCCACTCTTTCCTGCCGGTCTGCGGCTCCGCCAGCGAACTCTCCCTCACCCACTCTTTCCTGCCGGTCTGCCGCTCCGCCGGCGAACTCTCCCTCACCCACTCTTTCCTGCCGGTCTGCGGCTCCGCCATCGAACTCTCCCTCACCACTCTTTCCTGACAGTCTGCGGCTCCGCCGGCGAACTCTCCCTCACCCACTCTTTCCTGCCGGTCTGCGGCTCCGCCGGCGAACTCTCCCTCACCCACTCTTTCCTGCCGGTCTGCAGCTCTGCCAGTGAACACTCCCTCACCCACTCTTTCCTGCCGGTCTGCAGCTCCGCCAGCGAACTCTCCCTCACCCACTCTTTCCTGACGGTCTGCGGCTCTGCCAGCGAACTCTCCCTCACCCACTCTTTCCTGCCGGTCTGCGGCTCCGCCAGCGAACTCTCCCTCACCCACTCTTTCCTGTCGCTGCGTTCTGTTTCCTGCCACCAGGTTTCTACATTTTCAAACACACCGAGTCCCCGCATCCCCTCCACATATGAAGCTGTTGCTCACCGTCCACAGGCTGCAGTGCGCTCCGACGCAGCTTGAGAGATGCCTCAGGTCCTCGCACCCCTCGCGCCGCGACCCTGAGCGCGCGCTCACCTGCGCCACGTCCTCACCCCCTCAGAACCCGCGAGGAGCTCACGAGCCTCACCTGCCCGCCCTGTCCATCCGCCAATGGGAAGCCAGCCACTCCCGCGCGCACAGAGCCCCACGCGCTGCCACAGGTGCAAAGCATTCTGCTATAGCGCTCCCACCGCAGGGCACTCTGGGAGCTGCAGTCCAGGTAGCAAATATTACAGCCAGTGACGTAACGCGGGGCCCCAGAGGCTTCACTATGCAAGCCCGCCCAGTGGCGTAACAAAACTTGAGGGGGCCCACATGGAGGCCCCCCCCGGTGGCGTGGCCCACCATGCCCCCCCCTCACGGCACGGCCCACGTGCCTTTAAGTTGCATCATGGACGATCGGGAGCTCACACTGAGCGCATTGCTGCCCTTTCACTTCAAGGTAAACTCATGTCCACCTATTTATTTCGCATTGTAGTTCTACTAGTGGGAGACACCATTTAAAAATGGAAATATCAGTAGTTTACGAATTGCAACCTTAAATGACCTTTTAACAAAAAAAGTGCAAAATATCGAATTGTGAAAGATCTAACACAGATCTATCTTGTCAATGGAAATGGCCACAACCTCCGTAGTTTGACAGCCAGACCCCTTTATCTCATTCCCTCCACCCAATGGTATCAGGGGGGAACATCCCTTTCAACGCGGATGTTACCCCGCAGTGCTTTTACGACGCGTCCTTTACAACGCAAGTCGTAACCACGACTTGCACTGGAGGGCGCTAAAGGATAAAGAACAGTATATTTACTATTCGAACAACTTCCCTACTATCCACGGGGACTGGTGTTAGAATAGTAAATTATACTATTTACTATCCGCGCCCAACAACGCAAGTCGTTGTAATGACTTGCGTTGTTAAAGACGCGTTGTAAAGGCACACGTTGAAACGGTACCCATGTTAGCGTCATACATCCCTATCAAGGGTTACAACTTGTGACTTACAAGAATCCAAGTTTTCCCACCACACCCACACTCTTTACTTCCCTCTCCACGCCATGGATGTTCTGCAGTGAGCTCGAGTCGGGGTTCTGCTAAATCAGAATGATGACGGCACTCATAATTCCTATGACTCTGCTCTCCCCTTCTTAGACTCAGGTCTTTCTTTTATGTCTGGTGCTTAGTTTCTCGTTGGGTGTAATTTCTTATTAATTGCATGATTTCGCTCACAAGAAAATGTCACTCATAGTCATTCAAATGTCACTCATATTTATACTGAAAATATGAAAATGTCACACATCGCAATTTGAAACCTTGGCAGCTATGTGATCTATTTACTGATCCAAGATGCGGGTGCAGTAAATAAAAAGGAACCAAAATCAACTGCGCAGGGCTTTTCTGCAAGTGGAGACTAGTGACGCCTTGCCCTTACCTTAACAGTCTGTCCGACGACAGTCACGGTCCTCCTCGCCCCCCCACCCCGGCCTGGACCACTCCCTGGCCCCTGCTGCAGTGCTGCTGCCTCTATCCTGGGTCAACTCTGCAGAGTGTGAACTGAAGCAGAGGAGACTCACTCACCTGGGCTGGGGGGCTGCTGCTGGACCTGTCCTGAGGAGACTCACTCACCTGGGCTGGGGGGCTGCTGCTGGACCTGGCCTGAGGAGACTCACTCACCTGGGCTGGGGGGCTGCTGCTGGACCTGGCCTGAGGAGACTCACTCACCTGGGCTGGGGGGCTGCTGCTGGACCTGTCCTGAGGAGACTCACTCACCTGGGCTGGGGGGCTGCTGCTGGACCTGTCCTGAGGAGACTCACTCACCTGGGCTGGGGGGCTGCTGCTGGACCTGTCCTGAGGAGACTCACTCACCTGGGCTGGGGGGCTGCTGCTGGACCTGGCCTGAGGAGACTCACTCACCTGGGCTGGGGGGCTGCTGCTGGACCTGGCCTGAGGAGACTCACTCACCTGGGCTGGGGGTCTGAGGAGGCTGCAGCTCAGACTCTAGGGCGCGCGCATACGCGGCGGAAAGTTAGTCAGGAGGACCCCGACACAGGACTCTCGGGGAGTGAACAAGTGTGTGCGCGCCCTGCGCATCCGCCCTGTCCTGCCCAGGCCAGGGGCGTCCGGCCCCGGCACCATTTATAATATCATTGCATCAGAGCCCCGGCCCTGCAGAGCACAGCAGCTCTCCTCCATAGAGTATGGCGACGAGTCACGAGAGTAAAAGAGAATGAAATGGCCATTAGCGCTTGTCAGGCCACAGCTGCCGAAGCGAGGAACGAGTCACTCCGATTTCCACTTACTTGTGCTGGGATTTAAAATGTGAAGAATTACAACTTGGTAAACACATTTGTCATACAAATGTGCGTGTGTGCATGTGTGCGTGTGTGTGTATAGCGCTGTGGGCGAGCCTGGCGCAATACGACCCAAATGGGGAGGGGAGGGTTTTGAGCAGGGTGGGTGGTAACTAGCACACTGGCATACTGAACACAACTTCTCTAAACACTTAGCAACGCTGTTGCTTCCTCCTAACAAAATTAGACCCCGAGAAATAATAAAAGCAGTGCCAGGCAGAGACGGGGCGGCGTCATATATTGAGGTGAGAGCGTGTCAGAGGCTCGTGGGGGCATCGCACTTCATACATCTACCTTCTCAAACCACCCCATCCCTTTTCCAAAGATATAATATCGGCCCAAAGAAGCAAGTGACGTGCTGTGCCAGCCTCTCTGCGCGATTCGGCGCCCATGGGCAGAGGGTTACTCTGTGCGTGCGTGCGCGTGAAAATAACCCGCTGCTGTGTACCCTAAAAAACCAGCACCTAGACTACTATAAAAGGGCAGGTGGCAGCTGTGCCAACTAACTGGCAAAATTCACTGCCAAGGGCACAGTGTGTGTGACCACAGAACAAGTAGCGACACCACAAAAATCGAAACCGTCGGCTCCAGAAAACACCCCAAGGCCTGCCTGATGAATGGCGGGCGGAGGCGAACATTGCCCAGAGCATTACAGATGCATCAACTAACAACGGAGACTGAGCGCTATACACTTCACACGCAGTGCGGGCAGACGACATAAGTGCCACTGCCTCAGCCTGCTCACTCACACGGCTGACGGGCCCTGGCCGGGGCCCACCATTGCGAACTTCAACTTGACTCTCGGGGCCCCGGCCGGGGGCCCCCGCTGCCCCGCGCCATTCTGAAGAGAATCCGATCCTCTGGCACCCGCAGAACAACGTTGCACACACATGCCGTGCTGGCTCCAACCCTCTTTTTAACACACATTGATTTTCTACCTAATATTTCTGAACAGTTAGCAGAGTACATTGAGATGAGAAAACCCCAAACCTGCAATTAACTGAAATGTTTTTCTAGTGTGGTAAAAATGAACATGAGTGACCAGCCGTCAAAGTATTCACCTGAATCCGAATGCTGCTGAAAGGCTGCTATTCCGAGGCTCTGCCTCCAATCCAACTCTTGCCCAGCAGTCCCTCTCCACAACAAAGAACAAACTTCGCATTACCGAGCAAGGCCCCTGCCAGCACTATTTCAAAGACTCCCAGGGGCCCCGGCCGGCCATTTCAAAGACTCGCAGGGACCCCGGCCGGGGCCCGCGCTGCGCAGTGTGCACCATTTATCAGAGCCTACTCTGTGCGACTGCGTCAGTGCCGGCACATGTATTAAGTCAGGGCCGGGGCCCCCCGGAGCGCGGGGCCCCGCGTGGCCCCCCGCAACGCGGGGGCTTGTGTTACGCCCCTGAGGCTGTAGTAAACACCAGTGTGTCTAAAAGTTACATCATCTGGCTGCATGAGTCTGCGTCCTATTGCCTTTCATTTTATCGTGAATGAACATGCATGTGTGGAAAGAAGTTGGAAATGTTTAGCACTTTACAGAAGCGGCCGTGCACATGCTCCGAAGGCCTGGATCTTGTTGATAAGCCACTGTCCTTTTTGTGTTCATTAATTCAAGGAGGAGAAGATTTTAAAGATCCCTTGGAAGATGATGAATGCTGGCCGGCACGGGTGGGATGCTGACAAGGACGCCCCTTTATTTAGGAACTGGGCCATTCACACAGGTACTAATAACGTGAAATGACTTCCTTCACATCAAAAATTATTTTGTGATGTATTTGGTAAAGAGTTCTTGATTTCCTTTTGATGCTTTAGGGAAATATCAGCCCGGGGTAGATCAAGCAGACGCCAAGCTGTGGAAAGCGACCTTTCGATGTGGAATGAGATCTTCGCCACATGTTGAGGAATTAAAGAACCTAAGAAACGTCAAGGGAAGCGATCCTTACCGGGTTTACAGGATGCTTCCCCTGTCGCAAAAGCAGACCACGAAAGGTAAATAATGGATCTGTTCATTGCAACATTTCTGTAGAATTTCAGACTACTTCAGTCTCAGGTGTCCGTGAGAAGGGGAGAAATCCTTTTTGGACAAGCATATAAAGGTTTTCATGAATAGCCTTTCTGTAAGGCTTCTGGTCTGGCTCCTTTTTGCCTTTCAGTTTTTGTTGCTCCCACGTAAACCCGAGAGGACACGCCTGGTGGGAGTTTCATATTTTTGACTGTGTTGGTATGTCCTCCACGAGCTTATCTTTGCATGTGTTTCTTCATTTGGCATGCTTTCTTAGCGTTTTATTTATATTGGTTTCATTTAAAAAGTGCTGTTTTTGTGTGACAACACTATGGGGTTGTTGGCTCCTCTTACGGCACCAGCACAGCCTACTCATGGCGGCTGGCTGAGACTTACAGGTATCACACACGAATAATTCAGAAAGTTGCTTCTAAGAATACTCGGAAATGTGAAAAAGTGAGCCGGTAAACAAGCATTTCTGCTACAGCCCTGCAGCATTATACTGGTATGGTATAGTACGACCGAATGATAAGTCAGTCCTAGATTGAATGATCATTTCGGGTGGTTGGTCTGTGCTTTCTATTAGGTGCATTCCACAAGGAACATAAGAATGGATTGTCAATGTGTATTTGTTACTACACTTAACTCCACAAGGGAAAAGGGTCCTAGGGAACATGTTTACCGACCTACATCAGATTCAATCCCCAACACCTACTCACTATAATAACAAAAGGAATCTGATGGTGAATAACAGAACTAAGAAAGAGAGAAAGTGCCCTCCTACCAGATGTGTTGCATCCAAACAAGTAGACAATTTCTAAACTCGGGAGGTGACTATTGGATTTCCATCAACTGCCCTTCATGGCCAGTGTCCTCATCTGGAATTCCAGCTTTCAACAAATATGCCGGTCCAAAATCAGCGGCATATTTGTTGACAGCTGCTCCTGCATTATTTTTAATAGGTATGGAAGCCTACTTTAATAAAGTTTCTTGTATGCCTCCGTATCCTTTTTAGGTTTTGCCTGGCGAAAAGATGCGCTCTGCGCATCTTTTTCGCGCAGGCGAAAACCTGATGAGAACTGTAGTGGGGTTTGGGTCGGCCCTCGTCATTTATTGGCTGGCTCCATAAATGGAGCCTAGCCATTGGACGAGGGGCCTGTCCGTCAATGCCGGACCAGATTCGGGGGCGTTCCCGCGATTCTTTGGCTTTTGCCGACGTCACGCGACGTCAGCCGGGAACGCCCCCGAATCTGGTCCGGCCGGGCCGCAAGCAAGCCGGAAGTCCCGCCGCCGCTCTTTCTATGCCAGGGGAAAAGTGCCCAGGAGAAAGGAGTGCGCCTGCCAGCGAGGCCCCGGTGCAGGAGAGCCCCGCCCGCGGCACCCGAGAAGAGAGCCCAGGCCCCGGCAGAGGAAGGACACCGCAAGCGCCCCCGCCGCCTCCTGGGAGCAGTCCGGTGAGTTTTCAGGTTCTCCGTGTCCCTCCTCCCGCCGCCGTCCCCCCTCCCGCTCTCCCCCCTCCCGCTCTCCTGGTTTGGATGCTGTGAAGAAAGGCTCTATTCCCACGCAATGGGGCGCTTTGTACCGAAGCACAAAGCAGCCCCTTCAGGGTGTGAACATGGCCCTTTACCATGTACAGTTACGAGAAGGAGCCGCGTTAACCCGCTGAGCTACCTCAGTAACATTGGAAGCCGGGATCTGCCAGTTACACGGACTCTGTCCCAGCCCTGCGATATTTTCAGCGCTTCTGCGTTTCTGCCCCCCCTCCCGTTGTCACCCCCCCCTCCCTGGCTAATCACCCCTCCCCTGCCCCTACTCCTTCACTACTGCCGCCTTGATGCAGGATGCGCCCTCCCCCGCACATCTCCTGCCGAGGGGGGGGGGCCGCACACTGCCCCGCACTGCCTGGCTCCTGCAGCACTCTCAGCCACGAGAGGACCCCGCATCCGGCTAGATCCCTCCAGCGCCATCCAACCCCCACAAGGCACTACACCCCCAGCACTCCGTGCATCGTCGACACATCCTGGAGCCTTCAGTGACCCCCTCTTGCCCTGCACATCTCCCCCCCCCCCTCCCCCCCCCCCGCAGCCCACCCCAGACCCGCAGCCCTCTGCCCTCACCTCACACTCTGGAGCCGCCACTCTTCTCCTGACAAAAATTCCCCGGACAGAAAGATGCCAGAGACACACGGACATAGAATTAAATAAATAAATACACACACACATCGGTGAAAAAGGTTGCTTTTATTTAAAGTTACAATTCGTGTCTCCCTGTTGCCTGCTTGTGCCTCCGTTTTCGTGTCTCCCTGTTGCCTGCTTGTGCCTCCGTTTTCGTGCCTGTGAGACTGAGTGCAGGCTGTGAGTGCAGGCTGTGAGTGCAGGCTGTGAGTGCAGGCTGTGAGTGCAGGCTGTGAGTGCAGGCTGTGAGTGCAGGCTGTGAGTGCAGGCTGTGAGTGCAGGCTGTGAGTGCAGGCTGTGAGTGCAGGCTGTGAGTGCAGGCTGTGAGTGCAGGCTGTGAGTGCAGGCTGTGAGTGCAGGCTGTGAGTGCAGGCTGTGAGTGCAGGCTGTGAGTGCAGGCTGTGAGTGCAGGCTGTGAGTGCAGGCTGTGAGTGCAGGCTGACGGACTGTGCGTACCTGTGTATGTGTGCAGCTATGTGTACAAGAGCTAAGTGATGCTGTGTATGTGTGTGTGATGCTATATGTGTATTATGCTATGTGTATGTGTGGGTCTGTAGCTGTGTATGTGTGCAGATGTGTCCAGGAGCTGAGTGATGCTGTCTGTGTGTAATGCTATGTATGTGTGATGCTATGTATGTATAATACTGTGTGTGTGTGTGTGTGTAACTGCATGTCTGTAGCTGTGTGTGTATGTAGCTGTGTATACAAAGCCTGTCAATGTGTGTAGAGGAGGAGCTCTGTGTGTGTGTGTATAGCTCTGTGTACATATACCTATGTGTGTAGAAGTGCAAATGCAATAGGTCTCACATTTCGTAACCATAAAGCTATTTACTAGTAAACGACAAAGCCATTTGTTTGTTTTACAAAAAAAAACATAGGTGAAAATTTTGACATTTACAATGCCAATGGCTCTAATTTTGTCAAAGGCAAAACCATTGCATTGTAAATGCTTGTTAAACTTTTCACTAGTTTTGCACTGCACTGTATTTGGCCTGTGTATTTAGGACTATAGGCTTGTTGTTACAGGACTATGACTTTCTGGTTTTTTGGCTCTCTGTGTAATACGCTTCGATCACAGTCACCTCCTCATTGAATGGGGTCCTGTGACAGGGAAGCTGGAAATCCAAATGATGACGCTGGCCACGAAGGGCACTTGATCAGTACTTTCTCTCTTTCTTTGTTCTGTTATTCACCATTGACCATCAGATTCCTTTTGTTATTATAATGTGTATTTGTTCTCAACATGAACACTCCTTGATGAACCGGGAATAAAGGAGAGCCCTGCTCTCTGAGCTCACTCCCAGGAATGTGAGTGTAGCCATATCCTGAAATGAATCGGTCACACAGCCCACTTAGAGCCTCTGTTCTCAAACTCTTGCTTGTAGTTTGGCAATGATGGCAGACTTTTTAACAAAGCTGTCTACCATGCAATATTTCGCTCGTCATAGTTTTCCAAAGGACAATGATCCAGCGCTCCTAATGAAAAACTGTCTCTCAAACACTACCCAACGCCATGATACCCACCATTTATCATAAACACATATAAAGGCCCATAAACCAACGAGACAATTTTTGAGCAACTGAATCCTGTGACCTAATTAATCAAGACTATTCACAAATTATTTACATGTTTATATACAACTGCAGTTTATCTATACTCACCATGGTTTTTAAACTTATATCATTTAAAATTAGGCCACTGAGGCGATTGGATCAACTGATGGAAACTAGACCATGAACAAACAAGACCAGCTTGTCATTTCAAATCTAATTTTATTAACTTTATTATTCAAGAATGAGCATTTTTTATTAAGAATCAATAATTTTATTACCAAAAAAGAAAGCAGCATTTAATAAGGAAATGACTTATTAGACTTACACTTTTAAAGCAAAATCAAAAGCATGAATTATTAGCAAATAACAGTTTCCATTCCCTAATTCTATTTCCCAATCCGAACCTCACTCCACCTAGAAAGGAAAATGCATTTAAAGTCTGCTGTCCTTACGTGCGCCAAAGAGTCCAACAGCACGTCACGTCATTCAGGAATCGGAAAGCGAGAAGCGCCCTCATGCTCAGAACGTCCGGTTTTGTACCTTTCTTTCTAACTAAACTTTCTAAAAAGTACCTACTTTCATAGAAATCCAAGCCTCTCATTGGCTGTGCCGTGTCAGTCCACAATAAAAATGTTAGGTCACTACCGTTTCTTGACCAAGTCCAGGCTTTTCTTAAGCCCTATTGTCTCTCATTTCCATGTCATTCAGCTTCCTCAAGAAGGATACTTTCTTTTCGAGTTCCAATCTAACTTCCTAACCTTGGCAGACAAACCAGATTCCTGTCCTTGGGCCTTTCCTCCGAGTGCACGTTCAGCACAACAAAAGAACTGCTTTTCAAACATTGATGGCAGCATGGTAAAACTCTTCACAACTGCGCATGTACAAGGCTCCACTCTGGACAAGCTTTTCGTATCTGCCACTCCGTAAGCCATTTTTAAAACTAACTTTAGGCCTCTTTCTCTGAAACTATTATTAAACAAACACAAGACATAAATTAATTAAAGAATTGTAACCCATTCTGTTACCCACCCCCAAAACTAATAAAACCCGTTAATGAGGTTACCTAGCAAAGCACACTCAAGCAGCATTATATTTACCATTCTGCTTTTAAACTGGACGAATCTCCGCAAGCATTTTATCACAGGAAAGACATAACATAAGCACACATAATAAGCACATGCCATTAAACAGCCGCATTTAATACTGACAAAGACAATAGACATGGTTAGTTCATTATTTCTCTCTGCGATTGGAACATAAAGCACATTAGTTAACCCCGTGTGTTCTGATGAGTAAGTCCTTAAGCTAAGTTGATTAGAAATTTCACCACATGCTTATTAATCCGATTACTTTTATTATTGGGAGATTAACTTTGCAAGTTTGAACAAAATCTTGTTCATCACCTTGCTCCATCAACTACATATCGCGATCCCTTTTCCTCTTTCCAAATATTTCCTGCCAACTCCGCTTTCAGGGAAAAGGTTGAATTTAATGAAAGGGGGTGACGATGGAGAGGATCTGCTGCTCGAATCTACTCAATAGCGGTACAGGTCATGTTATTTTTCTTACGTTACATTGGGTAATCGAGATTTGGTGAATGGTGCAATGCACATATCACTAGAACAGCAGGGCAATGGAGCAACTGTGGTAGGCTCGAGACTCACGTTGCATAATCCATATGAGTAGTCCGCAGCCGGCCTCAAGAGTGGGACTATTCATGTTAAATTAGCATGGATAATCCTTGCTCTCCAATATACACAACTAGTAACGGGGTCTGTATTGTACGGGGATTCTTGGCTTTGGGGTTGCAGTTTGAATTGGGAGGTAAATAAGGAATAACATCTCACCTCATCAACCTTCAAAGAAAATTAGCTCTGCTTCTCAGTGTGTGAATCAATTGATTAGTCAAATTAAGTCATTCAGAGCATACTCACCAAAAATGTAAGGGTGCCAACACGGGCTGCGTTCCTGTAGAATTGACTTTCCTTCCAGCTGGCAGACGCCGTCAGAACAGATTTACACTGTTTCTAAAAACATTCAATGTCTACTGTTTGATAAGATGATACTCCTTCACCGCCACACAGGTCTTTGAATGAATTATTATTATTTTTTGTGTTTAACAATCACTTAATATTGTGGAACCTTGCATTACTAAAACACAACACATTGGATACACTAATCCCTTTTGAGGCAAATTAGGAACCTAAAAAAGGATAAGCATACGGTTAATAAGAACAGTTGGTCTGGATTATTCTGTTCTGAAAACCCTCTTCAAATGTTTTGTGGTGAAAACTGTTTCAGTTCTATTCTGATGTGGTATGTATTTATTTATTGGCAGGTTTGCCCTACAGTGACCACTTTATGGATCTCTGGTTACAAATGAACAGGTTCATGAAAGTGTACAAGGGCTTGAATGCATTTCATCCAGGGTATTACACTTGTGACCATTGAAAGAGACCTTCCTACATCAATATTCTAGATTCTGCTTACCTCTAGTTTCCACCCAGGGTACTTGCAGTGTTTCACTCTTGTATGGACTGGCGAACAGTGTGGTTGATAAGACTGTACCTGTGGTGGGGAGGCTTGAATGGCACCGGACCACATGTGTGTCTCTGCTTGAAGTACAGTGGCTCATATGTAAAGCAGGGTCTTTTCTGATGGGAATCATATTGTAATGCTATTTATAATTTCCAAAATGGTTGACTCATTCACTACATTACATGGGAATGCTTCAGACATTCCCACGTTAGCCTCACCTAGAAAGATGAAACTAATTATAAGATGTATAGTGGAAGTTTACAAATTCATTCGTATTCTCTTGACGCTAGGCTTGGGCTATACATGGCGGCAAATAGAGTGAGCGGCCTGATGACCGTTCCACCTGGAAAACCAACTTCCGCTATGCCTTGAACAGTGTCAGCGTGAAGGAAAAGAAAACATTGTGTGAGACCCAGGATGGAGCTACTATAAAAGACAAGAAATTGTTCTCCGAGGTTGAAGACCGGTGTAGCGATCCCCACAATCCACATAAGGTGTACAGAGTAATCCAAGTCCCGGATGGTTCCAACCATGTATCGGCTCCTTATTCTGCAAGTAAGCAGTTATTTCTTCCAAGGGATGTTGGGCTGGGTCCTGTATCGATGCTAGCAAGGCACAGTACCTAGCTACAGAATCAGTGTATCTGTTGCCTATGGCAACGTGTATCCACTGCCTGTTTAATGCCCTGGGCATTTCTCCTGGGCAGCTACAATGCACTGAGCAAATACTTCACATTCTTTAAATTTCTGATCAGTGAATGTCGAAAACCTTCTCTGCATCTACAATTGCCCAAAATGATGCACTACACTGAAACAATACTGCGGTCTGTAAAGATGGTGAAAGCTCGGCTAAGGGCAATTCACTCAGCAACGTGTGCGGTGAAAAGAGATTGGAGCCAAGAGGCAACAATCACACAATTTATGGAGCACACTGCACATGCCGCTCTCAGTGCGCCTTCATTACCCATCAACAAACAGGACGTAGTCGGGCTCGATTTAAAGGTTCATCCTTCATATCAGGACTTGGTTTGTGCATAGTTCAGTGGCTCTTAGGCAATCAGGATCAAAATCATTATTTCTGTCTTCTAGTTGTTAGACATTTATTATTACAGCGCCTGATGGTAACATTATCTGGATCAAGCAAACTTTGTTCATATTTGCGGAGTTTACTGTGTGCCAGATACTGCTTTTACATTCCGGTAAGCAACAATGCAGCTGAATGTGGTACCATGACAATTACGGGATGTCCCGAGACTGTTTTTGCTCTTTACCAGACTCACACTCACTGCGGCCACTGCCTTCAAGCAGCCGGGGAGTCCTGGTGTTACACGGTCACGGGTGGTTAAAAAGTATTGCAGAGCTCTTCGGGCTCCTCCATGCATTTGTGTTAACACTCAGTGCGCACCCATCTCTTTCATTACAAAATAAAGTAAAGTTCCGTATAATCTGGCATTTCTAGAGCTGGTGCTCGGCACAATTTATTTTTCAGCTTTAGGAAGGCTTTAGTGTGGGTCTCCGGATCAGAGTAATGATTCAGTGGGGTCTCCGGATCAGAGTAATGCTTAAATGGGGGTCCACTGAAGAACCACTGTAGCAGGGATTCTGCTAGTAAAGAAGCACTGTGCCTTGAGGAAACAGGACATCACAATGCAGGGACTGAACTCGCTACCATGTCAGTACCTGTAGGCTCAAATCTGGCACACTCAGTGCCTTCCCAGAGTAACAGGTGATTTGGGGAAATACAACTAAGCAACAAAATCAGCATTACTAGCAGGCGGTATAAATTAAACAACCCAACCATGGCAAAGAATATATCTTTCTAGGCCTACCCTCACTATGTGAGCACAGGGATATGTTAGTGATCTCTGGTATTAGCAGCAGACCCTATACCTGGTGTGTCGTAAAGTGGTCCGCATCACGGATGTCAACCGGTTCACGCAAGGCTGCTGCCTCCACTTCATGACCAGTCTCTCTTCCGGAATGGTCCTCTCTGCCCCCCAAGGGTGCGAGACCGTTTAAATAAGAACTACTGTGTTGTAAAGCTGCAGATGTGCTACTGTGTTATGTGTAAAAACGTTAGATGTTGCTGACCGGGCACAAGAATACAGAGCACCATGTTTTTCGAGCTTGTGCGAAATATTCTGACTGAATCCCCAGAAGAACCACTGAATAACAAATAAGATGAGCAGCACATTTATATAATATCATAGCACCAGAACAAATGTACTATGTGTGGTTGTGGAAAGCAGAGACAAACTAACTTGTCAAATACGCAAAACAAAGGGAGAACCAAAGTGGGCCCAAAACAGGGGCGTAACACAGGCCCCTGCAGCCCCCGCTGTGCGGGGGGGTCCCTCACCCTCCAGGGGGCCCCGTCAGCACCGCACTTCTGCTCGGGAACTCTAGATTCAATCCGGAGGGGGCCCCTTCACGTACCCTGCAGGGGGCCCCCCTCAAGGTTCGTTACACCACTGCGAATTAGTATGCACTGTTGGGTTTAATATTTTTCTGCACATACCAATTGAAATTCCTCCACTGAATGTTTATCTGAAACCACCCGTGTGCCTCGCAGCCTGACTAGTTGATTTAAAAACACCGTGACCTCTGAATCAGACACATTTAATCCTGTTTTCAAAGGCAAATCCACACACTCGTGGATGTATATCAAGCAGCAAGTTTAAATGAACACTGCTTCTCCGTGCAAGATGTTACCTTTCCATAAGCAGCCTGTCAAAGTACATAGGCGAACCCTGCAACTAAGTGCAAATTAAACTCATATAAGGGAATACATAGCACTATACTAAGATGGTAACAATTTATCCTGTCACTAATGTGCACCCTAGACTATGAGCACTAACATTAAAATGAAAAATAAGGGAGAACTTAAACAAGACGTACTAATGGCTAGGAAAATCCTACCTAACACTCAGCGTAGGAAACAGAAATCTAGCAACTAATTAAAAAGCCAATCAAACCATCCTTAAGCTAAATGATAACTGACTTCCTGTGTCAGCTCATGGAAATATGCATATTAAACAGCATATTGAAACCAACACTGCCATCCCAATTCAAGATATTAACCCTTTGGCAGCTCAAACACACGTCTTCCCCGATGGCTGCAGACACATGGGGAATCCAAGAACTTATCTCTCACGTTTCACATAACACTTGTGCACATTTTTGAAACACATTTCCCCGAACAGTTGGAAAGGATCCAGCCCTTCCCTGCCCGATGGAACAAGCCCTATTTACAAGACACTATTTACAAGCAACTCATTTAACACTTAATAATGCATAAGCCACGCAGCAAGCTATGTACAAGCCTCTTTATACAGAATACATTTTATAATACAAATAATTCTTTCTCATGCAGGACTTTCACAGACATTTCTCTAGAATACAGTCCACCTCTTCAACCTTACAACTCTCACATTGCCAAGATGTACACCATTTCTCTCTGCACTTTCCCTAGTCATGATACCAAGATGTAATTGGTTCTCCTACACACTTCTACCCTTCAATCCTGTAAGTGCAAACACCAAGATGTAAGCAATCTCCTTACACTTCACCTATTCAATCCTGTAAGTAAGGGGCCAAGATATAGTGCAACACCACCACATTTCCTTACACTCCACCCAAGACTGTTCTTAATGTCAGGTGTAATGAAAAACATGACACTTTCCTACACTGCATTCAAACTGTTCTTGATGTCAAATGTAATGACAATTATGACACTTCTCTGCACTTCATTCAAAAGCTGTTTGTGACACCAAAGTACAATCCCCTGCACTTCCTTCGAAACGGTTCGTGACGCCAAATGTAATTGGCGATTAGGGCACTCCCCTGCAACTTATTCGAGCTGTTCGTGACGCCAAATGTAATGACCGGATTTTCTGACCAAGTTAGCAGCGCACCTGAATACCACAAACCCAGCCACCACGTAACTCCATCCCTTCCCAGTCCCTATTTACAACAGTACCTGGGTTACTTACCTGGGAATGGGGAACCCACTGTATATACATCTTTATACTACTAATATACTACTAGGTCCTAAAGAAACTACGGAATTCCATCCTATGTCCTATTATCTTACCTGTACAATCCCACAGCACTCTGGCTTGGATTGACCTACCCCCTCTCGTATTGGGGCAGCTGATTTATAGTGTCCCCACTTGTGACCCCACGACAATCCGGACTGGATCACTCTACCTTCTCGGAAGGCAGCTCTCCTCAGTTCGTAGCCCCGCGGCTCCTGCCTGAACTACCCTACCTCCACGCTTCTCGGGAGGCCGCTCTTTGGTCCTATTAATACCTCATGCTCTCTCTCTCGCGGAATTTTCTGAGTATCTGATATCTACCGGAAGTATCTATCTCATATGAATTGTTATTATATGCAGGACAGGAGATCCAATCCTCACACACAAGTGGCCAATTTACCACATTTGGCCATTACAACTTAATTCAGTCCACACTCCCTCCCGTCACAGCTGCATTCTCAGAAGGGAATGTCCCCATCCTTCTGTCCATCAACATCTGGTTCGAAGAAAGGTTAACTTTATTATAGCAATAATACTCAAATGCGTTCATTAAGAACTGGGGTCCCTTTATTACACAATGATAAAATGACAAGACAAAGGAAAACATTGCATTATGCTAAGCATAGCGTGAAAAGTAAAGGAAAGAGTTACTTCACCTAGAAAGCAAAAAGGGAATGAATGATTATATATATATAGTGCAAACTAGCTAAGAATACCTCACCCTGTTAAGAAGGGTCCAACTGTCTGTTCCTCTCTCTCTGGTGAAATCAGGACTCTCTCTCTCCTGCACCATCACCAACGTGCTGACTTCACTCCACTGGTTCAATTGCTCCAAAAGCTCCAGCTGACAGCTCCAGCTCCAAAGACCATCTGCCTTTGTCCACTCCAAAGTTCATCTCACCAACTGACTGCTTCAGCTTCAAAGACCATCTCACTGCTCCAAGAACCATCCGACAACTCTGACGACTCTCGGACTGCTCCAAGAACCATCTGAGCACCACCTGACTGCTGACAAACTCCAACTGGCTTCGTTCATCCCAGACACCAACTGACAGCTCTGCCTCTCTGCACTTCGATAATATAGAGTGCTCTCTACCCATGGAAATTTCCAACAGAAAGCTGCCTCCCACCGAATTCCTGTGCCAGCGCCAAGGCTCTCTGCGCAACCGCAGTGGCCACTTGCATGTTGCGTCTAGACCTAAGAGACAAACACATTTCTTTGATAAGAACCAGTTTCCACTGGCTCCTCTCTAGCACATAACAGGCTGAACTATAAACATCACCTTTACCCTGCAAGCGCCTCAGTCAGCAGAGGCAAGACAAAGATGGCTACCCTCTAGTTTAGGCCTCTAGGCCCGAAAAGAGGCAAAGAAGGCACAGAATCATGCCAACGCCAATAGGTAAACCCTACAAATAGGCACACATAAGGCTGAAATAAAGGATTCAAGAATATATACTGAGATGGCGGTGGACAACAGTCACCATTAGCCCAGATTGCATAAATTATCCGGGCACCACAGCGCCTCTGATGAAATACCCCCCACCTCCCTGCCGAATTCCCCAACATTAAATCTATGAGTGACTCGTCTCCTGTCCCTAAATATTACTGTCCGGGGTATCCCCCTGGGCCCTTTGGGGCCGAACCAAGGGGTTGATTGCAAATGTCATGTCCCCGTGAGGTCCAGAAGAATGAATGAATGCTGGTGTGACGCAACTGGTGCTCAGGTAGAGCGTTCTTACAGCGTGGAGTCAGGCTTGGAAAGAAAGAAAGTCAACAAAAAAAAGCCATCGCAGCTGTGAGAGCCGCTCTACAGGCCTATAAAGGCCCCACCAGAGCCCAGCTGACCCTGCTTCATTCAGCCTGCGTATTGTGCCGACCCTGCTCCTGCCTCTCTGCCGACTGACCCTGCTCCTGACTGACCCTGCTCCTGCCTCTCTGCTGACTGACCCTGCTCCTGCCTACCTGCTCGTGCTCCTCAGCCTCCCCACCGCTGACCTAGAGATGGCTGGAGTGATGCCCTCCACACCCGCCGACCCCTGGGACGTACGGGTCTTCGTTCGTGACATCCTGGTGGAGGCCTGCCGGCGGATGCTCCGCCGCCTCAGGGAGGACGCGCCACTCAACGAGGAGGGCGAGGAGGCCCTGCGCCGCCGAGCTGCTGTAGGCCGTCCGCGGCCTGCCTGCCCCCGCCAGCCCCACGACGTGGCCCCGCGGCTGCTGGAGGCCGTCCGCGGCCTGCCTGCCCCTGCCAGCCCCAGGCCGTGGCCCGCTGCTGCTGGAGGCCGTCCGCGGCCTGCCTGCCCCCGCCAGCCCCACGACGTGGCCCCGCGGCTGCTGGAGGCCGTCCGCGGCCTGCCTGCCCCTGCCAGCCCCAGGCCGTGGCCCGCTGCTGCTGGAGGCCGTCCGCAGCCTGCTGCCCCCCGGCGCACTGCAGGCCGTGGCCCCGCTGCTGCTGGAGGCCGTCCGCGGCCTGCCTGCCCCCGGCGCACTGCAGGCCGTGGCTCCGCTGCTGCTGGAGGCCGTCCGCGGCCTGCCTGCTCCGCCAGCCCCAGGCCGTGGCCCCGCTGCCGCTGGAGGCCGTCCGCGGCCTGCCTGCCCCTGCCAGCCCCAGGCCGTGGCCCCACTGCTGATGGAGGCTGTCCGCTGCCTGCCTGCCCCCCGGCGCGCTGCAGGCCCTGCAGCTGCGCTGCTTCCAGCTGGTGCTACGGCACCTCCAGCAGGCCATGCTGCGTCTAGCGGCCCTGTTGGCCACCGAGGGCGGCCTGAGCTACGTGCTCCACCAAGAGCTTGCGGGTCTGCTGCAGGGCCACTACTATAACCATCTCCAGCTGAACTACCAGGCCAGGCTGAATTCATCCGCCGCCCCGGAAGAAGACTACTTGCGGCGCGTCAACCTGGGCTTTGGGGGGAGCCCGAGTAGGGTGAGTTTCTTTGTCACCATCCGCAGCAACCCGGAGGACATGCACCCAGCTGCTGACCATCCTGGCGGCCCACCCGGTCAACGCGACCGGAGGTGTCATCACCGGGCGCCAAGGCCATGCCTGCCAGCAGCTGGTATTTTACAGCTCCAGGGAGCTGGGCCAGGGGGTGGACGAGGACCTGGAGGCCATCACGGCAGTCCTTGCGCAGCACAGCGCCTGGGAACAGGCAGTGGAGCTGTATGAAGTGGCCTGGGGGCTCCCCCCGGGAGGTGCCGGTCTGGCCGAACGTTTGAGCCATGCGCAGGCTGCGCCACTGCAGAGCAGTGGATGAATAAATATACGTCCCTTAAAAGCAATCCATCTATCAGCTGCCTTTATTCATTCTTCTGAGCGCCGCCGAGGGCCGCAGGTTAAGAGCCAAGAGCCCTTTTTAGGTTTTGCCTAGCGAAAGCTGCGCTCTGCGCAGCTTTTCGCGCAGGCGAAATCCTGTTGAGAACTGTAGGGTGCTTTGGGTCGGCCCTCGTCATTGATTGGCTGGCTCCGTAAACGGAGCCTTGCCATTGGACGAGGGGCCTGTCCGTCAATGCCGGACCAGACACGGGGGCGTTCCTGACATTCTTTCCCTTTTGCCGACGTCACGCGACGCCGGGAACGCCCCCGAGTCTGTTCCGGCATTGCCGGCACCTCCCTTGCTCTACTGTCATCACCACAACACTGCGCCCATTTTATCCCAAGCTAAACACTCGGAGAGGCGCAGTGACCGGGTCTTTGAAGGCCGCTCTCCCAATGAAAACAAGTTTTCTCTCCGAGTCAGCACGAGCAGGAAGACGAGCAGCGCGCCTCCCAGCTGGCCTCTCGCATCAGCATCCAGAGCTGCCCTGCGCGGTGTGTAGCTTCAGTGGAGCTTCAGAGTGCAGAGTGGAGCTTCAGAGTGGAGCTTCAGAGTGGAGCTTCAGAGTGGAGCTTCAGAGTGGAGCTTCAGAGTGGAGCTTCAGAGTGGAGCTTCAGAGTGGAGCTTCAGAGTGGAGCTTCAGAGTGGAGCTTCAGAGTGGAGCTTCAGAGTGGAGCTTCAGAGTGGAGCTTCAGAGTGGAGCTTCAGAGTGGAGCTTCAGAGTGGAGCTTCAGAGTGGAGCTTCAGAGTGGAGCTTCAGAGTGGAGCTTCAGAGTGGAGCTTCAGAGTGGAGCTTCAGAGAGCAGAGTGGAGCTTCAGAGAGCAGAGTGGAGCTTCAGAGTGCAGAGTGGAGCTTCAGAGTGCAGATTCAGAGTGGAGCTTCAGAGTGCAGAGTGGAGCTTCAGAGTGGAGCTTCAGAGTGGAGCTTCAGAGTGGAGCTTCAGAGTGGAGCTTCAGAGTGGAGCTTCAGAGTGGAGCTTCAGAGTGGAGCTTCAGAGTGGAGCTTCAGAGTGGAGCTTCAGAGTGGAGCTTCAGAGTGGAGCTTCAGAGTGGAGCTTCAGAGTGGAGCTTCAGAGTGGAGCTTCAGAGTGGAGCTTCAGAGTGGAGCTTCAGAGTGGAGCTTCAGAGTGGAGCTTCAGAGTGGAGCTTCAGAGTGGAGCTTCAGAGTGGAGCTTCAGAGTGGAGCTTCAGAGTGGAGCTTCAGAGTGCAGAGTGGAGCTTCAGAGTGGAGCTTCAGAGTGCAGAGTGGAGCTTCAGAGTGGAGCTTCAGAGTGCAGAGTGGAGCTTCAGAGTGCAGATTCAGAGTGGAGCTTCAGAGTGGAGCTTCAGAGTGGAGCTTCAGAGTGGAGCTTCAGAGTGGAGCTTCAGAGTGGAGCTTCAGAGTGCAGAGTGGAGCTTCAGAGTGGAGCTTCAGAGTGCAGAGTGGAGCTTCAGAGTGCAGAGTGGAGCTTCAGAGTGGAGCTTCAGAGTGCAGAGTGGAGCTTCAGAGTGGAGCTTCAGAGTGCAGAGTGGAGCTTCAGAGTGGAGCTTCAGAGTGCAGAGTGGAGCTTCAGAGTGGAGCTTCAGAGTGGAGCTTCAGAGTGGAGCTTCAGAGTGCAGAGTGGAGCTTCAGAGTGGAGCTTCAGAGTGGAGCTTCAGAGTGGAGCTTCAGAGTGGAGCTTCAGAGTGGAGCTTCAGAGTGGAGCTTCAGAGTGGAGCTTCAGAGTGGAGCTTCAGAGTGGAGCTTCAGAGTGGAGCTTCAGAGTGGAGCTTCAGAGTGGAGCTTCAGAGTGCAGCTTCAGAGTGCAGCTTCAGAGTGCAGCTTCAGAGTGCAGCTTCAGAGTGCAGCTTCAGAGTGGAGCTTCAGAGTGCAGAGTGGAGCTTCAGAGTGCAGATTCAGAGTGGAGCTTCAGAGTGCAGAGTGGAGCTTCAGAGTGGAGCTTCAGAGTGCAGAGTGGAGCTTCAGAGTGCAGATTCAGAGTGGAGCTTCAGAGTGCAGAGTGGAGCTTCAGAGTGCAGAGTGGAGCTTCAGAGTGCAGAGTGGAGCTTCAGAGTGCAGAGTGGAGCTTCAGAGTGGAGCTTCAGAGTGGAGCTTCAGAGTGGAGCTTCAGAGTGGAGCTTCAGAGTGGAGCTTCAGAGTGGAGCTTCAGAGTGGAGCTTCAGAGTGGAGCTTCAGAGTGGAGCTTCAGAGTGCAGCTTCAGAGTGCAGAGTGGAGCTTCAGAGTGCAGAGTGGAGCTTCAGAGTGCAGCTTCAGAGTGGAGCTTCAGAGTGGAGCTTCAGAGTGGAGCTTCAGAGTGGAGCTTCAGAGTGGAGCTTCAGAGTGGAGCTTCAGAGTGGAGCTTCAGAGTGGAGCTTCAGAGTGGAGCTTCAGAGTGGAGCTTCAGAGTGCAGAGTGGAGCTGCAGATTCAGAGTGGAGCTGCAGAGTGCAGATTCAGAGTGCAGAGTGGAGCTTCAGAGTGCAGATTCAGAGTGGAGCATCAGAGTGCAGATTCAGAGTGGAGCTTCAGAGTGCAGAGTGGAGCTTCAGAGTGCAGATTCAGAGTGGAGCTTCAGAGTGCAGAGTGGAGCTTCAGAGTGGAGCTTCAGAGTGCAGAGTGGAGCTTCAGAGTGGAGCTTCAGAGTGCAGAGTGGAGCTTCAGAGTGGAGCTTCAGAGTGCAGAGTGGAGCTTCAGAGTGCAGAGTGGAGCTTCAGAGTGCAGAGTGGAGCTTCAGAGTGGAGCTTCAGAGTGGAGCATCAGAGTGGAGCATCAGAGTGGAGCATCAGAGTGGAGCATCAGAGTGGAGCATCAGAGTGGAGCATCAGAGTGGAGCATCAGAGTGGAGCATCAGAGTGGAGCATCAGAGTGGAGCATCAGAGTGGAGCATCAGAGTGGAGCATCAGAGTGGAGCATCAGAGTGGAGCATCAGAGTGGAGCATCAGAGTGGAGCATCAGAGTGGAGCATCAGAGTGGAGCATCAGAGTGGAGCATCAGAGTGGAGCATCAGAGTGGAGCATCAGAGTGCAGAGTGGAGCTTCAGAGTGCAGATTCAGAGTGGAGCTTCAGAGTGCAGAGTGGAGCTTCAGAGTGCAGAGTGGAGCTTCAGAGTGCAGATTCAGAGTGGAGCTTCAGAGTGCAGAGTGGAGCTTCAGAGTGCAGAGTGGAGCTTCAGAGTGGAGCTTCAGAGTGGAGCTTCAGAGTGGAGCTTCAGAGTGGAGCTTCAGAGTGGAGCTTCAGAGTGGAGCTTCAGAGTGGAGCTTCAGAGTGGAGCTTCAGAGTGGAGCTTCAGAGTGGAGCTTCAGAGTGGAGCTTCAGAGTGGAGCTTCAGAGTGGAGCTTCAGAGTGGAGCTTCAGACTTCAGAGTGGAGCTTCAGAGTGGAGCTTCAGAGTGCAGAGTGGAGCTTCAGAGTGGAGCTTCAGAGTGCAGAGTGGAGCTTCAGAGTGCAGAGTGGAGCTTCAGAGTGCAGAGTGGAGCTTCAGAGTGCAGAGTGGAGCTTCAGAGTGCAGAGTGGAGCTTCAGAGTGGAGAGTGGAGCTTCAGAGTGGAGAGTGGAGCTTCAGAGTGGAGAGTGGAGCTTCAGAGTGGAGCTTCAGAGTGGAGCTTCAGAGTGGAGCTTCAGAGTGGAGCTTCAGAGTGGAGCTTCAGAGTGGAGCTTCAGAGTGGAGCTTCAGAGTGGAGCTTCAGAGTGGAGCTTCAGAGTGGAGCTTCAGAGTGGAGCTTCAGAGTGGAGCTTCAGAGTGGAGCTTCAGAGTGGAGCTTCAGAGTGGAGCTTCAGAGTGGAGCTTCAGAGTGCAGAGTGGAGCTTCAGAGTGGAGCTTCAGAGTGCAGAGTGGAGCTTCAGAGTGCAGAGTGGAGCTTCAGAGTGGAGCTTCAGAGTGCAGAGTGGAGCTTCAGAGTGCAGAGTGGAGCTTCAGAGTGGAGCTTCAGAGTGGAGCTTCAGAGTGGAGCTTCAGAGTGGAGCTTCAGAGTGGAGCTTCAGAGTGGAGCTTCAGAGTGGAGCTTCAGAGTGGAGCTTCAGAGTGCAGAGTGGAGCTTCAGAGTGCAGAGTGGAGCTTCAGAGTGCAGAGTGGAGCTTCAGAGTGCAGAGTGGAGCTTCAGAGTGGAGCTTCAGAGTGGAGCTTCAGAGTGGAGCTTCAGAGTGGAGCTTCAGAGTGGAGCTTCAGAGTGGAGCTTCAGAGTGGAGCTTCAGAGTGGAGCTTCAGAGTGGAGCTTCAGAGTGGAGCTTCAGAGTGGAGCTTCAGAGTGGAGCTTCAGAGTGGAGCTTCAGAGTGGAGCTTCAGAGTGGAGCTTCAGAGTGGAGCTTCAGAGTGGAGCTTCAGAGTGGAGCTTCAGAGTGGAGCTTCAGAGTGGAGCTTCAGAGTGGAGCTTCAGAGTGCAGAGTGGAGCTTCAGAGTGCAGAGTGGAGCTTCAGAGTGGAGCTTCAGAGTGGAGCTTCAGAGTGGAGCTTCAGAGTGGAGCTTCAGAGTGGAGCTTCAGAGTGGAGCTTCAGAGTGGAGCTTCAGAGTGCAGAGTGGAGCTTCAGAGTGCAGAGTGGAGCTTCAGAGTGCAGAGTGGAGCTTCAGAGTGGAGCTTCAGAGTGGAGCTTCAGAGTGGAGCTTCAGAGTGGAGCTTCAGAGTGGAGCTTCAGAGTGGAGCTTCAGAGTGGAGCTTCAGAGTGGAGCTTCAGAGTGGAGCTTCAGAGTGGAGCTTCAGAGTGGAGCTTCAGAGTGGAGCTTCAGAGTGGAGCTTCAGAGTGGAGCTTCAGAGTGGAGCTTCAGAGTGGAGCTTCAGAGTGGAGCTTCAGAGTGGAGCTTCAGAGTGGAGCTTCAGAGTGGAGCTTCAGAGTGGAGCTTCAGAGTGGAGCTTCAGAGTGGAGCTTCAGAGTGGAGCTTCAGAGTGGAGCTTCAGAGTGCAGAGTGGAGCTTCAGAGTGGAGCTTCAGAGTGCAGAGTGGAGCTTCAGAGTGCAGAGTGGAGCTTCAGAGTGGAGCTTCAGAGTGCAGAGTGGAGCTTCAGAGTGGAGCTTCAGAGTGCAGAGTGGAGCTTCAGAGTGGAGGTGCAGAGTGGAGCTTCAGAGTGGAGCTTCAGAGTGGAGCTTCAGAGTGGAGCTTCAGAGTGGAGCTTCAGAGTGGAGAGTGGAGCTTCAGAGTGGAGAGTGGAGCTTCAGAGTGGAGAGTGGAGCTTCAGAGTGCAGAGTGGAGCTTCAGAGTGCAGAGTGGAGCTTCAGAGTGGAGCTTCAGAGTGGAGCTTCAGAGTGGAGCTTCAGAGTGGAGCTTCAGATTCAGAGTGGAGCTTCAGATTCAGAGTGGAGCTGCAGAGTGGAGCTTCAGAGTGCAGATTCAGAGTGCAGAGTGGAGCTTCAGAGTGCAGATTCAGAGTGGAGCATCAGAGTGCAGATTCAGAGTGGAGCTTCAGAGTGCAGAGTGGAGCTTCAGAGTGCAGATTCAGAGTGGAGCTTCAGAGTGCAGAGTGGAGCTTCAGAGTGGAGCTTCAGAGTGCAGAGTGGAGCTTCAGAGTGGAGCTTCAGAGTGCAGAGTGGAGCTTCAGAGTGCAGAGTGGAGCTTCAGAGTGCAGAGTGGAGCTTCAGAGTGCAGAGTGGAGCTTCAGAGTCAGAGTGGAGCTTCAGAGTGGAGCTTCAGAGTGGAGCTTCAGAGTGGAGCTTCAGAGTGGAGCTTCAGAGTGGAGCATCAGAGTGGAGCATCAGAGTGGAGCATCAGAGTGGAGCATCAGAGTGGAGCATCAGAGTGGAGCATCAGAGTGGAGCATCAGAGTGGAGCATCAGAGTGGAGCATCAGAGTGGAGCATCAGAGTGGAGCATCAGAGTGGAGCATCAGAGTGGAGCATCAGAGTGGAGCATCAGAGTGGAGCATCAGAGTGGAGCATCAGAGTGGAGCATCAGAGTGGAGCATCAGAGTGGAGCATCAGAGTGGAGCATCAGAGTGCAGCTTCAGAGTGCAGCTTCAGAGTGCAGAGTGGAGCTTCAGAGTGCAGAGTGGAGCTTCAGAGTGCAGAGTGGAGCTTCAGAGTGCAGAGTGGAGCTTCAGAGTGCAGAGTGGAGCTTCAGAGTGCAGAGTGGAGCTTCAGAGTGCAGAGTGGAGCTTCAGAGTGCAGAGTGGAGCTTCAGAGTGCAGAGTGGAGCTTCAGAGTGCAGAGTGGAGCTTCAGAGTGCAGAGTGGAGCTTCAGAGTGCAGAGTGGAGCTTCAGAGTGCAGAGTGGAGCTTCAGAGTGCAGAGTGGAGCTTCAGAGTGCAGAGTGGAGCTTCAGAGTGGAGCTTCAGAGTGGAGCTTCAGAGTGGAGCTTCAGAGTGGAGCTTCAGAGTGGAGCTTCAGAGTGCAGCTTCAGAGTGCAGAGTGGAGCTTCAGAGTGCAGAGTGGAGCTTCAGAGTGCAGAGTGGAGCTTCAGAGTGCAGAGTGGAGCTTCAGAGTGCAGAGTGGAGCTTCAGAGTGGAGCTTCAGAGTGTCAAGAGCAATGCCAATAGCTCTAACTTTAACAAAGGCAAAACCATTGCATTGTAAATGCTTGTTAAACGTGTAGAGGCCTTGTCCTCGCATGGATGGATGTCTGGGGGGGGAGGTCAGGCACACCGTGCGTCAAGGGCCGTCACAGCTGCCAAGGTTTCAGATTCACATCTGTGACATGTTCAGTGTAACTATGAGTGACTGACATTTCAAAGACACGGAGTGACACTTTCTCACAAGCACTATGATTATTTAGGCAATAATCAGTGCCTTCTATAACTCCAATTTCACTGTGGCAATTTCCCCGATTTGCCAGAGGATGAAAGTGGGATCGCTGCATACATATTAACGTTAAATTCTGAATTAAATTGATTAAGTTCCTTTCTACACCTTGTCTTCATTTGTGTTACCTTCTAATAAAAATCCTTAGCTCTTCCTGCAGATTTAGAAATGAGTGACGTCTTGGTAGAATGCTTTAGACACTTGTTTGTTCAGCTCTGTTAAGTCAAGCGTAAAAGAATTTTCTTTGATTTCAAGTCATTAGGAAACCTCTTGTCCGTGGTGAAATAGTAACCTTTACAAGCACAACGGCGCTCTAGTTAGAATACTAAAGACTCCCAGTTTATCTTGAGATCTACCAGTCCAGCGTGCGGACATGCTAATTGTTAGATACGATCCACCAATTGCTTTACCTGCTCTTCAAGATTCTCTATTTCCTGGAGATTCCTTCCTTGCTTAGGTGAATAATACAGGTTAACGCATCATGTAAGTACTTCTTCGAAACTGTCTAAATAGATGTTTTTCCTTTTTTTTGCATCGCACACTCCAAGTTCTACATTATATAAACTACATAGTGCACTGCTGCAATGTAGCCGTGGTTCTCCCATGCTTAGTAAGTAGACGCGTTATCAGGTAGCTGCTTACCACTTTCTGATGTGCTGCCAAGTTCGTAACTGCCATCTTTATTCAGACCAAAGCATGTCTAACCAGGTATCTCCACTGATAATCCCACATGGTGCCAAGAATTAGTAAAGCACCTTTGACTCCTCGTGCTCTGGGACGTTTCATGGTTACGCTGTCTCCCATGTGTAGTAGGTTTTGCATCACACATAAACCAGTTCTTGTAGCAATATTCCTTGATCAGTTGACCCATCCGACAAGAGACTAATAAATCTGGCATTTTGTATCACTTCAGTTATTTAAATGGCATCTGAAACTGCCAGCACAACGCCTTTGCATCTGTAGTCATAGATGTAAGGGTCCATGTTCCAATCGGGGTTGCAAAGCTTTGTGAACATAGCTAAACGCTCCCCATCTTTTACAGCCTATTAGACTCTATTAAGTCTCTTAATTGCATTTTCATGTCGGATTTTGCTAGGAATCCTGCTTATGCTTTAGCGTTGCATCTTAATGTAAACATATTTCCATGTCTTATACTTTTATTGTGTCTTTCCAAGTTCTCCTTTTTTCGTTTTTGGTTATAGACCGCTTTAGCTGTCTGCAGGCAGACCTATTGTTTCTAACACAAAACATACTTGGAGTATGCGTGTTTTGGCTCCCCAGTCATAACTGAATGGTTTGTTGTCTTTCTCGGTAGTCTACTCTTGATTTCAAGACTATCCTCTTTTCTTGCTTGTCCATCCCAGGAGCATTTCGGTCTCACAATGTTCTGATTAGATGAGTTGTATCCTTTCACTGCTGAATTCAAGGAAGATATTTTTGCTGTATTTTGTCCTCGTCATTTTGGATTTAGCACTCTGGGAGTACGCATGTTCAGCAAAGCTCTTCAATGATTCTCAATCTCACTGTCTTTCTCTCTCTTGAGAGTGAGAGATCTCTCCTGCTGTTTAGCTTACTCCTAACACCCCCACTACAGCCCTAGTCATTCTCTGTAGACCGCACCCTGCCTCCTCTGCCTAAGTTCCCCTTCACCAAGCACTGCTGCAGTTTGGTGTCACGCTCTGATAGCAAGTATATTACTTTCAGTTAATTGAGAGCAATACTTTAAAAAATAAAATGAGGCTGCCGTGCACGTGCGGCTGAATTGCTATTGTAAAACATCTCCTACATTGGCACAGAATGGGTATATAGCCCTGGGCTACCAGAGAATAACCACTGTTGTCATTTTGCTGTTTCCACTAGATGTTTTAACCTATAAGCATTGTGTGGGTTTGATTTTGTTTTGAAGTTGCGTGTATAGTGTGTAGGGCTTCTTCTCTTCTGCCTATCACAAACGGGGCCATTACCTCTTGTTCATGAGGCAGCCTGCTGTTTGCTGCCTCAGAAGTGTGCAATAGGGAATCCTATTATACTCCTCATCAAAGACACATATGGCTTACGATATTACAGCAGGATTCAGTATTGTTTCACCAAGAAGGGTGCCAAGTCCGAAATGCCATTCACAGTACCTTCCCAGAGTAGAATTCCGGCTAGTTTGAGTAAATTCGGGTGAAGTGGTCAACCATGTCCAATATTCTTTATTCGCGACCGGATCAGGAGAAGCTCAGAAAACAGTTTAATTAGAAGTGAGCTTGAAGGTTCTGTTTTCAGGTCTTCTCTGAACTAATTGTTCAGTTTAACCTTTGGACTCGGGAAGTTCTACACTCCGCCATCCAGAACACTATCCTCAGTGCTGTCTGCAGAACAAGAGGGGCCTTGATGGTCTTATAGGTGAATGTTCCACTTCAGAGAACAGTTCAAGATCTGTGGCTCTTAGTATTTTCCACTGGCTCTTGCCATACAGTCTCATGAAATCTCTTTATCTGTGCCTCGAAGGCAGGGACGTCTCTTCAACTTACTGTGCGTATGCTTTTCTCTGTCTGCTGTTTCTTACTGTGAGGCTTGCAATGTAGTCTTTGCAAAACAAATTTATAATCCTCCATGTCACATTTCTCTACAGATTGGTCAGGGCAAATGTAATGCACTCTTCTTAGCATGTTTCTACTTGTATTTCCATAATTCAACCACAAAGGACACTTATCTGTCAAATTTTCATTCTCTCTACATAAATGCTGTTTAGCGTTCGCTTCAGTTTTGTATGGAACCGGAAGTCGATTCACCAAAATGCCTAGGTAAAGTTGAAGTGACATCTCTTGGCCTTTGACCGTAATGAAATCCGAGGTATTGATATATATTAGCTTTGAACTGAATTTTCCAATGAGGTCAGGACCAATAAGTGACGTTGCTCTAGTTCCATAATAACTGTCCGAATATACCCAGACAACATGTAAACGTCTATTTTAGATGCGACTTAGAACAAGGTGCTGACACGATCTTTGAAAGTTCTGTGGCATCATATTAGCCCTGAATTGTGGCAAGTGAATGAAGAAAGTGAGACAGACTTCTAAGAGGGTTAGGAATTCCCACCAGTATTAACATTTTGAATTTTTTTTTGTCAAATAGTGCATTTTGAAGCACAACTTTAAGGTAAAGTTGTGAAAGTCATAGGCTCTAAAGCAACATTACTTAATTCTTCAAGTCCTCTGATGCTGAGGATAGCCAATGAAACCTGACACTACCTAGAAGCTGACCCACTGTTTTCAAAATGTGCTATGGTTTCCCCCATATGTCAAAATTACATTCATAGTGCCAGGGCTAGTATCTTGACATAGGTGACCAATATTCCAAAATTAAATGCAATGTACCAGAGCTAAAACGTTGCCATTAATACCATCCATATAACACGGGTGACCCTTATGTCAAAAACGGCCTCAGTATCTCAGGTTCCGCATTTTATTCATGGTTGCGCCCCCCCCTCTCATAAGCCACAGCTGTCCTCTGTCATGACAATAATGCCCTCCGGTGTGCTAGTGCCAGCATTGGGCCATGGGCGTCCTTGTGCATGTTTCCACTGTGCCAAGAATGACCTCCAGTATTTTATGAATATGCAAAAAATGACCTCCTGTCTGCCAGTATTTTGTCACAGGTGCCTGTCATGCTTAGGATTGCCAATACTACTATTTTACCATATGTGGCTCCATGGGGCAATAATTACCATCACCATGCCAGCGCAAACCGCAGACTCTAAAGTATGCCACAGTCTCACTCAAGCACATGTACTCATTTTCACTAACTTGCAATCATTCCATAATTCTGAATCGCATAGAATCTCACCCTTACTCAGATTCACTCTTACTTTGACTCAATCATACTTCCCCATTCACAGCTACTTGGGCTCCCTTTCACTCTCACTCAGTCTCACTCATTTTCACTCGCATTGATTCTCACAATTTATAACCTTCCCTCACACTCATTCATTCTCACTGACTCGCAGTCCCTCGTACTTTGACTTACTCACAATCTGACAGTCACATTCACCCATTCTCACTCACCTTAACTTACACACATGCTTACACATACACAGACTTACACACACTGTCACATAAACGCACTCTCAACATACACAGCTGCCAGGTAAGGTTCCATTCCAGCTAATTGTACTCCAGTTCTTTACACGCTACTAGTGAATAGTATAATATTATTTACTATTAGTGTAATAAAAGATTGGTAGAAAACCAGAGGTGAGCCCTAACTTTCGCCCATAAGAACAAGCTTCCCCTGTGTTCCTGGGACTGACTTTGCCACCTCTTGACCCAGGGTTGCAAAGGCAGTGCCAGGGGTCGCAAGGGGAAAGACAGCTGCGACCCCTGATCACCCCTAAATGACATCTTACTATAGAATACTACATAGAAGTGTATTTGGAACTATACCTTCTTCATAACCGAGATGGGAGATCAGCTGGTCTGCAGGTGTCCAGTGGTGTTTTCTGCTTTCTCTTTTAGGCCTAAGTAACCTAATTTGCATTGCTCTGACTCCCTTTTGAGTTGAACGTTTTTAGGTCGAGCCTGGGCAGCACGTGCGCTGCTCTGCGAGGCATGCTGTATTGAGGTAGGGACTTGAAGCTCTGCCCACTTTCCACCTACATTTTTAATTGGCTTGTTTCAATTTCCACTGTAAACTGTGGCTGTTCATTGGTCAAAAAATTTAGTAGTCCCTCCTTGTTAGACGGACCGGGAGGGTCGGCCGAGGATAAGGGGAGAGGTCTCCGGGGAGAGCCGTCTCCAGTGAATCGTACAGACAAGTAACTTCCCCCCCACAGACGGACACCACACAATGATAAAGTTCAACGATACTTTATAGGTAATTCTCAAGTACGGTAGAATGGTACAAGGAGGTCTGGACTCAGGGGTCCCCTCTATTCTGGTCTCTGTTTGGGAAAAGGGTAGCGGGACAGTCTTGTTACCAAAGAGATGGAAATAGGTCTCAATCCTCGAGCTCGGTGGTGTAGATGAACGGGCCGCGGCGGAGCCAGCAGGGCCCGAGATGGATGAAGGAAGACGACGGTCCGCGGCAGAGCCAGCAGGTCCCGATGAAGGTGGTGGTTACAAACGGTCCGCGGCCACGCCAGCAGGTCCCGACGAAGATGAAGGATAGGGTGGTTCCCAAAGCCGCGGCAGCGCCAGCAGGCAAGACGAAGGTGCACAAGACAGAGCTACGGCAGCGCCAGTAGTCCGTCAAGGATGAGTTCTTCTTTGCGTCTCTCGACTCCAAGATACAACTGCCGTCCGGCTCTGGAGCTGCCCCAGTTATAGGGCTGGTGTGCTTTGATGTCCGGACCCTCGCACTTGGAGGTCGGGAGGTCCGGGATGAGGGGGTTCAGACACCCAGCAGGGGGGTGGAGCCAGCGCCCGGGGAGGCGATGGGCGAGCGGTACTTGGCGGGGGGAAGCCATCGACACCTCTTGCTCCCATTGACTGACCAAGTAGCCCGCTCACCTCCTGGGTGGATGTTGGTGCCGGAATGTCTGAGGCCTGGCCGGGCCCAGGGTTGAGGTCGATCGGGGGCCAGGCGGCCTCGTGGTGGAGTGTCCAAGATGGCGCCCAGGATGGGCGCGCAGACCGGCAGTGGGTCGGCCTATGCGGTCAACAGGTTCGAGTGTAGGGGTCCCTGCGGGGACGGTGGACGTGTAATGGTGGTGTGTGGTACTTGCGTGGCTGGTTCGGGCCTGGTTGGGCCGGGGGAGAGCGGCCCTTCATGTGGCCTGTCCAACATGCGTCCCCCCCCAGCTGAAGGCGGGGAGAGTTACCCATTCTCTTGGGGACTCTTTTCGTCGAGGCGGAAGAACCGGGACAGGCCATCTGCGTTGGCGTGATCTGGCCCAGGCCGATGTTCAACTGTGAAGTCCATCCCTTGTAGGGAGATGGACCAGCGTAGTAACTTCGGGTTTTCCCCCCGCATCTGCATCAGCCACTGCAGGGGTCGGTGGTCGGTCTGTACCCGAAAGGGCGTGCCAAAAAGGTAGGGCCGGAGCTTCTTGAGGGCCCATACCACTGCAAAGGCCTCCCTCTCTATGGTGCTCCAGCGTTGTTCCCGTGGTAGGAGTCGCCGGCTGATGAAGGCCACCGGCTGATCACGGCCTTCGGTGTTCACTTGAGACAGGACTGCCCCAATGCCATGGTCGGAGGCATCCGTCTGGACGATGAACTCCCGGCTGTAGTCGGGGGCTTGGAGCACAGGGGCGGAGCACATGGCGGCTTTCAATTGTTCAAATGCAGCTTGACACTCTGGGGTCCAGTTGACTTTCTGGGGCTGATTTTTTGACGTGAGCTCTGTGAGGGGCCTCACGATAGTACCATAGTCTTTCACGAACCTTCGGTAATAGCCCGTGAGGCCCAGGAAGGCCCGTACCTCGGTCTGGGTAATGGGGGGCTGCCAGGACTGGATGGCGGCAATTTTTAGCTGCAGAGGGGCCACCAGGCCGCTTCCCACCTGGTGCCCGAGGTAGGTTACAGACCCTTGCCCAATTTGACATTTGCTGGCCTTGATCGTGAGGCCAGCTTGCTGAAGGGCGTGTAGCACTGCTCGGAGGTGGCGGAGGTGCTCGGACCACTGGTTGCTGTATACAGCGATGTCGTCTAGGTAGGCGGCGCTGAATCCTTCGAGCCCCGCCAGGACCTGATTGACGAGTCGTTGGAATGTTGCTGGGGCATTCTTCATGCCGAAGGGCATGACTGTGAAATGGAAATGGCCATCGGGAGTGGAGAAGGCAGAACGTTCTTGTGCCCGGGGGGTGAGGCCGATTTGCCAGTAGCCCGCCGTTAGGTCGAAGATACTGAGGTAGCGGGCAGCTCCCATGCGGTCGATTAGTTCATCTGCCCGGGGGATGGGATGTGCGTCTGTCCTGGTGACCGCATTCAAGCCCCGGTAGTCGACGCAGAACCGGAGTTCTGGTGTGGTGCCGGGGGCAGCTGCTTTGGGGACCAGTACTACAGGGCTGGCCCAGGGGCTGTCTGAGGGCTCGATGACCCCGAGCGTGAGCATTTTGGCTACTTCCTCCTGGATGCAGGCCCGTACCCGATCTGGCACGCGGTAGGCCCGGTGGCGGATAGGGGGGCTGTCCCCCGTGTCCACATCGTGCGTACACCAGGAAGTGACACCTGGGGTGAGGGAGAACAGGCTGGCGAATTGTGACAGGAGAACCTGGCACTCCTGGCGTTGCTCTCGGGTGAGGGCCTCTGAGAGTCGGACCCCCTCTACGGAACCATCTTTCTCCCGCGTTCGTAGGAGGTCCGGGAGGGGCTCGGAGTCCTCTTCAGCCCCATTGTCTGTGGCCATCAGGAGGCTGAGTTCCGTCCGTACAAAGTGCGGTTTCAGTCTGTTAGCGTGGAGGACCCGGAGGGGGTTCCGGGAAGATTCCAAGTCGATGAGATAGGTAGCCGGACCCTTGCGCTCGACCACTTTGAAGGGCCCGGTCCACTTGTCTTGTAGGGCGCAGGGTTCGGTGGGGGACATCACCCATACCTGTTGCCCAGGTTCAAATTCGATGGAGGAGGCATTCCGGTCATACCACCTTTTCATGTCCTCTTGACTGGCCTCTAGGTTGGCTTTTGCTAGTTCTCGGAATCGCCGGGTCTGGTTGCGGAGTGTTAGGAGGTAGCGGAAAACATCTGGTGGGTTCTTTAGCGGGGGCATCTCCCAGCCTTCCTTAACTAGGCTGAGCGGCCCGCGCACGGGGTGTCCATATAGCAGTTCAAATGGGCTGAAGCCCAGGGACTTCTGGGGAACCTCTCGATATGCGAAGAGGCACGGCAGCAGCACATCCCACTGGCGACGGAGGGGCTCTTCCAACCCCCCGATCATCCCTTTGAGCGTGCGGTTGAACCGCTCAACGAGGCCGTTTCCTTGAGGGTGATAGGGGGTCGTGAACCGGTAGGTAACCCCGCACTGTTGCCAGAGAGATTTCATATATTTCGAAATAAAGTTCGTGCCCCTGTCACTGACGACCTCCCGGGGGAAGCCCACCCGGGAGAAGATCCCCATCAGAGCCCGGCCGACTACCGGGGCTGTCACAGTCCGCAGGGGAACAGCCTCCGGGTAGCGGGTGGCGTGGTCCACTAGCACCAGGATGAATCGATGGCCTTGTTTTGTGCGCGGGTCCAGGGGCCCTACGATATCGATTCCGACCCTCTCGAACGGGGTGGTGACCACGGGAAACGGTTGCAGGGGGGCTTTCAGTTTGCGGCCGCTCTTCCCACTGGCTTGGCACGTGGGGCAAGATCGGCAATGCTGGTGTACATTGTCCCTCATTTTGGGCCAGAAGAAGTGGGTCACCAGGCGGCTATATGTTTTGTCTTGACCCAGGTGTCCTGCCAGGGGGACATCGTGGGCCAGGTTTAGCAGAAAGTCTCTAAAACGGAGGGGTACCACTAGGACTCGGCTGGCCCCCAGCTCCGCGATTCTTTGCTCACTGTACAGCAGATCATTGTCCCAGTAGACCCAGTGAGTTCCGGAGGTATCCCCTGCGCTTTGGGCTAGCGCTTGCTGGCGGAGTCCCTCGAGGGAGGGACAGGTCTTTTGTTCTTGGCGAAATTGTTCTTGCGTGGGCCCCCCCTCTTGAGGCCACTGGTCGAGGTTAGCGAGGTCTGG
This sequence comes from Lissotriton helveticus, assembly GCF_964261635.1. NCBI lineage: Eukaryota > Metazoa > Chordata > Amphibia > Caudata > Salamandridae > Lissotriton > Lissotriton helveticus. The sequence goes on along the minus strand of NC_136071.1, from coordinate 1,219,620,067 downwards.
GGGTTGAGCTGGTTCGGGGGGGACGTCACGGTCGGTGGTTTCGGCGGGGGCGACCGGAGGCGGTGGCGCCGGCCATTCGAGTTCCTCTGGGCGGGTGTTGGCACGGGCGGTCATGGACCGGGTGGTGACGCACGCCCAGTCCGGGACGCCCAGCATCCCCAGGTGCTCTTTTCGTTCGACTGCTGCCCATGGAGAGCTTTCCAGGTCATTACCCAGGAGGCAGTCTACGGGGGCATCATCTCGGACCGTCACCTTCAACATGCCGGAGACCCCTCCCCATTCGAAGGGGACGCAGGCCATCCGACACAGGCTTTCTGAGTTATCGGCTGAACGTACAGGGCAGAGAATGTTTGGTAAGTATTGTTCGGGGGTCACCAGGTGACAGCGGACGGCTGTTACACTGGCCCCAGTGTCACGAAGGGCTTCAGCCCGGCGTCCATTGATGCCCACCCATTGGCTGTACTTCTGGGTATTAGCGGGTAGGGGGACCCGCGGGACCATGTCTCTCCCCCCTAGGCAGGCGAGAGCCATGGCGGCTGGCTCCCATTCTTGGTGGTCCTGTTCATATTCTTCTTGTTCCTCTGAGATCTGTTCCTCCCCCAGAGCAGCAGCGGCTACTTGACGGGGTCTTGGGCTCTGGTACTGGGGGCAGTTTGGGTCGTTTGCATAGTGTCCGACTCGTTGGCATCGATGGCAGGTAACATTGGCTCGATGTCCCGGTCGCGCTGGGGTGCTGCCCCGGTTGGCCGGGGGGGTGGGGCTGGTAGTGAGGGTGACCGGAGCGTTCCTTCTTCCGCGTCCTTGGCCTCCACCTCCTCGGGGACGGTGCTGACCATTGTTGTTCCGGTTCTGTTCGGAGGACCCATTTCGACTCACTCTGGTGATCTCCCACCGGTCTGCTTCAGCTGCGAGCTGCCGGGGATCCGTTAACTTGCTGTCGAGGAGGTGCTGACGAAGTTCAATGAAGCAATTGTTCGACAGATGCTCCCATACCATAAGATTGAACAGTTGTTCGTAGGTTGTGACCCTGCTTCCTTTGATCCAGCCCTCGAAGGCTCGGCTAAAGTAATTGACATAGTCCACCCAAGTCGTACCTGGGATGCGGGTGCAGTCTCGGAACCTCTGACGGTACATCTCGGGTGTGAGGCCATAGCGGGTGAGGAGTGCAGCTTTCATATGGTCATAGGAGGTCATCTGGTGGTCCGGGAGTTGCAGCAGGGCGTCGCGGCCCTCATTGAGGAATCTCCCCCACAGACCGGCCCCCCAATCGCTTTTATCGATCCGGTGTGCAGTCATAGCGATTTCATAGGCCTTAAACCATTGCTGGATGTCGTCCTCTCGGAAGTATTCTCGAACGACATCCTTGGGGATGTGTACCTTCTTCTCTGTTGCCCCTGGGGTGTGGGGTTGCTCGGGCACCCCTGCTTCTTTATTCTGTTTGCGTAGGTCGATTTCAGCTAATTTCCGCTCATGTTCATATGCCAGTTTCTTTTCCTCGAGCTCCCTTTGTCTCTGTTTCTCCTCTCTTTCTTCTCGGAGACGCAGGTGCTCTAAGTTGATTTTCTGTTCGGCCAACTTTAGTTCAACGTCCATTTTGAGCCGGGCCATTTCCAGCTCGTGTAGTCGGGTTCTTTCTCGTTCCTGGATCTCGTCTGGCGAGAGACCCGTTCTTCGTTCTTCAGGGGACATGGGGGTTTGTGCTGCGATGTCTTGATCGGGGGTTCCGGCAGCCCCGGTTTCTGCCCAAGATTCCAGGGCCTGCTTAAAGTCATCTTTGGTATTTAGTCCGGTGGTAGCGATACCTAATTCGATACAGAACTGTTTAAGTTCACGATGGTTGTACTCGTCCAATTTCTCCATCTGGAATTTCTCCGTTGATCCGCTGTCTTTAGTTGACATCGTGATTCGCCGTGGGGTGAGCTACTCTCTGTACGGTTTATGCGGTGATTCGGATCCCGTCGCTGGCCACCAATGTTAGACGGACCGGGAGGGTCGGCCGAGGATAAGGGGAGAGGTCTCCGGGGAGAGCCGTCTCCAGTGAATCGTACAGACAAGTAACTTCCCCCCCACAGACGGACACCACACAATGATAAAGTTCAACGATACTTTATAGGTAATTCTCAAGTACGGTAGAATGGTACAAGGAGGTCTGGACTCAGGGGTCCCCTCTATTCTGGTCTCTGTTTGGGAAAAGGGTAGCGGGACAGTCTTGTTACCAAAGAGATGGAAATAGCTCTCAATCCTCGAACTCGGTGGTGTAGATGAACGGGCCGCGGCGGAGCCAGCAGGGCCCGAGATGGATGAAGGAAGACGACGGTCCGCGGCAGAGCCAGCAGGTCCCGATGAAGGTGGTGGTTACAAACGGTCCGCGGCCACGCCAGCAGGTCCCGACGAAGATGAAGGATAGGGTGGTTCCCAAAGCCGCGGCAGCGCCAGCAGGCAAGACGAAGGTGCACAAGACAGAGCTACGGCAGCGCCAGTAGTCCGTCAAGGATGAGTTCTTCTTTGCGTCTCTCGACTCCAAGATACAACTGCCGTCCGGCTCTGGAGCTGCCCCAGTTATAGGGCTGGTGTGCTTTGATGTCCGGACCCTCGCACTTGGAGGTCGGGAGGTCCGGGATGAGGGGGTTCAGACACCCAGCAGGGGGGTGGAGCCAGCGCCCGGGGAGGCGATGGGCGAGCGGTACTTGGCGGGGGGAAGCCATCGACACCTCTTGCTCCCATTGACTGACCAAGTAGCCCGCTCACCTCCTGGGTGGATGTTGGTGCCGGAATGTCTGAGGCCTGGCCGGGCCCAGGGTTGAGGTCGATCGGGGGCCAGGCGGCCTCGTGGTGGAGTGTCCAAGATGGCGCCCAGGATGGGCGCGCAGACCGGCAGTGGGTCGGCCTATGCGGTCAACAGGTTCGAGTGTAGGGGTCCCTGCGGGGACGGTGGACGTGTAATGGTGGTGTGTGGTACTTGCGTGGCTGGTTCGGGCCTGGTTGGGCCGGGGGAGAGCGGCCCTTCATGTGGCCTGTCCAACACTCCTTATTACCACCGTGTCTCATTTACGCGTTACGTGTGTTGTTGTCCAGTAGGCTTTAAATGCAGCCACAAAGCACTATTTTCTCATAGCTTTGTCTTGCCTGCTGTTGCAGGCAGGACACACTCTTCTAAGGCTTTTATAGCACACATTTGAAATGTAGTAGGTCTCGCGTTTGCGAGAGTTTCATATATTGGCATATCAATCAATTAATCAGAGTACTTGTAAAGCGCGCTACTTATCCGTGAGGTTCCCAAGGTGCTGAGGGGGGGGGGGGTGCTGCTACTGCTCGAAGAGCCAGGTCTTGAAGAGTCTTCTGAAGGCGAGTAGGTCTTGGGTCTGCCGTATGTGGGTAGGGAGGGTGTTCCAGGTCTTGGCGGCGAGGTAGGAGAAGGATCTGCTGCCGGAGGTCATTGGTTGGATGCGGGGGACAGCAGCGAGGGCGAGGCTGGAGGAGCAGAGCTGGCGGGCGTGTGGAAGCTGAATCTGCTGTTCAGGTAGGCTGGTCCGGCATTGTGGAGTGCTTTGCTTGAAGGTGATCCTCTTGTCAATGAGGAGCCAGTGTAGGTCTCTCGTGGGGGGTGATGTGGCTGCGGCGGGGGACGTTGAAGATCAGTCTGGCGGAGGCGTTTTGGATGTGTTGTAGTCGTCGTAGGTGTTTGGCTGGGATTCCTGCATAGAGTGCGTTGCTGTAGTCCAGTCTGCTGCTGACGAGGGCCTGTGTCACCGTTCTTCTAGTTTCAGTCAGGATACACTTGTAGATCCTGCGGAGCGTGCGAAGGGTGTTGTAGCAGGAGGAGGAGATGGCGTTGACCTGCTTAGACATGGAGAGGGAGGAGTAGAGGATGAATTCTAGATTGTGTGCATGGTCGGTGGGTTTTGGTGCTGTTCCCAGTTGGTCGGCCACCAGGAGTCGTCCCAGGCTGAGGGGGTGGGTCCGAGGATGAGGGCCTCCATCTTGTTCGAGTTCAGCTTAAGGCGGCTGCTCCTCATCAAATCGGCGATGGCCTTCATTCCCTCGTGGAGGTTGGTTTTGGCGGTGGGCTGGTCCTTGGTGAGGGAGAGGATGAGCTGGGTGTCGTCTGCGTAAGAGGTGATGTTGAGGTCGTGATGGCGGGCCACTTGTGCGAGGGGGGCCATGTAGACGTTGAACAGCATTGGGCTGAGGGATGAGCCCTGGGGGACGCCACAGATGTCGGTGGCTTCGGATCGGAAGGGAGGGAGGCGGACGCTCTGGGTTCTGCCGGAGAGGAAGGAGGTGGTCCAGTCAAGACCCTTCTATTGGATTCCAGCTTCTAGGAGGCGTGTCTTTAGAGTGCGATGGCAGACCGTGTCAAAGGCGGCTGTCAGGTCCAGGAGGATGAAGGCTGATGTTTCGCCGTTGTCTAGTTGGCGCCTGATGTCGTTGTAAAAGACAATGCTTTTATTGATCTGTTATAAAAACAAGACATAAATAAAAGGCATTGTCATTTACAGAGCCAATAGCTCAAATTCTCATAAATGTGAGACCTGTTGCAATAGCTTGTTTAGCCACCCGATTCGCTATTGGGGACACCTATTTTGGTGCCCTGGTCTGTTTTCTGTCCCCGTCTGACCCTGCCTCCAGTACTTATGACTACCTTGTGGGTCGCACAATGAGGCTGCGATCACGAAGGTCCTCCCCAGAGACAGCAATGCAATGTTGTGCATATGAAAACTCTAGGAACTGTGTTCCTGAGTATAATGTGGAGGCCGGGCAGACATTTGACTACAAAGGGCTTACCCAACAGTTTCGACAGAACCAGAATAAAACCAGACCGTTTCTACCCTACAACTTCACTTGGCCCCCACTGCACTTCAGCAACCTCAGCGAGGTACACACACTTTATATCTACACATTCCCAGAGCTAGCACCACTGCTCTTCAGGAACCTCAGCGAGGCACACACACTTTCTATGTACACATTCCCAGGGCTAACCCCTCAGCTCTTCAGCAACCTCGGCGAGGCGCACACACTTTCTATCTACACATTCCCAGGGCTAGCCCCACTGCTCTTCAGCAACCTTGGCGAGGCGCACACACTTCTATGTACACATTCCCAGGGCTAGCCCCACTGCCCTTCAGCACCCTCAGCGAGGCACACACACTCTTTCTATCTACACATTCCCAGGGCTAGCCCCACTGCCCTTCAGCACCCTCAGCGAGGCACACACTCTTTCTATCTACAGATTCCCAGGGCTAGCCCCACTGCTCGTCAGCACCCTCAGCGAGGCACACACACTTTCTATCTACACATTCCCAGGGGTAGCCCCACTGCGCTTCAGCAACCTCAGAGAGGCACACACTCTTTCTATCTACACATTCCCAGGGCTAGCCCCACTGCGCTTCAGCAACCTCAGAGAGGCACACACTCTTTCTATCTACACATTCCCAGGGCTAGCCCCACTGCGCTTCAGCAACCTCAGAGAGGCACACACTCTTTCTATCTACACATTCCCAGGGCTAGCCCCACTGCGCTTCAGCACCCTCAGCAAGGCACACACACTTTCTATCTACACATTCCAAGGGCTAGCCCCACTGCTCTTCAGCAACCTCGGCGAGGCACACTCTTTCTATCTACACATTCCCAGGGCTAGCCCCACTGCGCTTCAGCAACCTCGGCGAGGCACACACTCTTTCTATCTACACATTCCAAGGGCTAGCCCCACTGCTCTTCAGCAACCTCGGCGAGGCACACACTCTTTCTATCTACAGATTCCCAGGGCTAGCCCCACTGCGCTTCAGCACCCTCGGCAAGGTACACACTCTTTCTATCTACACATTCCCAGGGCTAGCCCCACTGCTCTTCAGCACCCTCAGCAAGGCACACACTCTTTCTATCTACGCATTCCCAGGGCTAGCCCCACTGCGCTTCAGCACCCTGGGCGAGGCACACACTTTCTATCTACACATTCCCAGGGCTAGCCCCACTGCGCTTTAGCACCCTGGGCGAGGCACACACACTTTCTATCTACACATTCCCAGGGCTAGCCCCACTGCGCTTCAGCACCCTAGGCGAGGCACACACACTTTCTATCTACACATTCCCAGGGCTAGCCCCACTGCGCTTCAGCACCCTCGGCGAGGCACACACTCTTTCTATCTACACATTCCGAGGGCTAGCCCCACTGCGCTTCAGCACCCTCAGCGAGGCACACACTCTTTCTATCTACACATTCCCAGGGCTAGCCCCACTGCGCTTCAGCAACCTCAGAGAGGCACACACTCTTTCTATCTACACATTCCCAGGGCTAGCCCCACTGCCCTTCAGCACCCTCGGCGAGGCACACACTCTTTCTATCTACACATTCCAAGGGCTAGCTCCACTGCTCTTCAGCAACCTCGGCGAGGCACACACTCTTTCTATCTACAGATTCCCAGGGCTAGCCCCACTGCGCTTCAGCACCCTCGGCAAGGTACACACTCTTTCTATCTACACATTCCCAGGGCTAGCCCCACTGCTCTTCAGCACCCTCAGCAAGGCACACACTCTTTCTATCTACACATTCCCAGGGCTAGCCCCACTGCTCTTCAGCACCCTCAGCAAGGCACACACACTTTCTATCTACACATTCCCAGGGCTAGCCCCACTGCGCTTCAGCACCCTGGGCGAGGCACACACTTTCTATCTACACATTCCCAGGGCTAGCCCCACTGCGCTTTAGCACCCTGGGCGAGGCACACACACTTTCTATCTACACATTCCCAGGGCTAGCCCCACTGCGCTTCAGCATCCTCGGCGAGGCACACACACTTTCTATCTACACATTCCCAGGGCTAGCCCCATTGCACTGCAGCATCCTCAGCAAGGTACACACTCTTTCTATCTACACATTCCCAGGGCTAGCCCCACTGCGCTTCAGCACCCTCGGCGAGGCACACACACTTTCTATCTACACATTCCCAGGGCTAGCCCCACTGCGCTTTAGCACCCTGGGCGAGGCACACACACTTTCTATCTACACATTCCCAGGGCTATCCCCATTGCACTGCAGCATCCTCAGCAAGGTACACACTCTTTCTATATACACATTCCCAGGGCTAGCCCCACTGCCCTTCAGCACCCTCGGCGAGGCACACACTCTTTCTATCTACACATTCCAAGGGCTAGCCCCACTGCTCTTCAGCACCCTCAGCAAGGCACACACTCTTTCTATCTACACATTCCCAGGGCTAGCCCCACTGCTCTTCAGCACCCTCAGCAAGGCACACACACTTTCTATCTACACATTCCCAGGGTGTTAGACGGGGACCGGGAGGGTCGGCCGAGCACAGTGATCGCACAGACAGGTAACTTCCCCCCCACAGATGGACACCACACAAAGCTTAGGGTAACACCTTTTATAGGCACTTCTGGTAGTAGAGTGGTACGATACAGGGCGATCAGGACACGATGATCCTCTCAATTCTAGTCTCTAGTAAGGGAAGGGGGTAGCGGGACAGTCTTGGTACCCACGGGTACGGGTGTGTAACGGTGATAGCTCACAATCCTCGAGCTCGGTGTTCGGAGGGGTCAGACCGCGGCAGCGCCGGCAGGTCCCGAAGAGGTCGTAGGTGGCACGGGCCGCGGCAGCGCCAGCAGGTCCCAACGAGGATGAAGGTTACAACGGGCCGCGGCAGCGCCAGCAGGTCCCACGAGAATGCAGGTTGCAACGGGCCGCGGCAGCGCCAGCAGGTCCCACGAGGATGAAGGTTACAACGGGCCGCGGCAGCGCCAGCAGGTCCCACGAGAATGCAGGTTGCAGAGGGCCGCGGCAGCGCCAGCAGGTCCCACGAGGATGAAGGTTGCAGAGGGCCGCGGCAGCGCCAGCAGGTCCCACGAGGATGAAGGTTGCAGAGGGCCGCGGCAGCGCCAGCAGGCAGGACAATAGTTCCCAAGGCAGGGCTGTGGCAGCGCCAACAGTCCGTCAAGGATGAGTTCGTCGCGGTGTCTCTCGACTCCAGGATACAACTGCCTTCCTGTCCTGGGGCTGCCTCAGTTATAGGTCTGGCGCCCTTTGATGTCCGGACCCTCGCTCTTGGAGGTCGGGAGGTCTGGGATGAGGGAGTCCAGACACCCAGCAGGGGGGTGGAGCCAGCGCCCGAGGAGGCTGGGGGTGCTCGGCACCTGGCGGGGGAGAGCCATCGACACTTCGTACTCCCATTGACCTGCCAAGTGGGCCGTTCACCTCCTGGGTGGAGGGTGGTGCCGGGATGTCGGGCCTGGCCAGGCCCAGGGCTGGGGTCTGGCTGAGGCCGCACGGCCGCGTGGTGCCGTATCCAAGATGGCGGCTGGGCCGGGCAATGGTGCTGACGGTGGCCCGGGCCCTGTCCTGCGGGGAGGGAGCGAGCCCTTCATGTGGCCTGTCCAACACAGGGCTAGCCCCACTGCGCTTCAGCACCCTGGGCGAGGCACACACTTTCTATCTACACATTCCCAGGGCTAGCCCCACTGCGCTTTAGCACCCTGGGCGAGGCACACACACTTTCTATCTACACATTCCCAGGGCTAGCCCCACTGCGCTTCAGCACCCTCGGCGAGGCACACACACTTTCTATCTACAGATTCCCAGGGCTAGCCCCACTGCGCTTTAGCACCCTGGGCGAGGCACACACACTTTCTATCTACACATTCCCAGGGCTAGCCCCACTGCGCTTCAGCACCCTCAGCGAGGCACACTCTTTCTATCTACACATTCCCAGGGCTAGCCCCACTGCGCTTCAGCACCCTCGGCGAGGCACACACACTTTCTATCTACAGATTCCCAGGGCTAGCCCCACTGCGCTTTAGCACCCTGGGCGAGGCACACACACTTTCTATCTACACATTCCCAGGGCTAGCCCCACTGCGCTTTAGCACCCTGGGCGAGGCACACACACTTTCTATCTACACATTCCCAGGGCTAGCCCCACTGCGCTTTAGCACCCTCAGCGAGGCACACTCTTTCTATCTACACATTCCCAGGGCTAGCCCCACTGCGCTTCAGCACCCTCAGCGAGGCACACTCTTTCTATCTACACATTCCCAGGGCTAGCCCCACTGCGCTTCAGCACCCTCAGCGAGGCACACACTCTTTCGATCTACACATTCCCAGGGCTAGCCCCACTGCGCTTCAGCACCCTCAGCGAGGCACACTCTTTCTATCTACACATTCCCAGGGCTAGCCCCACTGCTCGTCAGCACCCTCAGCGAGGCACACTCTTTCTATCTACACATTCCCAGGGCTAGCCCCACTGCGCTTCAGCACCCTCAGCGAGGCACACACTCTTTCGATCTACACATTCCCAGGGCTAGCCCCACTGCGCTTCAGCACCCTCAGCGAGGCACACACTCTTTCTATCTACACATTCCCAGGGCTAGCCCCACTGCGCTTCAGCACCCTCAGCAAGGCACACACTCTTTCTATCTACACATTCCCAGGGCTAGCCCCACTGCCCTTCAGCAACCTCAGCGAGGCACACTCTTTCTATCTACACATTCCCAGGGCTAGCCCCACTGCGCTTCAGCACCCTCGGCGAGGCACACACACTTTCTATCTACAGATTCCCAGGGCTAGCCCCACTGCGCTTTAGCACCCTGGGCGAGGCACACACACTTTCTATCTACACATTCCCAGGGCTAGCCCCACTGCGCTTTAGCACCCTGGGCGAGGCACACACACTTTCTATCTACACATTCCCAGGGCTAGCCCCACTGCGCTTTAGCACCCTCAGCGAGGCACACTCTTTCTATCTACACATTCCCAGGGCTAGCCCCACTGCGCTTCAGCACCCTCAGCGAGGCACACACTCTTTCGATCTACACATTCCCAGGGCTAGCCCTACTGCGCTTCAGCACCCTCAGCGAGGCACACTCTTTCTATCTACACATTCCCAGGGCTAGCCCCACTGCTCGTCAGCACCCTCAGCGAGGCACACTCTTTCTATCTACACATTCCCAGGGCTAGCCCCACTGCGCTTCAGCACCCTCAGCGAGGCACACACTCTTTCGATCTACACATTCCCAGGGCTAGCCCCACTGCGCTTCAGCACCCTCAGCGAGGCACACACTCTTTCTATCTACACATTCCCAGGGCTAGCCCCACTGCGCTTCAGCACCCTCAGCAAGGCACACACTCTTTCTATCTACACATTCCCAGGGCTAGCCCCACTGCCCTTCAGCAACCTCAGCGAGGCACACTCTTTCTATCTACACATTCCCAGGGCTAGCCCCACTGCGCTTCAGCACCCTCGGCGAGGCACACACACTTTCTATCTACAGATTCCCAGGGCTAGCCCCACTGCGCTTTAGCACCCTGGGCGAGGCACACACACTTTCTATCTACACATTCCCAGGGCTAGCCCCACTGCGCTTTAGCACCCTGGGCGAGGCACACACACTTTCTATCTACACATTCCCAGGGCTAGCCCCACTGCTCTTTAGCACCCTCAGCGAGGCACACTCTTTCTATCTACACATTCCCAGGGCTAGCCCCACTGCGCTTCAGCACCCTCAGCGAGGCACACTCTTTCTATCTACACATTCCCAGGGCTAGCCCCACTGCGCTTCAGCACCCTCAGCGAGGCACACACTCTTTCGATCTACACATTCCCAGGGCTATCCCCACTGCGCTTCAGCACCCTCAGCGAGGCACACCCTCTTTCTATCTACACATTCCCAGGGCTAGCCCCACTGCGCTTCAGCACCCTCAGCAAGGCACACACTCTTTCTATCTACACATTCCCAGGGCTAGCCCCACTGCGCCTCACCAACTTCAGCGAGGCACACACTCTTTCTATCTACACATTCCCAGGGCTAGCCCCACTGCACTTCAGCACCCTCGGCGAGGCACACACTCTTTCTATCTACACATTGCCAGGGCTAGCCCCACTGCCCTTCAGCAACCTCAGCGAGGCACACACTCTTTCTATCTACAGATTCCCAGAGCTAGCCCCACTGCGCTTCAGCACCCTCGGCGAGGCACACACTCTTTCTATCTACACATTCCCAGGGCTAGCCCCACTGCGCTTCAGCACCCTCAGCGAGGCACACACTCTTTCGATCTACACATTCCCAGGGCTAGCCCCACTGCGCCTCACCAACCTCAGCGAGGCACACACTCTTTCTATCTACAGATTCCCAGAGCTAGCCCCACTGCGCTTCAGCACCCTCGGCGAGGCACACACTCTTTCTATCTACACATTCCCAGGGCTAGCCCCACTGCTCTTCAGCACCCTCAGCAAGGCACACACACTTTCTATCTACACATTCCCAGGGCTAGCCCCACTGCGCTTCAGCACCCTGGGCGAGGCACACACTTTCTATCTACACATTCCCAGGGCTAGTCCCATTGCACTACAGCACCCTCGGCGAGGCACACACTCTTTCTATCTACACATTCCTAGGGCTAGCCCCACTGCACTTCAGCAACCTTCGAACGGAACAAGCAGAGGGGCCCAAACAACCTCCCTTTTCCCAACTTGCACCATACTGGCATGAAAGAATGCTGCTCCTTTCCTGACTGCTCCACTTTATGATGCGCAGGCCAGACTGCCCCACTCCATTTGTGAGCAACATGAGGTGCTGCCTTTGCGGATTGCCCCAGTTCAGTGAGTAAAAAGAGGACCATAGAAAAGAGACGATAGATCTATTTCAAGGCTCCCACCTCCTGCTAAAGCTCTCTACCTTGTACCCGCTTTTAGACACGTTTAGTGCGTTTTGAACAGTATCCAGTCTTTTTAACTACCCCAGAGCACATTACATAATAGATGTGGATTATCAGCGTGCAGTCAGGCAAGTTAGGTGTCTTCTGACCATAAATCCAGTTAGAAGAGCTACCTGTTTTTCAAAATACATTTCGTTGTATTTTATCTCGGGGAGAGGATGTGAAATTATGGCCAGAGATGCGGACTTTGAAACTGGGGAACCAGGTTCAAGTCTTGGTACCAGCTCAGCAGTCTGTTACTCTGAACAAATCCCTTAATCTTCCTGGGCCAAAAAAGTAAATAAATGTGATCTTGTGTAATGTAAGGCAGGCGGGGTAAACATGCTAGGATTCAGTGACTTCTGCATGCCCATCTGATAGCGGGCTTGTTCTGATCACTTCGCCATGGGCTGCTTGGAAGGTGGAGCCCCGGGTAATTCTTCATTTTGCAGATGTGTTGAAGCAGCTCTGCTCATGATGCCACTCTTCCTCGTCCCATGCATTTCACGTGTGCTGACTGTGCCCCTTCCATTCTGCACTTCCTGTGCCCTAACACTGCCACATCCTCTTGTGCACACCTCTCGTTCCCCACCCTACCAACATACAGCCTGCCTTCACAGTGCCTCATGCTCCCATGCACGTATCCTGCCCTCACAGCACCCCATCTCCCCCTGTACATCTTATATCGTTAAAGTGACCCACCCGCCCCAGTAAACAAACCCTTTAGCTCAGTGTCCAGTGGTCCCAGGACTGAGCCTCCCCAAGGATGGAACCCAATGCAGGCTATTCAGGTGCCCTGTGTTCAAGGACAAGGCTCAGGGGTTGGGGCGTAGGAGTATCGGAGGTTATTAGGGAATTGTGTGTAGGGAGGCAAGCTAGGGCTCACAGAAGGCACTGGAGAATCGCACGAGAAAATGAGACCGTTTGGGGGGTCTGCTGTTTCCCCCTGTGAAGATAGTGTGCGTACCCTACCACCAGTGTCGTCTCTGTATTTGTGCACAGCATCTGTGCTGTCCTGCTCATTCTCTCTTTTCTGATGGTAGCAAAAGGGCCCTGGGTGCTCTCTCAGGGGGATATGGCTACTAACCTCCCCCCAAAAAATCCCCCAACCGCCCAAGTTCTTGTCCCACCCGTCCAAGTTGATAGTGGTGGGACTATCAAACTTCCCGAGCCGCCACTGCCTGTGGGTATCACAGCACTTTACAGACACAAAGGAAAAGAAAAATTGCATAACATCGCAGCACGTGAGGGAGCCTAAAGATAAAAGCAAAGACAAAATACCTCTGTATCCAGTGAGGGAAGAGACGCAGGTAGTTTACATCATCGGGTAATCACCATCCTTGAAGTCCGAGTGAGGGGGGAGTCCATTAGGTTATTGATATCTAGGATGGTTGACCTTGGTCGGTAAAGTATAGGTTGAGGATAAGTTGTTTCAGGTCCTTCTTGGACGCTAACGGAGGTATTCCACCGAATGTTGAACTATTTGAAAAACATCTGTTATGAGGTATTCCACGAGAGAATTTCCGGATGCTGAGCGATTCCATGGCCATGTTGGTAGTTCATGTCTTATTCTTTGAAATGGTCTTACTACAAGGCCCTGCTTCTCAGGCGTGTAGTTTATTTTGATATTTTTTTTACTTTTCTTATTTCTCGTTGTTGCTTCAGACTTCTAATTGTTTCTTTCGTTTTTTTCCATCCTCTGTCGCCCTCCCTCTATTGCCCTCCCTCTATTGCCCTCCCTCTGTCGCCCTCGCTCTGTCGCCCTCGCTCCCTGCTGCACCTGTGCGCAGCACTGCTCCCTGCTGCACCTGTGTAGCAGCACTGCTCCCTGCTGCACCTGTGCGCAGCAGCACCTGGTAAAAGGAGCCGGGCCGTGCTGCGGCTCAGAGCGATGCGCATGGAGTAATGCATGGAGTAATGCATGGAGTAATGCATGGAGTAATGCATGGAGTAATGCATGGAGTAATGCATGGAGTAATGCATGGAGTAATGCATGGAGTAATGCATGGAGTAATGCATGGAGTAATGCATGGAGTAATGCATGGAGTAATGCATGGAGTAATGCATGGAGTAATGCATGGAGTAATGCATGGAGTAATGCATGGAGTAATGCATGGAGTAATGCATGCACTTCGCTGCCGCAAACGCCTCAACCTGTCCAGCTTCAAATAGTTTCGTCCCATAAATCTGTAGCTACAACATAAAATAATCTCCATTCTTGCGCCCTGAACAGACCACGAATGCGGCCAAACTCTGAGCCAGAGAGCGGCTCGAAACCGTAACAGAAAGGAGTCCCGGGCACAACTCAGTGGCCACAGTAGAGAAGTGGCTGAAAACTTGGCCCACGTCAGCAAAGTGGGCAGTTCTGACTTGGTAAGGACAGCTGTAGAAGTGTTCTGGCAGGGATGGAAGACAGCATGGCTTTGAGCTTGCTGCAGGGAACATTCATGGTGATATCAGAGGAATCAGTGCAAACCAACCAGGAAGCAGCCCAAACGCCCCCCACACTGACCTGTCCCCAGCCCTCCGGCCCTGCCTGGTTGCACTGACCTGTCCCCAGCCCTCCGGCCCTGCCTGGTTGCACTGACCTGTCCCCAGCCCTCCGGCCCTGCCTGGTTGCACTGACCTGTCCCCAGCCCTCCGGCACTGCCTGGTTGCACTGACCTGTCCCCAGCCCTCCGGCACTGCCTGGTTGCACTGACCTGTCCCCAGCCCTCCGGCACTGCCTGGTTGCACTGACCTGTCCCCAGCCCTCCGGCACTGCCTGGTTGCACTGACTTGTCCCCAGCCCTCTGGCCCTACCTGGTCGCACTGACCCGACCCCAGCCCTCCGGCCCTGCCTGGTCACACTGACCTGTCCCCAGCCCTCCGGCACTGCCTGGACGCACTGAACTGTCCCCAGTGACCTGTCCCCAGCCTTCCGGCCCTGCCTGGTCGCACTGACCTGTCCCCAGCCCTCCAGCACTGCCTGATCACACTGACCTGTCCCCAGCCCTCCGGCCCTGCCTGGTCGCACTGACCTGTCCCCAGCCCTCCGGCCCTGCCTGGTCGCACTGACCTGTCCCCAGCCCTCCGGCCCTGCCTGGTCGCACTGACCTGTCCCCAGCCCTCCGGCCCTGCCTGGTCGCACTGACCTGTCCCCAGCCCTCCAGCCCTGCCTGGTCGCACTGACCTGTCCCCAGCCCTCCGGCCCTGCCTGGTCGCACTGACCTGCCCCAGCCCTCCGGCCCTGCCTGGTCGCACTGACCTGTCCCCAGCCCTCCGGCCCTGCCTGGTCGCACTGACCTGTCCCCAGCCCCCCGGCCCTGCCTGGTGGCACTGACCTGTCCCCAGCCCTCCGGCCCTGCCTGGTCGCACTGACCTGTCCCCAGCCCTCCGGCCCTGCCTGGTCGCACTGACCTGTCCCCAACCCTCCGGCCCTACCTGGTCGCACTGCCCTGTCCCCACTGACCTGTCCCCAGTCCTCCGGCTCTGCCTGTCCCCACTGACCTGTCCCCAGCCCTCTGGCACTGCCTGGTCGCACTGACCTGCCCCAGCCCTCCGGCCGTGCCTGGTCGCACTGACCTGTCCCCAGCCCTCCGGCCCTGCCTGGTTGCACTGACCTGTCCCCAGCCCTCCGGCCCTGCCTGGTCGCACTGAACTGTACCCAGTGATCTGTCCCCAGTGACCTGTCCCCAGCCCTCCGGCCCTACCTGGTCGCACTGCCCTGTCCCCACTGACCTGTCCCCAGTCCTCAGGCGCTGCCTGTCCCCACTGACCTGTCCCCAGCCCTCTGGCACTGCCTGGTCGCACTGACCTGTCCCCAGCCCTCCGGCACTGCCTGGTTGCACTGACCTGTCCCCACTCCTAGGCACTGCCTGGTTGCACTGACCTGTCCCCACTCCTAGGCACTGCCTGGTTGCACTGACCTGTCCCCAGCCCTCCGGCCCTGCCTGATCGCACTGACCTGTCCCCAGCCCTCCGGCCCTGCCTGGTCGCACTGACCTGTCCCCAGCCCTCTGGTCGCACTGACCTGTCCCCAGCCCTCCAGCCCTGCCTGGTCGCACTTACCCTTCCCGAGCCCTCCGGCCCTGCCTGGTTGCACTGAGCTGTCCCCAGCCCTCTGGCCCTGCCTGGTTGCCCTGTGGGCCAGTCCGACCCCGACAGAGACATGAGAATCGAGCCAGGTCCTTTCTTTAAAGGCCATTTGCCATCCAAGCTTCTAACCTTTGTAACAGAGCGAGACGGCAGAGAGCCCCGAAAGCAATCCCAAACTTTGCCTAACTTTGATTCCCATAGAAGGAACCTGGAACCAGCTGGAACAGTGCACCCCTGTCTAGAGAGCCCATAAACCTGTGGGTCTGAGAGGGGAGCTTTCTATGGCCCCGATTACACTCAAACCCTTGATAGTTGCACTATCTGTGATACCAAAATATTGATGGCAACTCATTTGTGCAATGAACCATGCACTCCTGCATGTGTCCCAAGTGGATTTCAGCAGAGTTTGCAGGGTGAAAAATGGCAGATAAATCATTTGATCAGTGGCGTTGCTAAAGGAGGCAGTTGAGACCCATGCCCAGCTCTGTCAAGACTCTAACTGGGCTCCACCACCAAACACATTGAATATATCAAGAGGCAACGACACTGAACAAACAAGCAATGGTAAATGCATTAGGTTTCGCCGGGGGGGAATTAATACGTTTAGAGGTGGTGAGGCAGAGTAATGAGTGCAGAGAGAATGGTGCGAGTCCTCTCTGTGCAAGAATAAAGGTTGAGTGCAGGGAGAATGGTGTGAGTACTCTCTGTGCAAGAATAAAGGTTGAGTGCAGGGAGAATGGTGTGAGTACTCTCTGTGCAAGAATAAAGGTTGAGTGCAGGGAGAATGGTGCGAGTCCTCTCTGAGCAAGAATGGCGGTTAATAAGTGTCGAGTGCAGAGAATTGTGCTAGTCCTCTCTGTGCAAGAATGAAGGTTGATAAGTGTCTGGGTGCAGGGAGAATGGTGTGAGTCCTCTCTGTGCAAGAATGAATGTTGATAAGTGTCGAGTGCAGAGAATGGTGAGTCCTCTGTGCAAGAACGAAGGTTGATAAGTGTCAAGTGCAGTGAGTCCTCTCTGTGCAAGAATGAAGGTTGATAAGTGTCGAGTGCAGAGAATGGTGAGTCCTCTCTGTGCAAGAATGAAGGTTGTTAAGTGTCGAGTGCAGAGAATGGTGCGAGTCCTCTCTGTGCAAGAATGAAGGTTGAGTGCAGAGAGAATGGTGCGAGTCCTCTCTGTGGAAGAATGAAGGTTGTTAAGTGTCGAGTGCAGGGAGAATGGTGAGGACTCTTTTTTTATTTATTCCGTTCATTGCATTTGCATACTTACAAATCAATAATTAAATCATTAATGCGAACATAATTTTTATAACAGAAAAAGAAAAACTTAAGATGTATAGGATTTGGTTGTTTTTCACAGTGAAATGTCCATGTGTTGCAACATAGGCCCCACAATTTTAACCCCCAGCTTTTTTTTCCTCACAGATTTAATGCTATAGAACCGATCTTTCAAATTAAATACATTCTAAAACTTTGCAGGCCACATTCCAAACGAAGGTGCTTCATGTCGAAGCCGCACTGAAGCAAGGCACGGTCGAGCAACAGCCGCTGCCATGAAAATAAGATATCTAAATGGATAACCTGCCTGGGCAGGCTTAATACCTTCACCCACTCCCATTAGCATCACCTCTCGGGAGATAAACACATTGACCCCAGTAATGAGTCCAAAACTGCGATATGTTTTGTCGAAACTGAATTAAACCTATACAATCAAAAAAATACGTACACAATCAGCATTCACCATCTGACATCTATAGCATTTCCCATCATGGTGTACCCCACTTCATTTTAACAGGGGTGTGGTATAAATTAAACAACGTTTTATAATGTTGCGTGCTCAGATTAGCGGTCAGCATAACTTTAGCTGCGGTGTCAACTGATTGTTGCATATTCTCCTGTGGTCCCAAATGTTCCACTCCACATGGCATCATGTCTCATCACTTCAAGTCTCTATCAATATCCCCTATAATGACCCGATCCTGGCTCTTTTCTTCACCGCCTCTATAATAATATTAGGTGTTACTGCTAGGTGTTTACCATGTTTAGTTAAGTAGTCACGGATTTGTATAAATTTAAAGAAGTCCTGTTTAAATAGATTATACTGTTCAGCTAAATCTGTAAAAGAAACCATTATCCCACCGCTGTACAGATCTCCTAGATTCCGAATCCACTTATCATGCCATCTCCCCATCCTTGCATCCCAGAATATAGCAGGGAATAATTCTATGGTGGTTCAAGGTGTATAATAATTTATACGACCAATCGATACCAATCTGCGTATTATCTTCCAGGCTTTATATGCTGTGCTAAAAATGTAAAACCGTCTTAAAGTAGCTAGGTTCATAGAACTTAAATAAAACCCCACTGACCTGAGTCCCCATCAGCATTTGGTATATATTTGGGGCTTCTGCAGGTTGTACTTCTGCTCCAGTCACTAGATACTGCATGTTTTGGAGGAGGCATGCTAAATCATAAAATGTAAAATTCTGTACTGCCCAGCCCCCACGCTCTAATGGAAGCGTCATATACTGCGAAGCCCGGCGAGGTTTCTTCTGCCCCCAGATAAACCCATCAACAAGGGATTGCAACTAACAGTTGAAGGCGTGTTAACTCAAGTGGGACAGTCCTAAAGTAGTACATTGCCTTAGGGAGTATGCACATTTTAAGCTCATTGCACCTCCCTACCATAGGTGGGAGAGGTGTGGCGCCGCGGCCAGGGCGGCTGACGCTGGAATCTGGGGACCTCGGTTCGATCCCCGGCTCCGGCGGCAGGTTAGCCCAGCACCATGTGACTCTGGGCAATAGCTCGCTTAATCTTCCCGAGGGCCCCCCAGCGCCTAGAGACCCTTACGGGTGATTGTGCGCTTTACAAATGTGGACTTTTTTTACCATAGACCGATGCAAGCACTCAACCCGCTCCAATTGTCGCTGTGCCAAAGATGCTGTCTCTGCCCAGTTTACATCCACAACCTCTTGAAGCGACATCCGAATTTTAATACGCAAATATCTAGCTTCTTGCGTTAACCGTGCTTCTCCTAGACAAAGTCCTTCAGTACAGACAATCTGGGTTTTAGATACATTCAACTTGTACCTGGCAACTGCACCATATCTCGGCGTTGGGTTCTCGTTTTCTCTTACCGCTTGCTCTGGATCAGACGACACTACCGCTATATCAGCGTCCACAAGGACATGCACTTGATATTTCCCAAGTGTCAGTGACTGTATTTCATTGGTTGTCTCCAACAGTATTAACAATGGATTAATATAAATAGCAGAGAAGGGGCGAGCACGGACATCCCTGCCTTGTTCACCTAGAGATATTTACGAAGGATGACTCTCTGCCATAGTGCCTATTTTAGCCCTTGGCATTTTATACATTGTATAGATGTGCTATAGCCAGGCCCAAACCCCATGTTATGCATAACGGCCTAGAGAAACTGGCATGATACAAGATCAAACCCTCTTTCAGCATCTAATAAAATTATGCCCATTTGCTTTTGCTGTACACTGGCTTAATCTATAGTTGCAATCACCCTATGTATATGATTGATTGATCGTACTCCGACCCGGTATAAAGCAGTGTTGATACCTGGAGACTAATGGAGATATAACACGAGCCATTCGAGTTGCTAGAATTTTTTAATACAGCTTGCCGTCAGCATTTATTAAAGATATGGGTCTATACGACCCAGGAAGCCTTGCATTTTTCTTTATTTTTAAAAACCACAATATTGGAATCCTCCCAAGACGGTGGTGTATTCCCTAATTGAGCCTCTAAAAAAGTAGCCAACATGTCTTTTATAATAGAAAAGAGTGTCTGGTATATCTCCAGCGGGAGTTTATCCGGTCCTGCCTCTTGCCCCGGGCTAGTGAACCCAATGCCTCCTCCAGTCGAACATTGCAATTGGGGTTTCCAACTCATCTCGTTCTTCTTGCCCGAGCCCAATCAGTTCTAATGTCTGCAAAAACTGCTTTATATTGGCCTGCTGCACTATGTCTTGTGTATAAAGCTCTTGGTAATAAGAGTGGAACTCACCCATTATCCCTTCTATGGTTTCTGCTGCCCCCACTTTCCCATATTCTAATATTGCAATTCTCTGGGAGGCTTGGCTACCCCAAAGCCTTTGAGCTAAGCAGCGACCAGTTGTCTACCCATATTCATACCTTTCCGCTTTGTATATTTTAAATCTCCTAGGGCCAGAAATTGATTAAATCTTAGGGCAAGTGGTGCCATCGCATTGATGATCCCCCCGCAAAAATGGTCCTTTATGTCCTGGGGGTCCATAGATAAGAACACCTGCCAGTGATTGATGGGTGGATATTGTGCAGTGAAAACCAAAGCTCTGCACCTTCAATTTCATCCATAGGGATACATTTGGCCGAGCTGTCATTTTTAATGATCATTGCGATCCCCCCACCCTTCCCGATCGTGCGTCCTTCCTCAAAATAGAGTAGCCTAGAGGTATTGCGGTTGCCAGAGTGGGGTTAGAAGTATTCGCGAGCCAGGTTTCAGTTAAAAATAAAATGTCTGGCCTTGCCTCGGATATCAGGTTGGAGATATGATGGGCATTTTTGTACAGGGATCGTACATTGAACTGGAAGATTCTGATGTCTTCCTGCCTCCTAGCATCTCCTTCCTTCCCATTTTTAGTGGGCCCGGGTTCCTTAGTTGAGTGTGTGGAGCAGGTCCAATTGCACATATTGCACTTAATGGTTCTGTTATCCCCATCAGGCTCTACGCAATTACAACTGTTATAAGGAGGCATATATCTTTTAAGTTCCGCTCCATCATAACTGATCTGTTTCTTGTGATTTATGGGAAAACCGGCAGCGATTCCTGCCCTGTCCGCCTCCGGGATGCTGACAAGCACAGACAGGCTTGCCTTCGGCGCGCCCGCTGCGTGCATCCGCTGCGCGGTCTGATACACATCCGATTTTATCGGGGCCAGGCGCTAAAACGCTAACCTCCCAAACCGGATTTGGGCGTATGCTCCTTCCACACAAACGACGGTGTTGCGGTGGACCGGGGAGACTAGGCAGAACCGGTAAGTTTTCAAATCATGAGTACGTTTTAAAATTATTAAAAGCCCTCAATGCCCATAAGTTTAAAAATTACACAAATCCCAGTTACAACAGAAATAGCAGTGTCAGCAGGTTATGAAAACCGTAACAGCAGCAGTTTGCGCTCCCACCCTTTGCATATGATTCTAATCTTTCCAAATGTGCGTCCACCATATCCCATTAATCCTGGCTTTACAACATGCTGTCTTAGTTTGAGCTTCCTTGGGATTCACATGGTCTCTAACCACTTGTGTAAGTTCCTGCTCTGCAAGCTTTAGCTCTTCTAATAAACCCAACATTTGCTCCTTGTGCTGCCTTTGCTTAGCCTACCCATAGGTAAGTGTTTCCCCCCCTCAACCCGGCTTTCAGAGCATCCCAGACCATTGGTTGAGTAGCCATGCCTCTCTTGCTCTCAAGAAATAATTTAGCCCAGGTTTTAGCATGGCTAATGTAGTCAGAATCACATAGTAACTTCTTGTTAAAAGTAAGATCTATACTCCCTTACAAGACTGAGGCCTGTAAGATCTACTAACACTGGTCCATGATCAGACGTAATTCGAGGCCATACTTGCATCCTTGCACCGACCATAAGTGGATGGGGCAAAAACATAGTCAAGCCGAACAAATTTATTATATGGGTATGAATAAAACATATAACCTGGATCCCCCTAATTCACAACAGCCCAGCCATCTACTAACCCATGATTCTGCAATAGTTGTTGTAGGGCCTTATATACTTTGGGTTTACGCCCATTATACTTCACATATGCAGGGTCCCACATCTAGCCTTCCCCATGAATATTGAAATCCCCAGACAATATCAACGGGGTTCCCCATAACGCAAATTCAGCATTCAAGAATTCCAGGGTCTCGGCCTCATCCAAGTTAGAGCAATATACTGTACACAGAACTAACTTAGTATCACCTATGATGTACTCTGTAATGGCCCACCTCCCCAGATTGTCAACCTTCTCCTTACCCGTACCAGATGTAGGAGAGTAGGGTCTGCTTACTATGGTCACCCCCACTTTTTGCTGTGATTTTCTGGTTTTTCGACTTTAGTGTGGCTGTGGGCCTGCTAATCAGACCCACAGCCCAGCTGTTCTCTCTAAATTGATACCATGTACTTTAGGTACATACCTGATTGGGTATTGGGTCACCTTTGTGTACCATAGATAACCCAGGGCATAGGTGCATCCAAGGCCTACCAGGGGCTGCAGCATGTATTATGCCACCCTTGGCTGGCCATCCAACTGACACCACAGGCTGATCACTCAGCTTGGGTAAGGTGGTGTAATCACCCCTTACTTAGATATAGAATATCTATATCTACCTTATATATAGACACATAGTAACCTATAAGTAACTCCTATGGCAGGCCTTAACAATCCTGTAGGCAGAGCGCTTGGTTTTATGTGAGAGGGTGCCCTAGCATGAGCTGAGCCCCTCTGCAGCTTTCGGAACCATCATTATGTGAAGAAGCAAGGACCCCCTGATTTGGATAAAGTTCCTGGGTCAGGGCAAATAATGTATGTAAAGTAATGTACCCAGGCAAGCCATATAAAGACTGGCACAATTCAATTAGCAAACAGAGCGAGATTAATGATGAAACACTGAATTAGCATGAAAAGTACATTTTAATAAATTTCATAAAAAGTGTCATGAATTAAATCATTGACATATTGATAAAACATGATAAAAACAGTTCCATTAACAGATATGCATTGTTTATACAGTAAAGTGATACAGTGAGGAGATGGTTCCGAAAGACAGGAAACCATCTCCTTATAGCTGTTCTAAGATATAGCCATACCATATACTCTTAAGTGCAGTATAATTCTCTTGGTTAATGCTAACTTTGGTTTGTCTTTATCAAAACATGTCGTGTAAGGTGTCGAACACTTTGGAATACTACCCCCCCTGCCAATTCCAGTGGTGGGGGTAGCATTCCACCCTTCTAGAGGGAAAATACATGTATGTTACTGCTTTACCCGGTTAAAGTTAAACGGAGCCTAAGCATCACAAAATGGATGCTGCTGCCACAGACACGAGTCTGACCTCCTGCTCCTTGGGGAAACTCCAGCGAGGGAGGCCTGGACAATAGGTTTCCTGTCGAGGGAGGTACTAGCACCTCCCCAGACAGCCTGTAGTGTATTGGGGCAGGGTGGGTTGAATGGAAAGATGCTTTTCCAGACACTGCCTGGGGCACACAAGGTGCTCCATACATTGCCCGGTTCAAACCAGTTGCTGGGGCACTGCAGCCCCGCTCTGGCGTTAAACTGGACAAAGGGAAAGGGGTGTAACCACCCCCTTCCCAGGTCCACCCATAGGAGGGACCTAGCAGGTAATCCAGCCCATTTTCTTAGTACAAAGATAGGTGCGGTGTCCCCAGGACTTTAGATTATCCTGGAACGAAATTCTGAAATGAAACTCTTGGACCTTCAACATTCTATTCCGACTAGAAGACTGAAGACATCTCCCTTGTGGTCAAGGAGTGACCACCCTGTGCAAACAGGCACCACCAGTAACTTGCTGGTCTGCTTTGTCGACGCTCCCGACGGATCCCGAAGACTCAGCGACTCAGGAACTGGACTCTGACTTCCCTGACCCACATCCACAGCTAAGCTGAGACCCGTGGCGGACACGAGAGATGTGGGACCGGATACCCTGGACATTTTGCGAACTGCATAGAATCCTGAGGTAACTCGCAATTGTGCTTTGGGGTACGAGAAGCCCCAGACCGAAGCACCATTTGCACCGAAGCTCAGCCCTCCACACTCCACGGGTGCCGCGTGGGGCCTGCTCTTGTATTTCAGTGCAACGTGTCTTCCTGGTTGCTAGCCTGCTGGCTAGTGAGCCCCCTGAAGAAAAACCTTTAAAACCAAACTGCTTTCCTGGTTGCTCCAGATTCCCTGCAAAGGAGAAGCTCCCCGGACCTTGCTGGTCTGACCCCAAGCCAATCTTTACTTCCTGCGTGGATTGCATTTGCCAAGGCTTGTTGGGTCCAATCCGGATACCGACACCGTAGTCAACTAGATCCTTTGTGGGACAGCTCGAATCCAGCTCCTGGTCATCGTCAACACCTCCTGGTCCTCGTGGCTGCAGAGACGAGCTTCACCTGAGATCATCGCGACATCGCCTGGTTCCTTCCTGGTCACTGGCTAGTGACCCAGACTCTGTCTCCTCTGCTTTCAGGTTCTTCGATCCACCCTTGGATCCACCCGGACACTCTTCCTCTGGCTGCCTGCAGCACTTCTTTTGCAGATCTCCATTGAAAGCATCGACTAAACCCGACACCAAAAGGCACCTATGCACCCGGCTTCCCTGGGTGAGGTAACACAAGTACTCCGGTGCTCCCATGGGTCTTGACTCTCGAAGTGTCCTAGTCTAAAGGGGTTTTGACGTAGTCCATCCGGGAGTGCCCTAAAACAGTAAGTTTGTAACTTCTTCGTTCTCCATTATAAGTCAATGGTAACTCGTGACTGTTGAGACACTGCACGAGTCTCCCATTGGTCTCCTACTTCCTAACCTTTGGTTGTTTAGTGTAGCCCCAGCGATCCCCTAGGCCTATTCACTATTCCTGAAGTGTTTCTTATACCACTTAGTATATGGTTTGTGAGGCCCCTAGGGCATAACTGTATTTGTGCAACTTATCATATGCTAATTGAGTAACTTGTGATGTACTTCGATCTCTGACCTCATAAAGAGTGCAGAGGGGTTGTATGGTGTCCTTTCATTTGGTATTCTCTGAAGTCTTAGCCTATGACTGCCGGTTCATGCTACCACTAGGATAGCTTGTCTAGAAGGTTGACTTTACAACCACCATGAATTGGATGTATGACGGAACAACGCGTACCGTTACAACGCGTCCCTTTACGACGCAGTTTTAACAACGCAAGTCGTTACAATGACTTCCTTTGGTGGGGCGCTGATAGTGAATAGTTTAATTTACTATTCCAACACCAGTCCCCGTGGATAGTAGAGAAGGTGTTGGATAGTGAATTAAATTTCCCCTATCCTAGAGCGCCCTCCAGCGAAAGTCGTAACGACTTTCATTGTTACGACTTTCGTTGTTAAAACTGCGTCGTAACGATACCGCGTTGTAGCGGTTCCGTTGTAAAGTATGTTTCCCACCATCAATAAGGGTCGTTTAGACTGGTGCAAGGTGCCCACTAGAATAGTGGACATCATATGCCAGGCTAACTTCTCACACCAGAGATTCCACGTCATGCTACAATTGCCACTCCCCTATTCAGAACTGTCTGGATGCTGTAATAACCGTATACCCCAAGTCAGATAGTATACTCCTATTAGACCAAGGAACATGTCTCTTGCAAACACAATGTCTGGATTTATTAACTTTAACTCAGCAGCAACATGCTTCCTTTTAAGAGCATTGTTTAATCCACCTACATTGAATTGTGCATATTCGCAGGTGCCTATCACCCCTCCTATCTACCATTAATGCCGTCATACCTCACTGACATAAATCTATCTACATAAGTCGCATCGTACCAACAGCACATGTTATGAACTGATTTTTCCACCTTTACCTGCCACCCCCTTCCTCCCAAGTGACCCCCCTATAATGCCCCACCACCTACCCCAAAAGACCCCCCACCTCCTGTGACTCTCCCCCACAATAGAGGCCTTAGGGCCAATCGTCATTGTGATGCTCGGCAAATAGCTCACGTGGTGCTCACCTTTTCCCTAAATATCATTAAATGTGCAGATGAACTATCACACCCTAATATATTCCTTTTTCCATCCCATCAGATTTGACTACAGTAATGTCAAACATATATTTTCTAAGCATCATTCCTAATCATCCCAAAGATGCTAAATATTCTTTAGCAGTGACCGCAGAGGTGAAAAAGCGCACCTGGCCCTTATTAACAACCTTTAAAGTAGCTGGCTGTAGTAAGAACACTTGTAGCCCTTTTACTTGGAATGGATGTATCAATGGAAGCATCTGCCATCTCTTTTCCACTGTAGCGTGGCAATAATCCGGTCTAACAAAGTATTGTCCCTTTCGCAGTTCTCTTATCGGGTCTCGGCAGATCATAGATTGCTGGTCTGGCCAGGAAGTTATTTGAAGAAATCAAGATCGCCCGTGGTTGCTGCGCCGACTGTCCATTTCTTACCACCCGTTGCCGAAAAGGAAATCTGTGCACACGTATTTTCTGAGACCATTTCCATTCTTTAAGTTCAGGGAGCGCTTCATCAAACATTTCATGTTTGCCTCTCCAAGCCTTCTGTTATGCCCAGTATACGAAGATTGTTACGATGCAGTCGATTTTCCATGTCAACCAGCTTATTATGCACATCCTCTTTATTAGCCTGCATATCTTCAACTAGGTCCTTTTGTACAACCATCTGGTCTTCTAACGATGAGATACGGGTCTCAGCCTCAGCCATTTGTTCGGTAAAGTCATTGCACGTTTTGGCGAGTCTCCTTACAGTATTCTGTAACTTCCTACAGGCGATGTGCGTCTTAGAATTCTCTGCCTGAGTTTCCTTCCTTTGGTCGGAAATACATTTATAAATTGCTTCAAGTGACATTTGACCTTGTATTTCATCTGGCAAACCCCCAGTTGCCTCATCAAAAAGATCCAATTCCTCTGGCGTCTTTTCTCCAATGGAGAGGTCCCATTCAGGTGCCTCCACCATTGTCAGCAGCACCGTCCACCTTGGCTGCCTTCTGTACTGTGAGTTTCCATTGTTGCAGACCCCGAGGAGAGTTCTCGAGACATTGCCCATATTTATGGGGGAACTGCTAGGAGACCCGTCTGTATTTGAATATAGTCATCTTCGCCTTCTGACACATCTGAGGGTTCAGACATAGAATAGAATTCACTTTTGTTAGAATTGGGGGTCTCTGGTTGGCACAGGTATGCACTTGTGACAAGCAGGGACCCTCCCCTCTAGTCAGGGTAAGGGATTCACTCCTCAGAATAACCTCCTGCTCACCCTTTAGGTTGCGTGGCGTGAGCAGACAAGGCTAATCCTCAGGGCGCTAAGTCAGTTAAGCATTTATGGCCACATACAGTAATATCAAAGACCCACCACAAATGGACACAAGGCTGTATTTAGGAAAATACGTGTACTTTATATAAAAATAAGTTGCTATGCAGTTTTATCACAAGACCATAATAACTGAGGCCACAGTACTTTGGAGTCAGGAGAGTTCTTGAAAAGATCTTAAAAATACTTAATTCACGAGTTCTTTAGCGTTCCATAAACAGAGTGAACTGTGCGTCCTGTGCGCTTCGCGCCGGTGGTGTGATCCGCTTAGATTGTTAAAACAACATGGAAAACAAACGTTGCGGACCCAGGATCCGATGCGAACCCTTGATCGAGTTCGCGTGGCACAGTACCTTGCTCGTGGAGTCCGAGGCGTTACAGATGCGGTCACTGGTGAGGGCGGACCCGGGACGGGGCCGGCAGTTCTCCTCGTAGTTGTCTGGCTCGGAGACCCCTCAAGGTGCGAGGCGGATGAGCGGGACGGTGAGGAGAGGTGCGGGCGGTCTGGAGTGATGTGCCGCTCACGGGACGAGGCGTTGTTCAGTCCTACGGGGCGTACTCTTTGCGTACGCTTAGGAATTTGCGGCGTACCTTCGGGTTCACGGCGTACGAGCCGTACTTCAGTACGGGTTTCAGGGACCGTACCTGTGGGTCTGTGGGGGTGTTGCGTTCCCGGGCAGGCAGGCGCATCACGGGGCCTCTGGTACGGGACGTACTAGAGGCTCGCAGGAGGTACGGCACGGACCTTTGAATGCAGATGGGCGGGGCGGCCGAGTACGTGTCAACGTACGGGCCGTCCGGGGCTATCAAATGCGCTCCGTGCAGAATCTGGCGGGAGGGGCTGAGGTGCGCACAGCGCGCTCCTTTGCAGGCGAGGTGACAGGGGAGCTGGCGGCCTGGCACAGCGTGGAGAGAGCGGCTCGAACTCGAGCGGGGCTCTCAGCAGGCAGGGACGGCCAGGCTCTGGGCTGTCACGACCTTAGGAGGGGGCGAGGGCACCAGAAATGGCTCCGGCGAGGGAAGAGAACGCAAGGGCCCAACAGCAGACGGGCACAGGCAGTATTGAGCCCAATGGTCCCGGGGCTCAAGTCAGGGGGCAAGCTCTGGTTCAAGCCCTTGGAGATCAGTTTTAGGCCCAAGTCTTCAAAGTCCTTTCTGGTCTTTTCCTCTCCTTCCTTCAGCAAGGCATCAACTGCAGGCCAGTCCCCCAGGTCAGGGACAGTCTTCCTCCTTCAGCTTCTCCTGGTCCTTCTAGTTGGGCAGAGGTTCTTCGTGGTCAAAACAGGATCTAATGTTTAGGAGCAGGGCTCCTACTTTTATCCACAGTTTCTTTTGTCTGTACAGGCCAGGGCGCCTGAGCCTGGTTCAGCCCGGATTTGGAGCACTTTGTTTTGGAGACTCTTGCTGTTTCTTTCAGGGTGCAGAGCAGAGACAACAGACGCTCCGCAGGAGGTGGAGCCAGCATTGTGGTGGCAGAGCACAGCCCTATTCAGAGTCAAGAGGCACTCCTCCCACCTATCCTGGGGGTAATCCCTCTATTCACCACCTGGCAGCCCAGACTGTCTCCTGGAATCCCCCAGCCCTGTCACTCACAGAAACCAGACAGCAGATCTACATCTTAGCAGAGGCGGGCTGAAATGGTGAGGCAAGCAAATTTCTAACTTTCTAAAAGTAGCATTCGCAAACACAGGATATTAATATAAACTTTACTAAAAGAAGTATTGTATTATTCTGAGTTCAGGCATACTAAACTTGACTTTCTACCATGTTCACTGAGCCTGCTGGGATTATAGTGTAATGATTCCAGCAGCCCATTCTGGCCTATGAGAACAGGTAGCCTTACAATGGTTGTTAGAAATGGGATTTCTGGTTGGCTGAGACTTGCGCCAAAGCCAGGCAGAAACCACCACTCTAGTTAGGGCAAGGAAGTTACACTCCAAAGATAACCCCTGCTCACCCCCTTGGCAACGTGACAAGTGCAATAAGGCTGATCCCCAGGGCAATGTAAGTTAAGTATTTTCGCACGCACCCACCAGCAACACCATCCCAGGCCCCCCAAAAAAGGAACTCCACATAAGGTTATATAAAAATAGCCTTTGTATTAGAACACATCATAATCATAATCACAGGATGTACATTGTGCCATAAGCACAGGCAGAATTTACAGGGGATTATATACATGGGACAGGGCCACATGGACCACTGTCAGGAATAAGCACTTTTAGAACTAGCACTCAGAAAATAGAACAAGCAGAGCTTCACACATGATGCATAAGAACACATTCAGCGGTGTAGGGAAGACACATGATGCATAACACATTCAGCGGTGTAGGTAAGACACATGATGCATAAAACACATTCAGCGGTGTAGGGGAGACACATGACACATAAAACACATTCAGCGGTGTAGGTAAAACACATGATGGATAAAACACATTCAGCGGTGTAGGGAAGACACATGATGCATAAAACTCATTCAGCAGTGTAGGTAAAAAACATGATGCATAAAACACATTCAGCGATCTAGGGAAGACACATGATGCATAAAACACATTCAGCGGTGTAGTACAGGGTGCGAAGAACATTCTACACATAGTACATTTCCTAGCAAGCACAGAAATCACATTTAGCACAGAAATCACATCTAGCACAGTAATCACATCTAGCACATAACTCACATGAAAGTCCAGGATGCGCCAGAACCTAAATGTAGCAGCTGCCCACTACTTGCTGGGCAGCTGAGGGACAAGAACAGGGCCTAAACCCTGCAGCTGGCACTAAGTGCTGCGCAGCAGGGGAAGGCCAAGGTAGGGATGAAAGAGTGCGACTCACTCCTGAGTCAAAGTACATATCCCTAGGGAGGGAAAAACCTAAACCGTGCAGCTGCCCACTACTTGCTGGGCAGCTGGAGACAAAACTGCGACAGGGCTCTCACTAGCCCTTAGGGACAAAACTGCGCAAGGGTTGGAGCCCTCTAGGCTCTAAGAACACATATTGCGCAAAAGGTGAAGCCATGTAGGCTCTGCACACACTGTGTGCCTGGGAGAACTCTGGCTCCTGCAGGAAAGGAAAGGCCCCCTATCGATGGAGCCACAGGGCTCAGCACGGGCTCCTCGGGCCCCTGAAATCAATATTGGCAGACTGGGGCGGCCTGCTGCCATCCGGGGCCACCCTGAAGGCATCTCTGCGCTGCGGAGCTCGTGGACTCCAAAAGTCGTTATGTCCCCATGCAGGTGGAGCCTTTCAGGCTCTAAACAAATGGTACCAAACGCTGTGGGAGCGGCCTGCGGCAAGCCGGGGCCGCTCTACCACTGGAAATGCCCCCGCACCTGTGGAGCCTCTCGGACTCTCGACACCGCACCGGCAGGAGGGGCGGGCACCGGCAATGTGCCCCGATGCACCCCCTCCACAACACTGAACACTGGGCCCTACTCACCTGTTCCTCTTGGGGCTGGGTGCGGCGTTCTCCTCTCGGCGCTCTGGACCACTTCCCCCGGGGCTCCCTCCATCGCATGGGAGCCCTGCACCACTCGCGCTGCTTCCTCCTCTCTGCTGGCGGCCCCGGGGCTCTCCACAGCTCACGGAGCCCCGGGCCGCGGGAGGATCTCGTTTCTTCTCTCGGGGCTCGAGGAGGCGGGGTGGGCTCCCGACCTCCTCTCTCTTCTTCCGGGCTTACTCCGGACTTCCGTCGGGCGCCCCCGCCCACAACCAGGCGGGCCGCGGACGCGGCTGTGATTCTCTCGTGGGCAAGAGTAGGCACCCTCGTAATTAAAAAGTAAATAGCGGGGTGAGTACCCGCTTTGGGGCACATCAAAACGGCGTGGGCACCTGTAATAATTAAAAATGCAGATAAAGACCAGGGTGGGCACCTGCGCACTTGGGGCACACAAAGGGCAGGAGCGCTTCCCTCCGAGGGAAAACGACAGCGCATTGCCCAGCGATGAAAAGATAACGCGCTCTCAAGGCACTGGGGGCACAGGAAGGGAGGACCCCTAAAGAAGGGCCCCCTTGGCAACATCCAAAAAGAAGGAAATGGGTCCCAGAGGTCCAGGACATAAAAGGTGGAGCACAGCAGCTCCCAGAAAAGGAAATTCCTCCAGGCATCCAGGGGCTGGGCAGGGCCCAGGGAGGCAAGCCTTCCCCTGGGCCCCAGCAGCAGCACGCCTGTGGTTGTTTCAAGTTGGCAAACAAGAACATTTTACATGAGGTGTCAGCCTCTTTTTATACACAAAATTCCTTTGTCTAAAGGTGCAGGCAAGGGGCGAACCAGATACAACTGGTTACTGAGCACTTTGTTTTGCTCACCCCCTCTCTCTATTCACAGGATGGGTCAGGGACATCAGACACACCACAGGGGGTGGAGCCAGCATTGTGGGGGGAAAGCCCAGCCCTATTCAGGTCCCAGGTGCACTCCTCCCCAGCCATCAACATGCAGATCTCCCATTCACCACCGGGGCAGCCCCATCCTGACTCCAGGAGCCTGGCACACCAGCCAGCTCCAGCCAATCACAAGCCAGCACATTCACTGCACAGACAGGCCAACTTCTAGAAGTGGCACTTCCACACTAGACACAATAATGCCGCACACATCATCGCGCAGCATTTAATCACACGACTCCGCACATACCAAACTCGCACCTGCACTCCCCACACATCAGGAATTACCAGGGACACACACATTCCCCATGCATTCCTATGGGAGGGCAGGCCAATCTCAACACACGCACGCACTTTACCCTGGGACACAGTGGTAAAGTGAGCAGAAACCAAAGATCACCATCACCAGGTCACCATTAAAAAGCAAAAAAAGTTTAGGGGTGAACCTGCTAGAAGGGCCAAGTCCAACAATAGTGAAACTAAAATGGCTGTAATTCACTATTAGGACATGCCACACACAGGGCTTGTCCTACCTTATGCTTACAATGCACCCTGCCCTTGGGCCTACCTTAGGGGTGACTCGCATGAAGTAAAGGGAAGGTTTAGAGGCTGGCAAGTGGGTGCACTTGCCAAGCCAGCATGACAGTACCAGACTGCACGCAGGTTCCGCAATGGCAGACCTTATACACATTTTACTAGGCCGCTTCTGTGGGTGGCACAACCAGCGCTGCAGGCCCACTAGCAGCATTTAGACTTACAAGCCCTGGCACTCCTGGTGCACTTTACTGGGGTCTGATAGTAAACCAAATAAGAGAATCATGGAAGTCAATCAATATACACATTTTATACAGGGAGAGCATATGCACTTTAGCACTGGTCAGCAGTTGTTAAGGGGCCAGAGTCATTATACCAACGAAAACAGGTCAGAGAATATTGAAGGAAGACAAAGTTCAGGGATGACCCTGCAGAAAGGGCAAAGTCCAACAACTTTCCTTGCTACTAGTAGCTCCGTTCCCTTCATTAGATATTACAATGTCTCGCTCTGTTAAGGGTTTGCTAGAAGCTGGAGCATTAGTCTGAAGCTGCATAATAGCTGCTGGAGCCAATGGGGTTTCTCCAGAGGTCCCGACAACCGACAGTCCGCCGACGCCACCGCCTTCAGCTGCAGAAACTAGGGGCGTTTCCAAGGTAGTTGGCGATGATACAGCTAATTTCTTGCTGACAGCCCCTTGAATAATCTGTGGAATCTTGGGGGGGCTGGGGGCTGGTGGGAGAAGTTAGCCAGGCATATGATCACTCTTCTAGTGGGCACCTTGCACCAGTCTAATTGACCCTTATTGATGGTGGTTATAAAGTCAACCTTATAGACAAGCTATCCTAGCAGTAGCATGGACCAGCAGTCATAGGCTAAGACTTCAGAGAGCATGTGAAGCAAGCTGTTTTACCAATTATAATCCCTTGAGTACCAAATGAAAGGACACCACACAAGGTATATATCAAATATATATGTATTTATTTCTAACACAACCCCTCTGCACTTTTTGAGGTCAGAGGTCAAAGTACATCACAAGTTACTCAATCAGCATACGATAAGTTGCACATATACAGTTATGCCCTAGGGGCCTCACAAACCATATACTAAGGAAGTGGTATAAGAACCACGTGAGTTAGACAGCAGGCCTAGGCCCTGTAGAATCGCTGGGACTACACTAAACAACCAAAGGTTAGGAAGTAGGAGGACCAAGGGAGATGCGTGCAGTGTCTAAACACAGTCGCCAGTTACCATTGACTTATAATGGGAAACTAAGAAGTTACAAAGTTACTGTTTAAGGACACTTCCGGATGGACTAGGATTGAACCCTTTTAAACTAGGACACTTTGTGAGTCAAGCCCCACGGGCGCACCGGAGTACTCGTGTTACCTCACCCAGGGAAGCCGGGTGCATAGGTGTCTTTTCGTGTCTGGTTTCGTCGTCGTTTTCAATGGAGACCTGCAAAGAAGTGCTGCAGGCGACCAAAGGAAAAGTGTTCAGGTGGATCCAAGGGTGGATCAGAGATGTGAAGAACCTGAAAGTAGAGGGGACAGTCTGGGTCACTAGCCAGTGACCAGGAAGGAACCAGGCGATGTTGCATGCTTGAAGGTGAGTTTGTCTCTTCAGCCACGAGGTCCAGGAGGCATCAATGATGACCAGGCGCTGGATTCGAGCTGTCCCACAAAGGATCTAGTTGACTGCGGTGTCGCTATCTGGATTGGACCCAACAAGCCTTGGCAACCGCAACCCATGCAGGATGTCTCGATTGGCTCTGTTGCAGACCAGCTAGGTCTGGGGTGCTTCTCCTTTGAAGGGAAGCTGGAGCATGCCTGGAGCAACCAGGAAAGTAGTTTAGTTCAAAAGAAAAGTCTTCAGGGGGCTCACTAGCCAACGGGCAAGGAACCTGGAAGATTAGTCAAGCTAAAATGCAAGAGCAGGCCCCATGCGGCACTCGTGGAGGGCTGAGCTTCAAAGCAAATGGTGCTCGGGTCTGGGGCTTCTCATACACCGAGGCACAACTGCAAGTGTACCTCGGTAGTTGAGCAATTAGCAAAATTCAGGATGTCAAGGGTGTCTGGTCCCACGTCTCTCGTGTCCGCCACGGGTCTCAGCTTAGCGGTGGATGTGGAGTTAGGGAAGTCTGAGAGTACAGTTCCTGTGTCGCTGAGTCTTCGGGTTCCGGCGGGAGCGTCGACAAAGCAGACCGGCAAGTTACTGGTGGTGCCTGTTTGCACAGGCTGGTCACTCCTTGACCACAAGGGAGATGTCTTCCGCCTTCTAG
This sequence comes from Lissotriton helveticus, assembly GCF_964261635.1. NCBI lineage: Eukaryota > Metazoa > Chordata > Amphibia > Caudata > Salamandridae > Lissotriton > Lissotriton helveticus. Next base: position 1,219,586,015 of record NC_136071.1, on the reverse strand, counting down.
TCAGAATAGAATGTCGAAGGTCCAAGAGTTCTGTATCAAATTTCCTTTCCAGGATAATCTAAAGTCCTGGTGACACAGCTCCTATACTTATACTAAGCTAAGGGGCTGGATTACCTGCCTAGGTTCCTCCAATGGGTGAACCAGAGAAGGGGGTGGTTACACCCCTTTCCATTTGTCCAGTTTCGCACCAGAGATGGGTCTGGAGTGCCCAAGCAACTGGTTTGAACCGGGCTATGCGTGGAGCACCTTGTGTGCCCCAGGCAATGTCTAGATGCATTCACTGAATGCAGCCCTCCCTGCTCCAATACACAAAACCCCTGTCTGGGGAGGTGCTGGCACCTCCCTGGACAGGAAACCTATTGTCCAGGCCGCCCTTGCTGGAGTTTCCCCCAGCACCAGGTGGTCAGACTCGTGTCTGTGGCAGCAGCATCCATTTTGTGATGCTGAGGCTCTGTTTAACTTTAACCGGGTAAAGCAGTAACTAGACGTCTTCTCCCTCTAGAAGGGTGAAATACTACCCCCGCCACCAGAATTAGCAAGGGGGGGTAGTATTCCAAAGTGTTTGACACCTTACACGACATGTTTTGATAAAGCCAAACCAAAGTTAGCATTAACCACGAGGATAATGGATTTAAGAGTATATGGTATGGCTATATCATAGAACAGCTATAAGGAGATGGTTCTGAAAGCCGCAGAGGGGCTCAGCTCTTGCTAGGGCACCCTCTCACATAAAACCAAGCACTCTGTCTCCAGGATTGTCGAGGCCTACCATAGGAGTAATTTATATGTGTATATGTGTCTATATGTATATATAGATATAGGTATACTATATCTAAGTAAGGGGTGATTACACCACCTTACCCAAGCTGAGTGATCAGCCTGTGGTGTAAGTTTGGAGGGCCAGCCAGGGGTGGCGTAATACATGCTGCAGCCCCTGGTAGGCCTTGGATGCACCTATGCCCTGGGTACCTATGGTACACTATACAGGGGCTCACAGAGGTGACCCAATACCCAATCTGGTATGTACCTACAGTACATGGTATCATTTTAGAGAGAGAACAGCTGGGCTGTGGGTCTGATTAGCAGGCCCACAGCCGCACTAAAGTTGAAAAACCAGAGAATCACAGCAAAAAGTGGGGGTGACCATTGGAAGCAGACCCTACTCTCCTACACCTGGTAGAGCTCTTCCCTTGTATAATAGTCTCCAACTGCATTACCCCTGTTTCTTTGGGCCTTTCCCAGCGAGCGCTGCCCTGGTACCAGCCGGCGCTTCCATATTGCCCCTTGTCTTGCTACCGTGAGTCGTTTTTGGAGGCATGTTTAATTACTACACACCCCACAACTGCCAATAAATTATGCTGGTGCTCCACTACACCCAAGTAATTGCCCAGGGACTCACGGTGCAAGATAAGTCTTATTTTCTCAAAGTGGAGAAGTGCAAGGGGAGAGTGAAGTCATTGCCTTCTATCACTCTTTACGGCAGTCTTTAAACAGATCACCTTTCTACAAACAGCGTAATGTCTTTTTTACAGTTTGGCAGCCCCCACACACTCACCGGAATCTTTCCCTGTCTTCTTTGTTTTTTTAAGTTTATTTTGTTGAAGTTTGATTTTAAAGCACCTGTGTAATCACCAAAAGAACACGGCACAGAGAAAAACACATTCAGGAGCAGTCAAGGCAAGAATGAAGGTTGATAAGTGTCGAGTGCAGAGAGAATGGTGTGAGTCCTCTCTGTGGAAGACTGAAGGTTGATAAGTGTCGAGGGCAGAGAGAATGGTGTGAGTCCTTTCTGTACAAGAATGAAGGTTGATGAGTGTCGAGTGCAGAGAATGGTGTGAGTCCTCTCTGTGGAAGACTGAAGGTTGATAAGTGTTGAGTGCAGAGAGAATGGTGTGAGTCCTCTCTGTACAAGAATGAAGGTTGATAAGTGTCTGTGCAGAGAGAATGGTGTGAGTCCTCTCTGTACAAGAATGAAGGTTGATCTGCTGTTCATTGACTTTATTTTGCAGTAATTCAGGGTTCTTGAAATTGATTTAAACTGTAGTTTTTCTCCCATCAGCTGCATATCTATATATGTACATTATGGGTGCTATAGTCAACCGGATATTCACTGCATACTCTCGCTGGTTTTTGGATTAATGCTATCTCCTGACCTGTCATGTATACTCCCTCCTCCCCCTAAACCCTACCCCTCCCGGCTCTACTCTTCTCCACTTCCCTGCTGACCTTTACCCTCTCTCGTCCTGGCCCTTAGCCCCCACCCTGTCTATCTGTCTATTTACCCTAGTCAATTTGAGACCTAGCTATTTTGTCTGATGCCCGATGGAGCTACCTGGTTTAGCTATAGCGGAGACAGATCGGGGATTTCCCTCCTTGGACGTCACCTACCCAGTCGGTCTTTAGACAGACTTCCTTGCGTCTCTCTTGTCGTCTCTTCCCACATCCTCCCTCTATCTATGTCTTTCCTTCCCTCCTCTCTCTAAGTATTGAGACTGAACTATTTTATCTGATGCCCTATGGAGCTACATGGCTTAGCTATAGGGGAGATGGACCGTGGATTCCCTCCTTGGCACTGGCGTAACGAAAATTAAGGGGGCCTCCCTGCACCGTGCGAAGAGGGCCCCCCCCGGCTCAATTAGGAGCTTCCTGGCCAGAGTGCAGTGCCGAGGGGGCCCCTTGCAGCTAAGGGCCCCCCTCACTGCAGGGTCTGCGGGGGCCTGTGTTACGCCCCTGCTCCTTGGTCGTCACCTACCCAGTCGGTCGTTAGACAGACTTCCTCTTGTCTCTCCTTGTTGTCTTTTCTCTTTTTCCTCCCTTTCCCACCTCCCCCGCCCCCTCCAATGCTTTTCCCTCTCCTTTCCCTCCTCTCCTAATGTATTGCCTATTTTTGATGTATTGTGTAATTGTTGATCTTGTCTGATACATTGTTGATCCTCCTGTATAGTGCTGATACCTTGGGGTCTTGCCAACCTCACTTTCCCTCCTCCCCCCACTACTTTCTCGCTCCTCTCTCTCCTCCCCTAATGTATTGCTGACTGTTTTATATAATGTTTACTTGTTTGATCTTTTCCTATATATTGTTGAACCACATTGTTGCACTTCCTTTCATCTCTCCTGCAGTCTCCTGCCGCATCCTCCCTCTATTTATGTCTCTCCCTCCTCTCTCAATGTATTGAGACTGAACTATTTTGTCTGACGCCCAATGGAGCTACTTAGTTTATCTATAGGGGAGATGGGCCATGGATTCCCTCCTTGGTCGTCACCTACCCAGTCGGTCTTTAGACAGACTTCTTTTCGTCTCTCCTCATTGTCTCATCCCTAGCTCCTATCCCCTCTCCCCCGAATTCCCTCCCCATGCCTGCTACTCTGCCTACCCCCTGTCCTTTGTGCCCTTGGACTAAGCACTCCTTCTCCCCTTGTTGGGGAAAGATCCAATATTTATACTCTGGAGTCTCAGCGAACCCGCTGAGTGAGTCCACTGCGCCAAGGGAGCCACTCACACTTGAGGTATGGTATGGCACCCCTTGCCAAAGCACTCCCGCTCCCCTTTCTGGGGAAGGATCCAGTATGTAGGCCTTGGAGTCTCAGAGACCTCTCTGAGAGAGTCCACTGCGCAAAGGGAGCCTCCCGCAATAGTGATAGAGAAGGGATACCACTTCCCCTGGGATCACAGCTTACTGGACTTTGGACGTTGCCTTGACTCGTCTACCGGTTTGTATACCCGTCACCCTTCCCATCCTCTTCCCATGCTGTGTCTCTCACCCTACCCTCCTCTTTCCTGCCTTCATTATCTGTCTACTTCCCCTGCTCCAACCCCCCCTCCCCTGAATCTCTCACCTTGCCTGCTTTTCCCCTTACTTATTTGTGCTTATTGTTTATCTCGACCTTACCAGTAACTGTGGCCATGCTCTAAGAACTATGTAACCTTTGTTATGATGTAATCTGTAACTATGATCTGATGCACATGTAAAGCGCTCTGATACCTCCGGGTCTAGCCAGCAGTATATATAACTCTTGAAAATAATATATATGTTTTTTAAAATGAGTGCAGAGTGAAAGTACTTCATTGCATGGGGATTGATGTGAGTTCGGTGCAGAATGAAAACTGTGAGTACAGGGTGAGATGTTGCCCTGTTTAAGGTGAAATGTGTGCAAGTTACTTCCTGGCTGCTTTCAAAGACGGGGTAGGGTTATACCTGGGTTTGCGGACAGTTGAAATGAAGCAGATGGAACTTTACCCCTTCCAAGATCAGCGTCTCGACCATAGCTGCGATCATGCAGAAACTATTGCATAGATTGAAATATGGAGTGGAAGTGTGTCGCGGTGTTCACCGAGGGTAAAAGCCTGTCCTCCAGAGAGGAGGCATTATGTGCTCTTTTTCCATGAGGGAGCCCACCAGGGTCTGCTTAAAAGGGTCCCCCGTGTGAACATATGCAGAGATTGAACCTGTATGAAATCTTCCAAGTAGACCACACAAGATACCCAAAGATTTACAAAAACAGAGGGGTTAAGATATAGAAATCGCATCCTTCACTCCTAGTGATTTCAGTGCAAAATGCGTGACTATCCTGTAGGAATGCAATTATAATTCAAAGTAACTAATGTGCAGTCTATTAACTAATCAGTATCTGATACTGTTGGTAGAACTATTAACCTTTCTATTCTTTTCAATGCAGGTGGAATCAACAAAGCCATGGCGCGTGGGTATACATCAGAAACTTCCTGGAGGCCTGCAAGCGTCTACAGCGCTGCCTGTGGGAGGACGAGCTGCCCGCCAAGGGCAACGAGGAGGCGGAGTGAGAGGCCTTGAGGCGCTGCGCTGCTGAGCTCCTTGAGGGTGTCTGTGGCATGCCTGCCCGCGAGAGCCCCGGACGGTGGCCCGCCTGCTTGTGTACTGCTGCGGCCTGCTGCCCCGGCTGCGCTGGAGGCGCTGGCGGGAGGCTGCTGGAGCCTGGACTCCAGGCACTTCCTGAAGGTGGTGAGCCTGGTGCAGCGGGCCGTTCTCCGAGCAGAACATGGCGGCCCTACTGGCCAACGAGGGTGGCCTCAGCCTCGCCCTCTTCCAGGATGTCAAGGGCCTTCTGCGTTGCTGGCACTCTGACTGCCTGTGGCTGGAGCACAGCAACCAGGCCTGGTTCAGCGCAGCGGCTGACCCGTAACTGGCCGTGATGGACCCAGAAGCAGAAGGGCAGTGTGTGGACCTGCCAATCAGAGAAAGGACAACCAAACTGGGCTTCTACTTCAACCTCTAGAGGAACCCTGAGGACATGCAAGCCCGGCAGGGACAAGCTGCAGGCCATCCTGGGCGCCGAGCAGGTTAGCGCGCCCGGGGGCTTCACCACCTTGGAGGAGGGCCATACCTGCTACCAGGTGGTCTTCGACACCCGCGACCAGGGGGCTGGGGGCCCGGAGGAGATGGAGAAGCTGTTAAGAAAACACAGCACCAGGAAGCAGGTCATCAATGCTTAAGAAGACTCATGGAGGCTGCCCCCAGGGAGGTGGGGGTCTGCATTATAGATGTCCACCCTGACTATTGATCCATGCACGTGAAAATAAATGTCTTTACTGCACCTCCAGATGCGTCAGCAGTCTGTTTAGATAGCCACCTTTATTGATTTGATTTTTAAAGTGTTCTGTAGTGCCAAGGGCTCAGTCACGCCAGGAGCAGGGCTGGAGGTTTACAGGTAAGAGCCAGGTGGGCCTTTTTAAAATTGTAGATGCCCCATTCCCAGTCTCTGCACCAATCAACGGGGCTGAGGCGCACCAAAAACCTGCTACACAACCAATGAACGACCCCGAGGAGCTCACGCAGATGTTTACGGGAGTCAAGAGAAAGGCGGAGAGTGACTCAGAGCGTGCACCTGGCCATTGGGGACGGCAGCGGCGAGGTAGGATACTACATGGAGATAAAAAAAAACAGAAGCAAAAAGCACTGCTGGTGGTCCGCGAGAAGCTCAGTTCCATCCTCAGTGCGTGGGCCGTCAGTAGCCCGGGGGGCTTCAGCCCCACCCATGAAACCAGTCTGCTACCACCTGGTCTTCTACTCCGCTAACAAGCTGGGCCAGGGCACTGGTGCCATGCAGACCTGGACAAGGTCCTGCGGATGAACAGCACCTTAAAGCAGGAGGTAGACTTCTACGAGGAGGTGTGGGGGCTGCTTAAGATTGAGGTGGGGGCATGCATGATGGAGGTCAGGTTTCCTGTTAGACCTGGCACCTTGGCGTGAGTCTCCCATCCACTTTTTTGCTGATGTGCCTCAGATGTTTTGCTGGTGTTCGCTGCTCAGGGCACTGCGCCATGGCCAATCCGTGCCGCAGTGCAAATGCTCCCAATATAAAGTGTACCTGTAATTGAGCTCCATGATTGGCTCATTGGATAGTCCCCAGTAAAGTGCACCAGGAGTGCCAGGGCTTGTAAATACCAATACTGCTAGTGGACCTGCACTGCTGGTTGCGCCACCCACAGAAGCCGTTTAAAATGTATCTAAAGTCTACCATTGCAAGACCTGCGTGCAGTACACCTATTTGCCAGTCCCTAAACCTTCCCTTAACTTCATATTAGTCACCCCTATGGTAGGCCCAAAGGCAGGGTGCATTGTAAGCATAAGGTAGAACAAACCCTGATGTGTGTGGCATGTCCTAATAGTGAATTACAGCCAATTTCGTTTTTCACTGTTGTAAGGCTATCTGTTCTCATAGGCCAGAATGGGCGGCTGGAATTATTACACTCTATAATCCCAGCAGGCTCAGGGAACATGGTAGAAAGTCAAGTTTAGTATGCCTGAACTCAGAATAACAAAATACTTCTTTTAGTAAAGTTTATTTTAATATCCTGTGTTTGCAAATGCTACTTTTAGAAAGTTAGCATTTGCTTGCCTAACCATTGCAGCCCGCCTCTGCCAGGATGTGTATCTGCTGTCTGGGTTGTGTGAGTGACAGGGCTGGGGATGACAGGTGGTGAATAGGGGGATTACACCAGAGTAGGTGGTGGAGTGTCCCTTAACTCTGAATAGGGCTGTGCTCTGCCACCACAATTCTGGCTCCGCCCCCTGGGAGCGACTGATGACTCTGCCCTGCACCTGGTCCAGGAAGAGGGAAGACTGTCAACAGAGTACTCCTGGACTGTACTTGTCCTCACAATGCTGGCTCCACCTCCTGCGGAGAGTCTGCTGCCCTGCCCCACACACTGAAAGCAGACACCTGTTTTGGCAAAACAAAGTGCTCAGAGACTGACTGGATTAGGCAAAGCCCCCCCTGGCCTGCAAGAACAAAAGAAATGTCCTATAAAAGTAGGAGCCCTGCTCCTAACAAATCAGATCCTGTTTGCGCTAAGACTAGGCGTGCGTGACCACCCGGTCAATGGCAGCCAGTAGGGGTGCTCAAGAGATCCTGGAGCCTGAAGGAGAGGCCCAGGACCCGGCCTTAGAGAAGGCACAGGGGGCCCCTAAAGTTCCCACGGTCCAGGAGGAGGCAGACCTTGAGGGGGATGCCCTGGAGCCTACAGGGGAACAGATTGCGAACTGGGAGACCTGAGCTGACCCATTGGCAGCAAGGAGGACCCTCCAGGGAAGAATTCTGCAAGGAGCAGAAAGAATGCCCTTCTCTCAGGGGTATGCGGCAGCAGGCTGCAGACCAGGCCAATGATGTTCAGTCTGGAACACATTGTGTACTGAGAGAATGACCTCCAATATTCTGAGCCTAAGGTTGCTGAACCTGGGTCAGCCCGTGCGCTGGTGGTACCCCAGAAGTTCAGAGCCTTCCTACTAGGGCTGGCTCATGATGTGCCTTTAGCAGGACATTTGGGGATGGACATGACCTATGACATGCTTGTCACCCACTTTTATTGGCCCCAAATGCACAGAAACTCAGATGCTCACAGTAGGACCTGTCAGACTTGCCAGGCAAGTGGTAAGAGCGGAGGGAGGCATAAGGCTCCTCTGCAGCACTTTCCCGTGGTCAGTACTCCATTCCAGCGAGTGGGTATTGACATTGTTAGGCCTCTGGACCCCAAGACAGCCATGGGCAACAGGTTCATCCTGGTCTTGGTGGACCATGCCACCCGGTACCCTGAAGCCATCCCTCTGAGGACAGTGATGGCCCCTGTGGTGGGACGGGCACTGATGGGAATTTTCTCAGGAGTGGGATTCCCTCTAGAGGTGGTGAGTGACAGGGGCACCAATTTCATATTCAAGTATATGAAATCCCTTTGGCAAGAGTGTGGTGTAACCTACAAGTTCACCACCCCTTACCATCCCCAAGGAAATGGGTTGGTTGAGAGATTCAACCGAACCCTAAAAGGCATGATCATGGGCCTGGAAGGTCCGATGAGGCGTAAGTGGGACGTCCTCTTGCCATGCCTTCTCTTTGCATACCGTGAGGTGCCACGAAAGTCTCTAGGGTTCAGCCCCTTTGAACTGCTGTATGGTCACCCAGTGAGAGGACCTCTGAGTTTGGTAAAGGAAGGCTGGGAGCAATCTCCCAGGAAACCTCCCCAGAATGTATACAGTTACACGCTGGCCTTCAGAAACCAGACCAGGTGATTCAGGCAACTTGCTGAGGCAAATCTGGAAGCCAGCCAGGAAGAGATGAAGCGGTGGTACGACCAGAATGCCACTCTGGTGGAGCTTCAACCTGGACAAAAGGTGTGGGTCTTGGCCCCAGTGGAGCCTTGTGCACTTCAGGATAAGTGGACAGGTCCATTTGAGGTTGTGGAGCGCAAGAGTCCTGTCACCTTCTTGGTGGACTTGCAGTCTCCCAGGAACCCTTTGAGGGTCCTACATGTTAACCGCTTTAAGCCCCACTTGGAGAGGTCCGAAGTGGGCATGCTCTTGGCAACTGATGATGGAATGGAGGAGGAGACTGAGCCTCTTCCTGACCTCTTGGTAGCCTCTGAGAAGGATGGGTCAGTGGATGGAGTTAACCTCTTACCCACCCTGACGCCTGAACAACAGGATGACTGCCGCCAATTGCTGGGGCAGTTTCCAGATCTGTTCTCCCTGGTGCCTGGTGTCACAGATTGGTGCGTCCAGGATGTGGACACAGGAGACAGCTTACCTGTGAGGCACAAGGCCTACAGGGTAACTGACATGGTCAGAGCCTGCATCAAGGAGGAGGTCTCCAAAATGCTTGCTCTTAGAGTGGTTGAGTCCTCCAACAGTCCTTGGGCCAGCCTGGTGGTCTTGGTCCCAAAGGCTACCGTGCCAGGAGCCACACCTGAACTCCGGTTCTGTGTGGATTACCGAGGACTCAATTCAGTCACCAAGACTGATGCGCACCCTATCCCCAGAGCTGATGAGCTCATTGATCGGCTAGGGGCTGCCCGGTTCCTCGGCACATTTGATTTAACGTCTGGGTACTGGCAGATCGCCTTGACTGATGCGGCAAAAGAGGTCAGCATTCTTCACACCAGATGGGCATTTCCAGTTCCTGGTCATGACATTTGGGATGAAGAATGCCCCTGCTACCTTCCAGAGATTGGTCAACCAGGTGTTGGCGAGGCTGGCTGAGTTGAGCGCCGCCTACCTGGATGACATCGCAGTGATCAGCAGCACCTGGGAAGAACACCTGCCACACCTCTGGGAAGTGTTGATGGCACTGCGCAAGGCAGGCCTCCACGATCCAGGCAAGCAAGTGCCAGATCGGGCAGGGCTCAGTGGTGTACTTGGGACACCAAGTGGGGAGTGGCAAGGAGGCACCCTTGCAGCCCAAGATTGAAACCATCCTGGCTTGGGAACCCCCCAAGACCCAGACTGCAGTGAGCCTTCCTGGGGCTCACTGGGTACTACAGTAGGTTTTTCAAGGGGTATGGCACCATTGTTGCCCCCTTGACCGAGCTGACTTCTAAGAAGCAGCCCAGGAATGTGATCTGGACCGACACCTGTCAGGAAGCTTTTGACACCCTGAAAACTGCCATGTGCACGGCACCCGTGCTCCTGGCCCCTGATTTCTCCAAGAAATTTCTAGTGCAAACAGAAGCTTCAGAGCATGGTGTAGGGGCTGTTCTCTCACAAGTGACTGAGGAGGGCTGGGACCAACCTGTGGCCTTCATCAGTAGGAGGTTACTTCCACGGGAACAGAAGTGGAGTGCAATAGAGCGAGAAGCTTTTGCTGTGGTCTGGGCATTGAAGAAGCGAAGACCCTACTTGTTTGGGTCTCACTTCCGGTTTCAGACAGACCACAGGCCCCTCAGATGGTTGATGCAAATGAGGGGTGAGAACCCAAAACTGTTGAGGTGGTCAATCTCCCTACAGGGTATGGACTTCATGGTGGAACACCGCCCTGGCACAGATCACGCCAATGCCGACGGTCTGTCCAGGTTTTTCCGCCTTAGTGATGAGGAACTCCCTGGGGAAGGGTAGTTCTCCCCACATTTCAGCTGGAGGGGACACGTGTTAGACCTGGCACCTTGGCGTCAGTCTCCCTTCCACTTTTTTGCTGATGTGCCTCAGATGTTTTGCTGGTGTTCGCTGCTCAGGGCACAGCGCCACGGCCAATCCGTGCCGCAGTGCAAGTGCTCCTATTATAAAGTGTACCTGTAATTGATCTCCATGATTGGCTCATTGGATTTACTGTCAGTCCCCAGTAAAGTGCACCAGGAGTGCCAGGGCTTGTAAATACAAATACTGCTAGTGGGCCTGCAGCGCTGGTTGCGCCACCCACAGAAGCAGCCTTTTAAAATATATCTAAGGTCTACCATTGCAAGACCTGCGTGCAGTCTGGTACTGTCATGCTAACTGCGCAAGTGCACACACTTGCCAGCCCCTAAACCTTTGCTTTACTTCATGTGAGTCACCCCTATGGTAGGCCCAAGGGCAGGGTGCATTGTAAGCATAAGGTGGGACAAGCCCTGATGTATGTGACATGCCCTAATATTGAATTACAGCCAATTTTGTTATTCACTATTGTAAGGCTACCTGTTCTCATAGGCCAGAATGGGCTGCTGGAATTATTACACCCTATAATCCCAGCAGGCTCAGGGAACATGGTAGAAAGTCAAGATTAGTATGCCTGAACTCAGAATAATAAAATACTTATTTTAGTAAAGTTTATTTTAAATGTATTGTATTTATATAGCGCACTTCTACCCAGAGGCCTCGTAGCGCTGTATTCATACCGCTGTGGAACCCTTCCTGGCTTTCCTGTGAAATGTCCACTCCTGGACACCCCCAAGGTGAAGCCAGGCATCCAAGCGCTGCTGGGGCCGTTGTGGAGATTAAGCAAGCTATTGCCCAGAGTCACAGAGTGGGACCCATGATTAGACTAGGCACCGAGGCGAGAATTATCAGGTCCGGTGAAATTGAGTCCAAGAGCCGCCGAGGCAGGAATTGAACCCTGGTCCCAGGCCTGACCTCTGCATCAGGGCCTGCCGCTCTAACCATTGAGCCACGCTTCTCTCCTGTGTTTGCAAATGCTACTTTTAGAAAGTTAGCATTTGCTTGCCTACTCATTTCAGCCCGCCTCTGCCAGGATGTGTATCTGCTGTCTGGGTTGTGTGAGTGACAGGGCTGGGGATGACAGGTGGTGAATAGGGGGATTACACCAGAGTAGGTGGTGGGAGTGCCCCTGGACTCTGAATAGGGCTGTGCTCTGCCACAACAATGCTGGCGCCGCCCCCTGGGAGCGACTGATGACTCTGCCCTGCACCTGGTCCAGGAAGAGGGAAGACTGTCAACAGAGTACTCCTGGACTGTACTTGTCCTCACAATGCTGGCTCCACCTCCTGCGGAGCGTCTGCTGCCCTGCACCACACACTGAAAGCAGAGACCTGTTTTGGCAAAACAAAGTGCTCAGAGACTGACTGGATTAGGAAAAGGACCCCCTGGCCTGCAAGAACAAAAGAAATGTCCTATAAAATTAGGAGCCCTGCTCCTAACAAATTAGATCCTGTTTGCACTAAGAAGAAACTCTGCCTGAAGAGAAGGACCTGGGAAAGCTACAAGGAGGACTACTGTCTCTAACCCTGAGAGACTGACCTGTGGTGGGTGCCTTGCTGCAGAAGGAGAGAAAAACAAAGACTACAGAGGCTTTACTTTTATTTCAACTTGTGCCAAACTTCTATAAAGATCTCCAAGGGCTTGCTGGTGAACTTGCCCCCTGAACAGCGCCCCCAGGAACATTGGGCGCTACCCCCCAAAAGGAAGAATCTGCTGCTTGAAGTGGTTTGACCCCCCATTGCTGATTCAGGGAAGCGGAGTGCATGAGGAAGCCTCCCCGCACATTCCACGAAGCAGGGCGTCTCCCGTCCACTGAGCACGCGACCTCTGCTTGGCCACACCACAGGAGCAAAGTAAAGCCCAGCCACACTGGGCCGAGCACCGTCCACTGTGGGGAAAGCTGAGCAGTGTTCTGCAACGTAAGGAGGACCTGTCCGGTCAAAGCACCATGAGCTGCTGGCCTCCACGCCGTAGCCCGTAAAGTAACGATGGACCCCTGCCCCGCCTCGACCTCCCCGCCGAGATCGCACTGAAGGAAGAAGCGCCCCGCTGCTGTGAAGTGTGCAGCTCCGGAGCGTCCAGCAGGAGAGTACGTCCCGTTGTGTTCAACCCGTACTCCTCCCCGCACCACCTGCAGCCGCTCCCCCTCCTGGGTAGAAGCATACGCTGCAGGTACGTCTGTTCTGCCCCCACAATGCACCGTCACCTGAGGAGCCCGCGCCTGCATTAGCCTCGAGCCGTAGCTCACATCGCCCCCAGAAGACATCGTGACCGGACTGACCCTCGCCGCCGTCCGCCTCGAACCCCCATCAAGACGAAAAGGTATCGTGGTTCGCCGCGCAATAAATTGTGCGCTTGTGGCCCGGCTGCTGAAACGCCTCGTGTGGTTCAAACTGCCCAGTACGCTGAGATCGCGCAGTACGAGCCGCACAAGCTGGGTACAGCGCGTACCACTGTTTGACATTGCCAAGAGAACCTATGCGCCCATTAATGCGAGTCTCCTGAGGCTGGTACGCCTCGCACTCCACTTTAAACCTGTGCGCCCCGTACTGCGGCTCTCCTGAGGCTGGTACACCTCGCACTCCACTTTAAACTTGATCCCAACGTACTGCGGCTCTCCTGAGGCTGATACGCCTCGTATTCCTGGGTTTACAGTGACCGCACGTACGCCGGCTCACGCGAGATGCGTGAGGTTTAGTGGGGCACCTCCTTCCAAGCCGAACGACTCGTACAGGAGTGCTATTTATTTATTTTTATTTATTTAGCACATTTGTAGAGCGCTCTGTTACCCGGAGGTGTCCTGGCGCTGGTATGACAGAGCTAGGGTGAGTGAGTAGGATTACTGGGTGAAGAGCCAGGTCTTAAGTCCTCTTCTAAAAGCCATCAGGTCCTGAGATTGTCTGAGCGCAAGTGGGAGTTTGTTCCAGGCCTCTGCCGCCCCAAGGGAGAAGCTCCTGCCTCCCCAGCGAGCTCTTTTAATTCTGGGGACCGTAACCAGAGCCAATTCTCCTGACCTCAGGGTTCGTGCTGGTTTGTGCCAGCGGAATAGAAGTTTCATGTATCTAGGGCCCTTATCATGAAGGGCTTTAAAGACCATGCATAGTGCCTTGAAGGCAATTCTCTTACGAATTGGCAGCCAGTGTAGAGCCACCAAATCCTGCGTTACCGATGCAAATTTGGGAGTGTCGGTGATCAGGCGGGCGGCTGCATTTTGCAATAGTTGAAGTTTATGGAGTACACTCTGCTGGGCATTTAACATCAGGCTGTTACAATAGTCCAGGCGTGAGAGCACTAGACCTGTAACAATAGTTTTCCTGTGTTCCTTCTCCAAATACGGGAGAATTTTCCTGATGGTTTTGAGGGTATAATGCAGAGAGGAAGAGAGTGCATTAATCTGGGGTTTAAAGGACAAGGAGCTGTCCACCAGTCTGCCCAGGTTTTTTACTTTGTCCACCGGTGCGGGGAGGGGTCCCATTTTGTCTGGCCACCATCTCGGGGACCAGAAGTTCTCCCTAGCTCCAAAGAGCAGAACCTCTGTCTTCGAGGAATTCAGTTTAAGGCAGCTTCGTGCCATCCAGCAGCCCACTTCGTGCATACAGTTTTTGAATCTGTCCGCGGTGTTATCAATATTGCCGGGTAAGAGAGACACCACAATCTGTGTGTCGTCCGCATAGGCCGTGAGGTGAAAACCGAACGATCGAATCACCGGGGCAAGGGTCGACACATAAACATTAAAAAGGGTGGGGCTAAGCGAAGATCCCTGGGGGACTCCACAGGGCAATACAAATGAATGCGATTCATGGTCTCCGAGGGCCACTGACTGGGTTCTATCGGACAGGAAGGCCTGTAAGATTTTTAGTGCCTTTCCCTGAATTCCACAGGCCCTCAACCGGTCCACCAACAAGTTGTGGTGGACCGTGTCGAAGGCCGCGGAAAGATCCAGCAGAATAAGGGCCGCTCTACCTCCTGCATCCATCACCTGCCTGCTGTCTTCCATTGATTTGATCAGGGCGGATTCCGTGCTGTGTTCCGCGCGAAAGCCGTGTTGGGAAGGGTCAAGATGATCCCGTTTTTAAAAAGGCGCTTAGTTGTGCATTTAGGCTACCTTCCATAATTTTGGCAGGGAGGGGGAGTCGGGCGATCGGTCGATAGTTATTCATCTCAGTGATGTCTAAGTTTTTTTTTTTTTAGCAGGGGCAGGATCGAGGCTCGCTTCCATCTGGAAGGGTATTCCCCTTTCTCCAGCATCTGATTAAAAAGGGGGGTGAGTCCCGTGGCAATGGCATCTGGGGCTAGTTTGGCTATTGCAGTGGGACAGGGATCATGAGGGGAGCCTGATTTGATTTTTAGTATGCGCCTCACTACTTCCTTTTCCATGATGGGCTGAAAATGTTGAAGAGTTACCAAAGCACACAGAGGCGCTAAGGAGCACCATACCTTCAAGGAAGTGGGCAGAAGGCCCCAAATATTGCTATAAAGAACTGTGGCACTCCTTTTTAAAGGATTGGGACAATATTTACAAGTTACTGGAATCCTGCAAAGTCATAAGTCTGTATTGGAAGCCTGCTTGAGAATTTCTATTTTCTACCTTGAGGGTGATCAGGGGTTATTTATTGGGAGTAGTCCTTTGCCCTGACTTTAGAGGAGAGGGTCCCTGCTTGTCGCAAGTACATACCTGCGCCAACCAGAGACCCCCAATTCTAACATTTCCCTTTTAAGGAACCTTCTACAAATAAATATACAATAAAACCTTTACACATTATGCCTCATCAACAGACTTGTATTTGCATGTCTCCCACAAGCTGTCATAAAGAAAAGCAGATTAATTGAGGGTTACACCTTGCACAATCAGGGTAAAACACTTGCAAAGTGACCACTTTTGTTCCTTTTTAAAAGGGATGTTTGGGAGAAGCTCCATCTTTTTTTATACTATGACAGTTTTGTCTAATGTATTTACTTGCAAATGTTCCTCTTGTGTTGGCTTTGATTGATTTAGGATATGTGAACCAGCTACAATTGTGGGGAATGCATGAAATCATTTGTTCAGGACCCTGTAGACAAGGCTCCATCATACCACCGCACCTGGCACCTGAGCTCCTGAACCCTGGGTGCGCTCCCATCAGACCACACCTGGCACCTGAGCTCCTGAACGCTTCTGCGCACTCCCCTCAGACCACAACTCGCCCCTGAACCCTAGGATGCGCTCCCATCAGACCATGCCTCGCCCCTGGCACCTGAGCTCCTGAACGCTTCTGCGCACTCCCCTCAGACCACAACTCGCCCCTGAACCCTAGGATGCGCTCCCATCAGACCACGCCTCTGCCGCCGCAGCTGCCCCTGGCACCTGAACCGTTGGGTGTGCTCCCATCAAACCACACTTCGCCCCTGAACCCTTGTGTGCGCTTCCATCAGACCACACTTACCTTGAACCCTTGGGTGTGCTCCCATCAGACGACACCTTGCTCCTGAACACTTGGGTGCGCTCCTGTTGGAAATGGGACTCCCCGTTGGCTGAGGTTTGCACCAAAGCCAAGTAGTAACCCCACTCCCACGTAAAAGAGGGGAGGTACCCTCCCCAAAATAACGCCTGCTCCCCTTGTAGTGCTGAAGCCCGGGCAGACAGGCTTACCTCTGAGATAGCGTGCCAAGCATTTATGACCCTGTACAGTGATAGCAGAGACCCACTACAGACGGACGCTACACAGATGTCAGGTAAAAATATCTGATTCTTTATATAAACTTGTCACAAGATCAATAATGATAATAGTCCACCGCATTACTTTAAAACGAGGCTTAGGTGACTTCTTACACAGGCTGAGGCTGGAAAAGTTCAGTTCATTTTTAGGTAAGTTCTTTAATCAGCGCCCCTTCTACTCTCAGGGTTCCAGGCAAACGCGGACTAGCAAGGCGAGCTGGGCTCCCAAAGCGAAGACTAACTGGTCCCATTGAGGTGAGACCTAGCTTTGTCAGTCCCAGTTGCAGAGCAGTCCCAGGGTGACACGTGGGGGCCCTGATGCAGTCCCTCTCAGGTAGACACCAGGAAAGTGGGGGTGTAGGCATGGACCCTGTCAGCTGAGGCGGTGTACCCGAAGGCAGGGATGCGCGCAGGCTGGTGTGGGTGGCCAGTACGAGGCATACAGGCCAATCTGGTGCAACTAACACGTCGCTGCGGGTCCGGGGCATGTGAGGAGTACTAGGCGTACTTGGGTGTCCAGCTGCTGATGTGCTGCGATGCGCGCCGGCTGGTGCATGGGGGGGGGAGTACGAGGCGTACTCTACGTTGATGGAGGTCACAAATAAAATGCGCACCGGCGGGTGCATGTGGGGAGTACGAGGCGTACTCTACGTTGATACTTGCGATTCGCTGAGGAAGACGGGCTTGAGCCGCGACCAAGTCAGCAGGGCTCTTGAAGTTGCATGGACATGGAGCCGCGACGAGGTCAGCAGGGCTCTTGAAGTTGCATGAACATGGAGCCGCGACGAGGTCAGCAGGGCTCTTGAAGTTGCGTGGACATGGAGCCGCGATGAGGTCAGCAGGGCTCTTGAAGTTGCGTCGACATGGAGCCACGATGAGGTCAGCAGTGCTCTGGAAGTGGTGTGGACATGGAGCCGCGACGAGGTCAGCAGGGCTCGTGAGGTTGCGTAGTCTGGAGGCGCGACGAGGTCAGCAGGGCTCTTTGGGTGGTGAAGGCTTGGAGCCGCGATGAGGTCAGCAGGGCTCTTGAAGGAGTTGCATTGTTGGGAGCCGCGACGAGGTCAGCAGGGCTCTTGAAGGAGTTGCGTAGTCGGGAGCCGCAACGAGGTCAGCAGGGCTCGGGAAGAAGTTGCGTTCTGCGCTTCCAGTCTGCCGGGGACGAGGGGTCACTGAAAAGTACTCCAGCGGTGGCTGGCACTCCAAACCCCAGCAAGGGGTTCCAGGGGAAGGCAGGAAGGTGAAGTCTACTGCCCCTGAGACTTCAGTCAGGGGGCCTGCTCAGTTCCAGGCCCTTGGAGATCTTCCTTTTCTTACATCTTCAAGTAAAAGTCTTTTTCTTTAAAGTTTTTTCCTGCTGCAGTCTCGCTTGCGTCTTGAGTTTGTCCAAAGGTAGTCTGCCCCTCTAGTGTGAGGGTCTTTCCTTTATCCCCCGAAATGTCTTTGAGGTCTTTGATGTAGGCAGGGAGTTCCCCTCCCCAGATCCTGGTTGTGGGTGTCTCCCGTCATGGGACACCTCATTCTTTGAAGCTGGAAGGCAGGGTCGTCAGCCGCCCAGCCGGAAGCGGTGTCGGCATTGTGAAGAGCAGGACACAGCCCCGAAACCACTCCTCCCCCTAATCTACATGGCTGTCAGCTAACACCAGTTGCTGGAGTTTCCCCAGGCCCTGTCCCTATCTCCAGACGGGGAATACACATTCCAAAAGTAGCACACCGCAAGATTGGAAGAGGAAACAGTCACTCCCTAGACGTATTTCAAAACCTAGAATTTAGAAAGCATCCTTCCTAAGGAAGGTATTATTAAATTCGGAGCTCAGGGATGCTAGTTTTATATTTTTAACATGTTCCCCGGGTCAGATAGGTCATCCGATGGAATAATCAAACCTGCCCATTCTGGTCGAGGGGAGGCAGGTATCCTTACAGTAAAAACAAAAATGGCTGTCCCTCATTACTAGGTCATGCCACACACATCAGGGCATGACCTACCTTCAGCTGACAATGCACCCTGCCCACAGGCCGACCATAGGGGTGTCTGATATGTAGCAAAGGAACCCAAATAGGTTAGAGGAAAGGGTAAATGTCTCTCAAAGTTTAGGGGTTAGCCTTTAACAAGAGGGCCAGGTCCAACACAACCCCCTTCCAGCCAAGCGCAGGGGAGAACAATCACTACCAGGATGAGCTTCCCTGTGGTGGGCGATAGTACATGGAGCCTGGCCCACAGCAGCCTACTCCAGTCCTAGGCACAATGAAAACAGTATTCTCACTTGGTGACACCATCTGCGTAGCACATAATCCCGGTTTGCTCAGAGGGGTGTCCCACCACACCAACAGTACACACACAGCTAATACAGGGGCGTGGCCTAGTCCACCCCCTGTCAACCAAGACAACCAACTACTGGGGCCACTGACAGCTGAAAGCCAGGCCTCCCACCTGCTAGACTTCTCTACTGCTGGGGGTGTCGGAGAGTGGGGGGCAGTAGCCCGAGGTGCTTGGCACCTCCTTTCCACTCCCCCTCCTGTTTGGTCAGGTATGACCACCTGACACCAACCGACCAGCCCTAGGCCCTTACCCAGCTGCCGGCTAGGGGACTGAGGTGGGCGGTCCCACACCCTGGTTCCCTCCTCTAGGGGGTTCGGCCTCCTCCTACCGGGAGAGAGGCCCCAGCACACAATTCACTCATCCGTCCAGTACTTTCCTCTTGCAATTGAACCATTAACCTGGGGTCCAAACCCCCAGGTGCAACCAGAGGCGAGGCCTCCCTCCCTCTGCACCCCCTTCCAGATGTTTGCACTCCCCCCAACTGGAGTGGTACTGCCCGACACCAGACCTACGGGAGCCCAACGTACTGGTGCTCCACATCCTCTTACTACAGGGGGATCCCCCCCAAACGCCTCTCCAGGTCTTCTGGGACCTAAAAAAAGATTTTCTTCTACTGGGGGCTCTCTGAGGACAGATAACTCGTTTTTTGACAGGTGTTGACATAGCTCTGGGAAAAAGTACTTAAACTTGGTTCTCTAACATCTAAATCAGGTTTTCCCCCCTAGGCTACCCTTCACCCAATCTGACAGTGTTTCACATACAGACGGCCCACCATTCTCCTGATACTGGCTGGACAGTCCCGGGCTGTCCTTTAACCCACACTCGTCTGGGCTGGCATTGCTTTCTGGCCCCAGTCTCGTAACCATGGGTGAACCCCTCTCCCTGGACCCCTCTTATGGAGTCAGTAGAGCGCCCTCATCACTTCAACCACAAACCCCTGGGTCAGCCCCTGAATCCCTTCCAAGTACCCGGAGTCCCACGGAAGCTATCTCGCCCCCTCGTTTCCCCTTTTGGGTGTCACGCCCCTCCCTCAAGTGGGGTGGCCTATCTCTTGGGGTGTGTACTACACTCCCTGCCTTATTTGCTTCAGAGTGGTGGCCTTTATCAGGTCTGGGCTCCACTTCTAATTCAGTACTGAAAAAAAATCGCAGACACCAGTTGGGCTGAATCCTTCCTCCAGTTTGGCATCTAGGAATACAGTTTTACAGCCACCAGCCGGGTCGTACTTCAGTACAAATTTAGCACAAAAAGACGAATTTCCGCTGCTACCAGCTGGGCTGGACTCCTCTTCCAGCTCAGCACTTGCCATTGAATCTTGGTTGCTGCCAGCTGAGGTGTACATCCTTTTAACCTCAGTGCCGGAAAATGAATCATCGCGGCTGTCAGCTGAGGCATACCAACTCTCCTCCTCAGTATTTAAAAATGCACACTCTGCTTCCCACTCAGCACAAAAATGGGACGCTTCGCTGCCACCAGTTGAGCTGGGTTCAGTCTCCCCCTCAGCAGAGCGCCTTGGTTGCTCCCAGTCAAGTTCTTTCATTTTTAGCTTGTGCTCTATTCTCATCTGCTCTTGTCTCCTTTTAGATTCTTCCCTCTGTAATTCGAGGCGGGCTTCAATTTCCATCCATAGTTTTGCCATTGCTATCTCATGCGCTTTGCCTCGTTCCCTGTCCTCTCGCTCCTCTGGGGACATGTCTCGGACTGGAGACATACTGATGCTTGGTGGGGAAGAATCCCTCCTTCCCTCTAAGCCCAGGCGCCCATCTAAATTCTTGGAAATGGGGCTTTGTAACCCTCCTTTCCTATAATTCAACATGCTAGATGGTAGGGATTCTGCGTCACTCCTGGTCAATGAAAATTGGAGGTTCCTAAGTGTTAGAAATGGGATCCCCGGCTGGCCAAGGCTCGCGCCATAGTCAGTCAGAGACCACCACTCTAAGTCAGGGCAAGGGAGTTACACACCAAGATAACCCCTGCTCACCCCCTTGGTAACGTGACACGAGCAGTAAGGCTAAACTCGGAGGCAATGTGAGTTAAGCATTTGCGCGTGCACCGAGCAACAACACCCAAGGCCCACCACAAAGGGAACTCCACACAAGGTTATATATAAAAGTAGCCTTTGTATTGTACCAAACACATTAGATAAAAACACACACTTTACAATGTGCCAACAGGCATGGGCAGAATTTACAGGGGATATATGTACAGAACAGGGCCACATGGACCACTGTCAGGAATAGGCACTTTTAGCACTAGAATACTTGTTAGAATTAGCACTTAGGACATAGAATATAAAATCACTGTAGCACAAAATAGAGAATAGAGCACACAACCAGTAATCACTGGTAACAGGCAAGTACCACCTACGCAACCCTAACCACCTTAGGAGAATGTCACGCAGGGAACCAGGACCTCACTAGTACACCTATACTAGAAGAACAACCACCTAAGTATCACAATACATGTAGGGGTACAAGCATGAACACATTACACATGATGCATGACAACACATTCAGAGGTGTAGGGAAAAGCACATGACGCATAAAAACACATTCAGAGGTGCAGCAAAGAACAATTGCGCAGGAATCACCTTAGGCCACAACCAGTGACTGTCCCAAATGTCAGGGGCCTAAACGGAGCAGCTGCCCACTAAGTGTTGGGCAGCTGTAGAGATGATGTGGCCAACACGTGGGAGCCTCGCAGACTCTGGCCACCCAAAAACACTTGTGTCCCCATGAGCCTTGCTGGGCTCGAGAAACAACACTGTGGGCTGGGAGCCTCTGGGCTCTTAGAAAGAATGCCCTGCGAGCCTCGTGGGCTCTAGATAAGTAAAATGCCGCCTTTGTTGGAGTCCCCCTCTCTGGGGACTCAAAATTATAATGCCGCCAAGAGCCTCTCTGGCTCTAAACAATAATGCCCTCTGAGCTGGAGTCCCTCGCTGGGGACTCTAAATAACCAACAGGTGCCCGGAGCCTTGGAGCCTCGTGGGCTCTGCACCACTCAGGAAAATGCCCCCTGTGAGATCGCGCTACTGGGGGGGGGGGCGCGGACACCGGCAATGTGTCCCGATGCCCCCCTCTCTTCTCCTCTTCGAAATCACCCGCAGTTACTGGCTCGCTGCTCTCTCCCTCGGGACTGCGGGGCTCACCTGCGAGACTCTGCTGGCTTCCCTAGACCGGGGGAAGCGGGGGAAGGCGTCGGCTGATCTCCTCTTCTCCGGGGCCTTCTTTCTCGATGCAGGAGCGCGGGGTGGGCTCCCTTCCGCTTCCTGTCTGGCCGGCAGTACTTCCGGGTCGCGCTACCGAGGGCAGCCAATGGCAGCGCGGCCCTTGGTAGGGAGGCGGACCTAGCACCTTCCTGCGATCCCCGGGCCGGTAGCAGTGATCCCTTGACCACGGGGCAAAAACTAAGGGTAGGCACCCTCAGAGATTACCATAAACCAACGGGGTAGCACCCGAAATAATTAACTATAAAGTCCCTGGCAGCGCAAAATGCAGGGTGGTCATCTGCCTGGAACATAAAGCACTTCCAAGCGCTAGGGGGATAATTACAGTGCTCCCAAGCGCTATAGGCCAAAAATGTCTCCAGAAAGTCCTTGAGGAGGTGGGGGGGGGCAAGGCTGGGCCCAGAGCCAGCTCACAGGGTCCTCCTAGGCAGGGAGGCAATCCCCAGTGGTGGTCCTCCTGGTGCCCAGCAGCAGCAGACCCCCCACCCCCCAGGAAAAGGATACAGGAAGAGAACATTTTGTAAGAGCCTCTTTTTATACAGTAAATCCCTTTGTCTCAGGGTGTAGGGTGGGGGAGAAACCAGTCGCAGCTGGTTTTGGAGCACTCTGGATGTGCTCAGCCACCCTCCCTATTCACTAGTTAGGCTATGGTCGTTGGACGCACCACAGGGGGCGCATTGTGTGGGGAAAGCCCAGCCCTATTCAGGTCCCAAGTGTACTCCTCCGTCACATCACTCATGCTAATCTCAACACTCACCACCGGGGCAGACCCATCATGACTCATGGAGCCAGGCTCACCAGCCAGCTCCAGCCAATCACAAGCCAGACACCAATTACACCAACATGCCAACTTCTAGAAGTGGCACTTCCACACTAGACACAATCACGCCGCATACATCATTGCGCAGCATTTAACCACACGAGTCCGCACATACCAAACTTGAGCCTGCACACCTCACGCATCAGGAACTACCAGGGACACAGGCATTCCCTATGCATTCCTATGGGAGGGCAGGCCTATCTCACCACACGCACTCAGAGTGCGCACGCACTTTCCACTGGGACACAGTGAAAGTGCGCAGAAACCAAAAATCACCATCCCCAGGTCACATATAAAAAGCAAAAAGTTCAGGGGTGAACCTGCCAGAAGGGCCAAGTCCAACACAACCCCATTCCAGCCAAAACGCAGGGTAGACCAATCACCACCGTGATGGGCTTCCCTGCTTGGGGCGATAGAACACGGACGCTGGCCCACAACTGCAGGGACACCCTCCTGTTCTACGCCACGGTGAACCCAGTGGGTTCCTTCCAGAAACACTATCTGGAACAACTGGGCTACCCCACTGGTACTCCCAAGCTGTCCGTGGCCAAGACCAAGCCCTGAGCCACCCACGTGCCACTGGTCCTTGCCTATTCACAGTGTGGGTGGTAGTAACCCCTGGCACATAGTAGCCATGCTCCACTCTTCCTGTCTGTTAGACAGGTCTAGACTGCCACTGGTTCTCCAGCCAAGGGTCTACACCCTCAGGCGGACCAGGAGTCTCAGGGGAGGCTTTCCTCCCCCTACCTCTCCGTCTAGGGTTCCTCCTCCTCCTGCGAGGGGTACCCCTAGAACGCCATTCTCCCAACCTAGGGTTTAACCCCTGAGGTTGCACCGGGGTCAGAGGCAGGCTTTACCACCCTCTGCACCCCCTTCCAGCGTTCTGCACCCTCCAAGCTGGAGCGGTACCCCTGGAAGATGAACCGGTCAGGACGCTGGTCGCAGACGTCCTACCCTTCAGGTCAGGCGGATCCTGAACCTGGCCTTCCAACCTCTGGTCTAGAACCTTTGGAGGAATAACTGCCTGGCACTCCAGGACTTCTGGGGGACTCGCAGCCCATCCCCCTGAGGCTGACACATGACCCATATGTCGTGTAACTGTCTGTCTGGTGCAGATCCCCTGTCCATCTGACAGTGCGCAAAGATCCCCCAGAACAGAAGTGGTGTCACCCTGGTCACTACACGTGAACCTAGCTCAACTGGGTAGTCCCTGACCCACTGGTTCTTCCACTGGGCAACTCATCCCCCAATCACTCCTCACTTCGGACTCCTGTGCCCTCCCAACTGGAGTGACACTGCCGGACACTGGAACCCCTGGAGCTCTAGTTACAGATGCTCCAGGTTCCCTAGACACTAGGAGATCCTCCTCAAATGGACTAACAGGACAGCCTAGGTCCCCAACCTGGTGTTCCCTACAGAAACCATCCAAGTCCTGAGGCAGGGCTTCGGGCGTCTGGGGAACCTCGGTCTCCCCCTCACTCCTGCTCCACTGAGCCAGGCAGTGAGCCCCTACACCCTCCTCGCTATCCTGGGACCTAGCTGGGCTACACTGAGCCTCTTCCACCACGCTGGGCTGGAAGATACCTGAACCACTACTTTCGGAATCACTCACTAATGACTCCTCAGAACCTCTAGCACTGTCCCAGCGATCTGCTTCAACTGCAAGCTCACAAGCCTCAGACAATCCACACCCCAACAGGTGTTGGCACAACCCTGGCAAACAACAACTGAGCACCTTCTCTTTGAGAACCATATTAAGCAGTTTGTCAAAATCAGAGTCAGTTTGAACCTCTACCCAAGCCCACAGTGCTCCACAACATTCATCCCCAAACTCCTCCCAAGACTGGTGAGACAGTTTCTTACTGTCCCTGAACATCAACCTTAACTCCTTGTTAGAAATGGGATCCCTGGCTGGCCAGGGCTTGCGCCAAAGTCAGTCAGAGACCACCACTCTAAGTCAGGGCAAGGGAGTTACACGCCAAGATAAACCCTGCTCACCCCCTTGGTAACGTGACACGAGCAGTGAGGCTAAACTCAGAGGCAATGTAGGTTAAGTGTTTGCGCGCGCACCCAGCAACAACACCCAAGGCCCACCACAAAGGAAACTCTACACAAGGTTATGATTAACAATAGCCTTTGTATTACACCAAAACACATTAGATAAAAACACACACTTTACAATGTGCCAATAGGCATGGGCAGAATTTACAGGGGATATGTACAAGACAGGGCCACAGGGACCACTGTCAGGAATATGCACTTATAGATTTTAGAATAATAATCACTGTAGGACAAAAATTAAACATAGAGCACACACCCAGTAACTACTGGTAAGAGGTAAGTACCACCTACGCGATCCAGCTTGGGGGCTGCTTATTTTACGATCGTTACAATGCCGGCAGTCCTGACTTGTTGTAGGTATGATGTGCCTTTTGAATAATCTTCGATTTGCAATAAAAAAAAAAGGCAGCCAGTGACACGTTGTGTGACACTTAAGATAGGCAAAGTTTCTTACGTACGTATTCATGCCATATTCTCCACCACAGTGACCACGCCCACTTTCCAGACCCCGTGCGTTAACAAGGGCACGAGGCTTGGGCGATCGGCAAGTGATTAGTGCAACCCTGCTGCAATTTCTATGGGAGGATGCAGTGTGTCTGCAGGTCGTGGCGGCGAAGTTTTCTTTTCACAGCAGGAAGCTGCTTGTTCTCCGGTGTGGTGCTTGTGGCTCATGCTCTGGCATGTTCCTGTTTTTGTGGCCTAATTGAACGTTCTGTCGTCATACGAAGCTCTTTACAATACCTCTGATGCTGTGTGTTCAGGAAAAAGGTTTAAGTTTGTTGTCTCATGCCGATTCTTAAAGGGGAATGCAACGTTGGCGAGTACGCAGATTACAGCAGTTACTGTTCAAGGTTCACATGAGCGCAATACCGGGACCGCGTATATATTACAAGTAGAGGTAGAGTACGGCAATACAGGGCAGACACTCTAACACTAGAACGAACGTTACGTAGGCAAGGGTGGCACTGGTGCAAGTATCGAAAGCAACCACAATGTAAGAGGTAGCAAACAGTGTGTTGCAAGAGAAAAGTGGCGTGTGCATGTTACTTTAGGGTGCCCAACACAGGAAAAAACAGTATACGGCAGTAAGTGGCAGACTCTCCAACCACTAGGGTACTCGGAGATGACTCTTCCTAGTCATGAAGAATAGATTTATCATTAATAAGGTTGTCCTTCAGATAAAAGAGAGGGGATGAATTACACAGGGAAGAATAGTAAGGGGACGAGTTAAGAACTGACTATAAATCACACACCAATGTGCAATGGTCAGGACTTAGCAGTGCATATTTGACTTAGTTTCAAGTCACTGCAATACTGCATCATGCGCGGGAGGTTCGCAAGTATTTGCCCCACCCAACTCCTCACCAGAACGTAATGTGGACAATCTAGTCCTCGTAACTGACAAACAGGCTTGGACTTGGTAGCGTCATTGATGGCCCCTGTCTCTTGCAGAGAATCCATATTGCTATATGGAGGGGGCCAGGGCTTTTAATGGATGTTTTTGTGTCTCAAATGCAGGACCCGTGCTGGAGAGCCGCCCTACTCACATGGGGGTCAACCTAAATGTCAACAGGTATAAGGGTCAGAGCACACTGGGGGCAGTGTGCTGGGGGCTGGGACACCCAGGTTCTCCCCAGGTGACAGGACTGTCCCTGTTGTGGGGCACACAGGTCACACCCCATGGAAGTTTTACATTCATAGTCAACTGGTGAATCTGAGCGTGGCAGGTAGTTCCTGTAAAATATTGGATGAGCAATTGGTTGATTTACAAGGGAAAAAATTGTGGGGGGGGTTCTGTCGTAAGCAGTGGGAGACTGGGCAAATCATGCATGCCCTGTGACAACAATTTGGAATGCGTTTTCTTTTACACATCTGATGGGTGGGCATATCATGAACACTGGGGGCAGTGTGATAGGGTCTGGGATTCCCAGGTTCTCCCCAGGTGTCATTACGGTCCCTGTTGTGGGGCGCGCAAGTTACACCCCATGGTAGTAATGCATGGATAGTTAACTGGTGAGTCTGCGCAGAGTAGGTTGCAATAATTGGATGTTACCAGTTGTAACAATAGCTGATGCGGCTGGACAATTTGTTGTTTTACTGGGCAATAATTGGGGTGCCTCTCTGTAATTAGTGGCAGAGTGTGGGCAAATCATGCATTCCCTGTGACAAAAATGAAATGCGTTTTCTGTTAAACATACTGGCGTATCCGGGTATATCATGCACCTCAGGTGCAATAAAGGAATGTGTTCTTTTGTACAGCAACTGGTGCGCAAGTAAGGGGCTCTGATCCTGGCAATCGAGTTAGCAAACTAGTGCTCGTAACTGACAGGCTGGGCCTCGGTAGCGTTGGGGGCAGTGAGGGGCCCTGTCTCATTGCAGAGAATCCATATTGGTATATGAGGGGGGGGGCGAGGCTGCTAATGGATGTTTTATGTCTCAAATGCTGGAACCAGGATGGAGAACCGCCCTACGCACATGGGGGGGGGCCACCTGAACGAACAACAGGTAGAAATGTCGTAGCTTCCCGGAGGTCATTACCGTCATTGTTGTGGAGCGCGCATGTTACACAAATACATGGGTAGTTAACTAGTGAGCCTGTGCATAGTTGGTAGCCCCTGTGCTATAATGGGATGTTCTCTATTGTAAAACATTTGATGAGTCTGGCCAATTTATCGTTTACTGGGCAATGATTGGGGTGTTTTCTCTGTAAGCAGTGGCAGAGTGTGGGCGAATCATGCATTCCCTGTGACAAAAAGAATTGCGTTTTCTTTTAAAAACTGCTGCAGCTGGGCATATCGTGCGTCCCACGTGCAATAAAGGAATGTGTTCTTTTGTACAGCAAATGATGGCAAGTAGGGGGCTCTGATCCTGGGAATCGAGTGAGCAATAGGCTTACCTGTCAATGCTGGTTAGGGGCTGTTTTCATGGATTTGTTCTTTCTTTCAGAAACGCACAGGTTTCGTTCTATAATGGTCAAACCACGCCTAGTTGGCTGGCATGCCAGGGCTTGGAGCTGGTACAGGGGAAGAGCACACTGGGGCTAGTGTTTGAGGATCTGGGTCAGCAAGTCCAGGATTGGAGTGTGACCTTCTTTCTAATTTCAGGACAATCGGATCAAGTACACAGGCACCACTCTGCGAAGGACAGGTGGGAACGGAGGCAGGAATGGCCCGGACGTGCTCCGGGCTCGGAGCCTGAATGCTGTTCCTGGATAAGTGCCCTTGGGGGACAAGATGACAACCCTGTTCTGACTTCTTGTAGGGGAGAGTAGAAGCAGTGTTAAGTGTAGCGGTTGTGCTATTACCATGACCTCCTTACACTTCAGTCACAGTTGTGCTCAATGACCTTAGGGAAATACAGGCCTCAGCTCTTAGATCACATGAGGGGTAACCACAAGGGGAGATGGACAGAAGACTGGTCTGGGACCTTTAGGAGGGTACCCAGGGGTCTTTTTCAGAAGTTATCTGAAGGTCAATCCTTGTGACATACTATAGGGTTTGCACACAGCAGGGACACATGCTCCAGGGAGTGGAGCCCCTTTGAGTAAGGCGTGTGCAGCATGGACCTGGGGTAGCCAGCTCAAGCCCGCTCCTGGGTTTGTAAAGTTGATGTTGATGTGATGGGCCAAGGGTGCTGCACCATGTGTAAGTGATTTGGGACAGCATCTAGTTTACCAGTTCTGTATGGGATCATCACTAGCGACAGCAGCTGCTTATGGATAGCATTATAACCTCTTTTAGTTCGCCCAGGGTTGGGGCGGGCTAGGTCAGCAGCCTGGCAGCCAGAAACGGGGAGAGAAAAATCATATCCGGGACAGAGCAATGTGCACTCGGCAGTCAAGCAAACTATGTTTCAACAGAACTCTGATACACTGTCTGGAATATATGCAAGGTGATGGACTACCATAGATAGGCCTTGATTTGTGCAGGGGGCGCGAGGGAGCCATTCCCAGGAGGATGCGATTGACCTTGACAGTGCTTTATTGGAGGGGATGGAGCACATTACTGACACAGTTCACAGTCCTGTGCAGCGGCAGAACTGATAGAGTATTTTGGTTGCTGGACAGCACAGCTGTCCAGAGGTGGAAAGGACATGTCCTAGAGCCAAGGGAGGCTTCCGAATGAACAGGCTGTAGGTCACGGTGTCTAGAGGGCCACTCACGACGCTTTTGAAGCAGCTCTCTTTTCAACAACTTTGCGCTGGCTTTCTGTGGTGCATTTAGAATGGGGGAGCTAGTGGCGAGTTCCAAACAGGACACATCAGGAGTAGCCTTGTGCAGACGGGATGCTGTCCTGACGGGCGAGGTCGTGACTCTAGTTTGAGATCTAAAACGGACCAAGAAGGGGCAAGAAAAGTTATATTGTTAAACAGGTTGGAAGTACCAAGCACTGCCCAGTGCGCCTAGTTGCGAGACACCTGGCGCTGCGCCCCCCTCCCCCCCCCCACGGTGAAGGGCCACCTGATGCATGCTGATGGGACCCGTTGACCAAGTACAGCGCATAATGGAGGTGTGTTTGGGATTCGCAAGCAACAAGGTCCAGGACAAGCGCATTTGCAGCCACGCCTCTAGAATTGGGGCATCAACAACGGCTTTTCAGGCAGGCTTGCCAGTGGAACACATAAAACAAGTGGGGCGTTGAGAGTCAAGTTGCTACAAGAATTACATACGTCCTTAAGAGGCAGGTTTAGGCACAGACCTCAATTTTGATGTGCCGATGTGTGTGACCTGGAGTCGGTGTAATCATGTTTGTTCATTATGTACATCAACCAAATTCTTCAATGTGTAAAACATCTGCCAGGGGCGCAGGGTCAGGATTCAAGCAAGCCGGGCCGAAGACGGCTGCAATGCCAGAAACCGGTCCCCGGAAGCTTGTTTCCTTTCCAGTAAAGAATTGGCTTGGTAGTTTGGTCTGCCCTGTTCCCATGATGCACTGGGCCAGGGTCAGACTAATTTGCATGTAGCCAGGTTCTGAGCTGGGATGGTGCAGTGAGCTAAAAAACGGTGATGGATCAAGCCCTGATCTTTTGACTGGGTAGGAGTGTTCTGCTTAATTCAGATACTCTGTCCATCACCACCCCCTTTATCAATCGCACATGATGAGGAGCCCTTTTGTGCAAATTGAGCAACTTGCTGGGGACTTGTGAGTAATGGTGGTCTGAAATTACCCCGAGGCATTAGTGGTGGGGCGCAAGGTCAGGAGAGGCGAGGGAGACCTCTCGCAGGCATGTCAACCGCGCTATGCACAAATGCACCGAGCAAAAAGGATTTGGTTTTGGCAGGCCATGGGTTGCTACATGCAAAATGCACAGGGTGCTTGAAGCAAATGGCATACACCTATCCGAAGGGGGGATGGACCTCTTCCTGCTAGATTTAGCGGAAACGATAGTAGCAGCAGGTTGCAAATAAAAACTCTAGATGGTGGGGTGCTCTGGGGCGCCGGCGGCGGCCACACCCAGAGCACCCAGAGCTATGGCAGAGTTACAGGGCGATCCAACGCTGGAAGGTACAGAAGGGTACCCTCTACAGGAGCACCGGAAGGGTGCGGGAGCCAATTATCCCCAGCGAGATCCCCGGTGGGATCCTGGAGGAGTGACGGGCCCCGTTAGTCCTTCGGGCGGTTGTGGACCTGAGGAACCGGGGGTTGCCTGCAATGCTCCGCCCCTCCCTAGGGGGGAGGGGCACGAGTAAGGAGTGGACTGGAGGTCTGCCGGTGGGAGGGGCTAGCCCTTCCCCCAAATTGACATCACCCCGCGGTTAACAACACGGGGGGTTTATGGCTTATCAGGTGGGCAGGTGGCGAGAGGAGGCCTGACCCTGGTTCGCCCGTAAGATAACACAACATGTTGGCATAATGTTTATGCAAATAAAGCTGCAACAACTTTCTCCAACGAAAACATTGTGTGGTGTCTGTTATTTGGGAAGTTGTTGTGAGCGGTCTGGGGTATGGGCTGACGTTGGCACTAAGTGACGTGTGTGTGTTACAAAAGAATACCAAACACAGGTAGAAGGATAATACTGCAAGCGCCAGTGCGAGACTGCTGGTGTGAGTGTCATCTCCAGTGCATGTCACCGGAGGTGTGAGAGTGACAGTGAGTGCGAGAGTGTGTGGAGCCCGCCTGCCTGCCTGGAGCCGGCCTCACCTCTGCCAGCTGGAGGGAGGAGGGGTTGGGTGGGGGCAGGCTGGCACTGTGAGAGCCCCGGACCCTCCATCCCACCCGCCCCGAGGTTGGACCAGACCACAGGGGAGAGAGCACCAGGGGCTCACATGCAAACAGGCCAGCCAGACAACATGAGAAGACTGCATGACCCTCAGGAAAGGGTTCGCCCAAGTCCCGACCCTCAGCTCGCTCTGACAGCCAAGTCAATGTTCTGCTGGAGGTATTTATAGAGCACTAGTACACCCGGGGCTTCTTGGCGCTAGGATGCTACATAATATCAGTCTTAAGTGAATCTGGCATCGTGAGGGCAAACTAAAGCCCTGACGATCTAAGCAGAAATTAAAAAACAAAATGCAATTGTTTTGAAGATTTGTTGTTTTATTAAGCACGTTGACGATCTTTTAGGCTTGAATACGTGGTTTACAAAAGTTTGATGAACCGAACCTCTGCCTCATTTCCTTAAACAGCAGGCACGGTTTGGAGGCGCTGCCTGGAGAGTTAATTCCTCGTTTCTTTATAGTTTTGTCACAATTTAGGAATTGAGCTGCAGGGGGTTTGGCTGGCTCATAGCACGAACTTTTCGCCATGCAGTTAGAATGTTTCTAAACATCTTCCGGGTGCTGTTGGCAGCAGAGTGTTGAGTGAAAGATGAGGCAAGTTCACACTTCCCATGTGTAAACAAAGCCAGCCGTGAATAGCAAGTCCCTGTCCTGTGTTCCGGTCCGATCTTTTTCCCTCACTAAAACAAGAAGCAGCCACCATTGTTGAAGCCGGCGTGTGAAGCTGCAAAATGTGCCTACTCAGTGCTCACACTCGAGAGAAATGCCCCGTTACTAGCGCCTAATTAAAAAGGCTGTGTCTGTCTTCTTTTATCAGTACGGCGCCCGCTGAGCTTCATGAAACATGACGCGTGGGTGCTGATAAAAAGCTTGTGGCCACACACAGAAGTGCCCCATGTAAATAATAAAACAAAACAAAATGAAACGAAATAAAAAACAAGCCCGTGAGTGGTGCGCGCACGCCACTGCGACACACGTGACGGCCTGTTGGTGTCTATTACGTGCACCAATCGCGTAATAGACACAAATAGGCCATGGGCAGGAGCAATGCGCATGCCTGTGGCCTATTGCGAACAGTCTTTCCTTAAAAGACGCGCGCAAAGGCCAATAGCTGCCCACAGAAGGAAAAGCACACGCACGAGCGTGTGTGATTCCTAGGGCAGCTTAAAAACCCCGTTTTTCGATTACAAAATGCCTCGCGCTGTGAAGCACTGCTACGCAGTGCAACGCAGGGCGCGAGCCCTAAAAAAGGGAAGAACACCTTTTATTCCTCTTCCATTCTCTCATAACGGTGCTTGTCTTCTAATCACTTATGAAAGAGCTAACATTACTAGTATGGCTGAATAAACTATCATCTCAATAAAGTGTGTTATCCAGATGAAGATCGCAATCCACAGGCTAAAGGAACTAAATGGGAGTGGGAGGAGTATCAACCCGGATATATTTCTATGCCTTATGTTTTCCCAAATATGCGAACTACCAAGAGTAATGGATTATTTGTAATATCTGTTACTAGACCCCGAGCAGACTTGTGTATAAGCAGTGTTGGGAGAATCCCAGTAGGAAGAAGCGATTGTATTCTAGTTTTGACCACACCCAACTGATCCTCTCCCTGACCAACGACCCCGCCGCCGCCAGAGCCAACCTGCACGAAGGGATGAGAGATGTAGCCGAGTGGATGACGACCAGCCGCCTGAAACTGAACTCAGACAAGACGGAGGTCCTCATCCTGGGCTCATCGCCCTCCGCCTGGGACGACTCCTGGTGGCCCCCCGCCCTGGGCACCGCACCCAAACCGACGGACCACGCACGCAACCTGGGCTTCATCCTGGACTCCTCCCTCTCCATGACCAGACAAGTCAACGCCGTCTCCTCGTCATGCTTCAACATCCTGCGCATGCTACGGAAGATCTTCTGGTGGATCCCCACCGAGACCAGGAAGACTGTCACCCAGGCCCTCGTCACCAGCCGACTGGACTACGGCAACGCCCTCTACGCCGCAACCACTGCCAAGCTCCAGAAGAGACTCCAGCGGATCCAGAACGCCTCAGCCAGACTCATCCTCGACATCCCACGAAACAGCCACATCTCCGGGCACCTGAGAGACCTGCACTGGCTCCCCGTCAACAAGAGAATCACCTTCCGACTCCTCACCCACGCACACAAAGCCCTACACAACCAAGGCCCGAGCTACCTCAACAACCGAATCAACTTCTACGCTCCCAAGCGCCACCTCAGATCAACCAGCCACGCCCTCGCCGCCGTCCCCCGCATCCGAAGAGCGACAACAGGAGGAAGGTCCTTCTCCTACCTGGCCGCCAAGACCTGAAACTCCCTCCCGACCGACCTGCGCCGGACCCAGGACCACCTCTCCTTCAGGAAGAAGCTTAAGACCTGGCTGTTCGAGCAGTAAAGGCACCCCCCCTCCTAGCGCCTTGAGACCCTACGGGTGAGTAGTGCGCTCTATAAATGTATTGATTGATTGATTGATTGACCATTGAAGGTGTCATTAATAGTAGTTTCATGTCTTCACATGACACCTACTTTGTCTGCGGTAACAAGGGATACTGCCATCTACCTGTTGCATGGTCTGGAGTCTGCTGCGTGTCCTTTTTGTTACCACCTGTGTTTCTGGCACCTGCATCATATCATAAGGACTATTGATTATTTAATATCTGTTAGATTTGGGGGTCTCTGGTTGGCACAGGTAAGTACTTGTGACAAGCAGGGATCCTCTCCTCTAGTCAGGGCAAGGGACTTACTCTTGAAAATAACCCCTGCTCACCCTCTAGGCGGCGTGGCGCGAGCAGACAAGGCTAATCCCCAGAGTGTTATGGGTTAAGCATTTGTGACAATATACAGTAATTAAATGACACACTACAAATGGACACCAGTCTAGTTTTATATCAAAAATAAGTATTTATGTAAGACTTGGCACAAGATCCATATAATGTTTTAGATTATGCCACACTACTGTCTATGCAAAAAGAGTTCTTAAGAATGCATAATTCCAACAGGCTGAGCGATTCGTATCCCTTCCGTTTGACTCATGCGGTGAAAATGCCTAACCGAGTCTCACGCGCGCCGCGGACACTTCATTCCGAGGCGCTGCACCAACGGTGCGAATCGTACACAGTACCTAGCTTGAGAAGTTCAATGCGGACAGTGTGGTGGAGAGCCAGACGTCCTACTCGGCGGTGTCCTCCTCTTCTGTGGTGAGCTGCGGCTCGTGTGGGCTCAAAGTCACTATACTTAACGGGGACGATGCGTTGTAGGTGCAGGCACTTCGTTGCGGCGTACGTGCCGATCCTGGAGAATGGGGGCGCCGGAGTGCAGTGCGAGGTGGCAGTACGCTTCCAAGGTACGAGGCGTACCTAGCCGCTCTTCGCCCCACAGGCGTTCGCAACAGTGGCGGGGGCGCTCCCAGCCGGACGATGCGAAGGGGGGAAAGTGGGGCACAAGGCGAAGTCCGTACTTTGCGGTGCGAGCTACGGCTCGTAGGGGGCCAGATAGACATGGTGCTTGGACTGGACGGGTCCTTTCTGACATTGCGAGCTGCGGCTCGAGGGGCTGAAGTTGCGGTGCTCGGGCCAGGCGGGGCTGGTCCTTACATTGTGAGCTACGGCTCGAACAGGCAGAAGTCGCATTGCTCGGCGGGATCAGTTGCGCACAGGGCTCTCAGAGTGTGCGGTGAGCGTTCACGAGGCGCACTCAGCTTTCTCCTTCAGCACTGCGGGAAGTGCAGCACTCTCAGCAGCTTTTCTACAGGTCTTGAGAGTCCAATGTTCCTGGGACTCCGTTCAGGGTTCAAGCTCACACACAAGCCCTTGGATATCTTTTGCAGAGATAAGTTCTTTTAAGAATAAAAGTCTTTGTAGGTTCTTCCTCTCCTTCAGCAGCAAGGCAACCACTGCAGGCCAATCCCCCAGGACAGGGACAGTACTCCTCCTTCAGCTTTCCCGGTTCCTTCTCCTCAGGCAAAGGTTTCTTCTTAATTCAAGCTGGATCTGATTTCTTAGGAGCAGGGCTACTATACTTATACTGCACATCTTTTGTTCTTGCAGGCCAGGAGGCCTGAGCCTAGTTTCACCCAGTTTTGGAGCACTTTGTTTTGGAGACTCTGGCTTCTTCTTTCACTGTGCAGGGCAGAGACATCAGACGCTCCCCAGGGGGTGGAGCCAGCATTGTGGTGGCAGAACACAACCCTATTCAGTGTCAAGGGGCACTCCTCCCACCCATCCTGGTGTAATATCTCTATTCACCACCTGGCAGCCCCAGCCTGTCTCCTGGAATTCCCCAGCTCTGTCACACACAGAAACCAGACATCAGATACACAACCTAGCAGAGGTGGGCTGAAATGGTTAGGCAAGCAAATACCAGCTTTCTAAAAGTGGTATTTGCAAACACAGGATATTAAAATAAACTTTACTAAAAGATGTATTTTATTATTCTGAGTTCAGGCATACTAAACTTGACTTTCTAGCATGTTCCCTGAGTCTGTTAGGAATGTATGATGTAACCATTCCAACAGTCAATTCTGGCCTATGAGAACAGGTAGCCTTACAATAGTGAAAAAAAGAAAATGGTTGTGATTCACTATTAGGACATGCCACACACATCAGGGCTTGTCCTACCTTATGCTTACAATGCACCCTGCCCTTGGGCCTACCATATGGGTGACTAATATGAAGTTAAGGGAAGGTTTAGGGGCTGGGAGGTGTGTGCACTTGCCCAGCCAGCATGCTAGTACCAGACTGCATGCAGGTACTGCAATGGTAGACCTTAGACACATTTTACAAGGCTGCTACTGTGGGTGGCACAACCAGTGCTGCAGGCCAACTAGCAGGATTTGGATTTACAAGCCCTGGCACTCCTGGTGCACTTTACTGGGGTCTGACAGTAAACCAAAAAAGCCAATCACAGAAACCAATCACATATACACTTTATACAGGGAGCACTTGCACTGTGGCACTGATTAGCAGTGACACAGTGCTCTGCGCAGCTAACACCAGCAAAAAGTAGAAGGGAGACTCACGCCAAGGTGCCAGGTCTAACAATATCACTAAGAACAGATACAAGAGGACAATAAGTAATGATGAGGTGGACCAGACTGACACTGCACTACAGCAATATGTTGATATCAATCTGGGACTGTTCTTCTTTGTCGGTGCTGCCTTAAACAGTAGAAAGATCAGATGTTTGACTCGTAGTGGAAGCTGTGACCACCCAGACAGCTATGGCACTTTGGAACATTACAGAGGAACTGCAAATTGGAAGGATTGCGGCGCTCCAAAACCGTTTGGTCCTAGATGTAGTCTTAGCTGACCGAGGTGGATGCGGTCTCATTGGAAGTAGCTGGTGCGTTTATATACCCGACAATACCCTCTCCGTTTTTTATGCAATCTCTAAATTACAAAAGATTGCTGCTGAAATCCACCCCGATACTGCCACATGGACTTTTGCCAGCTGGTTTTGGGAGTTAATTGTAACTTGGGGTTGTAAAGTAGTTACTATCTTATGTACATTATTCTCTGTTCTACTAACATGTTGCTTATGTATACAATGTGGTCCAATGCTTTGCTATGCTTGTATTACTGCCTGTACTCCTGCTAAATGAAATGTTGCACAAATGAATGCCCTGAAAATATTAGATGAAGAAATTAATAATATGAAGCAAATTGATATAGAAGATGTATACAAGGACTATCCTAAATCATAAATGCCTTAAGATAATGCTAAAAGGGTAGTCTGTGGAAAATTGACAGCGATCAGTATTAGCATTTAGCTGAAGCCATCTTGTTTTCGGCAGCCATTTTGTCTGCCATGTGCTCACCATGTGCTCTTTCCTTATTCACTGTTGTTTACCCTTGTGCTCTGCTTAAAGGACTAGCTATACTTACACTCTGCCACTCTGCAAATGCACAGAGGAATCTGTAACTGTTCATACATATGTTTTAGTCTGTAACTGTCCGGTTGTTTCCACCGGAGTCAGCAACTGCTAGCTTCTCCTTTACTGTTGACTGTGCATTTTTGGATGACCATCATGTATGTAACTCTTCTGAGTGCTTGTACCGCCCTCTTTTGAGCCCCTGTGTGGGTATAAAAGACCCATGGTTCTTCTACTCCTTGTGCTACTTCATACACTACTGAAGGGTGCTATGTGAATGTAGTTCCATCTCATGAGGTTTAATAAACACTTCTTTTATCCTTTCAGTTTCCATGCCAACTTCTATTTACTTGTCTGAGGACTTGCGTGCAGAGAAGGGCGAACCCCTAGCACTGGTAGGCCTGGCTGAGGCCCACCTCTACACCTGTACTCTCACAGTCGATGCTAGCAATGTAGGACTTGGGGCAGTTGTAGGAGAGTAGGGTCTGCTTCCTATGGGTACCCCCACTTTTTGCTGTGTTTCACTGGTTTATCGACTGTTGTCTGGCTGTGGCCCTGCTAATCAGGACTACAGCCTAGCTGTTCTCTTTCTAAATTGATACCATGTACTTTGGGTACATCCCAGATCGGTTACTGGGTTACCTGTGTGAGTCCCTGTATATGGTACCTTAGGTACCCAGGGCATAGGTGCATCCAAGGCCTATCGGGGGCTGAATCATGTATTATGCTACCCCTGCTTAGACTTCCAAAATGGCACAACAGGTCTGCACTTGCAGCCTGGGTAAGGTGGTGTAAGCAGATATAGAATACCTATATCTACCTGTACATATAGACACTACATATAGACACATATTAACCTATAAGTTACTCCTATGGCAGGCCTTGACAATCCTGAAGGCAGAGTGCTTTGTTTTATGTGAGAGGGTGCCCTATCATGAGCTGAGCCCTTCTGCAGCTTTCAGAACCATGTCCTTACAGCTGTTCTATGATATAGCCGTACCATATACTCTTAGGTGCATTATAATCCTCGCGGTTAATGCTAAGTTTGATTTGGCTTTATCAAAACATGTTGTGTTTGGTGTCAAAAACTTTGGAATACTACCTCCCCCCCCGCCAGTTCTGGAGGCGGGGTTAGCATTCTACCCTTCTAGAGGAAAAAGACATGTACACACTGGTACACCCGGTTAAAGTTAAACAGAGACCCAGCATCACACAATTGATGCTGCCGCCATAGACACGAGTCTGCCCTCCTGCTGCTGGATGAAACTCCGGCAGGGGAAGCCTGGACAATAGCTTTCCTGTCCAGGGAGGTGCTAGCACCTCCCCAGACAGGCTTTAGTGCATTGGGGCAGGGAGGGCTGCATTCAGTGAATGCTTTTCAGACACTGCCTGGGGCACCCAAGGTGCTCCATGCATTTCCCAGTTCAAACCGGTTGCTGGGGCACTCTGCCCCACCTCTGGCGCAAAACTGGACAAAGGGGAAGGGGTGTAACCACCCCCTCCCAAGGTCCTCCCATAAGTGGGTCCCTAGAGTTAGTCCAACCCTTAAACTTACTATAAGAATAGGAGCCCAGTCCCTAGGACTTTAGATTACCCTGGACAAATCCTTGCAACATATATCTTGGACCTTCGACATTCCATATCGACTGTAAGACGGAAGAAATCTCCCTTCTGGTCAAGGAGTGACCACCCCGTTCAAACCGGCACCAACAGCATATTTGCCGGTGTTGGACTTGGCCCTTCTGGCAGGTTCACCCCTGAACTTTTTGCCTTTTAAGGTTACATCATTATAGTGATTTCTGGTCTTTGCGCACTTTAGCACTGTGGCACAGTGTAAAGTGCGTGCGCACTCTGAGTGCATGTGTGAGATTGGCCTGCCCTCCCATAGGAATGCATGGGGAATGTGTGTGTCCATGGTAATTCCTGATGCGTGGGGAGTGCAAGGTTGAGTTTGGTATGTGCGGACTCGTGTGATTAAATGCTGCGCGATGATGTGTGCGGCTTTAATGTGTCTAGTGTGGAAGTGCTACTTCTAGAAGTTGGCCTGCCTGTGCAGTGAATGTGTATTGACTGTCTGGCTTGTGATTGGCTGGAGCTGGCTGGTGTGCCTGGCTCCAGAAGTCAGGATGGGTCTACCCCGGTGGTGAGTGGGGAGATCTGCATGTTGATGGTAGGGAGGGGCTGCACCTGGGACCTGAATAGGGCTGGGCTTTCCCTCCACAATGCTGGCTCCGCCCCCTGTGGTGCGACTGATGACCCTAGCCTGTCCTGTGAATAGGGAGAGGGGCAGAGCAAAACAAAGTGCCCCAGAACCAGCTGCGTCTGGTTTTCCCCCACCCTGCACCCTAGAGACAGAGGCATTTTGTGTATAAAAAGAGGCTGTGACCTCATGTTCAATGTTCTTGTTTCCTGACTTGAATCTGCCAGGGGCGTGCTGCTGCTGGGGCCCAGGGGAAGGCTTGCCTCCCTGGGCCCTGCCCAGCCCCTGGATGCCCTTCTGCCTGGCCTGAGGATGGCTGGGAGACTTTCCTTGCCCTGGAAGCCTTGTCCTGTGATACCCTGCCTGTTGCTGGGCCCTGTTCTCTTTTGGAATACTGGCAGAGGAGGGGGGGGCTTGCTGCTGGTGGGGGCCCAGGAGGGACCACCATGGGGGCTGCCTCCTTGCTCGAGTGCCCTGTGTGCTGGCCCCTGGGCACTACATTTTTCCTAATGCCTAAAAGGAAAATGCCTAAAAGACTTACTTGGGGCTCCTAGTGCCCTGGGAGCGCTTTATTTCGGTCTGGCAGCACTGAGCTGTCCTTCGCCCTGAGGGAATCCCCGGTGTAGGGATTCTCCCAAATTTGCCGCAGAGAGGGTGCCTACCCTGCTTATTTTAATTAATTCTATTTACGGGTGCCCACCCCTCTTTTCAGCCGGAGAAATCACCGCCGCAGCCCTGAGCTGCTTGTTGACACGTTGCCGGGCCGCTGCCTGCCGCGACCCGGAAGTAGTGGAGGTGGGCGGGGCCTGGTGACCCTTTGTTCCGCTTCCCCCTGCCTCGGGGAAGCCTTTGTGTGCTTTCCCGGTCTCCCGTGTGGAGAGGGAGACCGGGGGATGCTGCCAGCCACTGCCGGAAGCAGCAGGAGAGTTGCGGGGCTCCCATGAGCACGGGGGAGCCCCGGAGGAGAAGCTGCCCGAGCCTCGAGGGCTCGCCTCTAAGTCCCGGTCCCGAGATGGGGGACCGGGTGAACGAGGGCAGTGTCGGGCGGGGCTCCCATGAGTCGGGCGAGCCCCGCGTGCTGCCGCTGGTGAAGGACATCTGCCTCCGCCCCCCCCAACCGGTGAGTGAGGGCGGGGCGGGAACCATGACCAGTATGCTCGTCCAGCCAGCCCCGCTTGACAGAGGGCTGCCCCCACGTCAGGAGCATGTTGTTGTTGGTGCCCCAGGGCACCCGGACTGTGTGGTAGAGTCTTGAGCGGTCCCGCCTGTTAGCGGGCCGCTCCCATGATATGGGGGCATATTTAATGAACTAAGGAGCCAGTGTGCTCCGGGGGCATGTTTTTGTCTCAGAGCCCCGTGAGGCCCCAACGATAGGCACGTGTTTTCTTCCCTGAACCCAAACAGCTCCAAATATGCCCCAAGTTGTCCTAGAGCCAGAGGGCTCCACCGTTGGGAGCATTTATTTCTAGGGAGCCAGAATGCTCCCATGTGCACAGTTTACTTCGGAGGGCTAGTGAGAGCCCATGCCGCAGTTGTCTCCAGCTGCCCAGCAAGTAGTGGGCAGCTGCTACGTTGAGGTTTTCTTTCTAGGGGACCTGTGTTTGTGAATTTAGGAGTGAGACGCACTCCTTCATGCCTACCATGGCCTTCCCCAGCTGAGCAGCACTTAGTGCCAGCTGCAGCGTTTAGGCCCTGCTCTTGTCCCTCAGCTGCCTAGCAAGTAGTGGGCAGCTGCTACGTTTAGGTTTTGGCGCAGTGGCGCAACCTGGACCTTGATTTGAATTCTGTGCTAATTGTGATTTATTGCTTTTTGTGTGTTAGGAAATGTACTTTGTGTAGTATGTTTTGGGCACCCTGTGTTCTGATACCTTTAGACATATGTTTATGCTTAGGAGGTTGTTTTATCTAGTATGAGTTATACTAGTGTGTTCATGGTTCCCTGCGTGATATATGCCTAAAGTGGTTAGGATTGCATAGGAGGTACTTACCTGTTACCAGTGGTTACTCGTTGTGTTACATTTGCTATTTTATGCTACAATTGTTCTATGTTCCAAGTGCTTATTCCTGACAGTGGTCCATGTGGCCCTGTCCTATGTACATAATCCCCTGTAAATATTGCCCAGTGCCAGTTGGCACAGTGTACCTGTGTGATTTTTATCTAATGTGTTTGCTATAATACAAAGGCTATTTATATATATAACCTTGTGTGGAGTTCCTTTTGTGGGGGGCCTGGGATGTTGTTGCTGGTGGGTGCGTGCGCAAATACTTAACCTACATTGCCTCCGGGATTAGCCTTACTGCTCGTGTCACGTTACCTAGAGGGTGAGCAGGAGGTATCTTTGGAGTGTAACTCTCTTGCCCTGACTAGAGTGGTGGTTTCTGCCTGACTTTGGCGCAAGCCTTAGCCAACCAGCAGCCCCAATTCTAACAGCCGGTCTGCATTTTTGAGGCTCCCGCCAGATCCCAAAGAATCTGTGACACAGGACATGGACTTCCAGACATCTCTGAGGCTGACTCGAGATCCCTGCAAAGCTGAGACCCGTAGCTGACACGAGAGACGTGGGACCGGAACTCCTGGACGTCCTGCATTTTTGCTACTGCACCTACTTCCTGAGGTATCCCGAAGTTGTGCATTGGGGTATTTGAAGCCCCTGCCCCGAGCACCTTTTGCGTCGAAGCTTAGAGGCCTACACTCCACGAGTGTTCCGTGGGCCTGCTTTGTGCATTTCAGCTTGAGGCCCCTTTGCGGTTCCTACTCTGTTGGCTAGTGAGCCCCTACGAAGGCCAATCCTTCATTTCCTGAGCTTTTCTGGTTGCTCCAGATGTGCTTTGACTCCCCTCCAAAGGAGGAGTCCCCAGACCTTGCTGGTCTGAACCAAAGCAAATCTTGTCATCTTGCGTGGGTTGCTGTTGCCAAGGCTTGTTGGGTCCAATCTGGATTCTGATGCTGCAGCACTCGACATCCTTTGTGGGACAGCTCGAATCCAGCTCCTGGACATCGTCAACACCTCCTGGTCCTCGTGGCTGAAGAGTCCAGCTTCGCCTCTTTCACCTGAAATCACCCAACATCGGCTGGCATCTTCTTCCCGCTATCCTGGTTAGTGACCCAGACTCTGTCCCCTCTGCCTTCAGGTTCTTCACATCTCAGATCCACCCTTGGATCCACCCGAACACTTTTCCTCTGGTCGCCTGCAGCATTTCTTCGCAGCTCTCCATTGGAATGGACGACGAAACCCGACACCAAAAGACTACTATGCACCCGGCATCCCTGGGTGAGGTAACACGAGTGCTCCGGTGCTCCCTGGGGTCTTGATTCTCTAAGTGTCCTAGTCTAAAAGGGTTCCATCGTAGTTCACCTCCAAGTGCCCTTATTCTTTAAAATTATAACTTGTTAGTTCTCCATAGAAAGTCTATGGTGATTCGCGGCTGTGTTTAGACACTGCACGCATCCCCCGTGGGCCTCCTGCGTCCCTACCTTGGGTGGTTCCTGGTCACCCCAGCAGTTCTACAGGCCCTTGGCCTGCTTTCTATCCTTCACGTGGTTCTTATACCACTATTTTAGTATATGGTTGATGAGACCCCTCGGGCATAACGTATACTGTGCAACTTATCTTATGCTAATTAAGTTCCTTGTATTGTACTTTTACCTCTGACCTCATAAAGAGTCCAGAGGGGTTGTGTTTAGATTAAATACATATATATTTGATATATACCTTGTGTGGTGTGCTTTCATTTGATCATTCAAGAGATTACAACTGGTAAAACAACTTGCTTAACTGGCCTCTAAGTCTTAGCCTGAAGGCTGCTCCCCGCAGCTACCACTAGGATAGCTTTCTATAAGGTTGAATTTGCAGCCTACTATCAATAAGGGTCGTTTTGCCTGGTGCAAGGTGCCCACTAGAATAGTGCACATTATATACCAGGCCAACTTCTCACATTGGTGTGCAGCGTGTGGGATTACAGCTTGCATTGTTTTACCAATTAATCTTGAGAGTATCATTTGAAAAATCACATTAAGGTACCAGTAGGTACATATAAATCAAGCTTAAAATACATAAGTTCTACTGAACTTAGCAGTTGTAGGTGTTAAGGGCTTAGCACACCCTGACTACAACTACTAGAGGTTTAGTAGAAAACCAAGTAGTGTAGGTAGGTGCCTACACCACACCGCACTAGTCATTGCTTTAAAGGCAGGAGCTAGTGTCTCTCTGCCAGATGTCAGCCAGGGGCAGACATCTAAATATGACACTTTCTCCTTCCATGAGTTAAGGGGTCTGTGTGCCATAAGAAAATTAAAGCAAGGACAAAGTCCCACCACCCGACACCTGATAGATATCTTGGTGTTAGATGACTTGGAAAAAGCATCAGATCCTGGTAGGCTAGGTAATGGGGATGGGGTGTGACCATCAACTGAAGAGGATCCCAGTGGGTTACCTCACCAGGACTCTGAGGATGCAAACCAGGTTGATGTCCATGGACCCAACCTGGGGAATCCAAGTCTACCTGGAGATGAAGTGGGCCAAAATGGGCCTCCCTCCATCCCCCCACGTAGACCTGGTGGTGGACCTAGACGGGTAAGATCACCTTCAGTGGAATCCGACCTTTCTAGTTCATCTGTAGGGTCCTCTGCCTCTGTTCATAGGAGGAGAACTTCTCCCGAGAAGAGGGAACATCAACCTAGAATGGGAGAAGTCAAGCTTAGGATAAGAAGGCAAGAAATTGCCTTAGAAAAAGAGACCCTAGCTCTTGAGAGAGAGAGAAAAAGGGTGGGGATAGAATCCCCTGGTGGCAGAAATGTCCCTAGTGGTAGGGATAGGTCGTATGACCATAGAACTGGATTCATAAATATTGGACCAGTTGCCTACCAAGAAAAGGAGCAGTAGGTTTAAGGCAGTG
This sequence comes from Lissotriton helveticus, assembly GCF_964261635.1. NCBI lineage: Eukaryota > Metazoa > Chordata > Amphibia > Caudata > Salamandridae > Lissotriton > Lissotriton helveticus. The sequence goes on along the minus strand of NC_136071.1, from coordinate 1,219,542,262 downwards.
CCTTCCCCCCTCAATCAGAGTGAGGGTCAGCCTTCTGAGGAAGCTGATTGTGAGCCTGGAGAAGGAACTGTCCCGGAGGAGCTTGAGCCTGATCAGGTTGAGTTTCTGGGGACAGGGGGCCCTTCCAGGGCAGATCTGAGTCAGGCATAGTTGGACTGAACTTCTCTTGAACCCCTCAGACAGCAGGCTGCTGCTGAGGCTGCTGGGAATGCTAGTGGTACCCATAAAGTATATTGGGATGATGGGCTCCTGTGTTCAGAGAGTAGAGACCCCAAGCTTGGTGCTTCCAGGAGGTTGGTCATAACTTTGGCATTCAGGAGCTTCCTTCTTACCTTGGCCCATGATATTCCTTTAGCAGGACACCTAGGCCAGAACAAGACTTGGGACAGAATTGTCCCTCACTTTCACTGGCCCCACATGTCAGAAGACACCAAGGAGTTTTGTCGCTCCTGTGTCATCTGCCAAGCCAGTGGCAAATCAGGTGGCACCACAAAGGCCCCTTAAAGGGTCTGATTAAGGGTCTCCCAGAAAAGCTCTGGTAGAGATGGGACATCTTGCTACCCTGCCTTTTGTTTGAATACAGGGAGGTTCCTCAGAAGGGGGTTGGCTACAGCCCATTTGAACTTTTGTTTGGACATCCTGTTAGAGGACCACTTTGTCTGGTGAAGGAAGAATGGGAGTTACCTCTCAAACCCTCTAAACAGGATATTGTGGACTATGCACCTGGTCTCCGCTCCAGGATGGTTGAGTACATGAAAAAGGCATCCAAAAACCTTGAGGCTAGCCAGGAGTTATAGAAAACCTGGCATGACCAAAAGGCTGTGCTGACTATTTACCAGCCAGGACAGAAAGTGTGGATGTTGGAGCCTGTGGCCCCAGCAGCTCTCCAAGACAAGTGGAGTGGACCCCACACTATTGTTGAACAGAAGGGAGAGGTTACCTATTTGGTAGATCTTGGAACTTCCAGGAGCCCCCGCAGGGTGCTTCATGTCAACAGACTGAAACCATATGTTGAAAGGGCAGACATGGGCTTGTGCATGGGCAGGAGGAAGAGAGTGACCCTCTCCCAGACCTGCTCTCTCGAGACCCTGATGATGGGTCAATTGATGGAGTAGCCTTGGCAGGCAGCCTCACTGATCAGCAGCAGCAGGACTGCAGACAAGTTTTACAGCAGTACAGACATACGTTTTCACTGACTCCAAGTCAGACTACCTGGTGCACTCATGGAGTGGACACTGGGGACAGTCTGCCAGTTAAAAGTAAGATTTACAGATCGTGTCAAGGACTGTATCAGGACTGAAGTCCAGAACATTTTGGAATTGGGAGTGATTGTCCCTTCAGATAGCCCTTGGGCTAGTCCACTAGTCCTGGCACCAAAACCTCACACCCAGGGTGGTAAGAGAGATGAGGTTTTGCGTAGACTACAGAGGTCTCAATGCGGTCACTAAGACGGATGCCCACCCAATACCAAGAGCAGATGCGCTCATAGAAACGTTGGCCTCTGTCAAATTTCTGAGCACATTTGATCTAACAGCTGGCTACTGGCAGATCAGACTAGCTGAGGCTGCAAAGTCAAAAACAGCATTTTCAACCCCTAGTGGACATTATCAATTTGTGGTAATGCCCTTTGGTCTGTGTTAGACCTGGCATCATTGGCATGAGTCTCTCCTCCATTTTTTCTGTTTGCCTCCTCTGTTCACGATGTTTTTGCTGGTATATGCTTTGGGCACTGTGCCACTGCTGATCAGTGCCACAGTGCAAGTGCTCCCTATGTGAAATTGCTGTATTGATTGACTTCCATGTTTGGCTTATTTGGTTTACTATCAGTCCCTAGTAGAGTGCACCAGGAGTGCCAGGGCTTGTAAATACAAATGCTGCTAGTGGGCTTGCAGCACATGTTGTGCCACCCACAAGAGCGGCCTAGTAAAAGTATGTCTGAAGGTCTGCCATTGCCAGACCACGTGCAGTCTGACTGTCACGAGGACTGCGCAGGTACACCTACTTGCCAGTCCCTAAACCTTCCCTTAACTTCATGTTAGTCACCCCTATGGTAGGCCCACGGGCAGGGTGCATTGTAAGCATAAGGTAGGACAAGCCTGACAAGGTTGGCATGTCCTAATAGTGAATTACATCCATAGTCGTTTTTCACTATTGTAAGGTAGCCTGCTCTCCATCAGTTAGAATGGGCTGCCAGGATTATTAATGCTATAATCCTAGCGGGCTCGGGGAGCATGGTGCAATGTCGAGTTTGGTATCCCTGAACTCAGGGTTTAATAATGCATCCGTTTGTGTGGATGGTTTTTGGACTCTGTGTTTGAAAATAGCACTTTTAGAAAGTAGCTATTTTCTTGTCTAACTGTCTACCGGTCTCTGCTGGTTCTGGTGTGTGTGTGACAGGAGCTGGGTGGCTCCAGAGAGTCTGAATGAGTCAGTGTAGGATGAGTGGGGCATTTGCATTGAGAGTAGGGGAGAGTAGCTCTTGATAGCCTGCCCTGCCTGATACAATGTTGGCTCCGCCCCCCTGCCAGGCGACTGATGACTCTGGGCTTGCCTGGGACTTCCCTGGCCCGCCTCCTGCCGGGCAGCTGATGGCCCTGCCCCTGCCAGTGACAATGCTGGCTCCGCTCCTGCTGAGCGGCTGAGGACTCTGCCCTGCCCAGTGAATAGGCCAGGTGCTCTGGCCTGGCAACACCCACAACAAACCCAGGATGGGGGGAAATTCCCCTGCATGGACAAAGGGATCAAAGCCAAAAAGGGGTATAAGAGAAGGACCCCTGAACCAAGAATTTAGATCACTTCTGACAAGGAAACCTGAACCAAGGACAAGAAGCCTGCTGATCTAAGGACTGCCTACCCCTTCTGCCAGAGTGCTGTTTGTTGGGGGAATCCTGCATTGCTTCTTTATTTTTGCCAAGGAACCAGGAGAGAGGAACTTTTGTGTGTACTCTCACTCTTTGCTGAGAAAATCTCCAAGGGCTGGAAGAGTGCCAGTCTCCTGTTGAAGTCACAGGGCTAAAGGACTTCATCTGTTAAAGTGCTATTTGCTGGAGTTTGTGAATCCAGCACCTCTGAAAGAATCCAGCAATCTCGACGCCGACGGACGCCGCCGAATCCAGCTCGACATCGTGAGTAACGGCTCCAGTGTCCCGCTTCCTCGACGCCGGCCGCCGGGCCCGATCGACGCCAGCAGCAACGCCAGTGAGTAGTGAGTTCGGCTCCAGCTCCAAGTGACCCCGTGTCTGCACCGCCGCTGATCGCATCGACTTCGAGCCCTCTCGACGCCGTGAGCGCTGCTCACTCTTGCAACATCGACATCGACGACGCCGTATCCTGCTTCATCCCGTGAGCGCTGCTCCCGCCTGACTTCGGTCGACGCCGCTGCAGATCGCCCCGACTCCGAGGCCCGATCGACGCCGAAGACGCGACGCCGGACATCTCGACGCCGCTGATCATCGAGTGCTTCACTTTTCCAAGGTACTGTGTTGTTGGGGTCTGTGCGACTCCGGGCTCGACGTAGCGCTCCTCGCGGTCGACGCCGAACCTTTGGATTAACTTTGCCTCGACGTCGTGTGACTCCCGTGTGGGTTACATTGTTGCCAAGAACTGTGTTTTAGAGAAGAAGAGTTGCTTTTGATACTAAAGACTTTTGTGCTAAGAAGAAACCGTGCTTGAACTATTATTTTTCCTTCCAAGAGTATTTATTAAGACTGTGGTATATTTTTGTCGTTATTTGGTCTTGTGCTAAACCTTATATAAAAATACTTATTTTTATAATACTACTGTGTCGTGTCCATTTGTAGTGTATTCACTTTATTACTGTATGTGGTCATAAATGCTTAACGCACTGCCTCTGAGATAAGCCTGTCTGCTTTGCCAAGCTACCAAGGGGGTGAGCAGGGGTTATCTAAGTGTGTGATCTCCTTGCCCTGACTAGAAAAGGTGTGTCCCTATTTGTCAGAAGTGTATACCTCTGCCAACTAGAGACAGCCGCTTCTAACATTGGTGGGTCAGCGGTGGGATTTTGAACTTTGCATTTATGACCCATGTGCAGTGATTAGTGTGCGCTACATAGTGAAAGCAGACCATAGCGCAGCCACAATCTGTTTTGGTAGGATATTCTATTTTTGTTCTCCAATTTCCTGAAGCTTGATTTTTGAAACTGCCAGTTTTGACCATGAGTGACGCCGGAGTCACTGCCCCTGTTGTTGCTGTTGTGGAGGAATTTGATAGAAGTAAGATAAATGATTATTCCTTAAAGGAGCTGAAACACTTTTGCAAGCAATTGAAAGTCCCTACTCCAGGCCTCTCCAAGAAAGCAGAATATTTCAAAGCATTGGAAGCCTGGTTAGAGGCCAGAGACCCCTCTGCCCCGGTGGTGGTACCGACAGAGGAAGGGGAGGAGGAAGTGCCCGTGACTGGGCCTGTATCCCCTCCTGGCAGCAGTGTTTCCTCCAAAGGTCTTTCCCCTGAAGAAAGAGAAGAAAGGGCGAAGGAGCGAGCCTACAACGTGGAAATGGCAAAACTTAAGATAAATGGGCAGTTGGAGATAGAGAATGCAAGAGGCAGGAGAGAAGCTGATTTGGAGATCAAAAGATTAGAGTTTGAAAGAGAGAAGTTAGCTTTTGAGCGTGAGAAAATGGTGAGGGACATGGAGCTCAAAGCTAAGGAGTTAGAATTGAATCCCTCTGGTGGCAGCGTCCCATCTGTGCCTGCAGAAAGTAGGTTTTATTTTCCCAAAGATGTGATCAAAGATTTTCAGAAGAATGAGGATATTGGTCAGTGGTTTAAAGCATATGAGTTAGCATTGTTGGCCCACCGGGTCCCTGAGAAGGATTGGGGAGCGGGGTTGTGGGGTCGCTTTGTGAATGAGGGAAGAGATACCCTGTTAGACATGCCTGTTGAGAATAGGACGTCTTATGCTCATATGAAAGATGCTTTAATGTTAAGGTATGGCCTAACCCCAGAAAAGTACAGACAGGCCTTTAGAGAATGTAAGAAGTTGCCTGGTACCACGTGGGTGGAGTATGTGTCATATTTTTGCAGAGCCATGGATGGTTGGGTAAAGGGCAGCAAAGTGGAAAGTTATGATGCTCTTTATGATTTGTTTGCTTGGGAGCACTTGTCTAATAACTGTTTTCCAGAGCTGCGCCAGCACCTTATTGATAGCAAGATATCTAACCCTAGAAAACTTGCTGAAGAGGCGGACCGCTGGGTCAGTACCAGGGTCCACAAGGGTCCAGTGGGAGACTCAGCCAAAGGTGGGCAGGGTCCCCAGCAGAAGAGTGGGGGGGACAAGGGTAAACAGAAGGAGTCCCAGAAAGGGCCCCAAAGTAATCCCCAAGGGAACCAAGGGAAAGGTTCCCAGCCTCCCCCTGTGAAGAAATCAGAGGCCCCGCCAGGTAAACCTGGTCATAGGGGCCCACTGACCTGCTTCGTTTGTAAGCAGGTAGGACACCGTTTTTATGACCCTCAGTGTCCCTTGAAGAAGTCTGGTGCACTACCCAGTGCACCACCCCGTCAGTTGGCTAGTGTAGCTCTGGGAGGGGAGGAGATGGTTGCCCATGGTGGGGAGGGTCCCGCAGAGATGTCCCTGGTCTCTCTAGGAGACATGGAATTGGTCCCGCCACCCCCTCTGCCTAGTAACACTAAAAAATATAGGCAGTGGGTGACCATTAATGGCCATAGAGTTGAGGCTCTCAGAGACACCGGAGCGAGTGTGACAGCTGTCAAGTGTCACTTGGTGTCCAGAGAGCAGGTTGTTCCCCACGCATTCTACCCTGTGATAGCTGCTGACAACTCCCAGAAAGAGTGTGAGGTAGCTCAAGTTTCCTTTGAATGGGGGGGAGTTTCGGGTACTCTTCAGGTTGCTGTGAGGCCCGCCATGCCTGTTGATTGTCTCCTGGGCAATGATTTGGAAGACTCCCCTTGGGCTAAGGTGGAGAGGGAGACACATTTGAAAATGTTGGGTGTGCCAGAGTGGGTGTGTGCAACCACTCGATCCATGACAGCAAGTAAGGGTGTTGATGGGGTTCTGGAGCCTGAAAGTATGGCCCAGGACCCAGCTGTGAAGAGAAGAGGCAGGGGGCGCGGGAAACCGTCCCCCGTAGTTCCCGTGGTCCAGGAGGAGGCAGACCTCGAGGGGGATGCCCTGGAACCCACAGGTGAACAAGTTGCCGAACTGGGAGACCTGCCCGAGCTGACCCATTGGCAGCAGGATGGTGGTCCCTCCAGGGAGGAATTCTGTGCAGAACAGAAAGTGTGCCCTTCTCTTGTGGGTATGAGGCAGCAGGCCTCAGCCCAAACCTCAGGTGATCAGTCAGGGTCACATTTTGTGTACTGGGAGAACGACCTCCTGTATAGCGAGCCTAAGGCTGCTGAGCCTGGGTCAGCCCGTGTGCTGGTGGTACCCCAGCGCTTCAGAGCCTTCCTACTGGGTTTGGCTCATGACGTTCCTTTAGCTGGACATCTGGGGCAGGACAAGACCTATGACAGGCTTGTCACCCATTTCTATTGGCCTCAGATGCGAAGGGACACAGATGTCCATTGCAAGACCTGTCAGACTTGCCAGGCAAGTGGGAAAAGCGGGCGGAAGCAGAAGGCTCCCCTCCAACCTTTTCCCGTGGTCAGTACCCCCTTTGACCGGGTGGGGATTGACATTGTTGGGCCACTGGACCCCAAGACAGCCCTGGGCAACAGGTTCATCCTGGTCTTGGTGGACCATGCCACACGGTACCCGGAAGCCATCCCTCTCAGAACAGTGACTGCCCCCGTGGTGGGACGGGCACTGATGGGTGTTTTCTCCCGAATGGGGTTCCCCAGAGAGGTGGTGTCAGACCGGGGCACCAACTTCATTTCCAACTATATGAAGTCTCTGTGGAAGGAGTGTGGGGTAACTTATAAGTTCACCACTCCTTACCACCCTCAAGGTAATGGGTTGGTTGAAAGATTCAACCGTACCCTTAAAGGCATGATTATGGGTCTTGAAGAACCAATGAGGCGTAAATGGGACGTCCTCTTGCCATGCCTGTTGTTTGCTTACCGTGAGGTGCCACAGAAGTCTCTAGGGTTCAGCCCCTTTGAGCTTCTGTATGGTCACCCGGTAAGAGGACCTTTAAGTCTGGTCAAAGAAGGCTGGGAGCAATCTCCCAGGAAACCTCCCCAGGATGTATATAGTTACATGCTGGCCTTTAGGAACCAGACTAGGCGCTTCAGGGATCTTGCTCAGGCAAATCTGGAGGCCAGCCAGGAGGAGATGAAGCGGTGGTACGACCAGAGGGCCACTCTGGTAGAGCTTCAGCCTGGACAGAAAGTTTGGGTCATGTCCCCTGTGGAACCTTGTGCGCTCAAGGACAGGTGGACTGGACCATTCGAGGTTGTGGAGAAGAAGAGCGATGTCACCTACCTGGTGGATTTAAAGTCTCCCAGGAACCCCTTGCGGGTCCTGCATGTCAACCGTTTGAAGCCCCACTTAGAAAGGTCCGAAGTGGGCATGCTCCTAGCTACAGATGCTGGAATGGAGGAGGAGAGTGAGCCTCTTCCTGACCTCCTGTATGCAAAAGAGCAAGATGGGTCAGTGGATGGTGTTGTCCTCTCTGACACCCTGACCCCTGAACAGCAGCAGGATTGTCGCCATTTGTTGGGGCAATTCCCTGATCTGTTTTCCTTGATTCCTGGTGTTACTCAGTGGTGTGTCCATGATGTAGACACCGGGGACAGCACTCCTGTCAAGCACAAGGCTTACAGAGTGACTGACAAGGTCAGAGCATACATCAAGGAGGAGGTCTCCAAGATGTTTGCCCTAGGGGTGGTTGAGTCCTCTAGCAGTCCTTGGGCCAGCCCCGTGGTCTTGGTTCCAAAGGCTGCAGCGCCTGGTGCTTCACCGGAACTTCGGTTCTGTGTGGATTACCGAGGACTCAATTCAGTCACCAAGACTGACGCGCACCCCATCCCCAGAGCTGATGAGCTCATCGATCGGTTAGGGGCTGCCCAGTACCTTAGTACGTTTGATCTAACGTCTGGGTACTGGCAGATCGCCTTGACCGATGGGGCAAAAGAGAGGTCAGCATTCTCCACACCAGATGGGCACTACCAGTTCCGGGTTATGCCCTTTGGGATGAAGAATGCCCCTGCCACCTTCCAGAGGTTGGTCACCCAGGTCTTGGCTGGGCTGGAGGATTTCAGTGCCGCCTACCTGGACGACATCGCAGTGTTCAGCGCCAGCTGGGAAGAACACTTGTGCCACCTCCAGGAAGTGTTGTTGGCCCTGCGCAGAGCAGGCCTCACAATCAAGGCCAGTAAGTGCCAGATTGGGCAGGGTTCAGTGGTGTACTTGGGGCACCAAGTAGGGAGCGGCAAGGTGGCCCCCCTGCAACCCAAGATTGATACCATCCTGGCATGGGCACCGCCCAAAACCCAGACTCAGGTGAGAGCCTTCCTGGGTCTCACGGGTTACTACAGGAGGTTTGTCAAGGATTATGGTAACATTGTGCACCCCTTGACTTCGCTGACTTCCAGGAAGCAGCCACGACTTGTGAACTGGACTGACGCCTGTCAGACGGCCTTTGACACCCTGAAAACTGCAATGTGCACCGCACCCATACTCCAGGCACCCGACTTTTCGAAAGAATTTGTTGTCCAGACGGACGCTTCAGAGCATGGCGTGGGGGCTGTTCTAGCTCAGGTGAATGAAGAGGGCCGAGACTTACCTGTAGCCTTCATCAGCAGGAGGTTACTTCCCAGGGAACAGAGGTGGAGTGCGATAGAGAGAGAAGCATTTGCTGTGGTCTGGGCGCTAAAGAAGCTAAGACCCTACCTGTTTGGAACTCACTTCCGGGTGCAGACAGACCACAGGCCCCTCAGATGGTTGATGCAGATGAGGGGTGAGAATCCAAAGCTGTTGAGGTGGTCCATTTCCCTACAGGGGATGGACTTCACGGTGGAACACCGCCCTGGCACAGATCACGCCAATGCTGATGGTCTGTCCAGATTTTTCCGCCTTAGTGATGAGGACTCCCTAGGGTAAGGGTAGTTCTCCCCACATTTCAGCTGGAGGGGACACGTGTTAGACCTGGCATCATTGGCATGAGTCTCTCCTCCATTTTTTCTGTTTGCCTCCTCTGTTCACGATGTTTTTGCTGGTATATGCTTTGGGCACTGTGCCACTGCTGATCAGTGCCACAGTGCAAGTGCTCCCTATGTGAAATTGCTGTATTGATTGACTTCCATGTTTGGCTTATTTGGTTTACTATCAGTCCCTAGTAGAGTGCACCAGGAGTGCCAGGGCTTGTAAATACAAATGCTGCTAGTGGGCTTGCAGCACATGTTGTGCCACCCACAAGAGCGGCCTAGTAAAAGTATGTCTGAAGGTCTGCCATTGCCAGACCACGTGCAGTCTGACTGTCACGAGGACTGCGCAGGTACACCTACTTGCCAGTCCCTAAACCTTCCCTTAACTTCATGTTAGTCACCCCTATGGTAGGCCCACGGGCAGGGTGCATTGTAAGCATAAGGTAGGACAAGCCTGACAAGGTTGGCATGTCCTAATAGTGAATTACATCCATAGTCGTTTTTCACTATTGTAAGGTAGCCTGCTCTCCATCAGTTAGAATGGGCTGCCAGGATTATTAATGCTATAATCCTAGCGGGCTCGGGGAGCATGGTGCAATGTCGAGTTTGGTATCCCTGAACTCAGGGTTTAATAATGCATCCGTTTGTGTGGATGGTTTTTGGACTCTGTGTTTGAAAATAGCACTTTTAGAAAGTAGCTATTTTCTTGTCTAACTGTCTACCGGTCTCTGCTGGTTCTGGTGTGTGTGTGACAGGAGCTGGGTGGCTCCAGAGAGTCTGAATGAGTCAGTGTAGGATGAGTGGGGCATTTGCATTGAGAGTAGGGGAGAGTAGCTCTTGATAGCCTGCCCTGCCTGATACAATGTTGGCTCCGCCCCCCTGCCAGGCGACTGATGACTCTGGGCTTGCCTGGGACTTCCCTGGCCCGCCTCCTGCCGGGCAGCTGATGGCCCTGCCCCTGCCAGTGACAATGCTGGCTCCGCTCCTGCTGAGCGGCTGAGGACTCTGCCCTGCCCAGTGAATAGGCCAGGTGCTCTGGCCTGGCAACACCCACAACAAACCCAGGATGGGGGGAAATTCCCCTGCATGGACAAAGGGATCAAAGCCAAAAAGGGGTATAAGAGAAGGACCCCTGAACCAAGAATTTAGATCACTTCTGACAAGGAAACCTGAACCAAGGACAAGAAGCCTGCTGATCTAAGGACTGCCTACCCCTTCTGCCAGAGTGCTGTTTGTTGGGGGAATCCTGCATTGCTTCTTTATTTTTGCCAAGGAACCAGGAGAGAGGAACTTTTGTGTGTACTCTCACTCTTTGCTGAGAAAATCTCCAAGGGCTGGAAGAGTGCCAGTCTCCTGTTGAAGTCACAGGGCTAAAGGACTTCATCTGTTAAAGTGCTATTTGCTGGAGTTTGTGAATCCAGCACCTCTGAAAGAATCCAGCAATCTCGACGCCGACGGACGCCGCCGAATCCAGCTCGACATCGTGAGTAACGGCTCCAGTGTCCCGCTTCCTCGACGCCGGCCGCCGGGCCCGATCGACGCCAGCAGCAACGCCAGTGAGTAGTGAGTTCGGCTCCAGCTCCAAGTGACCCCGTGTCTGCACCGCCGCTGATCGCATCGACTTCGAGCCCTCTCGACGCCGTGAGCGCTGCTCACTCTTGCAACATCGACATCGACGACGCCGTATCCTGCTTCATCCCGTGAGCGCTGCTCCCGCCTGACTTCGGTCGACGCCGCTGCAGATCGCCCCGACTCCGAGGCCCGATCGACGCCGAAGACGCGACGCCGGACATCTCGACGCCGCTGATCATCGAGTGCTTCACTTTTCCAAGGTACTGTGTTGTTGGGGTCTGTGCGACTCCGGGCTCGACGTAGCGCTCCTCGCGGTCGACGCCGAACCTTTGGATTAACTTTGCCTCGACGTCGTGTGACTCCCGTGTGGGTTACATTGTTGCCAAGAACTGTGTTTTAGAGAAGAAGAGTTGCTTTTGATACTAAAGACTTTTGTGCTAAGAAGAAACCGTGCTTGAACTATTATTTTTCCTTCCAAGAGTATTTATTAAGACTGTGGTATATTTTTGTCGTTATTTGGTCTTGTGCTAAACCTTATATAAAAATACTTATTTTTATAATACTACTGTGTCGTGTCCATTTGTAGTGTATTCACTTTATTACTGTATGTGGTCATAAATGCTTAACGCACTGCCTCTGAGATAAGCCTGTCTGCTTTGCCAAGCTACCAAGGGGGTGAGCAGGGGTTATCTAAGTGTGTGATCTCCTTGCCCTGACTAGAAAAGGTGTGTCCCTATTTGTCAGAAGTGTATACCTCTGCCAACTAGAGACAGCCGCTTCTAACAGTCTGAAAAATGCACTTGCCACATTTCAAAGGTTGGTGAATACAGTCCTAACAGGCCTGGAAGACTACTGTGCAGCTTATCTAGATATTATTGCTGTCTTTAGCTCCACCTGGGAGGGTCACCTGATCCACCTGGAAATTGTTTTGGAGGCCCTGCAAAAGGCAGGCCTCACTATCAAGGCTACCAAGTGCCAGATAGGGAAGAGTCAAGTTGTGTACCTGGGCCACCTTGTAGGTGGAGGCCAGGTTCAACCATTGCAGAGCAAAATCCAGACCATAATGGACTGAACTGATCCAACCACCCAGACTCAGGCCCGAGCTTTCTTGGGACTGACTGGGTACTATAGGAGATTTGTCAAGTGGTATGGTTCCATAGTGGCACCCCTGAATGACTTAACTTCTAAGAAAATGCCTACGAAAGTTGTCAGCTGTCAAAAGGCATTTGATGACCTGAAGCAGGCCATGTTCACTGCACCAATTCTGCAAAGTCCTAACTACTCCAAATAATTAATTGTTCAAACAGATGCTTCTGAGTTGGGGGTAGGGGCTGTGCTATCACAATTGAATTAGCAGAAGGTTGACCCCTAGAGAGAAACGTTGGTCAGCTATTGCAAGGGAGGCCTTTACTGTGGTTTGGGCTCTGAAGAAGCTGAGGCCATACTTGTTTGGTACTCACTTCAAGATTCAGACCGACCACAAGCCCCTCTTGTGGCTAAATCAGATGAAGGGTGAAAATCCCAAACTGCTTAGGTGGTCCATTTCCCTAAAGGGGATGGACTATACAGTGGAACACAGACCTGGGAGTAACCATGCCAATGCAGATGGATTCTCCAGATATTTCCACTCAGAACATGAAGACTCATCTGGTCAAGGTTAGTTTAATGTCCCTGCGTTTGGGGGAGGGGGTTGTGTAGGAGAATAGGGTCTGCTTCCTATGGTTACTCCCACTTTTTGCTGTGTTTCACTGTTTTTTTTACTTTAGCCTGTCTGTGGCCCTGCTAATCAGGACCACAGCCTAGCTGTTCTCTCTCTAAATTTATACCATGTACTTTAGGTACATCCCAGTTTGGTTACTGGGTTACCCTTGTGAGTTCCTGTATATGGTACCTTAGGTACCCAGGGCATAGGTACCCCAGAGGCCTACCAGGGGCTAAAGCATGCATTATCCCCACCTGGTTAACCTTCCAAAATGGCACCACAGGTCTGCACTTGCAGCCTGGGTAAGGTGGTGTAAGCACTGCTTGCTTAGAGATAGTATACCTATATCTACCTGTAAGTCACTCCTATGGCAGGCCTTGACAACCCTGAAGGCAGAGTGCTTGGTTTTATGTGAGAGGGTGCCCTAGCATGAGCTGAGCCCCTCTGCAGCTTTCGGAACCATCTCCTTATAGCTGTTCTATGATATAGCCATACCATACACTCTTAAGTGCATTATAATCCTCACGGTTAATGCTAAGTTTGGTTTGGCTTTGTCAAAACATGTCGTATTTGGTGTCAAACACGTTGGAATACTACCGCCCCCAGTTCTGGCAGCGGGGGTAGCATTCCACCCTTCTAGAGGGAAAAGACATGTACACACTGGTAAACCTGGTTAAAGTTAAACAGTGCCCCAGCATCACAAAATGGATGCTGCTGCCACAGACACGAGTCTGCCCTTCTGCTGCTGAACGAATCTCCGGCAGGGGAGGCCTGGACAATAAGTTTCTGTTAGACCTGGCCTCCTTGGCGTGGGTCTCCCTGCATTCGCTCCCCTAGACCTCCTACGTGTATGACCCATTCTTCAGGCTGGACTCATTTACGCTCAAAACAGTAGCCCCGTGCGAGGCCTCCTAATAATAAGCTAACCTCTGACTTCGCAGATTTATATATGACACCGGGGAGGAAGTAGAAACTCCAGAGTAGCGCCCCCTATCTCCAGGGTTCATAAAACATCCTTGTGGAGAAGAACTGTAGTAACATAGAGTCGGATAGCGACCTGGAACAGACCCCCCCTAGTACAGCCAACAGACCTGCCGTCCAGGATAACGTTCACGCTCAATCGCACAGGGAGCTGGCATGGGATCATTCTTCAGCTCTGCCACTTCAGGGTAGCCCTGTTCTCGAGGTACCTGCCTCCCATCCTCCCCTGCTGGATGTTATTTATCAGACTATTCTTACGCACAGGGAAGAAGCCAGACAGGACACTAGGAAATCACAAGCAGCAATGCGTAAACTGCAAGGTGTTGTCAGAAAACTGTCTAAGGCTCATGCCAATGTTGGGGACAGGGTTACCAACTTAGAGGAACGGATTGTGGTGACCGAATCAGAAGCTGCTTCAGCTTCACTCTAAGTCGACTCCCAGGCAGCACAGGTTGTTGACATCCAGTGGAAGCTGGAGGATATGGAAAATAGACTAAGACGCAATAACCTACGTGTACTGGGGGTTCCGGAGGGGGTCGAGGGGTCAGATATCAGGGCCTTCATGATCAATCTATTCAAGAATGCATTCCCGGAGCTGTCGGATTGGAACTGGTCATCTGAAATCCAGAGAGCCCATCGCACCCCGTTCAAAGTCCGCCCAGGGGCAGCCAGCGACAAGCCAAGGGCAGTTTTAATTTTTCTTGGGAACTTCATCCTCAGGCAAATTATATCTGACAAGGCTAGACCCGACGCAAGAAGAACTAGTGAGGGCCTGTCCTTTTTCGTTCGACCAGATTTCTGCCACGCAACGGTGGAGAGGCGATGGAGACTTCGGCAGCTGATCAAGCACTTCCAGGATAAGCATATGCAGGTCTATTTAGTAAATCCAGCACAACTTAAGGTAGTGAGGGATGGCAAGACTCAATATTTCCCATCTGAGGTGAAGGCAAAGGAGTTCTTGGACTCTTTGTGAACTCTAAATTGAGAAAAAATAGATGAGAGACTAGAAAGGCGCTGGGAACTTTTGGTATCAATGAGGTGGGATGTAAGACCTGAAACGCCACTGGTTTCTAATTTTTCTTTTGTTTTGAGCTTGGTGAGGGGGTAGGGGGGCTCTGGGAGTAGGATATGTTATTCATAATGTTTGTTTCCGAAATGGTAGTTGCACCCATGCACCATGCTGTTGCACCTATCCATCAACGCACAGACCTCGGTCTGAGCGCTTCTAGAGGGAGAGGGAGGGGAGAGGGGGGAGGGAGGTTGGGGTGGGTTCCTAGGGGGGGTTTAGAGGTCACAGGTGGTGGGGCGGGGGAGCATAAAAAAAATTGAGAATAGGCGGTATAAAATTCAGATTTGTGAGGCATATTGTAAATGGTATGGATATTGTCCTTATTCAATCCTTGGAAGTAAAAACTAGGAGACGGTTGAAAAATAAAGATGTCAAGCCTTAGTATATATTCAGTCAACATAGGGGGGCTGAATGATTGGCGAAAAAGAGCTAGACTGGCGGAGTATGTCAAGTCCGAACCCATCGATATCCTGTGTATGCAGGAAACGCATCTGCCTTGGGCGAAAAGAAAGTTGTTAAGGGTTGGTGGCTTTGAGATACTGTCATGCTCCTCTCAGACTTCAACATTAAGGGGGGTGGTAATTTTAGGTAAAACAATGTTGGGGGGCTAAACGAGCTAAATCGGATCCCTTGGGTAGATGGGCTTTGGCAGAACTGGGGTGTGGTTTAACAATCTGTGGGATTTACGGATCAAATCAGGATGACCCAGCAGTATTTGAAATACTGGAGGGGGAATTGTCAACCTGGCCTGTACCCATTCTGGTATGTGGTGACCTTAATATTTCAATAGATTTGACTAAAAGAGTACCGTATACTGGTAGGAAGCCTAGAGTCTCCAGGGCACTCCTCTCAATGATGCATTCACACGGCCTAACTGACATATGGGGGACAAAACATCCTGATGATCCAGGGTTCACTTATTTCTCATGCCCTCACCAGAAGTATTGTAAACTGGACTATTTCTTAATTTCATCGGTGGAAATTGGTAAGGTTAATATTATGAAGCTCCCTAAGGTCCTTTCGGATCAAAGTCCACTGGTAATTAGATATAGTGGTCTAGGACTGGTCAGAAAAACTAGGCCCTGGACATTTAACCGGAAACTTCTGGCTGATGTTCCGTTCGTGGAACATTTACGGAAATGGGCACGTGAGTTCTTTGATGCAAATCAATACAGTGCCTCAAGGAACTCTGTTTGGGATTCTTTCAAGGCAGCATTAAGAGGGGAGGTCACTAGTTATACTGCCCAGGCAAGGAAAAAACAACAGGATGCGAAGAACAAGCTCTTAGCAGATTTAGTCAAGGCAGAAGAGCAGGACTGTCTCGATCTGGCTCAAGGGAAGGAAGGTAGTGAGAGTCAAACCAGAATCTGTTTGATTAAAGCAGAATTGCAGAAACAGTTGGCTGAAAAGGCGGCGACAGAATACTGGACTTATAGGAGGAAAATGTATGAGACAGGGGAGCAGGCTGGGAGGGCACTGGCTCTAAGAATCAGGCAAGATAGCGTTAAAAATGTAATAACTAGTATCCATGATGAGGGGCAGGACTTTGTTGAGCCTCAGGATATCTTATCGGTGTTTGCAAAATTTTACCAAATTCTGTATAAGGAAGAAGCAGGGGCTGCTTGGCTGGATGATCTGGATGGTCGTTACCCGGACTTAGGTCCCCAATTGTCGGTAACATTTTAGGTGTGTATGTGTTTATTTGTAGTGATGGCTATATTTTTTTATGATTCATATTTATATATTTATGTCTCCTACGGTCTTCCTTTTCATTCTCTGTAATAATATCGAATTGTATTTATGATCAGATTCGTTGTTCTTCATGAATTGTTCTGCATCAATTACTGTATAACCATTTGTATCTGCTTTTCGATACCGCCCAAAGTCTCCCAAAAATGTTTTTTTAAAAAGAATCCTTATCCTCAAACTGTACTTTGGGCCATGAGAAACAAGGAGGCCTAAAACACCATGCCAGGTTGTCTCGCCAGCGTGGTGTTAGCTGGCAGCTTCTAAGTGAGAGGGGTGGAGTAGTTTCCATCGCACGTCCTGCTTTCCACGAGGACGACCGTGGCACTGCTTTCAAAGGAACAAAGTGCCATCTGGTAGGAAGCCCCCACAATCAGGACAGGGGCACCCGGGAACCCCCTGCCAGATCAAGGAACTTCAAAGACCTCCGGCACTATAACTAGAGGTCCCTTTTCTGCTATTGAGTTAGTTGACTTGGAACTAGAGAGGGCCCAGCTGACTTTGTCGCGGCTCGACTCGTATGCAAGTACGCATCGGAACTAGCATCTTGAGCCCAGCTGACTTTGTCCCGTATCCACCAGCCCAGCAGAATTGCAACACGGCTCGTGAACAGCAAGCCGGACGTCAGGTACGCTCCGTACCCACCAGCCCAGCAGAATTGCAACACGGCTCGTGAACAGCAAGCAGGACATCCGGTACGCCTCGTACCCCCCCTCCGCAAACCAGCAGCTACTCATCTCGGTTCCCCAGAACCGACCCGGACTGCCGTACGCCTCGTACCAGTGGATTCGATCCCACCCCCCGGTTGACTGTGAGTACCTGAGTCGCCCACCACGACTCGAAATCAGACCAAACTGTTCCTCGCGACAACGCGCATGGGGTCGCCTCTGTCCCTAGCCTTATTGTAGAGTGTTTCTTTCTTTCTCTCATTGACCTTGTGATAAATACTATATAAAGGACCCCCTATTTTTATACACAACTGTTGTGGTGTCCGTTTGTAGTGTGGTGAGATCTTACTGTGCATAGCCATAAATGCGTGACCCTCATATCCGAGGATCAGTCTAAGTGCTCGGCGACACTACTGAGGGGGTAACTGGTTACCCACCCTAGAGGAGGCGTGTCCCTGTTTGGTCAGAAGTACCTACCTCTGCCAACCAGAGACCCCCAAATCTAACACTGGATCCAAACTGGCATTTATGGTTAATGTACAGTGAATTACTGACCTACTACCTAGCGAGGGCAGGCCATAACGTAGCTCTTAGGTTGTGAATTTACGTTTTTTTTGGCCGACTATTCCGAGAACTAATTTAGGAAGAGTCCCATCTGCCGGCAATTATGAGTCTTACAGGATCCAACGTAAGCCCAGCCTTTCTGGTAGAACACCTTGAAAGTTATGCCCATAGGGAGCTGAAACAGTTTTGCAAGTAATTTCCACCACTGCCTTGACACCAAGGAGGATCTCCAAAAAGCGCTGAGGGCCTGGATAGAGGCCAGAGAGGGATCGAGCCCAGTTGACTTTGTCGCAGCTTGACCCGTACGCAAGTACGCATCGTAACCAGCATCTAGAGCCCAGCTGACTTTGTCGCGGCTCGACCCGTACGCAAGTACGCATCGTAACCTGCATTTCGAGCCCAGCTGACTTTGTCACGGCTCGACCCGTACGCAAGTATGCATCGTAACCAGCATCTCAAGCCCAGCTGACTTTGTCACGGCTCGCCCCGTACGCAAGTATGCATCGTAACCAGCATCTCAAGCCCAGCTGACTTTGTCACGGCTTGACAAGTACGCATCGTAACCAGCATCTCGAGCCCAGCTGACTTTTTCGCGGCTCTACCCGTACGCAAGTACGCATCGTATCCTACATCTCGAGCCCAGCTGAGACCAACGCGGCTCGTGAACAGCGAGCCGGACGTCAGGTACGCCCCGTACCCAACAGCCCAGCAGAATTGCAACACGGCTCGTGAACAGTGAGCCAGACGTCAGGTACGCCCCGTACCCACCAGCCCAGCAGAATTGCAACATGACTCGTGAACAGCGAGCCGGACGTCAGGTACGCCCAGTACCCACCAGTCCAGCAGAATTGCAACATGGCTCGTGAACAGCGTGCTGGACGTCAGGTACGCCTCATACCTCCCTCTGCAAACCAGCAGCTACTCATCGCAGTTCCCCAGAACCGACCCGGACTGCCGTACACCTCGTACCAGTGGATTCGATCCCACCCCCTGGTTGACTGTGAGTACCTGAGTCGCCCACCACGACTCGAAATCAGACCGAACTGTTCCTCGCGACAACGCGCATGGGGTCGCCTCTGTCCCCAGCCTTATTGTAAAGTGTTTCTTTCTTTCTCTCATTGACCTTGTGATAAATATTATATAAAGGACCCCCTATTTTTATACACAACTGGTGTGGTGTCTGTTTGTAGTGTGGTGAGATCTTACTGTGCATAGCCATAAATTCGTGACCCTCTTATCCGAGGATCAGTCTAAGTGCTCGGCGACACTAGGAAACTGGTTACCCACCCTAGAGGAGGCGTGTCCCTGTTTGGTCAGAAGTACCTACCTCTGCCAACCACAGACCTCCAAATCTAACAGTTTCCTGTCCAGGGAGGTGCTAGCACCTACCCAGACAGGCTTTAGTGTATTAGGGCAGGGTGGTTTGCATTCAGTGAATGCTTTTCAGACACTGCCTGGGGTACACAAGGTGCTCCATGCATTTCCCAGTTCAAACCGGTTGCTGGGGCACTCTGCCCCAGCTCTGCCGTGAAAATGGACAAAGGGGAAGGGGTGAAACCACCCCCTCCCCAGGTCCTCCCATAGGTGGGACCCTAGAGTTAGTCCAACCCCTAAACTTACTAAAAGAATAGGAGCCCCGTCCCTAGGACTTTAGGTTACCCTGGACGAATCTCTGCAACATATATCTTGGAGCTTCGACATTCCATATTGACTGGAAGACGGCAGAAATCTCCCTTGTGGTCAAGGAGTAACCACCCTGTTCAAACAGGCACCAACAGCATCTTTGCCGGTCTGCATTTCGAGGCTCCCGCCGGATCCTGAAGAATCTGCAACATAGGACAGAGGCTTCCAGACTTCTCTGAGGCTGACCCGAGATCCCAGCAAAGCTGAGACCCATAGATGACACAAGAGACGTGAGACCAGAACTCCTGGACATCCTGCATTTTTGCTACTGCACCTACTTCCCGAGTTATCCTGAAGTTGTGCATTAGGATATTTGAATCTCCTGCCCTGAGAACCTTTTGCTCCGAAGCTTAGAGGCCTACTC
The DNA here is from genome assembly GCF_964261635.1 of Lissotriton helveticus. Lineage (NCBI taxonomy): Eukaryota > Metazoa > Chordata > Amphibia > Caudata > Salamandridae > Lissotriton > Lissotriton helveticus. The sequence continues at coordinate 1,219,522,847 of NC_136071.1, read as the reverse complement.
TCCACGAGTGTTCCATGGACCCGCTTTGTGCATTTCAACTCAAGGCACCTTTGTGGTTCCTAGTCCATTGGCTAGTGAGCCCCTACGAAGGCCAATCCTTGATTTCCTGAGCTTTCCTGGTTGTTCCAGACATGTTATGACTCCTTTCCAAAGGAGGAGTCCCCCAGTCCTTGCTGCTCTGAACCGAAGCCAATCTTGTCCTCTTGCGTGGGTTGCTGTTGCCAAGGCTTATTGGGTCCAATCTGGATTCCGACGCTGTAGCACTCAACATCCTTTATGGGACAGCTCGATTCCAGCTCCTGTTCATCATCGACGCCTCCTGGTCCTTGTGACTGAAGAGTCAAGCTTTACCTCTTTCACCTGAAATCACCCGACATCAACTGGCATCTTCTTCCCGTCATCTTGGTAACTGGCTAGTGACCCAGACTCTGTCCCCTCTGCTTTTAGGTTCTTCACATCTCCGACCCGCCCTTGTATCCACCCGGACACTTTTCCTCTGGTCGCCTGCAGCACTTATTCGCAGCTCTCCATTGGAATCGACAATGAAACCAGACACCAAAAGACACCTATGCACCTGGCTTCCCGTGGGTGAGGTAACATGAGTACTCCGGTGCTCCTGGGGGTCTTGACTCTCGAAGTGTCCTAGTCTAAAAGGGTTCCATCGTAGTTCACCTCCAAGTGCCCTTATTCTTTAAAATTTTAACTTTTTCGTTCTCTATAGAAAGTCAATGGTGATCTGCGGCTATGTTTAGACACTGCACGCATCCCCCGTGGGCCTCCTGCGTCTCTACCATGGGTGGTTCCTGGTTGCCCCAGCGGTTCTACAGGCCCTAGGCCTGCTTTCTATCTCTCATGAGGTTCTTATACCACTATTTTAGTCTATGGTTTGTGCGGCCCCTAGGGCAAAACTTATACTGAGCAACTTATCATATGCTAATTAAGTTCCTTGTATTGTACTTTTACCTCTGACCTCATAAAGACTCCAGAGGGGTAGTGTTTAGATTAAATTCATATGTATTTGATATATATCTTGTGTGGTGTTCTTTCATTTGATCATTCAAGAGATTACAACTGGTAAAACAACTTGGTTAATTGGCCTCTAAGTTTTAGCGTGAAGGCTGCTCTCCACAGCTACCACTAGGAAAGCTTTCTACAAGGTTAACCTTGCTACCTACTATCAATCAGGGTCGTTTGGACTGGTGCAAGGTGCCTACTAGAATAGTGGACATCATATACCAGGCCAACTTATCACAGCAGTTCTATCTCAAAAAAAGGAGGGGACACCAGGACCATTGGGTTTGCTTTCAGAATCTTGTCTCCTGCTGAGATGAAGTGCTCAATTATTGAGAGGGAATTGTTGGCATGCTGATGAGCTGTGATGAAGTTTAGAAACCTTCTTTGGGGAAGAAAGTTTTGTCTTGAAACAGACCATAAACCATTGGTTTTCATCCTCAGTAGAAAGAATGTTAAGAGCTTCACCCCTAGAATTGCACGCCTATCTTCTAAATTTCTTCAATCTGATTTCTCTACTGAATATATTCCTGGATGTAAGAATGGGTGTACAGATTTCTTATCTCGCTCTTCTAATATTGTGGAGGACAAACCAAATGTAGAAGAGGAAGTCAGGAAGATTTTCTTGTGGCAGCTGTAGACCTCCTACAGTTGTGCGCCGTGTCAGAAAATGAATGGCGTCAAGCTCTTTCTGTTGATGTTTCTTTGGGTTATGTCATGAAATGTATCAAGGAAAGTTGGCCCAGGTAGAGGAACTTGATTTTTGACTTTAAGACATATTGACAAGTTGCGGATGAACTTACCATTGAAGATGGTTTATTATTAAGAGGTGACAGGCTTGTTCCTCCCCTTGTATTAAGGACTAATTTAATCAAATGTGCACATGAGGGACATTTAGGTGCAACTTTGACAAAAAAAAGGGTGCGACTTTCATTTTGGTGCCCTTCTATGGATAGTGCATTTGATTACTTTAAGTCATGTGTAATTTGTTCTAGCTGTGACAAAGCTGCTAAGATGCGTACTCCACCTTTGTCTTCTATAGAATTACCTTCATTACCATGGGTAAAGTTGGGGTTGGACATTATATGGCCTTTCCATGCCCTTGATCCCTCTTCAAAGTTTGCTTTGGTCCTTATGGACTACTATTTAAAATAGCCAGAGATTAAATTTGTGAAAGACGTGAGTGTCACAACAGTAGTTGACTTCCTTAGTGATGTTTTTTTGAAGGAAGGATTCCGTGAGTTTTTGGTGACAGATAATGGGACACAATTTGTCGCTTCTGAAGTTGAGGATAATTTACACACATGTGGAATCACACATCTCAGAAGTTCATTGTACCACCCTCAGACCAATGGTTTGGTTAAACAAATGAACAGAGTTTTAGGTGAATGCATACAGAGGGCTCTGTCAAACAAGTGCGTTGTGATTAATTCTGTGAGTAGCATGCTTTGGTTTTATCGAACTACTCCCCATTCAACTACAGGGGTTTTCCCTTTTGCGCTAATGTGTGGGCGTAGAGCTTTCACCATGGCTTGTTCTGGTTGGGTGAGTAAGTGGATCAAAGAAAAACAATGGAATTATAAGAATGTCAGAAGTGTTGGCTGTTGGGACTGGTCATAATAAATGAACCTTCAACTTACCTGCATTTGACTCTTCTTTTCAAAGACCTATGTAGTATTCTATGTTACAGTTGCAAATGCTTGTTACAAACAAAGCTATGTGTGAAGAACTCTGAAGGTTCTGGACTGCGTTCCAGTTCTAGGCAGTTAATCTTGTACTTGTACCACCTGCGGTTGAACATCTCGATGGCCCAGCCTCATGTAGATTAAACAGATTGAAACTTACTGCTTGTCTTTGTTCCTTACCACACATATCGTGTGGTCATGAACACGTGACTCTTTTATTCATCTATACAAATCAGACTAACCCTCAATATTAACAGATGGTGAACAACATGAAGACGTTACTGTACGTTATCAGTTTGTGTGTAGTGGACAACGAAGCCCGACACGATTCAATAATTCCACACTTGTAACGTTTAATTAGCAAGTGTGAAGATATTTCTCTATGCTAACAGTTTTGGAAGTGGATTACGGACTTTTATGCAGTTAGACTAATCTTCACTTGCAAAGAATGATTTAGCAAGTGTGAAGGTATTGGAGAACGTGTCACTCTTTTTTGAGCATTACCTGTGGAGCTTTACATCATTTTGCTATCAGCCCAGAAGAAGTCTTTTGTGCTTAAGGGCACATGACAAAACACGTGTTGGCTGCTTTTTGCGTATGCTGCTTTTTGTGAAGAATTGTATTACAAAGCCAATTTTGTGGCTGGACTGTACCACGAGAAGCTGTGGAGATATTGCAAGAATAAATTGAAATAAAGAATGACATTTTCAGAATAGCATTTGAAGACTCTACATTGAACCTTTAATGTTTTAGTGTGCTCAGGGTAGACTTTCTTCTTTATTCTCATCTGTCAGTTGCTCCATGGCGGCTGATGGATGGGGTGCTATGAATAAATCTCCAGTTGATCCTCTACTAATACGTTTCTCACACCATATTTATTTAATAGCATACCTAATTATTTCTCTTTATAGTTGTAAGTGTTATTTATTGGTGTATAGTTTTTATCATACATGCATTCTCGTTTCATTTTCCAGATATTCCGTATGTTTATTCATATCATTCAAATTGTAAGTTATTATTAAATTTGTTGTATTTATGATGCAATTTTCTGAAAATGTCAATAAAAAGTTATCACTCGGTCATTTGTGTTCTGTTTATTGGGCATCTTTCACCATCCAAAGATGGCCGCTCTGGTCACTATTACCGTCAAACCTTTCCGGATTCAGGTCGTCCGGGGTGAGGTCCCGCTCAGCTGCTGGTATCCGGCAAGGTAGTCCTATCTCTATTTTCCTTTCTCCCAGGCAGTCTTTGCCGTCCTATGTCTGTTTTCATTGCTCGCAGTTAGTCCTGGCAGTACTATCCATATATTAGGAGCGGGACTCTGGCGCTGCAGTCCTATCTCTGTTTCTACAATCAAGGACCCGTAACACTAGGCTGCACTCCTGCAACAATAGGTTGGCGGCGGCCATTTTAGGTGTGGGTGAACTCATCCTATCCGCGTAATGGCCGCCCTTCGGCGAGCCCGCCCCCGACGCGTGACGTCATGCGCAGCCGCCGCCGGGTTCGGGCGCCATCGAGGACGGCTCTGCAGGCCCCGGCCGGGGTGCGCGCACCGGTGCTGACCCTTGACCCCTGACCCCGGGAGGCGGCAGCTGGAGGCCTCCGTGGACGTGTCTGGAGCGGCGGCGACCGCAGCCGGTGAGACCGCGGGAGAGGAGGGGCCCGAGGGCGGGGGGAGCAGAGAGCCGGGGCCGCAGCGGGAGGAGGGGCCGGGCTGAGGGGGGGATACAGGGCTGAGGTGAAGAGAGGAGTGCCGGGAGGGGGGGGGGGGGGGCTGGGGAGGGCGATACAGGGCTGAGGTGAAGAGAGGAGTGCTGGGGGGCGCTGCTGGGGGAGGGCCTGGGGGGGGGCTGAGAGGGGCCGGGAGGGCTGGGGGGGCTGGGGAGGCTGAGGGGCGATGCTGGGGGTTCCAGCCGCGCCGGGGTCCGCAGGACACTTGATGGGCGTTGATGGCTCCGACAGAGGGGCCATAGCTGCCAAGGTTTCAGATTGCCATGAGTGACATTTTAACGACTATGAGTGACACTTTGTTATGAGCAAAAATCAAGCAATGAAGACGAGAGAAACCTAGGGGCAGGGCAGGCAGCTAGGAATGAAGCAAATGTTAGCAGCCATAGCAAGTTACCAACATCAGGCGCACTTACTTCAGTTCACACATCATGCAGACATTGTACATCAGGCCCAACTTCTTTCCTACAATGCTTTCTTTGACATATCAATTTGCTAATGGTAAATCAGTAAATATGACGTTTAATTTGTACTAAAAGTTATAACTTTCTAACAGAAATAAGAAAGTGGAAAATGTATAGTTCGTGCCAAGATGTGAGGTTTTTAAGAAACCTTCACAAAGGCTCTGAAAAATCTCTTTACATCCTCAGGCATGGCCGCATGGATCAGTATCACACATCACTGCTTTAAACACGGCAACAGGCCGCTGAAGACGATCATAATGACCACGCTATTAATGTTAAATAGAATGTTATTGAGCAGAGAGACATCATTAGGAACTCACTTACTTAGCGAGGCTGCCGAGCAATTCAGTAACGGGGCGCCTCAAGGTCGCAATGACTCCCGCGAAAACACAATAGTCGGGCATGCTTCTGGGGCTCAACGCAGCTCTGCCCAGAAGTGAAGTGCAATGGTGGTGTGTACTCTGGGCTGCTGAGAAACCACTCCAGCGTCGACCAGCACGGTCAGTGTGGTTCACTCAGCAACCAAGGATCGTCAAATCTACTCACTGTGACTGGATCGGCCTTTAATTTACAATGACACGCGAAGGAGCAGCGCTGCCATTGCCAATACAGGCAGCCTGAAACTTTGGCATCATGAACTAGCGTGCAGTTGCCAGCCGCAGCAGTAGGAAGTCTGTGGCCTTGGCTATTTAACTAAACGTGCTCCGCTCTGACTCCAATCATGGGGGTCACTGACTCAGTGACTCCCCATCGGGGTCTCTCAGGCCGCCAACACGGCTATATTTGTTGCGGCCGGCGCTCACCTCAGCTGTGCACGTAGACAGTGGAGCACACCACCAGCCACGACCAACGGCAAGGACTCCCACTCGATTTAAGTGGACCGCCTTTACTTCCAGTACTGTCTTCCTCCGGACGTGACGGTATGTAAGAGTCACATCGGGATTATAATTACCTTGGCGCCCTGTGAGTAAACCTGGCTGTGTCAGCCAGTTACAGCGTCGTGCTGAGGGCAGCCCCGCCCCCCCTAATTAATTGCTAACAGTGTGTGTCTGTCAAATTTAAGCACAGCGGGCAGCGCCAGCCTGGAGCCAGCACCAAGGATTGCTTGTTACATTGTAGCCGCGCTCTCACTCAGCCCGGCACGAGCTGAGAGCAGCGATTAGAACCTACAGGATTAGAATGAACTAGAGCAGCTGCTGGCACTGGCTGCAGCACGCTCTCGGAGGGGACTCGGATCAGTAGAAGCCGTGCACAGGAGCCACTGGTGTCTCGAGCGGCAAAATGCGTGACAATGCATTTCAGTGCGGTGATGCGGACCACCGCACTGAAATGCGTGAGTGTCACACGTGATGCCTGATACTTGACAGGACTGAGGGGCGAAGACCCCGAGGTGTGGGCCCGGCGAGCAGGAGAACCGGGGGCACAGGGAGAGCTGAGGGGGCACCAGTGAGAGGAGGGCAAAGGTACTGACGGCACTGCAGGAAAGCTGAGGGGCACCAGTGACAGGAGGGCAGAGGTACTGAGGGCACTGCAGGAGAGCTGAGGGGCACCAGTGTGAGGAGGGCAGAGGTACAGAGGGCACTGCAGGAGAGCTGAGGGGGCACCAGTGACAGGAGGGCAGAGGTACTGAGGGCACTGAAGGAGAGCTGAGGGGGCACCAGTGAGAGGAGGGCAGAGGTAATGAGGGCACTGCAGGAGAGCTGAGGGGGCACCAGTGTGAGGAGGGCAGAGGTACTGAGGGCACCGCAGGAGAGCTGAGGGGGCACCAGTGTGAGGAGGGCAGAGGTACTGAGGGCACTGCAGGAGAGCTGAGGGGCACCAGTGTGAGGAGGGCAGAGGTACAGAGGGCACTGCAGGAGAGCTGAGGGGGCACCAGTGTGAGGAGGGCAGAGGTACAGAGGGCACTGCAGGAGAGCTGAGGGGGCACCAGTGACAGGAGGGCAGAGGTACTGAGGGCACTGCAGGAGAGCTGAGGGGGCACCAGTGTGAGGAGGGCAGAGGTACTGAGGGCACTGCAGGAGAGCTGAGGGGCACCAGTGTGAGGAGGGCAGAGGTACTGAGGGCACTGCAGGAGAGCTGAGGGGGCACCAGTGACAGGGCAGAGGTACTGAGGGCACTACAGGAGAGCTGAGGGGGCACCAATGACTGGAGGGCAGAGGTACCGAGGGCACTGCAGGAGAGCTGAGGGGGCACCAGTGACAGGAGGGCAGAGGTACTGAGGGCACTGCAGGAGAGCTGAGGGGGCACCAGTGTGAGGAGGGCAGAGGTACAGAGGGCACTGCAGGAGAGCTGAGGGGGCACCAGTGACAGGAGGGCAGAGGGACTGAGGGCACTGCAGGAGAGCTGAGGGGGCACCAGTGACAGGAGGGCAGAGGTATAGAGGGCACTGTAGGAGAGCTGAGGGGGCACCAGTCTGAGGAGGGCAGAGGTACTGAGGGCACTGCAGGAGGGCTGAGGGTGTAGTGTAGTTCCTATTATCCCAATAGGCTCTGCGCATTGGAATAATACCTTCAATAGTATAGGCCTAGACTAGACGTTAACTAGGTCTACTACTGTCGATATTAGACTTAAAGTTTTGGGTTTGCCAGCTAGCTCAGAGTTCACTAGAAACTTTCTCGAATAGGCAAGGAGGAATTGAACCTCCCTGGATAGACAAGAAGGGATTTAGTTTCTGACAATCATAGAACATGACAACTTTGCTCTCCCCTAATCAAGAGTGTATCTCGAGAGTCGTGTGAACAAAAGGCAATTTATTTTACTCAGTCAGTACGTGCATTCTTAGTCTCATCAGATTGTAGAGAAAAGGAAGAGACGGGCGTGTTCAATAAAAGATGTTATTTATTGATCAGTCTCTTTTCTCATACAAGAGAAATGGATCGATATTATTGCAATACTTATGGTTAAGTAAAGTGCATACATTAAAAGCAGAAGTATAAAATAATACTGTAAAAACATTGATATGGTTTCTAAGCCATATGAAGGTTTAAAATGAATAAGATATATACATACACATATACATTTGACTAATCGTACTCAACTGGTGTTTCTAACTACGCCTACCCCGTGTACCTGACCTAAGCCTAATACGTGGGCGGGAATAGAAAGTAACAGTTTAAGTTAAGTTTGTTTTTGCCAAGTGACTGACTAAAGAATTCTCTGCGAGGGGTTATTCAGTTCTGTACCTGGAATCTAGGATGGATGAGGGATGGTATCTCTCGTCTCTGGTCTCGATATTCCAGGCTGCCTGCGAGGGCTACCCGGAAGCGCCGGTGCTGGATTTCTCTGCAGGAGAAAAACGGCTTCTCGTTCTCAGCGCGTCAGGAAGGCGGGGCTGCGCCAGCGGGGTCTGCTCTGCTCTGGGCTTCGGCAAGTCTGGCTGCTCCGTTCTCGTCACCACCGCGTGTGTTTGCATAGGGCAATATCGGTAATATTTATACCTTTAAGGTGCCGAGATTGACGTAAGGATGGACATAGATACGTCAATAAGGATGTCATACGACCAGGTCGTTAGCACATTCTTTTGCTGAAGTTCTCGGTGAAATCAAAACAATGGCCGCAGGGTTTTTCCCAGGTCTGTCATAGGTTTGATTTGTTTTGAGAACTCCGTATGCCTTATCAGGGGCTGGAGGAATATCGCTTGTCTAATTAGATGACAAGCGTTATGACCTAATCAGATAACACGTTCCTGTGCCGTAGTGTGGCTTTATCAGATAACGGTTCCTGCATCATGGGGGTTTTCTGCCTCATGGGATGGCTGCTAGTTAACTTGTTAGTTTGTTAACCAGAATAGGGTCAGGAATAGGGGGATCGATACAGAACCTATAGGAATAAATCACACCCACTCCACGCTAACTATGGACATATTTACTAATCTATGCATAGTAAAACATACTGTAGAGTATCGTGTATACCTTACCACCCCAAAATACATAAATGCATTTTGAAATTATCAAATATACGAAAAACAGTCACATGTAATGTATGCACTCAAGCCGTAGAATAATGCTAAAGTAATCATGCATATATATACATTATAACTAATATGTATATGAGAATTTACACATGAAATGGCTCTTAATACAGAAAAAAGTTCGAGACCATTCCATCACAGAATAAGAATAATTATGAACATACCAGCGGGCAGCTAATGTCTATAAGCTATCTAAAATTAGAAATTTTAGTTCTCTAGGAATAGTTCTTACTTTAAGCAGAAGATAAGTGTCCCGAAAAAATATGCAAAACATTTTTGGGGCTGCTGAAAAAATTGCTGTCCGTGAACTGGAGGGAAAATTGTTCATGTGACTTTATTATTAAAGTTGAAGGCCAAATTCAGGCCAAATTCAGGCCAAATTCAGGGAACGCCGTGTACGAGCTTGCTCAAAAGTCTCTATTTCTGCTCTGGTGAGAACATCATATCATTTAGACTCTCGAAAAAGTTGTCAACAGCTTCCTGGGAGAGTTCCACTAACTCGGAAATAGGTGTAACCATGCATTCGTGCGCATGATTGTCTCCATTGACATTTTGATTTGGATTGCTGACAGAAGGTCGTACCTGATCGATGCTGCTTTCATCTTGAACTTCACTACCCCTTAATCGTAGTGGTGAAGCTTCCACGAATGCCGTCATCAGGATTGGTAGCCTTTGAGGGCAGCACAAAGCATGAGCCTTTGTTGGACTCAACAATGTTTCTGCATCCATTGGCGCATCCGATTGTAGCGTCAGACAGGTGTCTAACACGCATTCTTCTCCGCACAGCAGGCACCTTAATACAGGTAAAACACATCGTTGCCACATTGGTCGAAATGATAGAAACCAAGTCATGTTCAGGTCTCTAAGCCGGGATAGTCCCAGGATTTTTGATATCCGGTCCCGGTATCCAATGGCTAGGATTGTTTCTTCCCTTGTCGCAGGTGTTTTGTCTGTGACATGGTTTGCCATAACGAAATATAAGGACTAGGAATAGGATTCCTGCAATCAGTCCTAAAATGAGGGGAAGTCCGCCAAAAATCGAATGGACGAAATCTGGAAAAATACCCAGTATGGCTTTGAATGGTGTTAATGCCATCGAAAATACTGTCTTAAATACTTTTGAGACTTCACTGGTATCAGAAATATTTAAGATTTCATTCAGGATTTCTGCGAAATGTATGGGGGAATTAGTTGATAACAATGAATGTATCTCTGCAGTCGTCCTTGCGACTTGGAGATCATACGTTTCTTTTGATGACGTGAGCCTTGTCGGCGTCTGAAGAAGCACTGTTTTCATTCTGCTTAAAGTATCTATTCGAATAGAAGTAATTTTCAAGTTGGGCCATGCCCTTGCCTCCCTGTCTGGAAAGGAGCTGGGGAACAATGAGTGTCCACAGCACTTGACCTTCGCAGTCGTAGTTACGAGATAAGGAGTCCCGGGCATAAGACTACAACATCTGCGATCTACAATTAGAATGTAACTCCCATTATAGAGTCTTTGAAAGAATGGTTCTATCTCTGTTGCAGGTGCGCCTTGCTGGTGACATGAAAGGTTATTTGAGTTCCCTTCACAGGCTCCATGCAAACTAATTCCGTTACACAGAAGTGTACCGCTTAGTGACATCGCACAATTATTGCCACTAAGAAACACTTTCTGTCCTTTATTACTGACACATGCATGTGAATAGGGCAAGTTCCATGTTGTTTTAATGTACCCTTTTCCCAGCTTTTCGTACATGCCAGCCTGTATATATTTTTGGCAGTATTGAAACCTGAAGGTTGATATTGGAATATTAATTATCCCATGTATTATCCATTCACGGACAGGTCGTTCTGACATTGTCACTGGTAATCTTTCGAGTTTCTCAATGCTCAGGATTGTATAATCAGCACCCTTTTGTGCCATACTGATTTGTCTATCAGTAAGGTTAAAGATATGGAATAGTGACGTTGTGTTGATTAAACGCCAAGGCACATAGCCTGAACGCAGATTTTGTAACGTCCAGCCAAGCTGTACAATAGAACGCAATTGGGACTGACCGTGTTGTAATAACAGTAAGTCTTGCGATAATATGTCGATTGCTGAAGACACAATGCTGTCCAAAGAAAAAATTCTGGAGGACAGAGTCATTAACCCATTGTCCACTACAGAAAGTGATTTTTCCAAAATAATACGGTCAATTTCCCGTATTCTCTCTGCTGTTTCAATTTGAGTCACCTTCCAGGCCTCGTTGTATGCTGCATATACAGAGGCTGCTATGAAACGCTTTTGACGCTGTTTGCGTGGTCCCATAGTGAAATCACGCAAGTCAGCACCATCAGTAAGTAAAGTTAGGTGTTGCTTAATTTCTGCCAGTGTGGAAGTTTGCAGCCATTGAAGGCACACTGTAGGTGGTTATTATCCCTGGGTGATGTCTTTGGGGATATCTAGGGTCTGGCCTGGTCATTTTGAACCCCTGTGTTTTGTTCAGGAATCTGTCTTGACAGTTATTAGTATCTGTGGGCCAGATCAACCACTGTTTCCAATCTGGATGTGTTCTGTTTTGGTTTAATACATAATTTACGTCTATCTCTTCATCTGTAGAGCTATTGCTGTTCATTGTTGGTTTTGGAATAGACGGTTTATTTAAGTCTTTGATTTTGGCTAGGCCCTCTCCCCAAACAGGTGGTTTGTTGAACAGTGTCATTTAAAAATATAATTTGTTCTGGGATCATGCAGGCTCTAAACAAAGATTCTATACCCTGTACTTTGCATTCTTTTGTGCCCCAAACACTTTTCAATTCAACATTTTTGTCCCAATAATCAAAACCAAAAGTATTCATTTGTTCAAAGAATGAGTCTGAATATATCAATTTCGTGTTTGTTATCATGGTCTTTGTCCCTGTCTTATTTGACAATTTGAAATAAAATGTTTCAGCATTACTTGTGTTAAAACCTGAAAAGTATGAATATTTGTCATAAAAGGTTCTTGAGCTTCCTTTTGGAGGGGTTGCACAATGTTCCCATTGATTATAATTTAAAACATTTCTAGGTTGTGCAGATCTATGTAGAAAATGGTTACCATAGTGGTTGTAGCAATACATACTATCATAATTTGTAGAACCCTGCAAATAATCATGTTTGGTAAATTTAGCAGACATCACTAAGTCAGACATCATATTATTTATACTTTCGAAGTCCCAATCATCAGCAAATGAGCTTGGTTTTACAAAGTCACTCAATGAGATCTTAATTTGGTGTGGATATTTCAGGATTTCAACCGGACCATAGATTTCGTAGTCAGTGTTGTCCCATGCTACCCCACCCGGTGTAGGATTGGCTGTGAAGTTGACTGAAGTTCTCTTTTCTCGACGTGTGAAGATGTGTGTGGTTTGAGGATCAGGTTGATTTTCTGACTTGCTGTGTCCATTTTAGCATATTTTCCCTCAATGAAGCGTCCCAAAGTAAGTACCATGATGAGCCAAAGTATGAGGATAAATGCACCAAAACCCACCCAAAATTCGATCCATGGAGAAATCAGATATGTTTCTTTCAGTTGTTTCAAAAGTTCTTTAGCTTTATCTTTAAAGGTTTTTGATGATGGCTGTGTCTTTGATTCAGTGAAACCTTCAGAGGAATCATCGAAGTTTATGAAGTAGCCGGATGCAGTTCTGTCAATAGTTCCAATTGCTTCAGGATTACTGTTTCTTGCATAGTCGTTTGTTACTTCATTATAGATTGGTGTGTCCCTGCTAAATGTTTTTATTTGGGTTTTCAGAGGTCTAAGTTCCATTGCATTGTTGCATAGTCCTTGTTGTTCTTCTGTAGGCATTTCGAATGTGATTAGCCTCTTTGTTAGGACCTCTGTACTGGTAGCAAACCTTGGTGTTCTGCTACTTATGGGGAGTCCACTTGGCCTACTATTTGTTATCGGCCACATGATTGTGGTTTTACCAGGTTGATGGATACAACTCGGTTCTCCTTTTTACCAGCAAGCGGCGGTAGTACAACTGATCTTGTCCCGTTGATAGACAAGACAGGTACTGCTTTTCTGTAAGAAGGCCCAAATTCCTTCTTTATCGCGATCTTTTCTCTGACTAGATCCCCGACTTTTGGAATCCAGACAGGTCTTGCTGGGACAGGTGGTGGTTCTTCAGTGGTTGTTGGCTGTTGTTTCAACTTTTAGGTTGCTCAGGTCTTTTCTTGTTTCGTTTAAGTCCTGTAAAATAGCCAAACGGTCTTTGATATCAAAGCTTTTTTCCTTCACCACTGAAGTCTGACTGTCAAGGTCAGAGATTAACATCCTAGTTCCAAATAATAATTCGTACGGACTGAATCCCTTCAGAGAATTTCTTGGCAGGTTATTTAGACTACGTTGGACACTTATTAGATGTTTGACCCACCCAGCTCCCGAACCTAATATCCTTTCCGTTATAGATTGCTTTCTGCCTTGGTTTTTTCTTTACACCATCCCGTATCCCTCAGGAAGGAAGTGAGAAGATTCCCGCTGTGCTATGCTCATTTGGCCATGTTTCCCCTCAGGCTGGAGGGCTAGAGTGAAAACAATGGTCAAACGTAGCATGCTCTTAGCGTATATGCCATTTAGACTCGCAAATCTTTGTATAACAGTCCAGACGTCAGCCGAGTGCTGGTGATCTACATTATAAGTGGAAACTAGCCTGTATATGTTAATCGCAAGCCTTGCTTTTTACTGTTGATTTTTTCTGGAGTGAAACGACACGGTATTACACTGTTTCTCTCACCACTGCGATTCCTGTTGCAGTTTGGGCAGTTTTTTTACAAACATGGTGTGATGCAGGCTCATGCCTGGCCACCAGTACCTTGATTGTAATTCTTCCAGAGAATCTTTTAGTTTGAGGTGTCTGAGACCCTCACCCATATGTGCGTCTGCGATTAACAAGTTTCTCCTGTCCATGTTTGGAATCACTCTATCCCCCACTCCAGGGATTCGAGCAAAAGGGACGGAGTTTGCATCGATTATGTATGTATAATTGAGTGGATAGTTGATCGGTAGCGCTGAGCAGTCGCCTTTTGATGACGTTTTCACTGCCAGCACTGTTTCACCGTCAATATACTTCGCTGTACGCTTTTTTCGAACAACGGAAGCCGATTTAGTTGCTACCGCTGTGGCTGTCTTAGCCAATGAATTCCCTGCAACGTGAACGCCATCACGCTGATGACTCAGTGAGTGTGTCACGTGAGTCCTTGGTAGTTCTTTTTGTAAAAGAGCTATTTGTTCCCAGAGCAGTTTCTGCTTTATTGTTGCATCTGTGTCATCTTTGTAACCGTTTTGAATCCATGTCTGCAAATCGTTGTTATATGATTTGACGCAGTAATGTGAATCGGACACTATAAGTGTCGGGAATTCGCGATCCGCATTATCTAGCGCCATTTTCAATGCTATTATTTCAGTCTGTTGTTCTGAATTAGTTTCTACTGAGTGTGTTTTTGTTAATAGAGGTCTTAGTTTACCTCCGCGCCACACTTCTTTTGTAATCTCACATGTGGGGTTGTATGCTTGTTCTCCCCAAACGGAGGGTTGAGCATGTCCGTCTGTATAGATTACGCAAGCGTATTGTCGTAAGGGCAGAATGTCAATTGGCAGAGGGAATGTTCTTTCATAGTCTAGATTTTTTAGTTCCTCTAGTTCTGGATCAAAGTAGTAGTATACTTTGTCCGTTGTAATGGAATTCACCCATTGTATCCATTCCGGATTCAATGTTGTTGTTGGTAAATTACATGGTGTTGTTAATGCCTCAAAGGCTGATTCTGCTGTTCTGACTGTGATACGTCTACCGTCAGCTTGATCTTTTTCTCTAGCTATTGCGGTTTGAACTACATGAACAATTTTTTCTTTAATGCTGAATTTTTGTTCAGCTTCTGTGTACAAGTGTGATTTGAATGCAATTGGTACCTTTTCTCCCTCGTTAGAGGTCAGGTATGTGAATCCGCATCTTCCTGGATGACTCGAATCACAAGATTGCGTGTGTTATCACGTGTTTCTAATTTTGTTTTAATTAGCATGTCTGTTTGTAAGGATCTCAAAGTTTCTGTGTGTATTTGAGTCCAATTGGTTCTTTTAAAATCTGGTTTTATTAGATCATAAAGGGGTTTGACCCTTTCTGCGTAATTTGCAATGTATGTTCTTCCGAAATTTAGGAAGCCTAGAATTGACTGTAGGTTTTTTAGTGTTCTAGGTGCTTGGAGTACGGCACATTTCTCTAGGAAATTGTCAGCCAGGCTTTTGCCTTCACTTGATAATTCATATCCTAAGAACAGGACTGTCAGATGGGCAATTCTGGATTTTTTAAAGTTGAATTTGTAACCCTCTGCTGCGAACCCAAGTATTATGGTGTTCACTCTCTTCAAGTGAGTCTCCAAGTCATCATCTGTTAAGTATATGTCGTCGACATACGATAATGCTTCGTCGTCATATGTTTGTAGTAATTCTGTTACTCTCGCTGAGAATACCCCTGGGCTATTCTTGTACCCCTGGGCTAACCGACAGAATTGTTTGTGAGTGCCATTTATTGAGAACGCAGACAAATATCTGCTCTCTGGTGCTATGTTTTGACAAAAGAATCCATTAGAGATGTCTAATGTTGTTTTGTATTTTTTGCGCACTATGTTATTCATTAGTGCAGCACTATGCGAGTTTTGCACTGCAAAAGTTTTGCAACATGAGTTTAAGGTGTAGGTAATCCAAAACTAGACGATATGAATGGTCTGGTTTGGAGACCGGAAACAAAGGGTTGTTCATTTGTGAGGTGCAAGTTTCAATCACCCCCTGGTATTCTAGGATTTCTTTTACCTGTTTTTTAGCTTCTTGCTTAATTGGGTACTGCCTTTGTGCAGTAGGTTGTGACTTTAACTGGATTTTGTGAGGAGGAGAGTCCTCATCCCATCCTACATGATTTTTAGGTCGAGCTGGCGTTGGAGCGCGAAGCGCTCCCGCCAGCGTGACTATAGTCACCTTCCTCCCTGTCAAGGGAGTAACAGCTGTGAACGAGCCCGATACAGACCTGGGCACGAGCCGACCCAGGTCTGTGAACGTGCTTCAAGGTTGAGCAGCTTGTGCACGTTTGTTGGACGTCAGGCGCTGCAAGCCCGCCAGACCAATTATCCCAGCATGAAACTCTACTTCCTGAGGCGCCACAAGACCAATTATCCCAGCAGGAGTCTCCACTTCCTCAGGCGCTGCAACAATTATCACAGCATGAGACCCACTTATCACAGCATGTCAACAGGCCCCCAGGCTGCTGGAGCACTCAACTATAATTAATGTGCAGTTGAGTGCTCCAGCAGCGTGGGGCAGCTCTCTGCATGCTGTGATAATTATCACTTTGGGGCCTCATGCTGTGATAATTAGGGCAGGCATGCTCTATTTGCAGCACTGAACATTTTCAAAGAAGGCGAAGCAGTGACATTCATTGGAGACACTCACCCTCGCCCCCTCACCCCTCACACACCTCCTCACCCTCACACCCTCACCTTCACACCCCCTCACACACACCCTCACATACCCTTACCAGCACAGCAAAACACAGCACAGCACAGCAAAACACAGCACAGCAAAACACAGCACAGCACAGCAAAACACAGCACAGCACAGCAAAACACAGCACAGCAAAACACAACACAACACAGCACAGCACAGCACAACACAACACAGCACAGCAAAACACAACACAGCACAGCAAAACACAACACAGCACAGCAAAACACAACACAGCACAGCACAGCAAAACACAGCACAGCACAGCAAAACACAGCACAGCACAGCAAAACACAGCACAGCACAACACAACACAGCACAGCAAAACACAGCACAGCACAGCAAAACACAACACAACCCTCACGCCCTCACCCCCTCACCCCTCACACACCTCCTCACCCTCACACCCTCACCTTCACACCCCCTCACACACACCCTCACATACCCTTACCAGCACAGCAAAACACAACACAGCAAAACACAACACAACACAGCACAGCAAAACACAACACAACACAGCACAGCAAAACACAACACAGCACAGCACAGCAAAACACAGCACGGCACAGCAAAACACAGCACAACACAGCACAGCACAGCAAAACACTACACAGCACAGCAAAACACTGCACAGCAAAACACTACACAGCACAGCAAAACACTACACAGCACAGCAAAACACTACACAGCACAGCAAAACACTACACAGCACAGCAAAACACTACACAGCACAGCAAAACACTACACAGCACAGCAAAACACTACACAGCACAGCAAAACACTACACAGCACAGCAAAACACAGCACAGCACAGCAAAACACAGCACAGCACAGCAAAACACAGCACAGCAAAACAGCACAGCACAGCACAGCAAAACACAGCACAGCACAGCAAAACACAGCACAGGACAGCACAGCACAGCAAAACACAGCAAAGCACAGCATAGCAAAACACAGCACAGCATAGCAAAACACAGCACAGCACAGCAAAACACAGCACAGCAAAACACAGCACAGCAAAACACAGCACAGCAAAACACAGCACAGCAAAACACAGCACAGCAAAACACAGCACAGCAAAGCACAGCAAAACACAGCACAGCAAAACACAGCACAGCAAAACACCGCACAGCACAGCAAAACACAGCACAGCAAAACACAGCACAGCAAAACACAGCACAGCAAAACACAGCACAGCAAAACACAGCACAGCAAAACACAGCACAGCAAAACACAGCACAGCAAAACACAGCACAGCAAAACACAGCACAGCAAAACACAGCACAGCAAAGCACCGCACAGCAAAGCACAGCAAAACACAGCACAGCAAAGCACAGCACAGCAAAACAGAGCACAGCAAAACACAGCACAACCAAGCACAACCAAGCACAGCACAACCAAGCACAGCACAACCAAGCACAGCACAACCAAGCACAGCATAACCAAGCACAGCACAACCAAGCACAGCACAACCAAGCACAGCACAACCAAGCACAGCATAACCAAGCACAGCATAACCAAGCATAGCGTAATAAAGCACAACAAAACATAGCATAGCATAACAAAACACAACATAGCATAACAAAACACAACATAGCATAGCATAACAAAACACAACATAGCATAGCATAACAAAACACAACATAGCATAGGAAAACAAAACAAAGCATAGGATAGTAAAACATGGCATAACAAAACATGGCATAACAAAACATGGCATAACAAAACATGGCATAACAAAACATGGCATAACAAAACATGGCATAGCATAGCATAACAAAACACAACATAGCATAGCATAACAAAACACAGCATAGCATAGCATAACAAAACACAACATAGCATAGGTTAGCAAAACTAAACAGAGCAGAGCATAGCATAACAAAACGAAGCATAGGATAGCAAAACAAAACATAGCCTAACAAAACATGGCATAACAAAACATGGCATAACAAAACATGGCATAACAAAACATGGCATAACAAAACATGGCATAACAAAACATGGCATAACAAAACATGGCATAACAAAACATGGCATAACAAAACATGGCATAACAAAACATGGCATAACAAAACATGGCATAACAAAACATGGCATAACAAAACATATAATAGCAAAACATATAATAGCATAGCAAAACATAGCATATCAAACACAACAAAACATAGCATAGCAAAACATAGCATAGCATAACAAAGCATAACAAAGCATAGCATAACAAAACAAAACATAGCATAACAAAACATAGCATAACAAAACATAGCATAGCAAAGCATAGCATAGCAAAACACAACACAGCATAGCATAGCATAGCATAACAAAGCATAGCATAACAAACACAACAAAGCATTGCGTAGCATAACAAAGCATAGGATAGCAAAAAAACATAGCATAGCATAACAAAACAAAGCATAGAATAGCAAAACAAAACATTACATAGCATAACAAAACACAGCACAACACAACACAGCACAACACAGCACAACACAACACAGCAAAGCACAGCACAGCAAAACACAGCGAAACACAGCAAAACACAGCACAGCACAGCAAAGCACAGCACAGCAAAGCACAGCACAGCAAAACACAGCACAGCACAGCAAAACACAGCAAAGCACAGCACAGCAAAACAGCACAGCACAGCAAAGCACAGCACAGCAACACACAGCACAGCACAGCAAAGCACAGCACAGTAAAACACAGCACAGCACAGCAAAACACAGCACAGCAAAACACAGCACAGCAAAACACAGCACAGCAAAACACAGCACAGCAAAACACAGCACAGCAAAACACAGCACAGCAAAACACAGCACAGCAAAACACAGCACAGCAAAACACAGCACAGCACAGCAAAACACAGCACAGCAAAACACAGCACAGCACAGCAAAACACAGAACACTAAAACACAGCACAGCAAAACACAGCACAGCACAACCAAGCACGGCACAACCAAGCACGGCACAACCAAGCACAGCACAACCAAGCACAGCACAACCAAGCACAGCACAACCAAGCACAGCACAACCAAGCACAGCATAACCAAGCACAGCATAACCAAGCACAACACAACATAGCATAGCATAACAAAACACAACATAGCATAGGATAGCAAAACTAAACAGAGCAGAGCATAGCATAACAAAACAAAGCATAGGATAGCAAAACAAAACATGGCATAACAAAACATGCCATAACAAAACATGGCATAACAAAACATGGCATAACAAAACATGGCATAACAAAACATGGCATAACAAAACATGGCATAACAAAACATGGCATAACAAAACATGGCATAGCAAAACATGGCATAGCAAAACATGGCATAGCAAAACATGGCATAGCAAAACATGGCATAGCAAAACATGGCATAACAAAACATGGCATAACAAAACATGGCATAGCAAAACATGGCATAGCAAAACATGGCAAAGCATAGCATAACAAAACAGGATAGCATAACAAAACATAGCATAACAAAACATAGCATAGCATAGCAAAACAAAGCATAGCATAGCAAAACACAACACAACATAGCATAGCATAACAAAGCATAACAAACACAACAAAGCATTGCATAGCATAACAAAACAAAGCATAGGATAGCAAAAAAACATAGCATAGCATAACAAAACAAAGCATAGAATAGCAAAACAAAACATTACATAGCATAACAAAACATAGCATAGCATAACAAAACAAAACCTATCATAGCCTAGCAAAACATAGCATACCAAACACAACAAAACATTTCATAACAAAACATAGAAAAACAAAGCATAACACACACAACCACGCACACATAACCACAACCACACACACAACCACACACACAACTATCTATCTATCGCCCTCACTCTATCTGTCTATCGCCCTCACTCTATCTGTCTATCGCCCTCACTCTATCTGTCTATCGCCCTCACTCTATCTGTCTATCGCCCTCACTCTATCTGTCTATCGATCTATCGCCCTCACTCTGTCTATCTATCGCCCTCACTCTATCTAATCGCCCTCACTCTATCTATCTATCGCCTTCACTCTATCTTATCGCCTTCACTCTATCTTATCGCCCTCACTCTATCTTATCGCCCTCACTCTATCTTATCGCCCTCACTCTATCTTATCGCCCTCACTCTATCTTATCGCCCTCACTCTATCTTATCGCCCTCACTCTATCTTATCGCCCTCACTCTATCTTATCGCCCTCACTCTATCTTATCGCCCTCACTCTATCTTATCGCCCTCACTCTATCTATCGCCCTCACTCTATCTATCGCCCTCACTCTATCTATCGCCCTCACTCTATCTATCTATCGCCCTCACTCTATCTTATCGCCCTCACTCTATCTTATCGCCCTCACTCTATCTTATCGCCCTCACTCTATCTTATCGCCCTCACTCTATCTTATCGCCCTCACTCTATCTTATCGCCCTCACTCTATCTTATCGCCCTCACTCTATCTTATCGCCCTCACTCTATCTTATCGCCCTCACTCTATCTTATCGCCCTCACTCTATCTATCTATCGCCTTCACTCTACCTTATCGCCCTCACTCTATCTATCTATCGCCTTCACTCTATCTTATCGCCCTCACTCTATCTTATCGCCCTCACTCTATCTTATCGCCCTCACTCTATCTTATCGCCCTCACTCTATCTTATCGCCCTCACTCTATCTTATCGCCCTCACTCTATCTTATCGCCCTCACTCTATCTTATCGCCCTCACTCTATCTTATCGCCCTCACTCTATCTATCGCCCTCACTCTATCTATCGCCCTCACTCTATCTATCGCCCTCACTCTATCTATCTATCTATCGCCCTCACTCTATCTATCTATCGCCCTCACTCTATCTATCTATCGCCCTCACTCTATCTTTCTATCGATCTATCGCCCTCATTCTATCTATTTATTTAGATACTGATCGCCATCACTCTATCTATTTATTTAGATACTGATCGCCATCACTCTATCTATCTGTCTAGCTATCTATCGCCCTCACTCCTATCTATCTATCTATCTATCTATCTAGCTCACTCAATCTCTCTATCGCCCTCTATCTATCGCCCTCCCTCTATCTATCTATCGCCCTCACTCTATCTATCCCACTCACTCTATCTATCGCATCACCACAGCATCACTAAGGGGCACAACAACATCACTATGTGCTACCACAGGATCATTGAATGCCACAGCATCACTAGTCGCCACCACAACATCACTCAGCGCCACCACCGCATCAATCTGTGCAACCATTTAACAACAACTGGGTCAAATATGATCTCTCAATGTTTCAAGCTTTATTACAAATGTCACAAAAAGAGGTTAGTATTTCACTTCTGTTCTTGGATTTTCGTCACAATAAAATACACTGAACATATTCTTCACAAAAGTTATTTACAAAAGTTTAAGCTATTGCCATTTATAAATTACAATAACTTTTATTTAAGTATTAATTATTTAAAAAATTCAAAGCCATTGTTATTTGTAATATCAATACATCTAAGTCACGTGAATACAACACATATTGCATTACAAATGCTATAGGTGTCACAAGTTATAACTATTGGCATTGTAAATGACACAGCTATTATTTTTGCTATTTTCAAAACCAACACATATATAAAAAATGTGTCATTTACAATACCAATAGCTCAAACTTTCCTAATGCGAGACCTTATGCATTGCAAATGCTTGTTATATAAAGCAGGAGCTAGAGCTACTGCCCACTTTCTAGCAAGTGTATATTTTTTATGAATTGGGATATGATTTGAGAAGGCAGGCATAATTATTTCTTCGCCATGAGGGCACTCCCTGACAAACTCTGGTGGCCAGTCTTTTTCAGCTAGAAGGATGTCATAGCCCTTGGAGAGATTATCCCAAAATAGTCCCCTTATTTTTCTAGTCTTATCCCCTTCTATACGTAATGTTATTTCATATATTTTGTGAGGTTTGCTAACTCTGGTGTCTGCAGTTTCCACTTGAAGATATTCATTCGTGTCCACTGTCTCCAGATGATTCATAAGGACTTTGCGAGCTATGCTCACTTCTGCTGCGCTGTCTAGCATTGTCTGAGCCCATTCTCTGTTTTTCAGTTGTGTCCTCAGTATTCTCGGCATTGTTAACTACCTTGATACTGGCTACCTTCTTTTTTGGAAATTGTAATTTCTTTTTTAGCTGAGCAGGTTCCTTGTCTTTGGACTTGGCGTGCTCTTCTCTTTGTTCTGATCGTCCTCTTCTTTCCGATTTCTGCGAGGAAGTCTGAAAAGATTGAGAGGGACGTGTATCAATGTCTTGATATCGATCAGGCTTCTTTATATTATCCCTATTTCTGAGGTTATATCTTTTCCCAGAGGGGTCACTCTGGGGTGACCTGTGTCTTTGGTTCGGAGATTTTTCTCTTCGCCTTGGAGACCTTCCTCTGGACTGGAATTTCTTTTCTTTAGGATTGGATTGTTTGTTTCCATCCCAGCTCTTTTTTTGTGATGTTGAATTATTATTAAAAAATATTTTTTCAGGACTTTCAATCAGTTGTGGTTTTACTGGTATTCCACCTAAACTATCTCTACCTAGTTCCTCATAGGATTTTTCTATGATTCTGGCAATTTCAGCTGGTTGGTCTGCTATATCTGTCTCCTTTAACCGCTGGCAGATCGCCACGTTTGCTGCTTCTCCCTTTATGTTGGCTAATAATATAGCCGAGACCTGCTTGAAGTCTTTTAGTAGTTTCATACCAAGAGTTAAAGCGGGTTCTGGACCATATTCGTCTTGAATTTGTTTTAGCACATCTGGTATTACCGAAATGGATGGAACACCGTGCGTTTTTGTGTAGATGGAAGCAAAGACTGTACCCCAAGTGT
This sequence comes from Lissotriton helveticus, assembly GCF_964261635.1. NCBI lineage: Eukaryota > Metazoa > Chordata > Amphibia > Caudata > Salamandridae > Lissotriton > Lissotriton helveticus. The sequence continues at coordinate 1,219,499,625 of NC_136071.1, read as the reverse complement.
CACAGTCCTCAATGTGTGGTGCGATTCCCATTGGAAGACAGATAGTCAGAATCCTGTGTTTTTTTAACGGGGTGGTGTCTGGAAACACCGCCTCTATTTGGGTGATTTTCTGTGCTAACCAGAATGGTATTTGTTCCCGTTTAGCCGGTACTTTACCTAGGCAGGACTGTATGTTCTGTGGTGTAATTTTATTTGTGTTCCCCTGGTGAGGGGCCAGCTGTGGAATTTTAATTGCTGGCTGAATTGTTGAAGTCCGCATCACATATTGGACTAATTGTCTATGTATTTTTATTAATTGTTTTAGTTGTACTAAAAGATCTGCTGCAGACATTCTTTCGAACTCTGGATGTGGTGTCTATCCGGCTAGGACCGGCCACGTTGCTCCTGGACTACCTAAAGGACCGAGCCTGGTGATGTGATTATTATGTTTTAGGGCGCCATTAAATAAGAGCAAATGCTCTTGAAATTTAAGTGGTACTTCCACCTCCTCGAAAGGAGTGTACATTTCAGGAGGTTCCTCTACTTTGTAATAGTGGAAGTACTTTGTTACAGCATTTGCTGCTGGAAAATGTATCCATGAATAGTATACCTCTGTCTGCCGATATTCGTGTGCCTCAATTACGAATATGACTGTACCACCTCTAGGTGTCAGTCCATTTTCTATTAGTTTTAAGGTTATAGATTTCCTTTTGATGACCGGGATGAGTATTATATCCTGGTCTGCTTCTTGCAGTGTAGTATCAGCTGCTACTATTTCAGCTGCTAATCTTACTGCCTCTCTTTCATCCTCACTGTCTACCATTTTACTGACAGGAAGCTTATTTCAATTGTTTGCAGATCAGGTTTCTTATGGAAACAAAGATTAGATGCACAATATTTTGGAACGGTTTATCCTTCAACGTTGACTAAACCAAGTACCATACATAGGAGTTTCCTCCTGCGAGGTTTGGCGGATATTACCTTTCACCCACTCCAGACGTCTTTGGAGTATTATGGGAAAAAGGGGTCTGAGTGAGAAAGCACGACTGAGTTACTCTAAATGTCTTACGTTAGTTTTATCGCCCTTCCAAACGCGTTGGGCGCCATGTAGTGTAGTTCCTATTTTCCCAATAGGCTCTGCGCATTGGAATATTACCTTCAATAGTATAGGCCTAGACCAGACGTTAACTAGGTCTACTACTGTCGATATTAGACTTAAAGTTTTGAGTTTGCCAGCTAGCTCAGAGTTCACTAGAAACTTTCTCGAATAGGCAAGGAGGAATTGAACCTCCCTGGATAGACAAGAAGGGATTTAGTTTCTGACAACCATAGAACATGACAACTTTGCTCTCCCCTAATCAAGAGTGTATCTCGAGAGTTGTGTGAACAAAAGGCAATTTATTTTACTCAGTCAGTACGTGCATTCTTAGTCTCATCAGATTGTAGAGAAAAGGAAGAGACGGGCGTGTTCAATAAAAGATGTTATTTATTGATCAGTCTCTTTTCTCATACAAGAGAAATGGATCGATATTATTGCAATACTTATGGTTAAGTAAAGTGCATACATTAAAAGCAGAAGTATAAAATAATACTGTAAAAACATTGATATGGTTTCTAAGCCATATGAAGGTTTAAAATGAATAAGATATATACATACACATATACATTTGACTAATCGTACTCAACTGGTGTTTCTAACTACGCCTACCCCGTGTACCTGACCTAAGCCTAATACGTGGGCGGGAATAGAAAGTTACAGTTTAAGTTAAGTTTGTTTTTGCCAAGTGACTGACTAAAGAATTCTCTGCGAGGGGTTATTCAGTTCTGTACCTGGAATCTAGGATGGATGAGGGATGGTATCTCTCGTCTCTGGTCTCGATATTCCAGGCTGCCTGCGAGGGCTACCCGGAAGCGCCGGTGCTGGATTTCTCTGCAGGAGAAAAACGGCTTCTCGTTCTCCGCGCGTCAGGAAGGCGGGGCTGCGCCAGCGGGGTCTGCTCTGGGCTTCGGCAAGTCTGGCTGCTCCGTTCTCGTCACCACCGCGTGTGTTTGCATAGGGCAATATCGGTAATATCGGGGTTAGAGACCCCGGTGGTTATAACGCGCTATATAAATTAAATAAATAAATAAATACCTTTAAGGTGCCGAGATTGACGTAAGGATGGACATAGATACGTCATTAAGGATGTCATACGACCAGGTCGTTAGCACATTCTTTTGCTGAAGTTCTCGGTGAAATCAAAACAATGGCCGCAGGGTTTTTCCCAGGTCTGTCATAGGTTTGATTTGTTTTGAGAACTCCGTATGCCTTATCAGGGGCTGGAGGAATATCGCTTGTCTAATTAGATGGCAAGCGTTATGACCTAATCAGATAACACGTTCCTGTGCCGTAGTGTGGCTTTATCAGATAACGGTTCCTGCATCATGGGGGTTTTCTGCCTCATGGGATGTCTGCTAGTTAACTTGTTAGTTTGTTAACCAGAATAGGGTCAGGAATAGGGGGATCGATACAGAACCTATAGGAATACACCACAAGGGGACACCAGTGAGAGGAGGGCAGAGGTACTGAGGGGGCACTGCAGGAGGGCTGAGGGGGCACCAGTGACAGGAGGGCAGAGGTACAGAGGGCACTACAGGAGAGCTGAGGGGGCACCAGTGACAGGAGGGCAGAGGTACCGAGGGCACTGCAGGAGAGCTGAGGGGGCACCAGTGAGAGGAGGGCAGAGGTACTGAGGGCACTGCAGGAGAGCTGAGGGGGCACCAGTGACAGGAGGGCAGAGGTACTGAGGGCACTGCAGGAGAGCTGAGGGGGCACCAGTGAGAGGAGGGCAGAGGTACTGAGGGCACTGCAGGAGAGCTAAGGGGGCACCAGTGTGAGGAGGGCAGAGGTACTGAGGGCACTGCAGGAGAGCTGAGGGGGCACCAGTGACAGGAGGGCAGAGGTACAGAGGGCACTGCAGGAGAGCTGAGGGGGCACCAGTGAGAGGACGGCAGAGGTACTGAGGGCACTGCAGGAGAGCTGAGGGGGCACCAGAGACAGGCGGGCAGAGGTACAGAGGGCACTGCAGGAGAGCTGAGGGGGCACCAGTGACAGGAGGGCAGAGGGCACTGCAGGAGAGCGGAGGGGGCACCAGTGAGAGGAGGGCAGAGGTACTGAGGGCACTGCAGGAGAGCTGAGGGGGCACCAGTGAGAGGAGGGCAGAGGTACTGAGAGCACTGCAGGAGAGATGAGGGGGCACCAGTGAGAGGAGGGCAGAGATACTGAGGGCACTGCAGGAGAGCTGAGGGGGCACCAGTGACAGGAGGGCAGAGGTACTGGGGGCACTGCAGGAGAGCTGAGGGGGCACCAGTGTGAGGAGCCAGAGGTACTGAGGGCACTGCAGGAGAGCTGAGGGGGCACCAGTGAGAGGAGGGCAGAGGTACTGAGGGCACTGCAGGAGAGCTGAGGGGGCACCAGTGACAGGAGGGCAGAGCTACTGAGGGCACTGCAGGAGAGCTGAGGGGGCACCAGTGAGAGGAGGGCAGAGGTACTGAGGGCACTGCAGGAGAGCTAAGGGGGCACCAGTGTGAGGAGGGCAGAGGCACTGAGGGCACTGCAGGAGAGCTGAGGGGGCACCAGTGACAGGAGGGCAGAGGTACAGAGAGCACTGCAGGAGAGCTGAGGGGGCACCAGTGAGAGGACGGCAGAGGTACTGAGGGCACTGCAGGAGAGCTGAGGGGGCACCAGTGACAGGAGGGCAGAGGTACTGAGGGCACTGCAGGAGAGCTGAGGGGGCACCAGTGAGAGGAGGGCAGAGGTACTGAGGGCACTGCAGGAGAGCTAAGGGGGCACCAGTGTGAGGAGGGCAGAGGTACTGAGGGCACTGCAGGAGAGCTGAAGGGGCACCAGTGACAGGAGGGCAGAGGTACAGAGGGCACTGCAGGAGAGCTGAGCCACCAGAGACAGGCGGGCAGAGGTACAGAGGGCACTGCAGGAGAGCTGAGGGGGCACCAGTGACAGGAGGGCAGAGGTACAGAGGGCACTGCAGGAGAGCGGAGGGGGCACCAGTGAGAGGAGGGCAGAGGTACTGAGGGCACTGCAGGAGAGCTGAGGGGGCACCAGTGAGAGGAGGGCAGAGGTACTGAGGGCACTGCAGGAGAGATGAGGGGGCACCAGTGAGAGGAGGGCAGAGATACTGAGGGCACTGCAGGAGAGCTGAGGGGGCACCAGTGACAGGAGGGCAGAGGTACTGGGGGCACTGCAGGAGAGCTGAGGGGGCACCAGTGTGAGGAGCCAGAGGTACTGAGGGCACTGCAGGAGAGCTGAGGGGGCACCAGTGACAGGAGCCAGAGGTACTGAGGGCACTGCAGGAGAGCTGAGGGGCACCAGTGAGAGGAGGGCAGAGGTACCGAGGGCACTGCAGGAGAGCTGAGGGGGCACCAGTGTGAGGAGGGCAGAGGTACTGAGGGCACTGCAGGAGAGCTGAGGGGGCACCAGAGACAGGAGGGCAGAGGTACCGAGGGCACTGCAGGAGAGCTGAGGGGGCACCAGTGTGAGGAGGGCAGAGGTACTGAGGGCACTGCAGGAGGGCTGAGGGGAACCAGTGACAGGAGGGCAGAGGTACTGAGGGCCCTGCAGGAGAGCTGAGGGGGCACCAGTGACAGGAGGGCAGAGGTACTGAGGGCACTGCAGGAGAGCTGAGGGGGCACCAGTGACAGGAGGGCAGAGGTACTGAGGGCACTGCAGGAGAGCTGAGGGGGCTCCAGTGAGAGGAGGGCAGAGGTACTGAGGGCACTGCAGGAGAGCTGAGGGGGCACCATTGAGAGGAGGTCAGAGGTACTGAGGGCACTGTAGGAGAGCTGAGGGGGCACCGGTGGCAGGAGGGCAGAGGTACCGAGGGCACTGCAGAAGAGCTGAGGGGGCACCAGTGACAGGAGGGCGCTGCAGATGGAAGCTGTGCCAAGGGGACTGGGGGGGACAGGGTAGGAAAAGCTGAGTGCATGCTGGAGAGGAGGGCGTGGAGGGCAGAAGTGACAGGTGTACTTGGAAGGGTTGCGGCGCAGTCATTTCTCTGCAGTGGCATAGGGCATCTATTGAATTGGCAGCTGGTGTCAGGTGTGGAGCACCACGCTCGTTTAAAGCAGTCCATGAGGGGAGTGGTGAGATTAGTGGAGCGCTCGTGTGAGACAAACAGCCCCCAGGACAGTTTCACGCCCGCAACACCAACAATGTGTGCAGAGGTGTGGAGATTAAAGGAGCATTAGCAGTGCTCCGTGTTCATGAATAATACAAACCAGAATTTCGGGCTGGGTAACACACAGCTCAAAAGTTCTCAACAATATACTAAACCAGTCAACACAATCAGTTGTGATGTATTGGGCCAAAGGTTAGAGCTCCACGGGGGTAAGAAGGGCCACCCAAAGTGCCCTAGGGTGGGGCAAAGCCCAAACAGCATAAAGAGACCACTGAGCACTCTGCAGGACAGAGTTTAAAAAACAGACTATTCTTAATATTGTATTCTCAAGAAATAAAAGCTCTTACACTTGCTGTACAAGTTTCTTTAAAACATTAGCGAGCACATATTTAGTCGCTGTATTCATATTTTCCAGTATACTTCCTCCGGGTTAAAAGTGGCAGCACACTAGAAAACCTTGGTGGAACTCATGATGTGAGCCATCATCAAAAGCTCCATTAACTTGAAGAGCAAGTGCGTTGAAAGAGGAACTGGAAACCTTTTGTCCGCTTATAAATTAAAACTTCATGCATTCTGGGTACAAAGAGAGTCCAATCTCCAAATATGAAGCAAATCAAACTTATAATGTCGGCTATTGTGACACACCCAAAAGTCCACTTGCCAAGTGTTGACATAGAAAAGTTCTACGTATGGTAAAAGCCATGCAGTCCTACCATGAGTACCCAACTGTACTGTTGGATGGATTCCTAATGATGATTTTTAGTCCTTGACACACATGGCCTATGCATGTTTGCAATGGCATAGGAATTTGTCATAGATTGCAGTTTTGTTGGTCCAGGAATGATACACAAAGCCTCACAGTGCTGGAAGGCTACCACCTTCACCAAGAGTTGAGCTGCACTATCGTGGTGGTGGCAGCACACCACGTAGTGTTTGTTAGAAGTAAACAGGTTTTTTATACCCTGTGTAACTAGTGAAGCTTACCGTCTAACTCGCCTTTTTAGATCTCACCTAGCGAAGCAGCGCATGCGTTGCTCATCTTGGCGAGACCTATAGTCGCCGCTTTCTCTGCAGAAGGGAGACAGGAGGTGGCACGCGCGGACAGGAGATGTGCACGCCAATGGACAGCGTGCACATCTCCTGTCCGTGCGTGCCACCTCCTGTTTCGCTTCGGCAGAGAAAGCGGCGACACAGCGCAAGCTTTCACTTTGCACGTGCATGGTGTCTCCTCTGGCTCCCACCGCGCGCTTGACATGTGCGCGCCCGGACGAGCATTTCACATTTAACGTGGCACCCGGCTCTCGGCTACTTGGCTTCATTTTAACAGCACTTCCCACAAGTGTCTGTGTTTATTGTGGCCACATTTTAGGAGTCAGAATATGCTCCGGTGATGCTATTCACGCCTCACCTGCCCCGTACGGTGTGCAGCTGATCCAGAACATCTACCTACGCTGCTGCACGATATAAAAGATGTTTTTCCTCAACTCCACAGGGATAGTTTGGTAATTCATCTGAACAAAGGTAGTCGCCGGTCCCACTATTTACTTTTCAATACTGCCTGACCCTCCGCTGAATAAGCACAATTCTTCAGGATCTGTTGCCTGGCAGTTGCATTGGAGCCGTGCTAAAAGAAAGGCTTGCGAAGCTCTGCGTTCATGAAGTGGGTGCCGTGCTAATTAAGCCCATAACTACAGTGACGTAAGCTACACGTAGTGCGTATGATTGACAGTGCCATAACCGCTACATCACAGCTTTCCAAACTTTTCATGTTGGTGACACACTTTTTTGCGGAAAAAAATTCAGGGACACGGTAACGCGAGCGAGCGCAGCGAGCAAGCCCAAACCACCTAAGGGGGGTGGTTTGCATGGTTAAATTGATGCACCGGCGGCACAAGGGACATAACCGTGCCACGGTTGTATGCACGAAATCTGCATGCATTTAATCGCCCACCTAAGGATTACATTGCTGCTTCAGCCTGCCTTAAATCGAACCAGTGGCCTACAGCCCACTGAGCCATCTGTCCAGTACTGGTACTCTTTTGTAACATGCAACGTCACTTTTCTCTTGTAACACACTGTTTGCTACCTCTTGCATTTTGTTTGCTCTCGATACTTGCACAAGTGCCACCATTGCCTCATGTAACGTTTGTTCATGTGTTTGAGTGTCCTCCATTTATTGCAGTATTATACCTCTACTTGTAATTTGTACGCTTTTGTAACCTGCACACATCACTTTTTCCTCCTGTAATGTATCGTTTGCTACCTCTTGTATTTTGTTTGCTCACAATTATCACTATTGCCTCATGTAACTTAACGTTTGCTTTTGTAATTTGTTCACTTGTCATTTTCTCCTCATGTATCATTACTGTTCCTATTGTGAAGCGCTCTGACTCCTTCGTGTAAAGTCCGCGCTATATAAAAACGCATAAAATAAACAAGTCTCCTGTAACATTTGTAAACCGGAGTTAGGGCCAGAGCTGACAACGTCTGTACTGGGGAACCAGGTGCCAATCTCCACATTTTTGATTGGTCTTAAGGTCTGTCCAAGGTCGATGAAATAGGAATCAGTGAGTGTGGAAGTGGAAGTGTGCAAGAAAGCAATTCAGATGCGTGGTGACTGTAAAAGCCTTCCCATACATTCTTTTGTTATGTCCTGAATAGTGCCTCCCACCGCCACCCATTAGATTTTACAGCCCCCTCTTAGCGCCCACTGTGAAAGATCTTTGGATAAGCAAATGACTCAGCAGACACACCCCTGCTCTGATTTACAAAGCAGCCCACGCTGGGTCCTGGTGATGAGCTCCATTGCCTCCCCTTTGGAAGTCGCCGTAAGTGGCCTGCAGCACCAGAGATTAGTCACGGATCCGCGAGATGCGCCACAACGCACGCCTCGAGGGGGCCTGACTGGCGCGACACACCTATGTACGGGTTGCGCCACACAGTTTGGAAAGCTGTGCGCTACATAAATAACTGGGTTGCAATAATTCTCCCAGTGTTGTAATATTTGTATGTCGCCTCACAATAACCCTGACAGGGACACGAAGCATGATGGAGGCAGATCTGCCACTGGGTGAGGGCAGGATGAATGCATGCCCCCTTCTTTGGATCCGTGGTAGGTGCCATGGGATGGTGCAAGCAAGAATGTGAAAGGGCCGGAGTATCGTGCATGTGTTTGTATGTTGTGCAAACCTTGTCACCTGTTCTGTTTTCTACTCCACCCATTCACCCCTCACAAAAAGTGAGAGATGGTTGCATCACTTCCTTGTATTCCACAGCTCCAACTCACATAGGATAACAATCTGGAAAGCACGGACTAGTACAGTGCTACATGATAAGAGTAGCTTGAGCATGGAGCGTCCCGCAAATGAGCAGGAGATCAATAGCGGGCGCTACAGCGATGGGCCTAGTTACCCCAGTATAAAGCTGTGAATTGGTTTAGAGGTTATTTGATGGCCATGGGCTAGGGGCAATCATGTTTCTATTACAAGCAGTATTGCTGCTTATGATTGCCTAAACTTAGTAAGGGCTTTCAGCGTTTGGGCAGCCTGGTGTTATGACATGCTTTTCCTTATTTCACCAAACCACTGGGTGTCTTAGCTGAGGGAACATTCAGTCTCTTCCGGGAGGTCTCCATTAATAATATCATATTCCTAAACTATCGTTCACCTGGCGCTTTTGCTCTACTTTTCAGTCCTCCATCCACAGCTCTTGGGCACAAGAGGCGCTATGTTTGCTCTGAGAGGACAGAGGACCAGAGGCTGGGGTGGATGGACGGACAGAGGCTGGGGTGGATGGACGGACAGAGGCTGGGGTGGATGGAGGGACAGAGGCTGGGGTGGATGGAGGGACAGAGGCTGGGGTGGATGGAGGGACAGAGGCTGGGGTGGATGGAGGGACAGAGGCTGGGGTGGATGGAGGGACAGAGGCTGGGGTGGATGGAGGGACAGAGGCTGGGGTGGATGGAGGGACAGAGGCTGGGGTGGATGGAGGGACAGAGGCTGGGGTGGATGGAGGGACAGAGGCTGGGGTGGATGGAGGGACAGAGGCTGGGGTGGATGGAGGGACAGAGGCTGGGGTGGATGGAGGGACAGAGGCTGGGGTGGATGGAGAAGCTTGCTCCCATCGTGCCTGCAAGTCTACAGCTCTGATGGCTACTGTGGGTATTGAATGGGGGTAATCCTGCCTCTCCAGTTCTGTCTGTGTAATAGGTGATTTACAGTGTGCTGTCTTTCTTCACTCTGCCCTCCTCTCCTCAAGTGCAGCCTCTCCACCTCTCTCCAACCCCATTACCACTACATGGCTAAATATGATAGTCTAGCCCTAACTTAGTGCTCCCAAGTATCACTTTAAACCATTTTAGCATCTCTCTCTCTATGTGCCCATACAGACACGCATGTGCGCTTGCAGAGCACACAGCAGAGGCACGCCCCACATGGTCGCACCACCCGAATGCCAATAAATTCATACCACACAAGTTTCTGTTTATGGAAGAATTGAGGCTGCAGTTTTAGAGGCATTTCCAACTTACAAGCGATCCTTTACACACCATTATTTTTGTCTGGCGAACCTGTGCCCTTACCCCATCAGCTCTGCCCTGTGCCCTACATTCAGTGCAGCTCTCTTTGCCAAGGTGACCTATCACCTGGAGACGAATATATGATGTTACCACGAATACAAGTTCCACGCATGGCAATACCACGCAAATTTTAGTTCGCAAGTGGCTTTACCACGCTGGAATTTGCAACGAAGGATTATACCACGCATTTTAACCTTCGTTTAAACACAAATAATAAAGAATATTTTCTTACCTGACACCTTCCCGTCTTTCACGAGCAGCCCGTACTTCCATCCACCATCGAAACAAGCGTCAAAACACGTCTGCCAAAATTAAAAAAGGACTACTATTTTGACGTAACGGCACGTCTTTGGGGGAGGCACTTTCCTTTTACCTCGGTGGTACTGAAGTGCGTTTTTTTTAAATTTAATTAACCCGCTCCTTTGTTTATTTTTGGGGGGGAGACCCCCCCAGGCCCCCCCAGCCCCTCCCCCAGCCGACCCCCGCCAACCCCCCAATCCCACGCTGAACGACTGGAAGGAATTCCACGCCTCCCCCTAGCCAGAACGTATATGCGTGGTAAAGACTGTCGTTGAAGGCATACGCGTGGAAAAGACGTTTGCGAGGTAAGTGCCTCGTAGTAAACGTCACGCGTAGAAAAGCCTTCGTTGAAAATGATCTTTCCCCCTGGAGACACAACACTTCCCTTTCATTCTGGGCAAGCTTCTGCTTCCAGCCCGACCGGGTAACCTTTTACTACCGGTTACCATAAACTCCTTGGGTAAGCGTCTGCTTCAACCCAACCGGATGACCCTTTCGCTTCCGGTGTCCACTCACTCCCGGGTAACCAGCCGGTTTCCACCCGGCTGGGTGACCTTTCACTTCCGGTGTCCACACATTTCCTTCCGGGTAAGCATTTGTTCCCACCTCAGCCGGTCGCCTCTTCACTTCCGGTGCGTACCCTCTTTGTTACCTGGGCAAGCCGAAGTGCTTCCCTCCCGCCAAACCGGGTCGATTGTTCCCCCACCCATCTCTGCGAGGTGACCCGGTAACCAACGTCCTCCATGCCACAGGCTATGCACTCTGTTGCGTAATTAATTGCTTACTTCTGGTTCACCTGAACAAAGGGGCTCGGGTAGCTTGCCAGTGACCCCCTGGGTCCTGACTGCCACGTTTGTGGTCTGTGCCCGCTTCGCAACCTGCTTTTTTGTATTCCTCTTGGATTGCTTTGTATTTTTTTTTCATCCGTTGCTGTCTCTTCTCCCGAACCAAAGGACCTCTTGCACGTCCATTATGCCTTTGCGACAAATGTCACCCCCTTGTCCAGCCCCCCCCCCCTAAATCTTGTTCCTCAGCGGGTGGGTGGGTCTTCTCCTGACAAAATTCCCCGGAGAAAGAGTGCCTTGTGCCCGGTGCACACCTTTAAATACCCCTACCACATTCCTAACCCTAGATTTATGGCTGAGCTGGCCCAGCCCTATTATCTGGTGTTTCCACTCTTTCTCCTTCCTTGTCTCCCTTCCCTTATCTCTAGTCAATCCTGTACATTGGTGCTCAGGCTCTGCTTCCCGGGGGTGGCCTCCACTGAGATCCCCGGTCCAGCCACTATCCTCCCTCCCCCTGAGGAGTGGGGGTCCGACCAAGGGGCATATCACAGTGCTGGTTACTTGTTCCCTCTCACTTTATCCTGTTCAGTCTGTCACATGTTTCCTACTCCCACATCCAATTTTTTTTATCTCTTTCCCTCTCAAACTCACCAGTATCCCCTTCCCTTTATGCCTGCTCTTTTTACCCCCCTTTCCCTGTATGTTCCAATTTCGTCCTACTTTCCTTCCCTCACCTTGAATGTCCTCAAAGCATAACATTTTATCCGAATGCTATTGGGGATGGGGGCACCAGAAGTTCACTTTGCCTAGGGCCTGGGTGACTGGCTTTCTTGTATCTCAGGGCTCGACAAATCTGAAAAATGTTACTAGTCCTGCAGGTCTAGTAACTTGGAAAATCCCCTCGACCCAACTGCAACCTACTTGACCGCTGTCTCTGAAAACTGAGCAAAAGTGACAAGTTAACAAGATTTAAAGGCATCTTTATTGCTCAGTCCCTTTGTGAGCAATAAAAATGCCTTTAAATCTTATCTTGACACTTTTGCTCCGTTTTCAAAGACGGAGGACAAAAGTTAGTTTGTCTTCCTACTCGCCATAAAGGGCGAGTAGGACCTAAAAATAGCTCGTCCTCATCCATTCTCCCTCGCAAATGCGATCGGGCGAGTGGATTTGTCGAGCCCTGTATCTGTCGGGATCCATCTGTAGATCTTGAGGAGCATGCGGAGGGTGTTGAAGCAAGAGGAGGAGACGGCGTTGACTTGCTTGGTCATTGAGAGTGTTGAGTAGAGGATGAATCCCAGGTTGCGTGTGTGGTCGGTGGGTGTCAGGGCTGCCCCCAGTGCCGTCGGCCACCAGGAGTCATCCCAGGCTGAAGGGTTAGAGCCAAGGATGAGGACCTCCGTCTTGTCCGAGTTCAGCTTCAGACGGCTGGTCTTCATCCAGTCGGCGATGGCCTTCATTCCTTCTTGGAGTTTGGCTTTGGCGGTGATGGGGTCCTTGGTGAGGGAGAGGATCAGCTGAGTGTTGTCGGCATAGGAGATTATGTTGAGGTCGGGCTACGTGTGCGAGTGGGGCCCTGTAAATGTTGAACAGCATCGGGCTGAGGGAGGATCCCTGGGGTACACTCAGATGATCTCGGAGGCTTTGGAACGGAATGGGGGAGGCTGACGCTCTGGGTTCTGCCGGAGAGGAAGGAGGTGGTCCAATCCAGGGCCTTTTCTTGGATCCCTGCGGCATGCGCGTAGTGTGGTGGCAGACGGTGTTGAAAGCGGCATAGAGGTCTAGGAGGAGGAGCGCTGCGGTCTCGCCTTTGTCCAAAATCGAAGTATCGGGTTAGCTGTCTGTTGAAGGTTTTCTCGATGACCTTGGCAGGTACGGGGAGCAGAGAGATGATCCGGAAGTTATTGAGGCGTCTTGGGTCTGCCTTAGGTTTTTTGAGTAGGGCGTTGATCACGGCGTGTTTCCAGATCTCTGGGAAGGTCGCGGTCTCGAGGTAGAGATTGATGACATTGCGCAGGTGGGGTGCGACAAGCTGCTTGCTCTGTTGAAGACATGGTGCAGGAATGGGTCTGACGGAAAGCCGGAGTGGACTGTCCGCATGGTCTTGAAGGTGTCATCGATGCTCATGCTGGCCCAGGCTAGCAGGGGGTCGTGGTCGATGGTGTGCGGAAGGTCTGTTGTGTTGCTGTCTGTTGGGGCTATCTGGGTGTTACACTCTGCTGCGATCTCTTAGGTCTAGCAACCAGTTGCTCTTAACAGTGCCAGTTGCCAAGAAAGTAAGACAGGGTGGCAGGGCTCTGTCTGTAGTCGGTCCCACTCTGTGGAATGGATTACCCCTGCCACTTAGGAAATGTACAGAACATTGGAGTTTCAGGAAACAACTTAAGACCTTTTTGTTTCAGTCATAAATCATTTTCCTCTGGACTTGCTGATAGTGCGCTCTAGGTCACAGGCGCAGAGATACTCCTTCGGGAGTTGATCTGAGCGCGTTATAAACCAACAAATAAATATGCGTCGGAGGTGGCTGTGGTCTTTCTTGGCTGGTGGTTCGTCGGCTCTGAGGCTGGTGTAGCTGCAGTTCCGACAGGTGATGGGGCCGTGTGTGCGTTTCGGGGGGGTTTGAATCGGGTGTGGCAGCGCCGGAGTTGAGAGCGTGCTGGCTTCGTAGTGGTGGTGGTCATCGTGGCGGGGGCCAGAGGTTCTGGCGCTGGGCGCGGTCCAGGCGCAGACGGGCTTGCCTTGGGCGCGCCAGCGGCACGGCCGCACAGCAGCCGGCATATATGGGGAGGTGGGAGGAAGGAGCAGCTGTGAGGCGGGGGAAGCGAATGGGCAGTCGGGGGGGGGGGGGCGGGGACGCAGCAGTGAGGGACAACGAAAGTAACAGAAGGAAAAATATACACAAATCGATGGAAAAATGAGTGGCACAGAAGGCAAAAGGGCACAAAAACGAGTGGAACAGAAGGCAAAAGGGGCACAGAAACGAGGGAAAAACGAGTGGCACAGAGGGCACAAAAGACAAGTGGAACAGAGGGCAGAAGGGCACAAAAAACCGAGTGAAACGGGTGGCAAAAGGGCACAAAAACCAGGGGGAAACGAGTGGCACAGAGGGCAGAAGGGCACAAAAAACGAGTGGAACAGATGGCAAAGGGGCACAAAAACGAGTGGCGCAGAAGGGCACAAAAACCGAGTGGAACAGAAGGCAAAAGGGGCACAATAACAAGAGCAAAACATGTGGCACAGAAGGCAAAAGGGCACAAATACCAGAAAAACGAGTGTCACAGAGCAAAATACAGGACACAGAAATACAGGGGCAGCTAAGAACAGAAGGCAAAACGGGCAGAGAGGCACAGGGGCAGCGAGGGGAACAGAAGAGAAAACCGGGCAGAGAGGCACGGGGGCAGCGAGGGGAACAGAAGGGAAAACCGGGCAGAGACACGGGGGCAGCGAGGGATACAGAACGGAAAACCGGGCAGAGACACGGTGGCAGCAAGGGAAACGGAAGGGAAAACCGGGCAGAGACACGGGGGCAGCGAGGGGTACAGATGGAAAAACCGGGCAGAGACAAGAGGGCAGCGAGGGGTACAGAAGGGAAAACTGAGCAGAGAGAGCACGCGGACAGCGAGGGGAACAGATGGAACAAAAAGGGGCACTGACCACATACAGGCAGCGGGGTAAGACAGACAACAGCAGTCACAGACACAACAATGAAAATACAGGCAATACAATAAAAGCAATAAAGCGGAGGATGAACAAACCTGCCTACCACCGCCAACCAGGGATGAGGCGCAGGTGGTAGCCCGCGGGTGGTGGAGGGCCTCGAACTTCCTCAGCAGCGGCAGCTGGGGCAGGGACACACAGGCGGTGCTGTACGGAGGGGGAACGACATACCCGGTGATGCCATTAGCCACTGGGAGTCAATGCAGTTTATGAAGAAGACCAGAGACAGTGCAAAGTATTGGGGGGGGAGAATAGCAGCCACGCTGTAGCATTTTGTGCCAGCTGAAGCCTTCTGATAACTGTCTTGTTGGCCCCCGGGTGCAAGATATTACAGTAATCAATCCGCAACAGAGTTACTGTCTGAATGATGGTTTGTTTGGTGCTGCGGTTGAAAAGACAGCACATGGGTTTGAGACTTCTCAAGAGCCCGAAACAGGTGCCTGCTACCGAATTTGGCCTGAGCCTCAAAAGCCAATGCGCTGTCCATGAAGACTCCTAGATTTTTGATGGAATACTTGGGTATAGGAGGGTCCCCGAGGGAGGAGAGCCACCAATGGTCACCCCGAGACTGGGTATCTTTTCTCAGTAGAAGTACTTCTGTTTTATTCTCATTCAAGCCAAGGCAGTTGTTATTCAACTACTTTGCAGCAGCTAGCAATCCTCTTTGGAAGTTATCCCGATCGAGTGTAGGTTTATATGTGAAGGCGATCACGAGCTGAGTGTCATCGGCATAAGATATCAGCGCAATCCCCTCAGATTGTATAACCTGTGCCAACGGTTGAATGTAAACCTTGAAATGGTAGGGCTCGGTGAGGAGCCATGGGGAGCACCGTGGTGTAGTCTGGGGTTGGTAACTGTAGGGGGAGAAATTACCTGGAAGGATCGTTCAGATAAAAAAGCCACCATATCACATGCAGCGTTCAATAAGGCTATTAGGTTAGGAATACTTTGGGGTAATTAATGTGGCTAATTTTATTAGCAAAATGCTGGTGTACAACATAGCTAAAAGGCATTAGCATTGCTAATAGCTCTTGCACATGCAAGACATATTGCCTTTGCCAATGCTTGTTTAATCATCCTGGTCTCTACCAACCCCCCCTCTACTTCCACTTGAGACCTATTGGCTTGGCTAATGCTGGTTTTCTTAACTCTAAACTGTTGCACATTCCTAACTCTAGCATTCCTAAAAAAAAAAGACAATTTTGTTTATTAAGCTTTGCCTACGCTACTTTTTATGAAGGTCCCTGAATACTGTTTTTGAAATGTATTTTTCTTCCCCTTTCTTTCTCTTGAAAGATTTGAACTACAAGTAGAAGCAAAACGTTTTAAAAAAGAAAGAGGAATTTGTTTGAGCAATAGCTATCTAATTTTGTTATTTTTAAGGCTGGGTATTTGCACTGAGAAACTAAATTCTGATACAAATGCTGTATATACCACAAACAAATTGGTGGGATTATACGTGAAAATACTCCTGGAGCAGCTAAACTAAGTGGATGGTGTTCCTTAAATATATGAACACATGCCCACTGCTGTGTCTTCTAAGAACCCCATGTCCTGAGCCAAATGGAGTGTGAAAATGTAATCAGAACACTTTTCTTGAATATTTTGACCATGGGCCTGTCTGCTTACACTGAAAAATCATCTTTTCTCTAGTTAGCAACATGCCGTGCACATAATGTGCCAGAGCTCCTACTATTAACACTATTTGTAAATGTATCTGAACACTGCATTTCACCACTAGTAACTACCTTTACTTGTCCCCTTTCTTTTCAGGCTGAGGAAAATAGCTTTTTGCTTCTTTCATTTTCTACTCTGGTGAGTACTGAAAGTTTATTCTTTTTTTTTTTTTTTTTGCCTCTAAAAATAGTGTATTTGTTTTATCTTTGCTTTGGATATAGTCATGGATATGAAATCTGGCTGTTTTACTAAATCTTGTTTAATATTTGTTATTTCTACACTTTTACATGGCTGCCAAGTTTTTGTTTTGTATTGTAAATAGTTCTCTTTTACGGTGTTTATACGCAACCTTTCATTGCTTCAGGTAACACTTTGAGAGAGACGTTATTGTTGGTTGAACAAAAGTTTATTTGCAAAGAGTTAACTCTTCAAAAGTAACCATTTGGTGCAGTGTAATAGCCTAGAAACCACACTTGGCATTCCATAATGCAAATTACTTTTGGCTAAAACTGAGATTACTGAGGATGTCTTCCAACAAGACACAGGGAAATGACCCTGTCTTGGGTTGGCACGTCTCTTTCAGACCGACTGAAAGGGTCTTACATTTGCATCATGTTAGACGGAGACCTGGAGGGTCGGCCGAGCACAGTGATCGCACAGACAGGTAACTTCCCCCCCACAGATGGACACCACACAAAGATCAGGGTAACACCTTTTATAGGCACTTCTGGTAGTAGAGTGGTGCGATACAAGGCGATCAGGACACGATGATCCTCTCAATTCTAGTCTCTAGTAAGGGAAGGGGGTAGCGGGACAGTCTTGGTACCTACGGGTACTGAGGTGTAACGGTGATAGCTCACAATCCTCGAGCTCGGTGTTCGGATGGGTCGGACCGCGGCAGCGCCGGCAGGTCCCGAAGAGGTCGTAGGTGGCAACGGGCCGCGGCAGCGCCAGCAGGTCCCAACGAGGATGAAGGTTACAACGGGCCGCGGCAGCGCCAGCAGGTCCCACGAGAATGCAGGTTGCAACGGGCCGCGGCAGCGCCAGCAGGTCCCACGAGGATGGAGGTTACTACGGGCCGCGGCAGCGCCAGCAGGTCCCAACGAGGATGAAGGTTGCAGAGGGCCGCGGCAGCGCCAGCAGGTCCCACGAGGATGAAGGTTGCAGAGCCGCGGCAGCGCCAGCAGGCAGGACAATAGTTCACAAGGCAGGGCTGTGGCAGCGCCAACAGTCCGTCAAGGATGAGTTCTTCTCGGTGTCTCTCGACTCCAGGATACAACTGCCTTCCTGTCCTGGGGCTGCCTCAGTTATAGGTCTGGCGCCCTTTGATGTCCGGACCCTCGCTCTTGGAGGTCGGGAGGTCTGGGATGAGGGAGTCCAGACACCCAGCAGGGGGGTGGAGCCAGCGCCCGAGGAGTCTGGGGGTGCTCGGCACCTGGCGGGGGAGAGCCATCGACACTTCGTACTCCCATTGACCTGCCAAGTGGTCCGTTCACCTCCTGGGTGGAGGGTGGTGCCGGGATGTCGGGGCCTGGCCAGGCCCGGGGTTGGGGTCGGGCTGAGGCCGCGCGGCCGCGTGGTGCCGTGTCCAAGATGGCGGCTGGGCCGGGCAATGGTGCTGACGGTGGCCCGGGCCCTGTCCTGCGGGGAGGGAGCGAGCCCTTCATGTGGCCTGTCCAACATGCGTCCCCCCCAGCTGAAGGCGGGGAGAGTCACCCATCTTCTTGGGGACTTTCCTCGTCGAGGCGGAAAAAGCGGGACAGGCCGTCCGCGTTGGCGTGGTCTTGACCAGGGCGATGCTCCACAGTGAAGTCCATCCCCTGCAGGGAGATGGACCATCGCAATAGTTTGGGGTTCTCCCCCCGCATCTGCATGAGCCATTGCAGGGGCCGATGGTCCGTCTGTACCCGGAAATGGGTTCCGAAGAGGTACGGCCGGAGCTTCTTGAGGGCCCATACCACAGCGAAGGCCTCTCGCTCAATGGTGCTCCAGCGCTGTTCTCGGGGCAGTAGGCGTCTGCTGATGAAGGCCACTGGTTGGTCCACCCCTTCGGTGTTCAGTTGGGAGAGGACGGCCCCAACACCATGGTCGGAGGCATCGGTCTGCACGATGAACTCGCGGCTGTAGTCGGGGGCCTGGAGTACAGGAGCGGTGCACATGGCGGCCTTCAGCGTCTCGAAGGCTGCTTGACAGTCGGGCGTCCAGTTGACTCTCTTTGGGCTGTTCTTGGACGTGAGTTCCGTGAGGGGCCCCACAATGCTGCCATAGTCCCTCACAAACCGCCGGTAGTATCCGGTGAGCCCCAGGAAGGCTCGGACCTCTGTTTGTGTCTCGGGGGGTTGCCAGGACTGGATGGCAGCTACCTTGAGTTGGAGGGGAGCCACCAGACCGCTCCCCACTTGGTGTCCGAGGTAGGTTACGGACCCCTGGCCGATTTGGCACTTGCTGGCTTTTATGGTGAGGCCGGCCTGTTGGAGGGCCTGCAGGACCTCTCGGAGGTGGTGGAGGTGGTCTGCCCAGTGGCGGCTGTATACCGCGATGTCGTCCAGGTAGGCGGCGCTGAATTCTTCGAGGCCCGCCAATACCTGGTTCACCAGTCTTTGAAAGGTGGCTGGAGCGTTCTTCATGCCTAAGGGCATCACTCTGAAGTGGTAGTGTCCGTCCGGGGTGGAGAAAGCGGAACGTTCTTGGGCCCCGGGGGTGAGGCCGATCTGCCAGTAGCCCGCTGTCAGGTCAAAGATGCTTAGGTAGCGGGCTGCCCCCAGGCGGTCGACCAGTTCATCTGCGCGGGGGATAGGGTGAGCGTCGGTTCGGGTGACCGCGTTCAGCCCCCGATAGTCGATGCAGAATCGGAGCTCAGGTGTGGTGCCCGGTGCCGCGGCCTTGGGGACCAGGACGACCGGGCTGGCCCAGGGACTGTCCGAAGGCTCGATGACCCCGAGGGCGAGCATCTTGGAGACTTCTTCTTGGATGCATGTACGTACCCGATCCGGTACTCGGTACGCCCGGTGTCGGACAGGAGGACTGTCCCCCGTGTCCACGTCGTGCAGGCACCAGGAGGTGACTCCGGGTGCGAGGGAGAACAGGTTTGCGAACGGCAGCAGGAGGGCCCGGCAATCTTGACGCTGCTCTGGGGTCAGGGCCTCGGAGAGTCGGACCCCGTCCACCGAGCCATCCCTTTCCCGAGTCCTCAGCAGGTCAGGGAGGGGCTCGGAGTCTCCTTCCGTACCACTGTCGGTAGCCATCAGCAGGCTGAGTTCCGAGCGCATGAAGTGGGGTTTGAGCCTGTTGGCATGGAGGACCCGGAGGGGGTTCCGGGGGGACTCCAGGTCGATGAGATAGGTGACGGGACTCTTGCGCTCGATCACCTTGAAGGGCCCCGTCCATTTGTCTTGCAAGGCACACGGTTCGATGGGGGACATCACCCATACCTGCTGACCCGGTTCAAACTCGAGGGAGGAGGCATGTTGGTCGTACCACTTCTTCATGTCCTCTTGACTGGCCTCTAGATTGGCTTTAGCGATTTCCCTGAATTTCCGGGTCTGATTGCGGAGGGTCAGGAGGTATTTGTAGACGTCCGGGGGGGTCTTTAGGGGGGCCATCTCCCATTCCTCCTTCACTAGGCTGAGAGGCCCGCGAACGGGGTGTCCGTACAGGAGTTCGAGGGGGCTGAAGCCGAGGGACTTCTGGGGGACTTCTCGGTAGGCGAAGAGGAGGCACGGTAGTAGCACGTCCCACTGGCGGCGTAGGGGTTCTTCCAGCCCCATGATCATCCCCTTGAGGGTGCGGTTGAACCGCTCGACTAGTCCGTTCCCCTGGGGGTGATAGGGGGTGGTGAAGCGGTAAGTGACTCCGCACTGTTGCCAGAGGGATTTCATATACTTTGAAATAAAGTTCGTACCCCTGTCGCTGACGACTTCCCGGGGGAAGCCCACTCGAGAGAAGATCCCCATCAAGGCTCGACCCACTACTGGGGCTGTTATAGTACGAAGGGGGACCGCCTCAGGATAGCGGGTAGCGTGGTCCACCAGGACCAGGATGAAGCGATGCCCCTGTGCTGTTCGGGGGTCCAGGGGCCCCACAATGTCTATTCCCACCCTTTCGAACGGGGTGGTCACCACGGGGAATGGTTGTAAGGGTGCCTTGAGTTTGCGGCCGCTCTTCCCGCTGGCCTGGCAGGTCGGACAGGACCGGCAATGGTTGGATACGTCATTTCTCATTTTGGGCCAAAAAAAGTGAGTCACCAGGCGGTGGTAGGTCTTGTCTTGGCCCAGGTGCCCGGCCAGGGGAACATCATGGGCTAGGTTCAACAGGAAGTCTCTGAAGTGGAGGGGCACCACCAGCACTCGCCCGGCCCCCAGTTCTGCGATTTTCTGTTCGCTGTACAAGAGGTCATTGTCCCAATAAACCCAGTGGGCCCCGGTGGTGTCTCCTTGGCTCTGGGCGAGCGCTTGCTGTCGCAATCCCTCGAGGGAGGGGCAGGTCTTTTGCTCCTGCCGGAATTGTTCCTGGGTGGGCCCCCCTTCTTGGCGCCACTGAGCCAGGTCGGGAAGCTCGGGGGGCTGTGTGGACCCCTCTGGGGTGGGGTCCGGGTGGTCGGTCTGGAGGAAGTCTTCTTCTGAAGTGATCGAGGGCGGAGGTGCTGCCCATTCTGGTTCTTCTGGTCTAGGGATGGTGCGGGTGGCCATGGACCGGGTGGTTACGCACGCCCAGTCCGGGAGACCCAACATCCCCAGATGCTCTCTTCTTTCCACAGCGGCCCACGGGGAGCTCTCGAGATCGTTCCCCAGGAGGCAGTCTACGGGGGCATCGTCACGGACAGTTACTTTCAGCATGCCGGACACTCCTCCCCATTCGAAGGGGACGCAGGCCATCCGACACAGGCTCTCCGAGTTATCTGCCGATCGGACGGGGCAAAGTACGTTTGGTAGGATTTGTTCTGGGGTCACCAGGTGACAGCGGACGGCCGTCACACTGGCCCCGGTGTCACGCAGGGCCTCGGCCTTGCGCCCATTGATGCTCACCCATTGGCTGTACTTCCGAGTGTTGGCGGGCAGGGGAGTCCGCGGGACCATGTCTCTTCCTCCTAGGCATGCCAGGGTCATGGCGGCGGGTTCCCACTCGAACTGCTCCGACTCATAGGTTTCCGTGTCTTCGGAGACTTGTTCTTCTCCCAGGGCGGCGGCCGCCATCTGGCGGGGCCCGGGGGCCTGGTTCTTCGGGCAGGTCGGGTCACTGGCATAGTGGCCGACTCGCTGGCATCGATGACACGTCACGTTAGCTCGGAACCCCGGGCGCATCGGGGGGTTTCCCCGGCCTGCTGGGGCCGGGGTGGCGTTAGTGGGTGCGGCCGGGACGGCGTCTCTGCCCCGGCCCGGGCCTCCTCCTCCTCCTCGGGGACGATGATGACCTTGGTTGGTTCTGTTCTGCTCATTCGGCCCACTCCGGGCCACTCGGGTGCTCTCCCACCGGTCAGCCTCGGTGGCGAGCTGCCGGGGTTCAGTCAATTTACTGTCGAGGAGGTGCTGCCTGAGCTCGACGAAGCAGTTGTTGGAGAGGTGCTCCCACACAATGATATTGAAGAGTTGTTCGTAAGTGGTTACGTTGTTACCCTTGATCCACCCCTCGAAGGCTCGGCTGAAATAGTTCACGTATTCCAACCACGTCGTACCTGGGATCCGGGTGCAGTTGCGGAACCTCTGGCGGTACATTTCGGGTGTAAGCCCATATCGACTGAGGAGGGCGGCCTTCATGTGGTCATAGGACGTCATTTGATGGTCCGGAAGCTGCAGCAGGGCATCACGACCCTCGTTGACGAATCTCCCCCATAGACCGGCTCCCCAGTCACTTCGAGCGACCCGGTGGGCGGTCATGGCAATCTCATAGGCCTTGAACCACTGCTGTATGTCGTCATTCCGGTGATATTCTCGGACCACATCCTTGGGGATGTGGACCTTCTGCTCGGTAGGACCCGGGGAGTGCGGTTGCTCGGGCACCCCTAGGTTTTTGCTCAGTTTGCGTATTTCTATCTCCGCTAGTTTGCACTCGTGCTCGTATGCCAGTCTTTTTTCTTCGAGGTCTCTCTGTCTCTGTTTTTCCTCTCGCTCTTCTCTGAGCCGTAAGTGTTCTAAGTTTATTTTTTGTTCCGCCAGTTTCAATTCTCCGTCTAATCTGAGTCGTGCCAAGTCTAACTCGTGTAATCTATTTTTTTCCCGCTCTTGGATCTCTTCACGGGAAGGGCCTGTTCTCCGTTCCTCCGTCCGGGTGGTGTTGACTTCCGGGGCTGCGGGGTCCCGGGGGGTTGCGGTATTTGTCTCTGCCCAGGCCTCTAGGGCGTTTTTGAAGTCTTCTTTTGTGCTTAGCCCGGTGGTAGCAATGCCTAAGTCCATGCAAAATTGTTTGAGCTCTCGGTAGTTGTATTCTTCCAGCTTTTCCATCTGGAACTTCTCCGCCGATCCGCTCTCTTTGGTCGTCATTGTGGTTTTAGTCGTAGGGTGAGTTACTGTCTGTACGGTACGCGTTGGTTCGGATCGCGCCGCTAGCCACCAATGTTAGACGGAGACCTGGAGGGTCGGCCGAGCACAGTGATCGCACAGACAGGTAACTTCCCCCCCACAGATGGACACCACACAAAGATCAGGGTAACACCTTTTATAGGCACTTCTGGTAGTAGAGTGGTGCGATACAAGGCGATCAGGACACGATGATCCTCTCAATTCTAGTCTCTAGTAAGGGAAGGGGGTAGCGGGACAGTCTTGGTACCTACGGGTACTGAGGTGTAACGGTGATAGCTCACAATCCTCGAGCTCGGTGTTCGGATGGGTCGGACCGCGGCAGCGCCGGCAGGTCCCGAAGAGGTCGTAGGTGGCAACGGGCCGCGGCAGCGCCAGCAGGTCCCAACGAGGATGAAGGTTACAACGGGCCGCGGCAGCGCCAGCAGGTCCCACGAGAATGCAGGTTGCAACGGGCCGCGGCAGCGCCAGCAGGTCCCACGAGGATGGAGGTTACTACGGGCCGCGGCAGCGCCAGCAGGTCCCAACGAGGATGAAGGTTGCAGAGGGCCGCGGCAGCGCCAGCAGGTCCCACGAGGATGAAGGTTGCAGAGCCGCGGCAGCGCCAGCAGGCAGGACAATAGTTCACAAGGCAGGGCTGTGGCAGCGCCAACAGTCCGTCAAGGATGAGTTCTTCTCGGTGTCTCTCGACTCCAGGATACAACTGCCTTCCTGTCCTGGGGCTGCCTCAGTTATAGGTCTGGCGCCCTTTGATGTCCGGACCCTCGCTCTTGGAGGTCGGGAGGTCTGGGATGAGGGAGTCCAGACACCCAGCAGGGGGGTGGAGCCAGCGCCCGAGGAGTCTGGGGGTGCTCGGCACCTGGCGGGGGAGAGCCATCGACACTTCGTACTCCCATTGACCTGCCAAGTGGTCCGTTCACCTCCTGGGTGGAGGGTGGTGCCGGGATGTCGGGGCCTGGCCAGGCCCGGGGTTGGGGTCGGGCTGAGGCCGCGCGGCCGCGTGGTGCCGTGTCCAAGATGGCGGCTGGGCCGGGCAATGGTGCTGACGGTGGCCCGGGCCCTGTCCTGCGGGGAGGGAGCGAGCCCTTCATGTGGCCTGTCCAACACATCACTTTATAAAACAAGCCAATAGCTCTGACTTAATGTGCTAACCCATTCAGACATCAGCATGCACAATGCTGCTTGCATGTGTTCGCTCGTGACTGTGAGACCTATTGGGTTTTACAGTCCCAAATGGAATGACTCCTGTTTGCACATCTGTGTGGGGTTGTTTGAAATTGTACCAGTTTATGCTGGGGGGAGAAGCAATTACCTCATTTAGTACAAGCCGAACCATAGTAAATTGTGTGTTCATAAACTTCATGCTTTGTGATCATACTTGGGAACTCTGAAATAAAAGAAGTGACTGTCTAGGTTAACATCAGAGTTTCGGTGCAGTGGCCCCACACACTTTGTGCTATTATCAAACCCCTAAAACCAAACCAAGACATTATTTGCGTATAATCTACAGCCTTATTTGATGCTACGTCCTCATATACCAAGGTTGACATCTTTTCTTCTGATAACGTCTCTGCTTTAACAAGTATTGGAAATGCCAGTGGATCTGACTTCTAAATGAAAGTGCCATTGGGTATAGGCATACAGGCGCACTCACTCATCTACCTGTGTCGCAGGGATCCTGTTCTCCTACAGAACTCTGCATAGAGACTTGGAACCTCAGTGAATTAGGGTGTGCCAAAACTCAACTTAGTACCCAAAATCCCCTACCAGGCTAGCTACAGTGTCTCATCGGTCATTACAAACTCCCAATACTTAGACAAACCAGAACATGGACTTAGAATACCTCAGGTAACGTGGAACACATGAACACTCTTTCGTTATACAATCATTTCAATTCAAAACAAGGAGTAAATGAAGACACGTGCACATTTGAAATAATTATTTACTAATGCAGGGTTCTCAAACGCAGTTTCTTAGAAAATACCAGCAAACATATTATAAGAAGCAAAGTAATCAGCATAGTTACTAGTCCATAGAATCCAAAAGGTGACCATATGCTAAAATGCTTAAATGAATAGGGGTTAACAACACCTACTTCTCACCCTCCCTATCTAGTATATTTATATTATATCTAAGAAGGTCTCATTGGGTTTTAGCAGGGCGGCCCCATACCTCAAGATCCTAGTGGTAAGGTATCCCATCATCTTCCACCAGCTCTCTGCATGCGAAGCACCATCAAGTGTCTGTGGGTGTGAAGCAATATAAAACGTGCCTAAAGCCAGAATTTGGCTGCCGCTGCATGTATGTTATGTCTAGGAAGGTGCGAAGATCAGACCTCGCAACAACCACTGTGCCGAGTTATCCTTGAAGGTTTCAGCACTCACTGTACAGACACAGTTCACTGAGCAAAGCTGATATCAGAGTAATAACATATTATTCTCGTGTGAATCAAAAACGTTCTACTAGGCTCAAAGCTAAAACAACAGATATGTGTCGTGTGCAAAAGCAGCAGAAAGGTGAAATGGCGTTTAAACTTCTAATAAGCTCATTCTAACTTAACACAGCATATAGGCAAAGCGTATCTATATGACATCCCCCCCATGATCCGAGCACGGATAAGACAAGATAAGATAAGGGGCTCATCTTTGAAATGCAGAGTTCAAGAACGATAGTCCAAATTTGAGGAAGTGGGAAAAATAATTTTGTCACTCAAAAAACCAAAATCTCACCATTTTGACAATTTAGCGTTCAATTTGAGCAAAGTCAACAGGTCTGGGTCGTGAAAAATTTGTCATAATTTCAAAAAAAAATATCGAAAAACGTTAAATGTCAACAAAGGCCTCGATTGATCTCAGCCCAGGACTGAATATGCAAAATAAGCAGCAACAGCTTCCAAAAGGAAGTCACTGTTATCATCCGAAAACAAGACAGCCATCCAATTCAATAGCAGAAAAGAACATTCTTGCTCTTCAATTACTGGAGCCTCTAGCACCATCAGAGGACAACTCGGTGGGTTCTCAATGAAGCTGTGTGCCAAGAAATCTTGCGCCGCTGCATGTACATTCCAACGACCCAGTACTCCATGCATGCCTGCCAAGGCCATAATCCCTTCGTCGGAACAAAGCAACTCATGAGCAACTGAGGGACTCTTGAGATGATTAAAATCCACGTCAGGAGAAACCATCTTGCAGCTCAGGCATTGAAAGACAGGCTGGACACATGTAAAATAGGAAAATCGAAACGATAATCCATACGCTGCACTTTAGGTGGCGAGCGGCAGCGTGCCATAGTATTCAAGCATCCTGTTGCGAAACAGTGCCAGGTGGGAACGCGCGTCTTGAAGCACAGGACGGGCATCCATTTTTAACAAAACAAAATACCACCAGAATGCCTGCAGCCAGCGCCAGCAAAACGGTAAATCCACCAAACAGGCTGGAAAAGATTGAATGAAAGAAAGCAGGAATAACTCCAAATGTCTTTTCAAATGAAGTCACAAGACCGCTGCTAACTATTTTAAAAAAAAAGTGCGAGGCCCGATGTGGAGGACGCGTTAAAGAGTGTATGAATCAGTTCACTGAAATGCAATGGTAGGTCACTATTTAATAAAGCTTGCACCTCTGTGCGGGTGTTGGCTATGTGAAGGCCAAATGTTTCACGAGCCAAAGTCAGGGCGACTTCTTTTTGTGACAATAGGGCTCTTATTCTACTCATTCCATTGAACTCTGCCTTCAAGGTTGAAATCCTCGGCCAGATGGAAACATCCGAGTTCCCATGCGGGGGTGGATACAAAACATTTTTACAGCAAACCACACGTTCACTGACTGTAACCACATACGCGATGCCTTTTATTAACCCACAACAATCTTCATTATTTAAAAGTAAATAGCTGCCGTTCGCCAGTAATGTGAATGTGGGGACAATTGCGGGAACGGGAGTACCTTTCAAAACACAGGCTAAATTAGGCTGTATTTGGTCGCAAGAGCCGTGAAGTTGGATATGTCTACACATTAATGAGTGATCTGGCGTTTCTGTGCACTCTTCACCTTTGAGATAAACGTCCCTCCCTTCTCTAAGGCATCTGTATGTAAAAGGAAGCGACCACATTTCATGTAGGTAGGAACTACCAAGAGGCTCGTATCTACCAATCGGAAAATATTTCATACAATTTGTGAATTTAAACAAAGCAAACGGTAAAGTAATTAAACCGTGGATTAGCCACGTTGCAGCAGCAGCTTCTGCCACAGAGAATGATAAAGACTCTAAGCGTTCAATGTGTAACATAGAAAAAGATGCATCTCTCGTTGAAAGTAAGCGCTGCTTTTCAGTCAAATTAAAAGGGGCAAAGAGGGAGGGGACATTCATGTAATTCCAATGCACTTTCCCGGCCTTAAGCACCTGCAGGTTCCATGCAAATTGCATGATGAAACGCAATTGATTCTGACCATGGTATAAAACAGACACTTCATCTTGCACAATATCAACAACAGATGACACAATATTATCCAACATGTAAATGCGGGAAGAAAGCGTGTTAATGCTATTATCAACCACCGCAAGCACTTTCTCTAAGTTAGCTTGATCAATAGCCCTGAGGCGGGTAGCCGCCTCAATCCGTGATGTTTTCCAGATTTCGTTATAAACCGCATATATCCATCTCTTTGACCGACCACTAGCCGGGCCTTTTATAAAATCATTCAAGTCCTCACCCGTCAGCTTAGATAGATGCAGTTTAACTGAAGCCAAGGTAGAATGTTTGAGCCAGTTCTGACATAATTTGCCAATTGAATAAGTGGTGACCGAATGGTCATTCTCAAAACGGGGATCGACCCTGACTTGTGTAAAATCATCAGCCAAACCCAGAAAACGATGTTGGCACGAATCTGCACTTTTGTGCCACATCAACCAACCCTTCGGATCCAAACTGGATATATTAAAGGATGAATTTTGCAATAAAGTTTATAACTCTCTAATCGAAAATTTTGTAGTATTACTCCAACCCGAAAATTCTTCTAAATCAGGGAAGGAAGGAGTATTTAACTTTTTAGAAGTAGCCAATCCAAAGCACGTTGTCTGTGAAATGGTAGAATTAAAAAACAACATATGATTCGGGATGAGACATGCACAGTGCAAAGCCTCGGTGCCTTGTACCTGCCAACTTTTAGAACCCCAAACTGTTTTAAGGTCAACTGTTTCCTTCCACAACTCGTAGCCTCCAACAGCCAGCTGGTCCAGGAAGGACTTTGAGTACAATAACTTAGTATCGGTAAGTCTAACTTTGGACAGGGATCCTGTTCTCCTACAGAACTGTGCATAGAGACTTGGAACCTCAGTGAATTAGGGTGTGCCAAAACTCACCTTAGTACCCAAAATCCCCTACCAGACTAGCTACAGTGTCTCATTGGTCATTACAAACTCCCAATACTTAGACAAACCAGAACATGGACTTAGAATACCTCAGGTAACGTGGAACACATGAATACTCTTTCGTTATACAATCATTTCAATTCAAAACAAGGAGTAAATGAGGACTTTTCTGTCATTTTAAAATAAAATGAAGCGGGATTAGACTAATTGAAGTCAGTAAAATAAGTGTACTTTTTAAAAAACGTACTTGAACTGCCTTGTAAAGGAGCTGGGCAATTCCCCCACTGTGTATAATTTACAGTACTCCTCCTGGAACTAGTTTTGTGTAAGTAGTGGTTGCCAAAATGTTGGAAGCAAAAAAAATCACCATAGTTAGCAGAGTCTAAATACAAATCTTCAGCATCAAAAGCAGCATAATATTTCAAATCAGAAAACGATGCCTCCACGGCCTGAACATCCCAATCATCAGAACGTATGTTTTGTTTCACCACATCCCCCATGTTTACTTTAGGACATTAGGGACATTAATAACCTCAGTTGGGCCATGGATTTGAAATTTAACAGCATCCCATACAATCCCATCTAGGACAGGCCAAGCAGTGATGTTAACAAATGCCAAGTCTCTCCTCAGTCTGTGAGCAGAATGTGAGGAGGAAAGGGGCGCCAATGTTCCATCCAGATGTCGAATGCATGTTCTCTCTTCGACAGTGTCCATTGATGATTCGGAAAAAATAAAACACAAAACCAATTGACATAAAAAGGTAAATGGAAAAAAAGCAACAGCCAAATATATTTCCAAGGAGGAATCAAAAAATGTTTTTTCAATAAACTGGCATAGACAGCAGTCCGTGAGGGCTTCCCTGAAGTGTGTGAAACAGTGTCAAATGAGAATCTGGACTCTGTGGCCAAACGGGTTTGCAAATCGGGCATCGATAAGTCAGATGGGTAAGTGTAGTCAATTTCATCAAGTTGAGCACCAGGCAATGTACTCCATAAAGGACTCGAAATTGCAGGCATCTCGAGGGCCACTTCCGTTTCAGCATTCGAAGCAGTGGCCAAAACAGAATTCCTCACAATCGAAGGACAGGAGACTGCCGGTGTCATACTAAGAAGAATCGGCCACTCTGTGTATCTTGACATTGTCAATTGAGATATACCGGTTTTCCTTACGACCTGGAAGTGGTGGTAAGATGACTGTTCTTGTGCCCTTCACTCCAAGCACAGGAACCGGAGCTCGATAAGAGGGACCAAATTCTTTCTTGTTCTCGATCTTCTCCCGAACCAGTTCTCCAACTTGGGGTAGCCAGCCAACTTCCGGGATCTGCAACGCATCATCCGAAGTGGAGGGCAAATGTTCCTTTGCAAGACCGTCTCTTGTCTTTTGTAGAGTCTGTAAAACAGTGCAATGTTCATCTACGTCAAAGGAGGTAGCGTCAGCCACCGAGTCTAGACCGTCATGGTCCGGTACATACATCTTGATACCAAAGAGCATTTCGTATGGGGTCCGCCCACCCAGAGACCGTCTAGGGAGATTATTAAGAGCACGCTGCACGCCATTGAGATGGGCCAGACAGTGCCTATAACTCGAGCTGTCAATGATTGTTTTAAGTATCGGTTCATTCGTTCCACTACACTATTACCCTCAGGTCTGTATGGAGACGAAAACTTGACTTGGACCCCCATCGAAACCATGGCATCCTTGTACGCCTTAGAGGCGAAAGCCGGACCCTGATCCGAATGAAAGGTACCACAGGCAAAAATCCCTACAAATACGCGCAAATCTCTAATGACAGTCCATGAATCAGCTCAGCGGTGGGGCCAGACCCAAACAAAGCGTGTGCATGAATCAACTGCTACTAAGATGTACTTATATGCAGTATCAGAAGAAAAAGGACCGCAGTGATCTAGATAAACACAACCTAGTGGTTCATTAGATATGTACAACTGCGTCTGGGGCAGACGCGCAGCAGTCGAAGGCTTAATCTGCTGGCATATGTCACATTAAAGGACATAATCGCGCGTCTGTTTGTACAGTCCCCGCCACCAGAAACGCTGTTGTAACTGAGATACAGTGGCCGAAACACCCGCATGCGCAGACGCAACACCTTCATGTGCCGCTGTGATCAATGTATTTCTGCGATCCGAGTTGGGAATCAATCTCTCCCCAACTTCAGGAATTTTCACGCGAGGAACCTTTTCGGGACTTAAGTGGTATGAGTACTTCGAAGGGAACCCCGTAGGATATTTACCTCCCTTATCAGTGGCAGCAATAGCCGCCAAGATATCATCATCAATCTTACTTTTGGACCGTGTAACTGCTGCAACTAAATATGTCGATACCGCAGATTTCGCTGCCTCATCAGCAAGCGAGTTGCCAACAGCGTGTACTCCGACGCGCCGATGACCCAGAGTATGAATTACATACACTAGTGGTAACTGCTCTTTAAGCTCAGCCACTCGGACCCAGATCATTTTATGTTTTATTGTGCTACCTTTGGAATCACGAAAGTCATTCTGAATCCAAAAGAACAAGTTCTCATTGTAAGACTGGACACAGTAGTAAGAATCACTCACAATAAGAGTCGTCACACTACGATCTGCGTATTCCAATGCAAGCATCAGAGCACGAAGCTCTGCCAATTGTGCCGTGCAGTCCCCTAGAGTCTGCGTGTGCACGACCCTGGACTTGAACTCATCGTTCACCATGGCACTGACCACAATGGCGCAAGCGGAAACGTAGGCATGCTTAGAGCCATGCGCAACCTGCGCCGAGCCATCAGTGTATATGATGCAATGGAAATCCTCCAAAGGCCGCATAGCTAAAGGAGCAGGATGAACGAATTCATATTGCAAATACTCCTGCGACCGTAAGGAGGCATCAAAAATAAACGTGACATCCGAGGACGTCAATTAAGCAGCCCATTGTATCCACCGAGGGTGCAAAGCTTTCGAATTAGGTACACTGGCTTTCGTAACCGCCTCCAAAGCAGGACACGGGGTAACAACCAACATGCGTTTCCCTGTGACAGAGCACGTTCCTTAAGAATCGCCATCTGTACAGCCGTCAAAACTTTCTCCACAGTGGAAAATCACATTTCAGCCGAAGTGTACAAGTGTGACTTGTAAGCAATAGGTACTGTGTCTCCTTCGTTAAAAGTCCGGTAAGTGAAACCCACCGTCCCAGGGATGATTCTTATCACCAGGTTGGTGTGGTTGTCACGAGTTAGTAAGAATGTAGAATCGAGCAGATCAGCCTGCAAAGATTGCAGGATAGCTGAGTGCTCAGGCAGCCAGCATGATTTGGTAAAAGTAGGTTGTATCAAAGCATACAAAGGCTTGATACGCTGGGCATATTCCGGGATGTATGTCCTTCCGAAATCTAAAAAACCCAGCAAAGACTAATTTTTACAGAGTTGTCGGAGCGCGCAGCTGTGCGCATTTCTCCAAGAAGTGAGGTGCTAATCCTCGCCCTTCATTGTTGAGCTCGTAGCCCAGGGACAACAGTGTATACTCTGCAATGTGCGACTTTGCAAAGTTGAATTTGTAACCGAAGTCCGCAAAGCTACAAATTAAGCGGTCAACTCGACACAGATGCTCCCACAGTTTGTCGTCTGTGAGGTAAATGTCATCCACATACGAGCATGCATTAGGGTCTATTTTCTCCAAGAGAGAGACAATGCAGGCAGCAAATACCCCAGGACTATTTGTATAGCCCATAGATAAACGTCGAAATTGTTTCTGCACACCGCTGCAAGTAAAGGAGGTCCATTGGGAACTCAGACTATCCAAATGGTGGGCATAAAAACCGTTGGAAATGTCAAGCGTGGTCTTAAACCGCTTACGCACAAGACTATCCACTAAAGCAGAGCCGTGAGTATTCTGTACTGCACAGGTACGGCAATGCGAGTTTAAATGCCGGTAATCCAATACCAAACTATATGATCCGTCAGGCTTGGTTACAGTAAAAAAGAGGGTTATTAATTGGTGACACACATGTTTCAATCACTCCTTGATATTCCAATTGTTCAAGGATTTCCGCAACGGAAGCCTTAGGTTGAGGCTATGGCTGAGACCGCAAAGGAATCTCGTGCTGTGGGGAAAATTTATCCCAACCATAGTGTGTACGGTACAGAGCCAGCGCTAGGGCCTTAGCCCACTCTTCTGCAAAATTCAGCGCATGCTCCTTCGAGACTGTGTGCGCGAAACTGGGGAGGATTACCTCCTCCCCTCGCGGAGCTGCAAGAACAACAAAATGTCATAAGTAGTCGTAAGATGTTCCCAAAATATCCCTTTAATGGTACGCTGTATGTCACCTTCTATTAACAGGACTATCTCATAAAGTCTGTCAGGGGGAGCAATTCTAGTGTCAGCTGTTTCTACTACAACATAACGGTCAGTCGCTGTCACCTTCAGTAGTGGACGCCGGGCCTCTCGCACTATGGTAATCTCCGCCGCGCTGTCCAGCAAGGTCAGAGCCCATGTCAGATTCCGAAGCCGCGTTCTCACTATCTGTGGCATATCTCGCTGTCAAAGCGGCGACCTTCTTCTTTTGAAACTGGGGCCTCTTCGGTGTAGAGCCGTCCTGCTTGCCTGCACTGTCTTTCGGGCAGGGTTGGTCGCGTCCTTGCTGGCCACCCCGACCCCTGCCGCCTTCTCCACCACCGGTCGATGAGGCCGATGAGTCCTGAAAAGAACGAGGAGAGCGTTGATCAGAAACCTGAAATCGATCAGGTGATTTTATCTTTGCGCGATCGCGCAAGTCATAAACACGTTCTGTAGGCACAGGCAACGGTGACGCAGGACGAGACTCCTGTTTCTGTTGTTGTTGCTTTCCCTGTTTCTGTTTTTAGGCCAATTTTGTTTCTTGGTCTTGGGCTGGACGTCAGTCTCTGACTTCTGCCCTTGGAGTTGGTTTTTCTCCTTAGTAGAAAAAGGCTTGAGACCCCTACTATTGCGGCCCACGGTTTTATAAGCCGCCACAATAATCCTCGCTAACTGACTGGGTTTCTCGGCATCGGGAAGCGCCTGCAAAGCATTGGCGACCTGAAAGTTCACTGCATCCCCTTTGACATTAGCCAGAATGAGATCGCAAACCACATCAAAGGTACCACATAGGCGCATACCCAATTCAACCGCAGCCTCCGGTCCGTGCTCATCCTGAACACGCTTAAGGACCGTAGGCAGGACAGTCATAGACTGTGCCGTAACACCTCGCAGAAACTGCCGCGAATGTTTTACCCCAGGTCTCGCAGTCACCGATTTCAGGGGCCAAATCTTTAGGTAAGCTTATTGTCAGAATCCTGTGTTTTTCACCAGGAGTTGTGTTAGGAAATACTGCTTCCAGCCGGTTGAACTTCTCGGCAAGCCAGAAAGGAAAATCATCCTTACCCTGGGGGCGCTTGCCCATCACAGCATTGACCATCACGGAACTAAGCTTCATACCGCCTTGTCCTGCAGGAAGCGCCGTACCACCCGGGGCCCCTCCCGGGAGATTACGGGGTATGTATTGCACTAACGACCGAATTACACTAATTGCGACCACATGTAGTCGTCTTAACTCAACTATGGTACATGCGCCGTGTTGAGAATGAGGAGTAAATCAAGCCAAAACAGGCCAATTTGCGCCCGGAATGGACAAAGGACCTAACCTCGGAGCGGTCAAAGAGTGGGGGAGGGCGCCATCAAACCAAACGCGGTGCTGCCAAGTATCAATAGGTACTTTCTGTGCCTTATACGGAGTATATTCATTCGGCACAGCAGTGGGAGTGTACGTGAGGAACACACCTGAAGTTCCGTCTACAGCTGGGAATGTCACCCACGAGTAAAAGATTTCGTACGGGTAAGCTACCTCTGCACTTACCACCATTATCACGGCCATGCCATCCACGGGAACGTTATACTGCAGCAAATGGTTGCGCATCACAATGCGACTATGCTGCGGAATGTTTACCGCGGCCATAACGACACAGAAAGTATAGAGGTACAAAGTAAACTTTGTAGCACAACTGGGTAGTAATTCAAGGAAACTGTTTTAGAAAGATTCAAGCTTGAAAGGACCTATGTAAAAAATAGGTAGGTTTGTCCGACACCACTGTTATCCGGAAACAATAGTGAAGTGGTTAAGGACGGAAGGATGTACTTCTCAAGTGTCCTGTAATAAGACCACCAAAACGTTGGGCGCCATGTCGCAGGGACCCTGTTCTCCTACAGAACTGTGCATAGAGAGTTGGAACCTCCGTGAATTAGGGTGTGCCAAAACTCACCTTAGTACCCAAAATCCCCTACCAGACTAGCTACAGTGTCTCATCGGTCATTACAAACTCCCAATACTTAGGTAAGGGGATACCTTTCCTTGCTCTGGCGCTTTGTCTTCACGCTGCTGCAGGCGCGCAGCGCTTTAAAAATTGCATTTTATACTCGTTTTTTATTGTTGTGTATAATTGGTGTTTTTAAATCAGGTTCTTACCTGTTCCTAATAGCGCGGTAGCGCCCTCATTCCTGCACCATAATTGTGCCCCCCACCGCTTACAGAAGCGGAGCGTTGTCACCGGGCATTAGGGTCTCTGGACAGGAAGTAGGGCCGCCATATTGGGGCTGCTGACTTGCAGCGCGCCAATCCACTCAGCGCTCTAGTTCTCCGAGGGGAGAACGAGGAGGCTGTATTTAAGGCGAGCTGGTGGGAGCTGCTCGACCTTTCTGGTAAGGGGATACCTTTCCTTGCTCTGGCGCTTTGTCTCCACGCTGCTGCAGGCGCGCAGCGCTTTAAAAATTGCATTTTATACTCGTTTTTTATTGTTGTGTATAATTGGTGTTTTTTAATCAGGTTCTTACCTGTTCCTAATAGCGCGGTAGCGCCCTCATTCCTGCACCATAATTGTGCCCCCCACCGCTTACAGAAGCGGAGCGTTGTCACCGGGCATTAGGGTCTCTGGACAGGAAGTAGGGCCGCCATATTGGGGCTGCTGACTTGCAGCGCGCCAATCCACTCAGCGCTCTAGTTCTCCGAGGGGAGAACGAGGAGGCTGTATTTAAGGCGAGCTGGTGGGAGCTGCTCGACCTTTCTGGTAAGGGGATACCTTTCCTTTCTCTGGCGCTTTGTCTTCATGCTGCTGCAGGCGCGCAGCGCTTTAAAAATTGCATTTTATACTCGTTTTTTATTGTTGTGTATAATTGGTGTTTTTAAATCAGGTTCTTACCTGTTCCTAATAGCGCGGTAGCGCCCTCATTCCTGCACCATAATTGTGCCCCCCACCGCTTACAGAAGCGGAGCGTTGTCACCGGGCATTAGGGTCTCTGGACAGGAACTGTAGGGCCGCCATATTGGGGCTGCTGACTTGCAGCGCGCCAATCCACTCAGCGCTCTAGTTCTCCGAGGGGAGAACGAGGAGGCTGTATTTAAAGCTCGCTTCCTCCGCGCAGCGGGGACGCGCAGCGGTGGCGCCTGACTCGCGCCTGAGTCAAGCCAGAGTCCTGCCCGTCTGCGCCCGTCAGCGTCCCGGAGGCGTTGCGGGCGGCGGGGGGGCTCTGCTCTTCTAGTATGTGTAAATCTGGCGCACGTCTGGTGCGGTACACACGTGAGGAGTTGCGCTCTATGAATTTTAGGGAGAGTTGTTGCTGTTCTGTCTTTCCGGGTCGCTATAGGGGTAAATCTCGCTGCCCGGGTTGTGGTTGGCGTCCTAACCGGGCTTTGTCTTCTACCCCGGCTAGTGTCATAGCGGGCGCAGAGTATGCTTGCATGCTGCTAAATACTAGATCAGCGGGCAGTCATGCGCAAGACATCTTTGAGCTTCTCGAGACAGAGAAGCCACTCTGTTTAATGTTGACGGAGACCTGGTGGGGAGAATCCTCCAACCCTGATGTGGCAATGGCGATCCCGTCCGAGTATAACATCTTCAGGAAGGACAGAGCGAGGGGTAGGGGCGGTGGGGTCGCTTTGGTGGTGAGGAAGGGCACGTTGTGCACCGTCTTGCCCACGGAGGATATCCGTGGATCGGAATCGCTGGCTTTTTCACTCACGCTAGCGCCGCAACAGTCAGTGAAGGGGCTGTTGGTTTATCGACCCCCTGGCCCGCTCTGAACTTTTTTTGCTGACCTCGATTCGGTGCTGTTGGGTCTGGCTCTGAGAGCAGAACACTGCTTAGTGGCGGGGGACTTTAACATCCGGATGGATGATCCGTCCGACCCTGCTGCCATAAAGCTTTCTGAAGCCATGAATCCACTGGGCCTCATTCCTTACTTGCAGGGGCCGACTCATGCTAAGGGGCATACCCTTGACCAGGTTTTCTCTACATCCCCTCTGGTGGTGAAGGAGATTCTCCCGGTCTTGTGGTCGGATCACTGGCTTGCCAAGTTTGTGATCAGTGGCACTGCCAGGTTGTCCACCCCTGTCCCACAGCAACGGGGACGAGCTTTTAGTAGAGTGACCCCTGAGATGTTGGCTCAGGCGGCGCGGAATCACCCCTGTCCTCTCTCAGGTGAGTTGGAGAGGGACTTGGAGTCCTTGCAAGATTGGTTCACGGAGAGGCTCAATGACCTGGCCCCGATGCAGCCCCCCCGTTTGACATCAAAGCGGGTGTCGGCCCCTTGGTTCACCCCTGTACTGTGGGCTACGCGGCAGCAGTGCAAGGTAGCCGAGAGGGCCTGGCGGGCTCACTATGACAGCTTGGACAGGTCTGCCTATAAGGCTGTGGTTAAGGTCTACCACCGGGACATCCGCCTCGCTAAGAAGGCCTATCTTGCGGGGAGAATTGAAGCGGCTGGGAATTCCAGCAAGGAGATTTTTACCATCGTAAGAGAATTCATGTCCCCTCGGACTACCACGTCGGAAGAGGTGCCCGTAGGTTCCTGGGCGGCGGATCTTGCCTGTTTTTTTACTAGCAAGATAAAAATCATACAGGACTCCTTTTCACCTGTAGGACCTGTCAGGCCGCCGGTGTCCGAGGTCGGTATGTTTTCCTTGGCTGCGCGGGGCGCTATGCTGGCCGAGTTTCCACCTTTGTCAGCCCCCGCCTCTCTAGCGCTTATGGGCAATTTAAAATCTGGGTCTCCGCTGGACCCTTGCCCTGCTAAACTTTTGGGCAAATTGGCGGAGGTAATCAACCCACTGGCGAACCCTCTCCTCAACCTATCGTTGAGCTTGGGAGTGGTTCCGTCAGAGTGGAAGAAGGCCATGGTTATCCCGCTACTTAAAAAACCTGGCCTTGACCCAAAGGTCCCAGCAAACTATAGGCCGATTTCGCTGCTGCCGGCCTTGGTAAAAATCTTGGAGAAGCACGTCCAGTCGGTGCTCTCCAATTTTTTGGAGTCTTACGAGATTCTGCATGACTCTCAGTCAGGCTTTCGCTCTAATCGTAGCACCGAGACCGCGCTCCTGGAGGTTTCTGAAACCATTAAAGGGGTGTTGGATACCGGGGGCAAAGTCATGTTGGTGTTGTTGGACCTGTCGGCGGCTTTTGACACCGTCCCCCATGATGGCCTTCTCGCAAGACTCTTTGAGATTGGTCTTCGGGGGACGGTGCTCAAATGGTTTTCGTCTTTTCTAGCCGGCCACCGGCAGACGGTCTGGACGCCACCGGACTCCGCCGTTATGCCGCCATTGGGAGTCGGGGTCCCTCAGGGCTCTATTTTGAGCCCGACCCTTTTTAACATCTTTATGACCCCACTGGCGGCGGTGGCGGAGTCGTTTGGCGCCCGGATCGTGTCGTATGCCGACGACACCCAGCTCCTCTTCTCTTGCGAGAGAGGGGCTGACTTTGACGGGGAGAGTATCCGGAGTTGCCTTGGGGCGGTGTTCGCATGGTTCCAACTGAACAGCCTCAAGTGCAACTCGGATAAATCGGAGGTACTCTTCTTCGGGTGCGATGTAGAGCCCAGCTGGCAGACCTGGTGGCCCGTCGACATGTTCCCACCATCCGGCTCCTCCCCTATGGCTAAAAACCTGGGGGTTAAGATGGATGTGGGGTTGACGATGAAGACCCAGATCCTGGGGGTGACCGGCACTTGCTTTGGCCTATTAAAAATGCTGCGGAGGTTTTTGCCTCTTCTATCTGAGGAGCATAGGAGGCTGACTGTGCAGGCTCTGATAGGCTCCAGGTTGGATTATGCCAACATTCTTTACCTGGGCCTGCCAGAGTACCTGCTACAGCGGCTTCAAGTGGCACAGAATGCGGCGGCCAGGGCCATTTTTGGTCTAAATAGACGTAGTAGCGTCTCTGGGCTATTGCTGGCGCTACATTGGCTGCCCATACGCAAGCGGATTGCCTTTAAGGCTATGACCTTGGCCTATAAAGCGCTCCATGCGGTGGGGGCGAAGTATCTTCAAAAGAGACTGGCCTTTTACCATCCGGCGCGGTCGTTGAGGTCTGAATCTCTACTCTTGGCGACGGTCCCTCTGGTTAAGAGGGCCCGCCTGGGTGGCCGTTCTTTTAGTTTATTGGCCCCACAGATGTGGAATTCGTTGCCGCTCCCACTTCGGGGGGCTACCTCTCTTCTTGAGTTTAGGAAAGGGCTTAAAACCTGGCTGTTTTCCCAGTAGGTTTCCAGGTTGTTCTTTTTTAATTGTTTGTTTGCTGTTCATTTCTTTTAATCTGTGCTATGTTATTCTACATTATTTCCCCTTACCTAAAGCGCCGGGACACTCTTTTTGAGTAACCGTTGCGCTATACAAACTACAAATAACATAACATAACATAACAAACCAGAACATGGACTTAGAATACCTCAGGTAACGTGGAACACATGAACACTCTTTCGTTATACAATCATTTCAATTCAAAACAAGGAGTAAATGAGGACGCAAGCATATTTGAAATGTTTATTTACTAATGCAGGGTTCTCAAATGCAGTATCTTAGATAATACCAACACACATATTATAAGAAGCAAAGTAATCAGTGTAGGAAGGTGAATATCTGACTATGGTTGCCCCCAACTTTTTGCCTAGTGTTTTGCTGGTTTTTGACTTAGTTGGCCTGGAATCCTGCTATTCAGGACCCCAGGCTTCCTGCTCTCTCTGTTAAAATGGATTCCATGTACCCTAGGTACATATCTAATTGGTACTGGGTCACCTTATCAGTCCCTGTACAGTGTACCATAGGTACCCAGAGCATAGGTGTACCCAGGGCCTACCAGGGGCTGAAGCATGTATTATGCCACCCCTGGCTGGCCATCTAAACAGACACAACTGGCTGCACGACAGCTGGGGCAAGGTGGTGTAATCACCCTTTGCTTTAGATATAGTTCCCTATATCTAAACCTAAAATGGACACATATATTCCTATCAGTCACTCCTATGGAAGGCCTTATCAATCCTGAAGGCAGAGTGCTTGGAATTATGTGAGATGGTGCTCAGGCATGAGCTGAGCCCGTTTGCAGCTTGCGGAACCAAGTCCTTATAGCTGTTCCATGATAACGCTATACCATATACTCTTAAGTGCATTATAATCCTCGCGGTTAAATGCTAACTCTGGTATAACATTATCAAAACATGTCGAGTAAGGTGTCATACGAATTGGAATACTACCCCCTCGCCAATCTTGGCGACGGGGGTAGCATTCCACCCTTCTAGAGGGACACGACATGTATGTAACTGAGAACCCCGGTTAAAGTTAACTCGAGCCTTGGCATCACAAAATGGATGCTGCCACCACAGACACAAGTCTGACCTCCTGCTGCTGGGAGTCCTTCCAGCGAGGGAGGCTTGGACAAAGGGTTTCCTGCCTTAGGAGGTGCTAGCACCACCCCAGACAGGATTTTGTGTATTGGGTAGGGTAGGCTTGAAAGGAATGAGACTTGCCCGGGGCACACAAGGTGTCCTATGCATACACCGGTTCCAACCAGTTGCTGGGGCATCCCTGCCCCAGCTCTGGCGGGAAGCCGGACAAAGGATTGGGGGTGTAGCCACCCCCCTTCCTGGTCCCACCCAGGGGAGGGACCTAGTCAGTAGTGCAGCCCCCTTTAGCAGGATAAAGGTAGGAGCTGGTCCCATTCCAAATCAGATTATCCTGAACATATTCTACAAGAAGAAACTCTGGACTTCGACGTTCTGCTCCACAGAAGACTGAAGAATCTCCCTTGTGGGCGAGGAGTGTCCACCCTGCACAAGCAGGCACCATCAAGCGTCCAGCGGCTTCCCTTTGTCGTCTTCCTTCCAGGATCCAGACTTCAGAGCCCGACGAGACCCGGATTCCCAGACCTCTCCGACCTCAACCCACATCTGCAGCAAAGCTGAGACCCGTGGTTGCGACGAGACACGTGGGACCGGCCACCTTGGAAGAAACTGCACTTCGCTTCCAGCACGACTCCCGATGTAAACTGGACCAAGTGCTTTGGGGACTGAGAAGCCCCATCCCCGAGCAGTCCCTGCACCGAAGTTCAGCCCTCCAGCATCCACGAGATCTGCGTGGGGCCCTTCTGCTTTGTTGCTGCTCGACGCGTTGTCTGGTCACTTGCCGGCTGGCTAGTGGCCTCCTAGACGACGAACCGTTGAATCCGTTCTGCTGGTCTGGTTGTTCCAGACTGGCTCTTGCTCCCTTCCAAAAGAGGGGCACCCCGGACTCTCCTAGTCCGCACCAGACGCTTTCTCCACTCACCGCGTGGGTTGCTTTTGCCAAGGCATGTTGACGCCGATTCCGGATCCAACACCGCCGACAGCGAGAGCCTGCGTGGGACAGCTCGTGCCTCCATCCTGGTCGTCGAAGACACCTCCTGGTCCACGTGGCTGCAGAGTCAAGCGTCCACTCTTCGCCTGATCGCAACGACGACATCTGGTTCCTTTCTGGTTCCACTCCAGTCACTGGCTAGTGACTGTGAACATTGTCCCCTCTGCTTTCAGGGCTCCTTCTTCACCAATCCACCCTTGGATTGCACCGGACATCTTCCTCCTGGTCGCCTGCAGCATCTTTTCTTTCAGGCTCCATAGACTTCAACGAGAGAACCCGACACGACTTCGCACCTATGCACCCGCAGCCCGTGGGTGAGGTAACGAGAGCATTTCGGTGCTCAAGGGTAGTTTAACTGTCCAAGTGTCCAGTTCCACAGTCGATTTAATCCTATCTAGTCAGGATTGTCCGTACTCACCTTTTTCTTGAACTGTACTGTCCATAGACGTTGTTACGCATCTCGCGAGTGAGTTCACACTCTGCACACGCGTTCCGTGGGCCTCCTATTACTTACCTAGTGTTAGTGTAGTGTGGTCCCAACGATCCTACAGCCTCTGGGCAGCTCCATTCGAACTATTGACTTTCACATTCCACTTACTTAGTATATGGTTTGTCGTGCCCCTAGGGCACCATTGTAATTTCGTTCAACTTAACGTATTTTTCAGAAGAGATTGTCATGTGCTTAGCCCTCTGACCTCATAAAGAGTTCAGAGGTGTTGTTATTAATAAATATACTGTTTATTTTCATAACAACCTGTGTGGTGTCCTTTCATCTGGTATTCAAGGGGTTATATTGTGGTAAAACAGCTGGCTTCACATGCCAAAAGGGTTTAGCCTAAGACTGCTTTGTCCATGCTACCATTAGGATAGCTGGTCTATAAGGTTGACTTACAACCAATCACCATAAGGGTTGTTTGGACTGATACAAGGTGATCACTAGAACTAGTGAGCATCATATATCAGGCCAACTTCTCACAATCAGCATAGTTACTAGTCCTTAGAATGCAAAAGGTGACAACATGCTAGAATGCTGAAATGAATAGGGGTTAACAACACCTACTTCTCACCCTCCCTATCTAGTATATTTATATTATATCTAAGAAGGTCTCATTGGGTTTTAGCAGGGCGGCCCCATACCTCAAGATCCTAGTGGTAAGGGATCACATCATCTTCCACCAGCTCTCTGCATGCAAAGCACCATCAAGTGTCTGTGGGTGTGAAGCAATATAAAACGTGCCTAAAGCCAGAATTTGGCTGCCGCTGCATGTATGTCATGTCTAGGAAGGTGTGAAGATCAGACCTCACAACAACCACTGTGCCGAGTTATCCTTGAAGGTTTCAGCACTCACTGTACAGACACAGTTCACTAAGCAAAGTTGATATCAGAGTAATAACATATTATTCTCGTGTGAAGC
This sequence comes from Lissotriton helveticus, assembly GCF_964261635.1. Lineage (NCBI taxonomy): Eukaryota > Metazoa > Chordata > Amphibia > Caudata > Salamandridae > Lissotriton > Lissotriton helveticus. The sequence goes on along the minus strand of NC_136071.1, from coordinate 1,219,457,471 downwards.
AAAAACGTTCTACTAGGCTCAAAGCTAAAACAACAGTTGTGTCGTGTGCAAAAGCAGCAGAAAGGTGAAATGGCGTTTAAACTTCTAATAAGCTCATGCTAACTGTTAGACGGGGACCCGGAGGGTCGGCCGAATACTGGGGGAGAGGCCTCCGATGAGGGCCGTCTCCGGCGATCGTACAGACAAGTCACTTCCCTCCCCACAGATAGACACCACACAAGGATGAGAGCAACACGCTTTATATAGGGTTCTTGCGGCAGGGTTATCAGCGGTACAGGAGATTCAGGACTCGAGGGTCCTCTCAATTCTAGTCTCTGTAGGGAAAGGGGGTAGCGGGACAGTCTTGGTACCGGATCGGTACAGGGGGTGGCAGGAGGGAAGCTCACAATCCTCGAGCTTAGGAGTCTGCAAGGTCGGGCCGCGGCAGCGCCAGCCGGCTAGGAGGAAGGTCTACAACGAAGGGGCCGCGGCAGCGCCAGCAGGCCGAGGCGATGGTTCCAATGGCAGAGGGCCGCGGCAGCGACAGCCGGCCGAGATGATGGTTCACGTTGCCGAGGGCCGCGGCAGCGCCAGCAGGCCAAGATGATGGTTTCACGAGGCAGAGGGCCGCGGCAGCGCCAGCAGGCCAAGATGATGGTTTCACGAGGCAGAGGGCCGCGGCAGCGCCAGCGGGCCAAGATGAAGGGTTCACAGGGCAGGGCTGCGGCAGCGCCAGCAGTCCGTCAAGGATGAGTTCTTCTCGGTGTCTCTCGACTCCAGGATACAACTGCCTTCCTGGTCTGGAGCTGCCCCAGTTATAGGTCTTGTTCTCTTTGATGTCCGGACCCTCGCGCCTGGAGGTCGGGAGGTCCGGAGGTCCGGAATGAGGGAGTCCCGACACCCAACAGGGGGGTGGAGCCAGCGCCCAGGGAGGCCGGGGGTGATCGACACCTGGCGGAGGAGAGCCGTTGACGCCTCCTTCTTTCATTGACCTGCCAAGTGGTCTCTTTACCTCCTGTGTGGAGGTTGGTGCCTCGATGTCGGGGCCTGGCCAGGCCCAGGGTTGGGGTCGATTCGAGGCCACGTGGCCTCGTGCTGTAGTGTCCAAAGATGGCTGCCGGGCCGGGGCCATGGTGCTGACGGGGACCAGGGCCAGCCGGTACGGGAGGGTTCAGGAGCTGGAGTCCCGTTGTGGACGGGTTGTGGGTTACCTCGGGGGGGTTGCCGGCGTGGCTCTTGCTGGGGATTCAGAGAGAGCCGGGGTCCGGGCCCTGTTGTTGCGGAGGGGGGACGGCCCGGCTACGAGGCCTGTCCAACATGCGTCCCCCCCCAGCTGAAGGCAGGGAGAGTCAGCCATCCTCTTTGGGACTCTCCTCGCCGAGGCGGAAAAAGCGTGACAGGCCATCTGCGTTGGCGTGGTCCTGGCCTGGACGATGCTCCACAGTGAAGTCCATCCCCTTTAGGGAGATGGACCAGCGCAACAGTTTCGGGTTTTCCCCCTGCATCTGCATCAGCCATTGCAGGGGTCGGTGGTCTGTCTGCACCCGAAAGTGGGTGCCGAAGAGGTAGGACCAGAGCTTCTTGAGGGCCCATACTACGGCGAAGGCCTCCCTCTCGATGGTGCTCCAGCGCTGTTCCCGGGCCAGCAGGCGTCGGCTGATGAATGCCACTGGCTGATCGACTCCCTCGGTGTTGAGTTGGGAGAGGACGGCCCCCACGCCATGATCGGAGGCGTCCGTCTGTACGATGAATTCCCGGCCGTAGTCGGGAGCCTGGAGCACGGGGGCAGTGCACATGGCGGCCTTCAGCTTCTCGAAGGCCGATTGGCAGTCCGGAGTCCAGTTGACTGTTTTGGGGTTCTTCTTGGATGTGAGCTCCGTGAGGGGCCCCACGATGCTGCCATAGTCCTTCACAAACCGCCGGTAGTACCCGGTGAGTCCCAGGAAGGCCCGGACCTCGGTTTGGGTCGTAGGGGGTTGCCAGGCCTGGATGGCAGCGATCTTGAGCTGGAGGGGGGCCACCAGACCGCTTCCCACTTGGTGTCCTAGGTAGGTCACGGACCCTTGGCCAACCAGACATTTGCTGGCCTTGATGGTGAGCCCGGCCTGCTGGAGGGCGTGTAGAACTTTGCGGAGGTGGTCGGTCCAGTGGTGACTGTACACAGCGATGTCGTCCAGGTAGGAGGCGCTGAATTCTTCGAGGCCCGCCAGTACCTGGTTCACGAGTCGTTGAAATGTTGCCGGAGCGTTTTTCATGCCGAATGGCATCACCCTGAAGTGGTAGTGACCGTCCGGGGTAGAGAAGGCGGATCGTTCTTGGGCCCTGGGGGTGAGGCCGATTTGCCAGTAGCCCGCTGTTAAATCGAAGATGCTCAGGTAGCGGGCGGCCCCCATACGGTCAATTAGCTCATCTGCCCGGGGGATAGGGTGAGCGTCGGTCCTGGTAACGGCATTCAGTCCCCGGTAGTCCACACAGAACCGGAGCTCAAGGGCAACGCCCGGGGCGGCGGCCTTGGGGACCAGGACGACTGGGCTGGCCCAGGGGCTGTCAGAGGGTTCGATCACTCCCAGTGCCAGCATCTTGGACACCTCGGTCTGGATGCAGGCGCGCACCCGATCTGGTACGCGGTACGCCCTGTGGCGAAAAGAGGGGGCTGTCCCCGGTGTCCACATCGTGAAGGCACCAGGGGGTGACCCCAGGGGTGAGAGAGAACAAGGATGCGAATCGTGTCAGGAGAGCTTGACAGTCTTGTCGTTGCTCCGGGGACAAGGCCTCGGAGAGTCTGACCCCTTCCACGGAGCCATCCTGCTCGAGGGTCCTCAGCAGGTCCGGAAGGGGCTCGGAGTCTTCTTCCGTCCCATTATCGGTAGCCATCAGGAGGCTGAGTTCTGAGCGTACAAAATGGGGCTTGAGTCTGTTGGCGTGGAGGACCCGTAGGGGGTTCCGGGAAGTTTCCATGTCGATTAAGTAGGTGACGGGCCCCTTGCGTTCGATCACCTTGAAGGGTCCGGACCATTTGTCCTGTAGGGCACAGGGTTCAACCGGGGACATCACCCAGACCTGCTGTCCCGGCTCGAACTCGAGGGAGGAGGCGTGCTGATCATACCATTTCTTCATGTCTTCCTGACTGGCTTCAAGGTTGACTTTGGCGATCTCCCTGAATCGCCGGGTCTGGTTGCGAAGGGCCAAGAGATATTTGTATACATCCGGGGGAGTTTTCTGGGGGGGCCTCTCCCAACCTTCTTTGACTAGGCTGAGGGGACCCCGGACGGGGTGCCCGTACAGGAGTTCAAATGGGCTGAAGCCTAGGGATTTTTGAGGGACCTCTCGGTAGGCGAACAGGAGGCACGGGAGTAGCACGTCCCACTGGCGACGGAGGGGCTCTTCTAGGCCCATGATCATTCCTTTGAGAGTGCGGTTAAACCGCTCGACCAATCCATTTCCTTGCGGGTGATAGGGGGTCGTGAATTTGTAGGTGACCCCGCACTGTTGCCAGAGAGACTTCATGTATTTTGAGATGAAGTTCGTGCCCCTGTCGCTGACGACCTCCCGGGGAAAGCCCACCCGGGAGAAGATCCCCATCAGGGCTCGGCCTACCACAGGCGCCGTCACGGTTCGAAGAGGGATGGCCTCGGGATAGCGCGTGGCATGGTCCACCAGGACCAGGATGAACCGGTGTCCTTGGGCTGTTCGGGGGTCCAGGGGCCCCACAATGTCTATTCCCACCCGTTCGAACAGGGTGGTGACGACGGGAAAAGGCTGCAAGGGTGCTTTGGTTTTTCGGCCACTTTTTCCGCTGGCCTGGCAGGTGGGGCAGGCCTTGCCGTGGTTGGTGACATCCTTTCGCATTCGGGGCCAGTAAAAGTGGGTCACCAGGCGGTCGTACGTTTTGTCCTGTCCCAGGTGTCCGGCAAGGGGTACATCGTGGGCTAAGTTCAAGAGGAAATCTCTGAAGCGGAGGGGCACCACCAGCACCCGACTGGCCCCCAGTTCTGCAATCCTTTGCTCACTGTAGAGCAGGTCATTGTCCCAGTAGATCCAGTGGGCCCCCGAGGTGTCCCCTGCGCTCTGGGCAAGGGCTTGCTGCCGGAGTCCCTCGAGGGAGGGACAGGTTCTTTGTTCTTGTCGGAATTGTTCCTGGGTGGGACCCCCCCTCTTGACGCCACTGGGCCAGGTCGGGGAGGTCCTGGAGCCGACCGGGTCCTTCTTCGGTTTGGGCCGGGGGACTTGCTTCTGGGGTGGCCTCCTCTGGGACAATCGCGGGAGGAGGCTCCGGCCACTCGGGTTCCTCTGAACTGGGGACGGCACGGGCGGTCATGGACCGGGTCGTGGCACAGACCCATTCGGGGAGGCCCAGCATCCCCAGGTGCTCTCTCCGTTCGACTGCTGCCCAGGGAGAACTTTCGAGATCGTTCCCCAGGAGGCAATCCACGGGGGCATCATCGCGGACCGTCACTTTCAGCATCCCTGATACTCCTCCCCATTCGAAGGGGACGTAGGCCATTTGACATAGACTTTCCGAGTTGTCGGCCGACCGGACAGGGCAAAGAATGTTCGGCAAGATCTGGTCCGGGGCCACCAGATGACAGCGGACCGCGGTCACACTGGCCCCGGTGTCGCGGAGGGCTTCAGCCCGGCGGCCATTAATGTTGACCCACTGGCTGTACTTCTGCGTGTTGGCGGGAAGGGGGGCCCGAGGGATCAGGTCTCGTTCCCCTAAGCAAACCAGGGACATGGCGGCCGGTTCCCACTCAGGCTGGTCGGTTTCGTACTCTTCTTGGTCTTCTGGGGTTTGCTCTTCCCCCAGGGCTGCAGCAGCGACCTGGCGGGGTATAGTGTTCGGGTTCTTTGGGCAGTTGGGATCATTGGCGTAGTGGCCGGGTCGCTGGCATCGGTGGCAAGTAATGTTGGCTCGGAAGCCTGGTCGCATCGGGGGGTTTCCCCTGCCGGCCGGGGGCGGGGGGTTGCTTGTGGGAGTCACCGGGCCGGTGTCCCTACCCCGACCCTGGCCTCCTCCTCCACGGGGGCGATGGGGCCCTTGGGCAGTTCTGTTCGGTTCGCTGGGTCCGTTTCGGCCAACTCAGGTGCTTTCCCATCAGTCAGCTTCGGCGGCGAGTTGCCGAGGTTCCGTTAGTTTACTGTCCAGGAGGTGCTGCCTGAGTTCGATGAAGCAGTTGTTAGAAAGGTGCTCCCACACAATAAGGTCAAAGAGCTGATCGTAGGTGGTCACGTTGCTGCCCTTGATCCACCCCTCGAAGGACCGGCTAAAGAAGTTCACGTACTCCACCCAAGTTGTACCCGGGATCCGTTTGCAGTCGCGAAACCGCTGGCGGTACATCTCGGGTGTGAGTCCGTATCGAGTGAGGAGGGCGGCTTTCATGTGGTCGTAGGATGTCATCAGATGGTCCGGGAGTTGCAGCAGGGCGTCTCGCCCTTCGTTGACAAACCTCCCCCATAACCCGGCTCCCCAGAAGCTCCGGGGAATCCGGTGGGAGGTCATGGCTACCTCGTACGCTTTGAACCATTGCTGGATATCATCGTTCTTGTAGTACTCTCTGACGACATCTTTGGGTATGTGGACCTTGGGGTCTGTAGGGGCAGGAGTGTTCGTGCGCTCGGGGACCCCGAGCACCTTGTTCTGCTTCCGAATCTCTAGTTCTTTGAGGTTGCGCTCATGTTCGTAGGCTAGCTTCTTCTCTTCTAGCTCTCTCTGCCTTTGTTTCTCTTCTCGCTCCTCTCGGAGCCGTAAGTGTTCCAACGTTATTTTTTGTTCCGCCAATTTGAGCTCTCCATCTAAGCGAAGTCGTTACAGTTCTAATTCATGGAGCCTGCTTTTTTCCCGTTCCCGGACCTCTTCTGGGGAGAGACCCGATCTTCTTCTTTCTTCCGTCGGCGTGGGGCTTGTTTCGGGTGTCTCGTGGCTTCGTGTTTAGGGTACGGTCGTACCCGTCTCCGCCCAAGATTCCAGGGCTCGTTTGAAGTCCTCTTTCGTGCTCAGTGCTGTGGTTGAAATGCCTAATTCTATGCAAAATTGTTTCAGTTCTCTGTGGTTGTATTCTTCTAGCTTTTCCATCTGGAATTTTTCCGTTGTTCCGCTCTCTTTTGTTGTCATGGTGGTTGTGTGTCGTGGGGCGAGTGACCCTCTGTACGATTATGCGTAGGTTCGGATCGCGCCGCTGGCCACCAATGTTAGACGGGGACCCGGAGGGTCGGCCGAATACTGGGGGAGAGGCCTTCGATGAGGGCCGTCTCCGACGATCGTACAGACAAGTCACTTCCCTCCCCACAGATAGACACCACACAAGGATGAGATCAACACGCTTTATATAGGGTTCTTGCGGCAAGGTTATCAGCGGTACAGGAGATTCAGGACTCGAGGGTCCTCTCAATTCTAGTCTCTGTAGGGAAAGGGGGTAGCGGGACAGTCTTGGTACCGGATCGGTACGGGGGTGGCAGGAGGGAAGCTCACAATCCTCGAGCTTAGGAGTCTGCAAGGTCGGGCCGCGGCAGCGCCAGCCGGCTAGGAGGAAGGTCTACAACGAAGGGGCCGCGGCAGCGCCAGCAGGCCGAGGCGATGGTTCCAATGGCAGAGGGCCACGGCAGCGCCAGCCGGCCGAGATGATGGTTCACGTTGCCGAGGGCCGCGGCAGCGCCAGCAGGCCAAGATGATGGTTTCACGAGGCAGAGGGCCGCGGCAGCGCCAGCAGGCCAAGATGATGGTTTCACGAGGCAGAGGGCCGCGGCAGCGCCAGCAGGCCAAGATGATGGTTTTACGAGGCAGAGGGCTGCGGCTGCGCCAGCAGGCCAAGATGAAGGGTTCACAGGGCAGGGCTGCGGCAGCGCCAGCAGTCCGTCAAGGATGAGTTCTTCTCGGTGTCTCTCGACTCCAGGATACAACTGCCTACCTGGTCTGGAGCTGCCCCAGTTATAGGTCTTGTTCCCTTTGATGTCCGGACCCTCGCGCCTGGAGGTCGGGAGGTCCGGAATGAGGGAGTCCCGACACCCAGCAGGGGGGTGGAGCCAGCGCCCAGGGAGGCCGGGGGTGATCGACACCTGGCGGAGGAGAGCCGTTGACGCCTCCTTCTTTCATTGACCTGCCAAGTGGTCTCTTTACCTCCTGTGTGGAGGTTGGTGCCTCGATGTCGGGGCCTGGCCAGGCTCAGGGTTGGGGTCGATTCGAGGCCACGTGGCCTCGTGCTGTAGTGTCCAAAGATGGCTGCCGGGCCGGGGCCATGGTGCTGACGGGGACCAGGGCCAGCCGGTACGGGAGGGTTCAGGAGCTGGAGTCCCGTTGTGGACGGGTTGTGGGTTACCTCAGGGGGGGGGGGTTGCCGGGGTGGCTCTTGCTGGGGATTCAGGGAGAGCCGGGGTCCGGGCCCTGTTGTGCGGAGGGGGGACGGCCCGGCTACGAGGCCTGTCCAACACTAACTTAACACAGCATATAGGCAAAGCGTATCTATGACACCTGTTCATCCATCCACTGACTCATTTTTGTAGTCACCCTTTCAATCAGTCAACTAACTCTGATTTGTCGAGCGCAGCTCATCACCCATGAGGATATTCAGGCGTTGCCTTTGGCACAACCTGAATAAAACATACACAAACTCAACAACCTATCGAAGATAAATATAGAAGCCATATGCTTGCAATAATGACACATAGCAGATTTCTTGAGGCTCCTCTGCTCTTGTGGTGTTCCAAAGGTTTCTATTGGACAGAGTATGCTGACATAGCAATCAAATGAGCGCTGTTCATCCCAACCCATCCTCTCCCTATTGTCTTTTAAGCAGCAAAAACAGATGTTGGCCACAACCACCAAGGCTCTGCACTTTGGACTGCATTACAGGCCTGGGTGACCTCACACGCCCCTCTGCTGAAGGGGAATGCATTGTGCCTCGCAGCACAGACCTAGAGTAGGGCTTGAAAGGACCCTGGTACTTTCTGTATGATTTGCATTATGGCACCGTTCTGTGTAAGTTAGTGATCTTTAAATCTGGCCTCATCTGCTCTTCAGTATGTGCCTTGGAGAAAAATGAATTCACCAATGCAGCCTTTTGTGTATTTTGTTTGTGCAGCAGCATTGTAAACTGGTGACACGGCTAAAAGTATACCATAGATTTTCCCACTACAGGGGAGCTACCCTTGCCCAAAAATAAAATCCCTGGTATCTATTGGGCTTCTGCCTGCCCAGGTGGCAGATCGGTGTAAAACCGGATGTTTTCTCTCTGGTTGGGGATTCACAAAAACACCCCCAAGGGGAGCAATCGTTGCCCATGGGGTAGCGCCACCAAACATTTGACCAAACATGTGTCCCTCGCATCCAGTAGGTTTCTGATTAAATGGCCGATCAAGCCCCCTAGGGGCACTGAAACAGAACATACCCCCTTGCCTAAGGGGCTGCTCCCCCAGCAAAGAAATATGCCCTGGTGGTCTAGGATTTCTGGATTCGTTCTTGTGAGCAGTAATCCTCTATAGACTGACACTGGCAAAAGGAGAATCTCTTTCCTTTCTCTTTGTATCTGTCATATTAAACCCACCTCCCCTCTAAATGCCATCAATACCTCCTACACCCCCCCCCCCCCTTCCACAGAAGCACTCTCCTTCCTTGTAGATGTGCTGGAAGCAAATGGGTTCCAGCACAGCGACTGCACCTTTTATTGAGACAGTGGGCTCGGGGTGGTAGCGGAAGCTCTTCTGCTGCCACCTCTATGAGGAGGGTAGTGGGGGGGCGTTAGAAGCGCTTCCCTGTGGGTGGGTGCGAGGACAACTTGGAGCCGGTCTCAGTACAAGCCCTCCATGGCCAAGATTGGCTTTGAGCTGTCCTTGACACACAAGAGGTTAAACATTTCACCAGTCTCAACATTAAGATGATTTAATACTGTAACAAATATTTAAACCAAGCTAGCATGGGCAGTAGGCCTGGCTTTAAAGTTGTGATGTTTGCATACAGAATTTGTTCATTCTTGTAGTCTTTGCATGCATTTGTGCATTATGCTAGCCTTATTGGCAATACCAGTTGTAGGAGAGTAGGTTCTGCTTCCTAGGGTCACCCCCACTTTTTGCTGTGATTCACTGGTTTTTCGACTTTAGTGTGGCTGTGGGCCTGCTAATCAGACCCACAGCCCAGCTGTTCTCTCTCTAAATTGATACCATGTACTTTAGGTACATACCTAATTGGGAATTGGGTCACCTTTGTGAGCCCCTGTATAGTGTACCATAGGTACCCAGGGCATATGTGTATCCAAGGCCTACCAGGGGCTGCAGCATGTATTATGCCACCCTTGGCTGGCCATCCAAACTGACACCACAGGCTGATCACTCAGCTTGGATAAGGTGGTGTAACCACTCCTTACTTAGATATAGTATATCTATATCTACCTTACATATAGACACATATGCACCTATAAGTCACTCCTATGGTAGGCCTCGACAATCCTGGAGGCAGAGTGCTTGGTTTTATGTGAGAGGGTGCTCTAGCATGAGCTGAGCCCTTCTGCAGCTTTCGGAACCATCTCCTTATAGCTGTTCTATGATATAGCCAAACCATATACTCTTGAATGCATTATAATCCTCGCAGTTAATGCTTACTTTCGTTTAGCTTTATCAAAACATGTTGTGTAAGGTGTCAAACACTTTGGAATAATACTCACCCGCCCCGCCAGTTCTGGCGGCGGGGGTAGCAATCCACTCTTCTAGAGGGAGAAGACATGTAGTTACTGCTTTACCCGGTTAAAGTTAAACAGAGCCTCAGTATCACAAAATGGATGCTGCTGCCACAGACACGAGTCTGACCTCCTGCAGCTGGACGAAACTCCAGCAAGGGAGGCTTGGACAATAGGTTTCCTGTCGAGGGAGGTGCTAGCACTTCCCCAGACAGCCTGTAGTGTATTGGGGCAGGGTGGGTGATAAAGATCAATTCAAAATGGTCAGGTGATTTAGTTGATGTTTCCTAAGTTAAATTTGCCCGACGTTAGACGCCTCTAATACCATACGAAGTTATCCAATAAAGAGGCAGGCGCTGGAGACAGGAAGACAGGAAACAAGTTTTATTCCGACGGAGTAGAACACTTCAGATCGGACAACAAGGTATCGTCTCGAGGTGCTCTCTCAGCCTCTCTGAGACCTGGTCTTTTATACACTGGTTTAAGACATGTGAACGCTCTTTACTACAACAAAGACATTGTGAAGTATGAGGATGACATCCCCGGCACTCCCCGCCCCCCCCCCCCCCCAGTTCCGGCCCATTCCAACACATGACCACAGTAGAGGCCCTTTCCCCTCATACAATGGGAGGGGGCTATCACGCAGCTGAGAGCTCTGCCGATTCCTTTGGAATGTGTGCGCCTGATCGGATCTCAGGGGCAGGGAGGTCATGATCAATAGTGGCTCCTGTCAAGAGAGGCGAGTGCATACAGTAGTGGGCAATAAACTGTATCTTCAGGCTAAGGGATGACCAGCGGTTCGTACAGGCAGTCGGGCTCAGAGGAAGGGGTCATCAAAGGAGGGGTATCCATGGACGGAAAGGAGGTGTTGGTCAGGCGCGGGGTGTGATTCCCTGAGACAGAGTCATGGGAGGGGAGGGTTCATGACTTGTGCATGTGAGTGCGGGGGCAGCCAGGGTGCGCGGGGAAGGCTTGCAAGGTTCAGGGAGGTGTGCTGACGGGCGATCGTGAACAGGGAGACCATGGTACCTAAAATGGCTGTCGTGTATGTTCATACGTGAGTCTGCAAGATGGCGTAGATGATGTTCAGTACACGAACTAAAATTCCACAGTCCTCCCTTTAACATGTCTCGCCAGCTTGTCCGTTCGGATCGATCCCCATGAGACCACGCACCTCTATCTCGTATAGGGGACTCATGTGCTATGTTTTAGGGCACATACAGTTGGAAATGAGTGCACATAAAGGTGGTAAACATTGAATACCTAAGCAACACCCACACAGTATCATGATTGGTATCAATATAAACGTGAACAATCTCCATCCCCAGAACCAGCCTCCAAGCGACCATCCTTCCTGCACCTGGTGAACCTCTGAAGACAGTCTGTGGAGGTGTTCGATTGCTTTGTAGACTGAAGGTGAGTTATCTGGCACGTAGGTGCAACAGCTGGAGCCGATGATGCGGCATGCACCTCCACGATCGGCCAGAACTACATCTAGAACAAGGCGGTTTTGAAGAGCCACCAGGCGGACCGCCTGAAGCTCAGCCGTGTTGTTAGCAAGGATGCCAGCCGTGATGTTAATGGTTGTTTCCACTGCCTGTGTCAGGTGTCGGATAGCGCGGCTATTTGCCATTGGGCCCCACAGAGGAACAAGTCCCTTTGCCGCATCCAGGAACTGTGCTCCGGTGGAGTCGGCTTGTCCAATGTCTCCGGCGCGCCTTTGCCGATGATGGTAGGCTGGAGCCACATACGTGGGAGGAAGAATGAAGGCGATGTAGCATGTACCCCTCCAGCCTTTCGGGAGCCAAGTGTAAGCTTTGGTGCCACAGACAAAGTACATATTTGGAGAAGCAACAAAGGAGGGGGGGGTCAGCTGAGACCAATGTTTTAGTGATGCGACATGAACTGTGACCCACCAGCTGCGTTCCCTGTCCTTCGAGGCATACGAGTCCTGTGACATTGATGACAGACAGGGCCACGGTCAGGGTGGCAGCCGTTTGTTTCCGCAGGTGGGAGAAGGTGGGTCTGGCTGGATTGTGGAGCACTTGCATTTCGACCCTTTCTTTGGCAGGGATGTTCGTAAGGAAGGCTGAACCTGAAATCGCAGGACAAAAGGGGGCAGACGTCTTTCCTGTTTTGTTCAGCCAGAACCCATAGTAGAAGTGTGACACTGTTTGACCGGAAGCGGCGTTGTCCTTGTGGCTTTCCTGCATGAGGATCAACCAGGCGAGGCAGGAGCCGTGAACTGAGAAAGGAGAAGGGATGAAGGGGATGGAGTGTCCGGTAGCATGTGGGAGCAACCCACAGATCCAGCAGTTCGTGGCATTTGCAGCAAGGTTGTGCTGGTGCAACAGTTGTACGAAGGAATTGTTCCAGAACTCCTTACGCCTTTCTCGGAGCTGAGGTGAAAGGGTAATCAGGTGGTGCTCTTTCATGGTGGTTGGCTGGACAGTGGTCGGCAACATCTGGTGAGCGGGTGTGCTTTCCTCCAAGATCCAGAAGGAAGTCATGAGGAGGAGGCAAAAGAGGAGGACAATGAAGAAAGCGATTGTCTTTGATTTGTGCAAATTATCAGTCTTTGGGTTCCTGTAGTGGGTATTTCCTGTTGCTTCCGACGTCTTCTTATCTGGCGCTTCCATCATATTCTTATCTGGCGCTTCCATCATCTTCATCTTCAAGGTGCTCGGTAGTGGGCAGAACCACAGACTTTGTTTAGCTTCTCTCCGGGTAACCCTTGGTTGCTTTGGGTCACCGTTCTGAGATTTTTAACTTAGTCAGTGGCCTACTTAGCCGAAGCTCCCTCCTTTCGACGCAGGAAATACCGTTCTCGGGATGGCACAGTGGGATCAGAGTGTTTTGCAAGTTCAAGTGCCTCGGTATCAGGATAGCAGTTCAGTGATGGTCGGTCTTTGTTCAGGAGCTCTTCTTGGGTGCTGACGTTGTCTGTCGTGGCCAGGGTCGAGGAGACCTTCTTGCAGTGGTGGTCGTGCAGCCAGTGCTTCTTCCCCTCTACTCGGAGAGCCGTCCGAGTGGTGATCAGTACTTGCCAGGGGCCCGTCCACTGGGGTTCCAGACTCTTCGCCCGTTGAAAATTCCGGACTAGGACGTAATCTCCCGGTTGGATATCGTGACCGGGACCCCTGGAAGCATCGGGGATGGCCTGCTGCACCTGTTGATGAATGATAGACAACGTTTTAGTTAATTTGTATAAATCTGACAGCAGGACGTCGGGGACGTCGTGAATGGAGGTCGGTTTGGGGGCAGTCCAGAGGTTCATTGGTCGCCCAAACACAACCTCGTAGGGGGTCAAGTGGTGCTTAGTGGGAGTGGAGCGCATCGATAGTAATGCCAGTGGAAGGGCATCTGGCCACTTAAGTCCTGTGGTGGCCACTATTTTCGACAGTTTCAGTTTCAGTGTAGCGTTGTGTCGTTCGACCAGGCCAGCGGATTGGGGGTGGAAGACTGCATGGAACCTCTGTTTTACCCCCAACCCCTTCAGGATTAGTTGGATAACTTCAGCTATGAAGTGGGGGCCATTGTCGCTCCATAAAATTCGACAAAGGCCGTAGCGAGGGAAAAACTCTTTCAGTAGTACTTTGGCAGTAGTCATGGCAGTGTCATCACGGGTCGGATAGGCTTCCACCCATTTGCTGAAGGCACATACAATGACTAATACGTACTTCAAGCCTTGGCACCTCTCCAGTTGGATGTAATCCATCTGGAGGACCTCAAAGGGGTGGTCGGGGATCCAAAACCCTCCCCGGGGTACCACAGTTCCCTTTCCGGGGTTGTGTTGTAGGCAGATAAGGCACTGCTGGACCAGGCGTTTGGCCGAGTCGGGGATCTTGTTGTTGTGCCAGACTTTGGAAATAGGTTCTGCCCCCATGATTGAACTTGTGTGCAGGGGAGTGTGCCATTGTCAGTATGGGGATCAAGTATGAGTCGGGCAGCAACCATTTGTTCGTGTCCTTTGTCCGCCAGCAGCCTTCATCGTCCCTTAGACCCACCCGTGCCCATTCAGTCAGTTCGAGAGGTGTGCTGGCCGACTGGATGTCCCTAATTGTTTCCCTAGCGTCAGTCCATTTTTCTGCTTGTGACCTGGTCACATACATGCGTGTCGTTGTCCTATTCTCAGCTGTGGTTCGGGCAGTGATGTCGGCTAGTGCGTTTCCCTGTCCGACTAAGTCTGTCACCTTCTTGTGTGCCTGGCATTTGATTACTGCTAATCGTTTGGGGAGAAGAACTGCTTCAATTAGGGCGGAGACTAGATCTCCGTGAAGGATGGGCGTGCCGTGGGACGTCAGGAATCCCCTTTCCCTCCACAGTAGCCCAAAATGGTGAACCACCCCGAAGGCATACTGGCTGTCCGTGTAAATGTTTGCCGTGGTTCCTGCTGCTATGATACATGCTCGTGTGAGGGCAATCAGTTCTGCCGCCTGTGCGGATCGTTGTGTGATGCGAGCTGTTTCAACTACTGTTCGAGCTGTTGTCACCGCATAGGCAGCTGAAGTGGTGCCGTCTGGGAGTTTGATACAAGAGCCATCTACCCATAGCTCCCCATCAGGATCTGTAAAAGCAATGTCTCGGAGGTCAATTCTACTCCTGGTCTGTTCGTCCGTGAGGGTCACACAGTTGTGCATAGGGGGCACATCGGGGTCATTTTCAGGCAAGGGTAACAGTGTAGCAGGATTCAATGTCGTGCATCTCTTCAGAGTGATGTGGGGTGCAAGTAGAGTCAATTCGTACCCTGTCAGTCTCGCACTAGTCAGGTGTTGAGTCTTGGTCTGGTTCAAAAGGGTGTCAACTGCATGGGGTACTAATACCGTGAGAGAGTTCGAAAGTACAATTCCCTCACTCTGGCGGATAGAGACAGCAGCAGCGGCTACCGCTCGAAGGCAGGCAGGTAAAGCTCTGGCGACTGGGTCAAGAGTGGCAGAGAAGTAGGCACAAGGGCGTTGTTTGGCGCCGATGAGCTGAGTTAGAACAGACAATGGGCATCCCTCCCTTTCGTGCGTGAAGAGGGAGAAGGGCTTGGAGTAATTTGGTGTTCCTAGAACGGGTGCCGAGCAAAGGGCATCCCGCAACTCCTTAAAGGATGCTTGGCATTCGGGAGTCCAAGGGAGTGGGAACGAAACATCTTTAGCCAGCAGGGAAAGCAGGGGTTTTATGATGAGACTGAGATTCGGTAACCATTGTCGGCAAAAAGAGGTAAGGCCCACCAATGAACGGACTTGTTTCTGTGTTTTTGGGATGGGTGTGTCTAGGATGGTTTGGATTCGGTCAGGCGTGAGTTTCCTCCCTTCTTTGGACAGGAGATGGCCTAGGTAAGTCACTTGAGGCTGGCAAAACTGCAGTTTCTTTTTGGAGACTTTGTGGCCGTTCTCCGCAAGAAAGTGCAAGAGTTGGATAGTGGCCGTGATTGCAAGTGGAGTGGTGTCGGCTGCCAAAAGGATATCATCGACATATTGGATCAACACCACTCCATCTGGTAGCTGGACGGCGTCCAGCTGTCTTTTGAGGGCATGGCTGTAAATGCTGGGACTTTCAGTGTAGCCCTGAGGAGCTCTACAAAAGCGGTACGAATGGTTTTTTAAAGTGAAGCCGAAGAGATAACGGCTGTCTGAATGGATGGGGATAGAGAAAAATGCATTTTTAAGATCAATAAAACGGTGAAGGTGGTGGCAGTGGACGGGATGAGAGTCAGAATGGTGGCGATGTCTGAGACTACGGGGTACTGTGGTACCACCACTTTGTTGACTTCTCGCAGGTCGATGATGAAGCGGTATGCTTTCTCATCTCCCTCACCTTGCTTTTTAATAATGGGTAGGATAGGGCTATTGCAGACATTACTAACCACTTCCTCTACCACTCCTGCATCTACCAAGGACTGAATAATCGCTACCAATGCCTTATCGCCTTCGGGCGATATCCGGTACTGTGGGAGTTTCGGGAGTATTGCATCTGGTCGATCAGTTATGTGTACAGGATCGATCATCATTCGTCCTACATCCGAGTCGTTTCTGGCCCATAGGTACAGGGGTAGGGTATCGAGCAAGGATAGGTCAGCATCTGTTATGCTGTACATATGTCGTGCGGGATAGGGTCTGGACATGCTCGGGTTGTCGTACAGGATGACTCGGACTCCATCCGGGGAACACCTAATAGTAGCTCGGAAATGTTTCAGCAAATCAATACCCATAATGGCGTCAGGGGAGTTGGAGGAGAGCAGAAATGTTGTGTCAGTGGGATTGTTTCCTAGGTCAAAGGAGATAGGTACAGACAGGGGATTAGTGGAGGGCGTTCCATCGAAACCTATCGATGTAATGTGTGAGCCAGACAAGGGTGCCCTTGGAATCAGTCGCT
Organism: Lissotriton helveticus; assembly: GCF_964261635.1. Lineage (NCBI taxonomy): Eukaryota > Metazoa > Chordata > Amphibia > Caudata > Salamandridae > Lissotriton > Lissotriton helveticus. Next base: position 1,219,441,467 of record NC_136071.1, on the reverse strand, counting down.
TTGATAATACACTACGTGTCGCTCCAGTGTCTACCAAGAATGGAGACTTTGTACCCAGGACCTTAGCAGTGACGTAAGGACCTTGCTGGTCAACACAGAGCTCGACTGGATCCCTCCCTTGCCCCTGGCAGTCCTATGCAGAGTCGTGAGCATTGTTGCAGTCGGACTGTTGGCACTGATTCTGTCGGGGGCGGTCAAATGTGTTTGGTCTGCCAGATCGGTCATTGGTGGTGTCGTGGGTTTGTCCTCGTCCCTGCCCTCCAGTTTTGGGGCCATTTGTCATGTCCCTTGTCTCTTTATTTTTAATCATTTCCCGAAGGGCCAGGCATTGAGACTTCCAATGTCCAAATTCTTTACAAAATGCACACTGGTTCTCATCGAGGTCAGTTCGTGGAGCACCGGATGTGGGGTTGCGGTCTCTAGGGGGCGGATTCCTAGGGGCATTCGACTGGTAGTTTCCCCTATACCGTTCCCTTCCTGTAGTCACTCCCTGCAATTGAGCAATCATTACTCGTTCCTTTAAATCCTTTTTCTTTCTCTCAGTCGCCCTCTCGTTCTCGTTCTTTTGGTGTTCGTAATACTGAGCCATGTGAAGGATAGCTGCAGGTTTGGAGGCTCCCCAACTACTCTCGCTCGTCTGTAACTTTTGGGAGACCTCTTGCGATAGCCCCTTTACGTAGTTTTGTACGAATAGGTGTTGTCCGGTCGCGGTGGTCATGTCTTGGCCACTGTAGTCGGAGAACACCGTTTCAAATCGGGAGAAATATTCTGATACGTCTTCCTGGGGTTTGACGGCAAGCCGTGACTACCGACCAGTCTACCTTCTTCTCTGGGATCAACGTCTTTAGCTTCTGCACTATTTTGTCGGGGAGTTCCAGTATGTCTTTTACAGGTTTCTTTCCGGGCTCTCGCTGCCTATCTAGTTCACTGAGTTGTTTCCAGGTGTGTCCGAACAGATGTGTGGTCGGCTTTCCGGATTTGCTTCCACACATCGGCCGGCAGACACAACCCGAAAAACAAATCAATGTCCGATAGTCATTATGGTTGAGCCCAGGGCTGTGCCTAGTTCGGTATAAAATGCTGTAGGGTTCTTTCTTAAATCGGGCAGGGTTTGCCTAAAAGTTAAAATATCTTGCCGATCCCATGGTTGGTAAACCCAGTTGTACACAACCCTCCCTTTTGCATCTGCGTGGTTGATATCATCGTTTGTTCCCTGACCTCTTGGGGGAACCCAGTAGGGGGCGGCTTCTCTGATAGGCATCATAGTGTTGGCTGCTTCTAATGGGGGCTCAATCGTCTCAGGGACTTTGATCTTGACCTCTGGTTTCTGTTCCGCGAGGTGGCGGAAGACCTCAAGCGTTTGCATGAAGAGGTCCGTCACATCGCTCTCAGTCCCATCTCCAATATCGACCCTTCTATATAGAGCCGTCAGTTTAGCAGGACCTTTATTCTGGTACCTATCCTCATACGCGTTCAGGGTGTGGTAGCTGAACCGTAAAATGAAATGCTGTCTGTGACTACCGGCATGTGAATTGTGCATATTCATCGTATATTCTTCGCTCTCCTTCCGTTCTACCAGGGTCTTTGCTATCTGGTCGATTCCATCCCGCTCATCTTTGCTCAACCTATTTGGTCTGGCTGTTAGCTGCCTGCTAGTCTCGAGTTCATCTGATGTTGTTACCAATGCGGCCGGTGCGAAGGCTGTAAGAGCCGGAGCACTAGCGCTAGGGTCACCCTCGCCTGCATTTTGAACTGGTGAGTGTTGTGGTAGAGGTTGACAGGGAGCATAAGGAGGAGGCATGTAGATAATTGGAGGACCGAGCAGTAACTCGTCGTTTGCCCGCTGTTTGGAGGGCATTTCCGGGTAGAGCGTAGAGGGGGTCCTGACAGGGCATTGGCCTGCCAGTCCTGATTCTTGCGTTTGTTTAACTTCCTCTTTTCTTCTTATTTCTTCATCTAGTTCTTTTGCGGCCAGATGGGCGGCTTTTCGTAACTCTTTCACTATTTTTGCTTCGTCTCTTTTCCTTCGCTGTTCTGCTTCTTTGCGCCACATGCCAATACTATCGAGCATAGTGGGCGTTGCCTTATTTATTTTTACAGCTGCTTCTAGTGTTTTTATTTTATTTTCATCAAAAGAACCTATCAGTGGCCACTGACTTTCAGGATCCTTTTTTGTATATTTATGCCATAGCTTACTATAAGCTATAGCGACTAGTCCTTGCTTAGTAAACATGTCCTTATTAGGGGTGCCTTCCAATGGAGCTGGATGGTTCATCTCTAATAAGCGGTCCGGGTTGACCCAACTATTAACCAATGGGGAGAAGATAGGCATGACGGATTACAATGGGGGGCAAAAGCCTGCACTACCTATCTTTTCACTACTTGCAAAGACTGGACAGAATATTCTATTCTACGCTATTTGCAAACAGAGAATACCTCCAGAAAGAACCAATTCCAAACAGTCAATGTTTGGACAAACAATCAATCAATGAGGAATGAAATAGGCACGACGGGTTACAATTGGGGGCAAAAGCCTGCGTTACCTACCCTTCACTATCTGCACAGGGAGAGAGAATATTCCTATTCTTCCCCGTTTGCAGGCAGAGAAGATCCTTAAGAGAACCAACTTCAAACAATTCAATGCTCGATTCAATCAATCAATCAATGGGGAGAAAAATAGGCACGGCAGATTACAATGGGGGACAAAAGTCAGCGTTACCTATCCTTCACTATCTGCAAAGACTAAACAGAGTATGGCGACTCTGTGCTTGTTTGCAAATAGAGAATCTCTCAGAGACAATAAAACGAGTAATACTAGTATTTTCAAACAATCAATCAATCAATTTCACAATTCGTCGTGTGTAACGACCTTACCCGGACCGCATGGACAGTTTCTCGTCTTCCGCTTCCAGCGCCCGATCGTCCTCTACTCTCTGTTACTATCGCGGCACTCCTGGTGGTTCCCAGTCAGGACCGTAGATCACTCGGGAGAGGTCTGCTCGGAATCAGTGAAGTTCAGATGATCGGCTGTCAGACGAGGGTCTATCGGACAGGAGCTCTCCCGATCGTTGCAGTCGTTCACTCTGTCGTCGGGACCTCTCCCACTGGATCCACGTGTCGCTGATGGGCCCCGCGTTTGGGACGCCAATTGATAAAGATCAATTCAAAATGGTCAGGCGATTTAGTTGATGTTTCCTAAGTTAAATTTGCCCGGCGTTAGACGCCTCTAATACCATACGAAGTTATCCAATAAAGAGGCAGGCGCTGGAGACAGGAAGACAGGAAACAAGTTTTATTCCGACGGAGTAGAACACATCAGATCGGACAACAAGGTATCGTCTCGAGGTGCTCTCTCAGCCTCTCTGAGACCTGGTCTTTTATACACTGGTTTAAGACATGTGAACGCTCTTTACTACAACAAAGACATTGTGAAGTATGAGGATGACATCCCCGGCACCCCCCCCCCCCCAGTTCCGGCCCATTCCAACACATGACAACAGTAGAGGCCCTTTCCCCTCATACAATGGGAGGGGGCTATCACGCAGCTGAGTGCTCTGCCGATTCCTTTGGAATGTGTGCGCCTGATCGGATCTCAGGGGCGGGGAGGCCATGATCAATAGTGGCTCCCGTCAAGAGAGGCGAGTGCATACAGTAGTGGGCAATAAACTGTATCTTCAGGCTAAGGGATGACCAGCGGTTCGTACAGGCAGTCGGGCTCAGAGAAAGGGGTCATCAAAGGAGGGGTATTCATGGACGGAAAGGAGGTGTTGGTCAGGCGCGGGGTGTGATTCCCTGAGACAGAGTCATGGGAGGGGAGGGTTCATGACTTGTGCATGTGAGTGCGGGGGCAGCCAGGGTGCGCGGGGATGGCTTGCAAGGTTCAGGGAGGTGTGCTGACGGGCGATCGTGAACAGGGAGACCATGGTACCTAAAATGGCTGTCGTGTATGTTCATACGTGAGTCTGCAAGATGGCGTAGATGATGTTCAGTACACGAACTAAAATTCCACATGGGTTGAATGGAAAGATGCTTTTCCAGACACTGCCTGGGGCACACAAGGTGCTCCACGCATAGCTCGGTTCAAACCAGTTGCTGGGGCACTCCAGCCCCGCTCTGGCGCGAAACTGGACAAAGAGAAAAGGGTGTAACCACCCCCTTCTCAGGTCCACCCATAGGAGGGACCTAGCAGGTAATCCAGCCCCTAACATCAGTATAAAGATAGGAGCTGTAGAGACATTAGATTATCCTGGACTGAAACTCTGAAACGAACCTCTTGGACCTTCGACGTTCTATACCGACTAGAAGACTGAAGACATCTCCCTGGTGGTCAAGGAGTGACCACCCTGTGCAAACAGGCCCAACTAGTAACTTGCCGATTTGCTTTGTCGGCGCTCCTGCCGGAACCCGAAGACTCAACGACTCAGGAACTGGACTTCCAGACTTCTCCGACTCCGATCCACATCCACACCAAATCTGAGACCCGTGGCGGACACGAGAGACATGGGACCGGACACCCTGGACTACCTGCACTTTGCTACCCGTGCAACTACCAAGGCACCCTCGCCGTTATTTTTATTTATTTCAAAGGTTTTATATAGTGCTACTGGACCCAAGAGTATCAGAGCGCTTTACAAGGATGGTGAACATAATGAGATAAAATTAACAATTGAGCGAAAAAGAGTTACAGTATGATAATGCATTCAACAGGGCCAAGGGGGCAAAGAAACAGAGAGATAAAATTAAGTGGAAAATGAATATTAAAAGTTAGGAGAGAGAGAGGAGGGTGAAGAGAGGGGGTGTGAGAATGAAGGGATTGAGAGGGGGTGGGAAGAGGAGTGGACAAGGGGAGAGAAAGGAGTGAACATGGTCAGTCAGTAACATTAGATATCCCAATACTTGTTGAGAAGAAGTACTTTGAGTTCCTTTTTGAAGAGAGGGTAGAGGGGTTGCAGCGAAGATCCTTAGGGAGAGAGTTCCAAATTGTAGGAGCGTTACCAGAGAACGCACGGTATTGGGTCATTTGACATTTGAGTCTGGGTGGGATCAAGACAAGGGAATTTGTGCTCCTCAGGGACCTGGAGCAACCTGATTTGTGTAGTTTTGTTGTAAGGTAAGAAGGGGTGTTTTGGTGAAGAGCTTTGTGAGTGATGCAGGCAATCTTGTAGGTGTATCTTCCTTCTATTGGGAGCCAATTGAGATTTTTGAGGACGTGGGAGATGTGATCAAATTTTTTACAATCAGAGATGAGTCTCGCAGCTAGATTGAGGACAGATTTCATCGGTGCAAGATGGATTTTAGGGGTGCCAGCCAAAGTGGCGTTGCCATAGTCAATCCTGGACAAGCGGTTGGACAACAAGTTTGAAATCGTCTGCGGGAATAAATGGTTTAAGTTTCTTGAGGTGGAGAAGGGTGAAAAGCGCACGTTTGGATGCATTTTTAATGTAGGGTGTGAGATTTAGATTCTGGTCGATACTGATGCCTAGGGATTTGACAGAATTAGAGGTGGAGAGTGTGCAGTTAAGAGCTTTGATGCCATTTATCCAGAGTTGAATGGGAAGGAGGTTGTTTTTGGGGGAGAAAAGGATGATTTCAGTTTCATTCGGGTTCAGTTTGAGATGGTTCCGATGGAACCAGGTGTGAATTCTGGTCAAGGTCTCATTGAGGTGGAGAATGTCTTTGTGGGATTTGATCTTGTAATATAATTGGGTGTCATCGGCATAGAGGTGGTAATTGATATTAGCTTGTTTGAGGATGAGGGTGAGTGGTTCCATGAACAGATTGAATAGGGTTGGGGAGAGGATGGATCCTTGAGGGACGCCGAGTGAGACGGGTTGAGGTTTAGATGGAAAGTGACTGAGCTTGATTTGCTGTGATTTTTTTAAATTTTTTTTTTGTGTGATCTTTTTGAAGGAATCAGGAGAACCATTTGAATACGTTGCCATCTAAGCCGAACCGGTCTTTGAGAGTGTTGAGAAGGGTGGGGTGGTGGATGGTATCAAATGCAGCTGAGAGGTCGAGGTGGATTAGTAATGAGGATTCCCCTTTGTCTAGGGAGCGATGAATGTTGTCAGTGATATTTAGCATAGCAGTTTCTGTACTGCATCCTTTTCTAAAGCCGGATTGAAAAACATCAAATGTAAATGTACAGGAATTTATCAAGGAGGTTGAAGGAGGCGATATGTTTCTCTAATTGCAATAGGACACATTTTTCGAGGGCTTTAGAGAGGAATGGAAGGTTAGAGATAGGGCGAAGGTCGTTAGGGTCATTGGGGTCAGCAGTGGTGTTTTTGAGAATGGGTGAGATTTGACCAAGGTGGGGACACAGCCAGTGGAAAGAGAGGAGTTGATGATTTTTGTCCATATAGGGGCAATGATACATTTAAGTTCTTGAACCAAAAGGGCGGGAAGAGGATCTTTGGAGTGGGAGGAAGGTTTTAGTTTGGCAATGATATTAGTGATCGTAGATTCAGATACTGGACTAAAATCACTCCATAAAACTTTGTTTTTAGCAGGGGGGCTTATTTTCAGAAAGGTATCTTGTTGGGGGAGAGCAAGGAGGGGGTGAGAAGGATCGAGAGGGGTGGAGAAAGTGGACGGAGGAGAGTTAGGAGTGTTGGGGAGGGTGTATAGGATGGGAGTAGGTTGAAGTGAGAGTGGGAGGGAAGAGAAGGATAGTTCGATCTTGTTGATTTTGTTCGTAAAGAAACTGGCAATTTCTTCGCATCTGTCAATAGAGGCTAATATTTTAGGAGGGCCAGTGGAGGTTTGTATTTTAACAATGTTAAAGAGTTCTCTAGGGCGGTTTATGGCTTGATCAAGTTGTGATCGTAGAAAGGAGGCTTTCTCATTAAAGATATGTTTTTTGTACTGGGCTCTAGCAGTTCTAAGGAGAGCCAGATTGTCAACGGGTGGATGATTCCTCCAAACCCGTTCAGAATGTCTAAGGATCCGTCTTTCGATATTAAGTTCAGAATTGAACCAAGACTTAGGAGGGTTGCTTTTTTGTTGTTTGAGTTTGATTGGAGCAATTTGGTTGAGGGCTTCAAGAATAGAATTGTTATAATGGTTAGTTAGGTCGGTGGTGCTGTCAGAGAGAGGGGGAAGAAGTAAGTGGGCCTTAATAGTGGATTCCAATTCCCTAGGACGAATAAGGGGAAGGTTGCGTGTAGATTTCTTAGGTAAAGAGCTGATGGGGGCGGGGCGAGTCATGGATCTATTCATGGTGAAGAGGATAAGGTAGTGGTCAGACCAGTCTACCGGAAGTATATTGGAGAGGGAGGCCAGATCGTTGCTAGTCATAATGGCATCAAGGGTGGCACCTTTGTTATGGGTTGGAGAATGGCAGAGTTGGGTCATATTGGTGATGCCCATGGTATCATTAAATAGGATGACAGCAGGATCATCACTTTTGTTCCAATGGATGTTGTAGTCACCGAGGAAGAGATTTTTAGAATGTGAGAGCGATGATTGTATAATAAGATCAGTCAACTCTTCCGTAAAGGGGCTGTTATTTCCAGGGGGATGGTAGATAGTGTGCAACCGGGTGGTGGGGGAGTCAGGCATAATGAGATCAGCGCAAAGGAATTCAAAGGATGAAGGGTCTTGTAGATGAACGAGCGAGATGTTAAGTTCAATTTTAAAAATGATGGCGAGTCCTCCTCCTGTTTGTTCGATTCTATCTTTTTTAATGATGGAGTAACCAGGGGGGATAAGCAAGTCGAGGATGGGAGTGAAGTGGGAGGTGAGTCAGGTTTTAGTTAGGAATGCAATGTCAATGTTTTCACTAAGAATGATTTCAGCAATCTCAGTAGCGTGGCAGGAGTCGGATTGGCAATTAATCAGCATGCAACAGAGGGGGGCGGGGTTGGGCGATTTGGAGGGGGGACAAGGGGGGATAGGTATAATTTGTTGGGGTGGTCTAGGGGCCAGGAGGAAGGGGGGAGTCTGCTTATTCCTAAGAGAACAGGGTTGGTAGGCAGTTGTGTAGGGGGGATAGTGGACAAAGGTGGTGAGGGAGAGGTAGTTAAGTTAGTGGAACTGCTAGCTTCAGAGGTTATTGGGCGAGTACCAAGTTTTGGCGGTTGTATGTTGGTATTATAGGGAGTGACGATTAAGGAAGGTTGAGTGGGTAAGGTGCTGGTTGTGTAGTTGCTAGAAGTTAAGTTAGTGGAACTGTTGGCTTCAGAGGTTATTGGGCGAGTAGTGGGGGGACAAGGGGGGATAGGTCTAAGTTGTTGGGGTGGTCTAGGGGAGGTCGGAGTAAGGGGGAGTCTGCTTGTTCCTAAGAGAACTGGGATGGTAGACAGTTGAGTAGGGGGGATAGTGGACGAGGGTGGTGAGATAGAGGTAGTTAAGTTAGTGGAACTGTTAGCTTCAGAGGTTATTGGGCGAATACTAAGTTGTGACGGTGTGGGTATGTTGGTAGGTTAGGGAGGGACAATTAAGGAAGGTTGAGTGGGTAAGGTGCTGGTTGTGTAGTTGCTAGAAGGAAGAGTGTTTCTGTTGGTGATAGAGTTTGGCGGACAATATGTGGATGTGTTGAGGAGAGTGTCGTGCGAGGAGATGGTTTCAGTAAGGAATGAGATATCGCTTCTGAGTGAGGAGAATTCCCGGTTGCTAGCCCGTTGGCTAGTTAGCCCTCCGAAGACTTCATTTTGAGACTACACCGCTTTCCTGGTTGCTCCAGGCTTGCTCCAGCTTCACTGCAAAGGAGAAGCTCCCCAGACCTTGCTGGTCTGACCTGAAGCCCATCTTCCCTTCCTGCGTGGATTGCGTTTGCCAAGACTTGTTGGGTCCAATCCGGATACCGACACCGCAGTCAACTAAATCCTTCGTGGGACAGCTCGAATCCAGCTCCTGGGCATTGTCGACGCCGCGTGGTCCTTGTGGCTGCAGAGACAAGCTTCACCTTCTTCACCTGAAACACTTGACATCGCCTGGTTCCTGGCTAGTGACCCAGACTCTGTCCCCTCTGCTTTCAGGTTCTTCACATGTTCGATCCACCCTTGGATCCACCCGGACACTTTTCTCCTGGTCGCCTGCAGCACTTTGTTGCAGCTCTCCATAGGAAACATCGCCGAAACCCGACACAAAAAGACACCTATGCACCCGTCTTCCCTGGGTGAGGTAACTCGAGTACTCCGGTGCTCCCGTGGGTGTTGACTCTCGACGTGTCCTAGTTTAAAAGGGTTTTACTGTAGTCCATCCGGAAGTTTCCTTAATCAACTACTTTGTAACTTTTACGTTCCCATTATAACTCTATGGTAATTCGCGGCTGTGTTTAGACACTGCACGAGTCTCCCGTGGGCCTCCTACTTCCTAACCTTTGGTTCTGTAGTGTAGCCCCAGCAATTCCCTAGGCTTAAGGCCTATTTACTATTCCTGAAGTGGTCCTTATACCACTTACTTAGTATATGGTTCGTGAGGCCCCTAGGGCAGAATTGTATTTGTGCAACTTATTGTATGCTTAATGAGTAACTTGTGATGTATTTCGATCTCTGACCTCATAAAGAGTTCAGAGGGGTTGTGTTAGAAATAAATACATATGTATTTGATATATTCCTTGTGTGGTATCCTTTCATTTGGTATTCAAGGGATTATATATGGCTTCACATGTTCTCTGAAGTTTTAGCCTAAGACTGCTGGTCCGTGCTACCACTAGGACTATAAGGCTGACTTTACAACCACCATCAATAAGGTTCGTTTAGACTGGTACAAGGTGCCCACTAGAATAGCGGACATCATATGCCAGGCTAACTTCTCACACCAGTAGTTTCTATTTATATGATTATGATAGTGATTTTAAGAATATTCCTTGCTCTCTTTAAAAGCTTTAAAGATACAATTATTCAGTTATGATTATAATTATTTAGTGATTTTTCAATTCAGTTTGCTGATCTGTAATTTTATTGGCTAATGTCATGTTAACTCCCTCTCGTATAGTGTTTTTCATATCAGCTGTACGTTTAGTAATTTCAGATTTGTTTTCAGCCAACAGGGATTGGACCCACGACTGCATTGTAAGCGGAGTTTGAGAGTACTTTATTTTGAAACTTATTGGATCCCACCAAGAAGAGTGCACTGCTGAGCAGCAAGTTTAAAGGAGACAAAAAACATACACGAACAGACGCAGCTGACAAAAGTCAATCAAGCAGTTCAGTGAATCTCTGGGTGCCTCCATTCCACTCTCATTATTAAATTCAATAAATAACTACATTAAGGCATTATCACCAAATGCAGAAAAATGTGGCCCAAACCAGAATTTGGTCCGCACTATACTTTTTAAAATTTTGCAGTGTTTAGTCAACTGTCTATCTTGGCTGCTCCCTATCAAGAGCCAAAGTTCCGTGAATCAGACAACTGAATATTAAAATAAAGACTTAATATTTATAATAGAAAGCTCTATTCAAGCGTTTGCCACCCCAGCCAACAGGTTTACTTTTCATTCTCTTGTGCAAAAATTACCTAACAACAAGCCAACCTTAAACATAGAAGCCAGGTGTATGTGATACATGGGACAAGACATATAGTGTCCATTCAGCCTTACCGCTGGGTTTGAAAACTCTCTCCTGAAGCTAGAGTGCAGTAATTGCAAGGGCATAATCAGTTTTTCATCAATCATGATGGTACATCCGATGACACAGTCATGGCATGCGGTCAAAAATGAGCCCAGCCAGGAGATGCCAATCCAGAGAGGAAAACCATACACGTGCAGTGAATGTACGAAGGGTTTTAGTTCCTCATCAAAACTTAAACTTCATCAGAAAACACACACTGGAGAAAAACCGTACATGTGTAGTGAATGTGGAAAAAGCTTCAACCGGTCATCAAATCTTACACTCCATCAACGAATACACACAGGTGAAAAACCGTACACATGCAGTGAATGTGAGAAGGGCTTCAATCGATCATCAGACCTAGAGCGCCATCAACGAACACACAAAGGAGAAAAAATCTTCAAGTGCAGTGAATGTGAGATGACTTTTAGTCAGTCATCACTCTTAATGTCCCATCTTAAGGTCCATCGGCGACAAAAAATGCACACATGTAGTGAATGCGGCAAGAGCTTTAATCATTCTTCACACCTCAAAATTCATCAGCGCACACACACTGGAGAAAAACCCTACATGTGCAGTGAATGTGGGAAGAGCTTTAATCGATCATCTGACGTAAGGCGCCATCAGCGAACTCACACTGCAAAACCATTCAAATGCATTGAGTGCGGTATGAATTTCAGTCAGTCATCAGTCTTGAAGCACCATCAGCAGTCCCACACAGTGGAAAAAACACATACTTGCAATGAATGTGGAAAGACCTTTACTCGATCATCACACCTAAGGGTCCATCTGCGGATACATACGGGAGAAACACCATACAAGTGCACTGAATGTGGGCTGAGTTTCAGTCAGTCGGCAGTCCTAAGACACCATCTGCAAAGCCACACAGGAGAAGGAAAACACACATGCAAGGAATGTGGGAAGACATTTAATCGAACATCAATCTATAAGCGCCATCTACGAACTCATACTGGAGAAAAACCATTCAAGTGTAGTGAATGTGGGTTATGTTTTAGCCGATCATCGATTCTAAGGCAGCATGAGCTAACCCACACAGGAGAAAAAACACATGTATGCACTGAATGTGGAAAAGGGTTTTATCGATTACAAAGCCTAACCCGCCATCAGCAAACCCACTCAGAAAAGCTGTACTTGTGCAGTGAATGTGGGAAGAGATTTAATGAAGCCTCAGACTTAAAACGCCATCAGCGAACACACACTGGGGAAAAACCATACACATGCACTGAATGCGGCAAGAGCTTTAATAAATCTTCAACTTTGAGCTGCCATCTGCGAATACACACTGGTGAAAAACCGTACACATGTGGTGAATGTGGAATGAGTTTCACCCAGTCTTCTGCTTTAAAGCGTCACCAGCAAACGCATGCCGGAGAAACAACCTATTATACAGTCATTGTGATAACCTAAGTCAATATCTCTGAATGCATTTGGAATAAATGTTACATGTGCAGTTAATATGACCAAAACGTCTGTGCATGTTCAGTGCGAAGAGTCCATCTGTGAACATCCGCCAGACTAGTCCAGTCATAATGCTATTCATGTATGCCTGCATCTGTGTCTATCCCCACTGTCCCCTGACAAACACTGCTTATTTCAGGATCCTCCCACTTCTCTACCTCCTTTCCAAAATGTTTTTTCTTGAGCGCTTTCTGTAATTTGTGCTTTCCCCGGATACACCCTGTTGAGCTCTTTAACATGTAAATTAAACATAATAGAATAAGGATATCTTCATTGTTTTACTTTTGTGCAAAATAACTTGGTGCATGTTTTTCAAACTAATTTTCATTCTTCACATATACTTATTGTATTTAAATCTATAATGTTTTTCACTTCACATCCTAATGATGAGCATTATTAATTGTATTTCCGCTTTCAGGATAATTGTTTGCTATATCTGTGCTGGCTGCATATTGGTTCAACAGTCCTGTCTTCAATAATGTTTAGTATTGGGAAATACTATATGCAAATAAAAATGTTTAAGGGTGACCACCTATATTTGCCTACTGCATTTTCAGTTTCTTTGCCTCTATACATTTGGGTAGAAAGCTAAATCCAGCACATACCATGCTACTATTACTGCACACCCCCTCACAATTAGTGTGTGGAAGTCAGAGGGACACGCCACTTGCCTTGCTTCATATTTGAACTTCTGTGTTCAGTTGGTTTTGGTCAGCCACCACTATAATAAAAATAAAGGTTCATATGTCAGGTGAACTTAGGCCATGCAGTTGCATGCAATAGTATGGAGTTTATTTACTACAAAACACCATTCTGCTAATAAAAACCATAAATGATGAATTGCAAAAAACTATAATTGCATGAGATGCATGAGTTATGTATCTGTTGTAGATAGTGTATTTCATCATACTTGCATTACCTTTTAGATTTCTAGTTTGCTACAAATGTCATTTAAAATGCTGAATGCGTTAAATTTGAATTTGGAATGCACCTAAAAATTGTGCACTCTCCCAAATAGGGCAGGTAACACTTTAAATTATCATCAATGATTGTGCATTGAGCAATTTCCAGTATATGGTGTAATGTAGAGCATTTTGCTTTTTACCGATTAGGTGTTTAGGCCTCTAGTCTTGGTCAAACAATGTATGCAATGGATTGAGCACGCTTCTCTCTTAACAAACAGTGTTGCTGCTAAGGATGTGGTCATGAACCATAGCATTCAGCGCCCGTACTCTTAAGACCTGCCACATGGGCTGGAAGCAGGCATAGCAGCAATGTTGTGATTAAAGAATCTCATATGACCTACTTTGTTTTTTAGCCTATTCCTTGTGCCTGTCCACCTATCCACTGTAAGATGAACAGGTTACTTATTTATCATGATCTAATTCAACGGAGGTCAGTGGCCATGCATTCTAAGGCGTGTCAAATTGAATATGATTAGCTTTCTTTTTCAATTTGATACATTGATACTCAAAGGATGGTAAGCAGTTGAGCTGAGAATTCTTTACGTTTGTTTTACAAGGTTTAAAAAATATATATATATACTGAAAGTGGATTACCTTTCAATTTTAGTGAGTTTTCCCTCTTCACCGGCACTAAGTGTAGCGGCTTGCGGCATTATGGGACTGGTAGTTCCTAGACCAGTTGTGCGAGCAGTGCTAACGAGGTGCAGGTGGGCCAACCACCACTTGGGAAGGAGGAGCCAGCCTAACAAAGATTTGCAAGAGGGTACCATGCTGTTTGAGAGTGCATTTGATAAAGGCATCGCGCCGAAACCGGTCATGCAAGCCTCCTGAATAAACAATTAAAGAAGCCCTGCTGTGTCCTGTGGTTCTCTGTACCGTGAGGAGGAGAAGTCAAGTTATATATATATATATATATATATATATATATATATATATATATATATATATATATATTACCTACTGGCGGTCGCCAGTAGGTATATATAGTTAGGATTTTTTCTCTATGGGTTTTTTGAAAATTCTATGTCTAATAACTTTGGCGTTTGTGGACGGAATTGGCTGAAACTTTCAGGAAAATGGAACATTTTGTTTCTGAGCAGCCCTTGAAAATTTGGGGGGGGTTCGTCAAGGGGGGGCTGAGAAAAAAGGGGGGTCCCAAAACGTGTTTTTAACATTGAGTTTTCCATAGGGCGGTTGGCCTCACTTTTAGCCCGAACGGCTGAATGGATTTGCACGAAACTTGGCAAAATTGTAGGGACTGGTAGCCCGATGTGCCTTTTGTAGGTCTCAATATATGTGCTACAGTGGATTTTGAGAAATTAACGTTTAAAAAAAGATATATATCTGTAACAGCGGACCGGGCAGCGCTCCAGGACGCGTACTTTTCGCGCAACGGAGCTTTGTGAAGCGAAGCTGATTGGTTCTCCGGCGTCTGTCAACATTCCAAACAGTCCGTAGCGGCCGCCATCTTGTCTCTCGGTAGGATCGAGAGACAAGAGGAGGCCAAAGCGAAGGGGCAAATGACCATAAGGGGGAATAGTAGATCCTCGCTGACCCCCTACGTTTGATGTGGAGGTTTTAAAAGGGCTCCGCGGGGCAAAAAAAAAATAAAATAATAATAATCGAACGGCTGAATGGATTTGCACGAAACTTTGCAAAATATTAGGGACTGGTAGCCCGATGTGCCTTTGCTAGGTCTCAATATATGTGCTCCAGTGGATTTTGAGAAATTAACGTTCAAAAAAAGATATATATCTGTAACAGCGCTCCGCTTCGCGTACTTTTCGCGTTACGGAGCTTCGCGAAGCTGATTGGTTCTCCGGCGTCTGTCAACATTCCAAACAGTCCGTAGCGGCCGCCATCTTGTCTCTCGGTAGGATTGAGAGACAAGAGGAGGCCAAAGCGAAGGGGGAAATGACCATAAGGGGGCATAGTAGATCCTTCCTGACCTCTTAGGTTTGATGTACCATTTTGTCAAGTTTGGTGTAATTCCGTTCAGCCATTCAGGCTGTAGACGTATGTAAATGTCCTATGGAAAATTGCATGGGGAAAACACATTTGAAAGTGTTGAAATTTAGAACCAATTAAAATGTTACTTTGGTTTTGTATTTGTGTGTGATGAAAGTTAATTGGTTATGTATATATGTCAAATGAGAGGAAACCACAGCCATTTTGTGATACTACTGTCTGAGGTACATTTGTGAGGAATTTTTGGTGGTGAATTTCTGGTGTTTGATTTACACAGTACTAACACTTTTCCTACTTTTGAAAAGGTGAGTTGTTAATTTGTAAGGGGAACTATGTTGTACACTTGAAGATAATTTGAAAAATGTTTTCTGTTATTTATTTGCAGTCCTTCTGTTATACTAAATACTTGATAAAGTTAGTTTTATATTATGTATTACTAAAAACGATAAATGAAAGTGATTATTTTTTTCTGCAATTTACAGCAAGCAATTTCAAAATAAAATGGCTCACAATGAAGAGACCGTGGCAATTTCTTTTGAATTGTCCACTACATTGATTGAAATTGAGAGCACCAATAATGAAATATTGTCACAAGGAGGACATGACTTGTATGATTCCATTAGATTGATTGAAATGGACAGCACCAAGAATGAAATATTGTCACAAGGAGATGACTTGAATGATTCCACTACATTGATTGAAATTGAGAGCACCAATAATGAAATATTGTCACAAGGAGGAGATGGCTTGTATGATTCCATTAGATTGATTGAAATGGACAGCACCAATAATGAAATATTGTCACAAGGAGGAGATGACTTGAATGATTCCACTACATTGATTGAAATTGAGAGCACCAATAATGAAATATTGTCACGAGGAGATGACTTGAATGATTCCACTACATTGATTGAAATGGACAGCACCAATAATGAAATATTGTCAGAAGGAGGAGATGACTTGAATGATTTTTTTGATCAATCTCTTGATGGCGAATTTATCGAGTGTTTGGAGACCATAGAGTTACAAGAATCATCATTGCAGACTTTTAATGAGGAGATTCCAGATGAGATGATTGAAGAGGAAATTACTGATGAGGACATGTTACTAGTTGTTTCAAATTTAGAAAATTCTGAAGAATAAATTTATATTTAGAAATCAAAAATTGTTTGAGACATTATTTATTTTTATTTTTAATTTATGAGGTTGTAGCGAAGTGATTGTAGTATAAAATGAGACTTATAGAGTGCAACATTTTTATGTTACATGGTAAGTTTACTCATATTTACTTCCCTTCTGCCACTATATTATCTCCAATGTGTATTTGACATGTCTTCTTCATCTCCGGCCTCCTTTCTCTCAGTGTGTGTCTCCGATGCATCTTATCGCTGGTATTTTGTGTAATTACAGAAGAGAGTAAAATAAAATAGTTCGGAACGTGAAAAGGGGGCAAAGTAGAGTACTCCTCACCCCCTAGGCCTTTTTAGGCGGTCCCAAAAGGATCAGTTTCTGCTTTCCTGAGAGATTATGGTATGAGTTCCATATACCACAATAACTTGCATTACAACATGCAAGATATCTATCTCCTATTACCAACTTTTGGAGATATTCGCGCTAAGCGCGAATATCTCCAAAAAGTAACACCTGCCCTGAGCAGTTCTTAGCCATGTTATCCAATGGGAGGTGGATAACATGGCTAAGAGCATTAGCTCGGTAATTTATGAATATCGCTGAGTTTTTAGCGATATTCATGCATTGCGGCCGTTTATTATCGCATTTGTGATAAACCTTGATAATAGCAAGGTTTATCTTCGGTAATTTCTGATGATGCTTAGCGGTAAAAAATTCGTTGGTAAGCATCGTTAGCGATAAATATCGCTTAACTTTGGTAATATGCCCCAACGTCTGTTAACGTTCGATTCGAAGGAAATGAGGAAGTGTTGAAAAACATTGTCTGCGCCATCTTGCCTTTTTTGAAATGCCACACTTTTGTCGTGCACGGCAGCCATTTTAGATGTCTTGACCAGACCCACTCTCTGCACGCTGTCGATTCGTAGCATGGCTCCTCACCCTCGCAAGCATCTTCCCCAGGCACTGGTCACCCCCGCTCTCTGTCTTATGCATGGGCAATAAACCTCCCCCCATCTGCGCTGCTCTTCCCTGAGAATCACACTGTGCCCGCCCGACACCTCCCTTTCGCCCTATTCACTACCGCACCCTCTGACACTCCTCTTCCTCTGTGTCCGATTGTCCAGGCTATCAGCTAGCCCTGCAGATGTAGTTTATGGCCCCAGCTGTAAAGAATCACCCCTCTTCAAAGGAGTTATAGTAGATCAAGGCCCACACCCGATGAGATCCGTCACACCACACGTGTTCCTACTATCTGAAAACTATCCTGTATTGTGATTGGGGAGGGGACAGAGCCTGAAGCGGAAGATTCCAGGAATGACTCTTTGTACATCAAAGTTTTTACAATTATGTGTCACATTAAAAATATATAGCACTCCAACAAAGTAGTAGGAATATAAAACTTTAATAACATATAAATATATACAAGAAAACAAAAACAGTAAAAACATTTAAACAACGAAGAGACCGTGGCAATTTCTTTTGAATTATCCAATAGATTTATTGAAATTGACAGCACCAATAATGAAATATTCTTGTCAGTAGCGGTCTGTTGTGCGAATAGTTCCAAGGCAGCAGAACGCGCTGAAATCTAGATGGCACGAAAGTGATGTCTAGCAAGTTGCCGCCCAGCAAATAACGGCGTGGGGCGCCGCGGGGGTGAGTGAGTCCAGTAGGCACCACAGCTATTCTTAGCGGCATTGCAGAATTACTGCTGGGGACAATGGCTGTGCTGTAGCAGGGTCACAGCAGAAACAAAAAGGATTCTGTTGAAGATGTTGTTGGTTTTCAATTTGAAAACAGTTCTGGTGTCAACTGCTATGCTATTGTAGTGGTTAATGTTTTGTTTTCTCTAGAAAATGTAAAAGAGGGGGAGGCAGTCCAAAGTTCCGTTAAAAGGGCAAAGGAAAGGATCGGTGGTTTGAACTATCAGTCAAAAAGGGGAGGGGGTGCAACAATTTTTCCTACCGGGTCACACTGTGCTTTCACCGGAAGTGAGGTCTGCAGGATTCTAGTAATTCAAAGTGAGGCTGGCGCCGACGTCCCGCGGATACAGTTTCGTCACTCCACGGGTGATCATGGCAGTCATTCCCCATCGGGGGTCGGAGACTCCCGCGGCTCCTCTAGAATCTTCAAGGTCGTGGAGGACTACGGTGGTGGAGTCAACCAGTGACCGGGCCATTTCTTTATGCTGGGCCCGCTCTTGCCAGGTCGACCGCCATTTTGAGAGTTCGGTAGCTACTGGCGATCGCGGGGTCAAATGAGCGGACGGGCTCCACCCTGCCGGGCGAGACGTTGCAGCATAGCCACAGTGGAAGAACCCTTTTCCGGGCGCCTGGAGCGCTGAGGGTGCAGCTGGGAAGCCTCCACCTGGGGAGGCAGGAGAGGCCTGTTCGCACCGTCTCTCCCTCCCAGTGCACCCCACGGCGTCTCGCTTGAGATTTGTTATGGCCGGACCAGGCGATGAGGACGAGGGGGGGGGGGGGTCGGAGGCATGTGCAAGACATCCCCCCCCCAGTGTTGTCGCAGCCATTTTTCAAGAAAGAAGAAGTGTCCCGTCCGTCTTCGGGCCGGGCTTCCGGTAGATGTCGGCCGGACGCCCCTGGCTCTGGCCCCATTAACGGGTTTCTTGGTTTATTGGCTGCAGCCGGATCCCGTCGGCCTCGGCCCCCCGACCGTTGGTGGCCGGACCGGAAGAGCATGTGGCGGGACTACCTGCAACTCTCAAGGGCCACCGCGGCCGGACTGGGAGAGAGAGGGGAGGGTCGAGGAGACATTCCCCCCCCCCTGCAACTGTTCAGCGTTGTAAAGGCAATCCCCTGGCCGGGTCCCGCTGGTCTCGGCCTCTCCTCCGGCTACACCCTACGTTAGGATCTCCTGGCCGAGGCGTGGCAGCAGGACCTGCTTTATATGGGCTGCTCCCGGCTGGGCGTAGCCGGAACCCTGCCCCACCTTGGAAGTTTCCAGAGTGGGGGCGGATGTTCTACTGACTTGCATTTTCCCTAGTCTATCGATTTTTTGGGCGTGGCAGGCGGTGGGACAGCGAGGGGTGATTTGGTTTCTCTTACTGTTTTTCTGGTCTCTCACCACTGGCATATTTCTAACGTTTTCTTGTTTCTAGGACATTAATAGGTTTTATCATTACGTTATGTTATCGTTTCTTTGTTCGTTGTTTAATAAAAGTTCATGTTCATCAGTGGCCTACTGATTTTCGATTTCCTATTCTTTTCTTTCCAGGTTGTTTCATGCTAAAGTTTCTGTTAACAGGATACAGTGATCACTTCGTTATTATTGCATATGTCTTTTTCACTAGGGGTGCTCTCTGGTCGGGCCAGATGACGTATGTCTAGTAAATGGTCCGGGTGAAACAGGTGCATCAATCAATCAATCAATGAGGAATGAAATAGGTACGACGTGTTAAAGGCTTGCGTTACCTACCCTTCACTATCTGCAAAGGGAGAGAGAATATTCCTATTCTTCCTCGTTTGCAGGCAGAGAAGATCCTTAAGAGAACCAACTTCGAACAATTCAATGCTCGATTCAAACAATCAACAAGGGGTACTGTGAACACAAATGAACGCCGCTTATGTACATACGCATTGCTATTTTCAACAGGTTGTTCCTAATGTTTCTATTTTAGCGAGGTCAAAAAGAGATCCCATTAGTGGCCTACTGATTTTGCTCGATTCCTTTTGTTTTTTTACACGGTTTTTCGCTATCTGCAAAAACTAAACAGAGTATTTTGACTCTGTGCTTGTTTGTAAATAGAGAATGAACCAAAGAGAACAATCAATCAAATGGAGAGAGAAGCAGGCACGACGGATTACAAAGGGGGCAAAGGGCTGCGTTAACTACCCTTCACTATCTGCAAAGAGAGAGTACTCCTAATAGAAATGAGGGGTGGGGGGTAGCATTCAAAGCAGATCAGTGTGCATAAACACGAAAATGTTTTTACTTACCACGTACTTGACATTCGACAGCTTATGATATTTGCTATTAAAAAACCATTGAAATTCACTGAAAAAACCATAGGTTATAGACCATATATAGTTAGGAATTAGCATTTACAAAACCTTGAAAATTCACTGAAAAAACCATAGGTTATAGACCATATATAGTTAGGAATTAGCATTTAAAAAACCTTATTTTACTCACACAAAACCATTGAAATTCCATATATAGTTAGTTGCACTAACTATATATCGCGCACCCGCAATCCACTGCTGATGATGTCACATATTACATCATTCATGACATGGTCAGTGACATCACTGATGACATCACTGATGACATCTCAAATGACATCACTGATGATATCTCATTTGACATCAATGGTCACATCAATGATGATATCATTAATGTGACAATACAATGCATCTCCTCACACTTTAATATAACCTCTGTTACACCCAGTGTTAAATACAGAGTATAATTTTTGAAACCATTGACACACCAATACTAGTTACTACATACGCACTCACTGATTCCTACGTCTACACACACATTCACTCATTCACCCATACAATCATTCATACATACAATCACTCATCTTTACAACACTATCATATGCACTCATACACCTATACAGACACTCACACTCTGCCACTCATCCATGGAGTTACTCACACACCTAGTCAGTCCTGTAAAGAATCAATCACAGTTCCATTTTCTAATCTATACAGTTAAACATAGAGTACCTTACATTTTAAAACATATACTAACACATACTTACTCTCTTATAGAATCACTGATACAAGTACACATTGATCTGCACAGAGTCACACACCTCCCAGCCAGTCATACACACACTCAGTCTCCCATACAAATACTTGTGCAACCAATCAATAACCCATATAGCTACTTATATAGCTACTGATCAACACATGCAGCAGCTTGCACAACAACAGACATGCTGATGCACACTTTCAGACAGTTTAGTCACTAACCCGTGCATTTAGTAAGACGCATTTAATCACTCACTCATACAGTCAATCACGCACCTACTAAAACCTTCATTCAGACACTTATACATCCACTCATTCTTCAATATGTAAAACATATTTAAACTTTACAGAAACACATAATCACTGGATGTTGTCATCAGTGATGTCATTTGAGATGTCATCAGTGATGTCATCAGTGATGTCATTTGAGATGTCATCAGTGATGTCATCAGTGATGTCACTGACCATGTCATGAATGATGTAATATGTGACATCATCAGCAGTGGATTGCGGGTGCGCGATATATAGTTAGTGCAACTAACTATATATGGAATTTCAATGGTTTTGTGTGAGTAAAATAAGGTTTTTTAAATGCTAATTCCTAACTATATATGGTCTATAACCTATGGTTTTTTCAGTGAATATATATATATATATATATATATATATATATATATATTAAATATAGGCCTGGTGAAGCCACTATTGTGTAAAGTGCACCATTTACTGTTGGTCTGTCCCATCAGCTGTTGGCCTATTCAGAGCAGTCCCCTTCAGCCATTAATTGGTGCTTTCTGAATCACATCTTTAACCTACTGGAGTAGTAGCTCTTTCACCATAAAGATGATAGTTGGTGCAGCTCCCTCCATCTTCGAAGTCCCATCAGTGGAGAAAATCAGGATGCCCCTCTTATTTGTCTTCGTTTGTCCAGTGTCAGTGGGCTGCTATTAACCTTCAGGGTTTAAGCGGACTCACAAAAGTTCTTCATACTTACTCCTATGTATCTAGCATCCTTAGTGGTGTTTGGGAAGATAAAACAGACTGATAGCATCAATGATGTCTGTCAACTTATGAAAAGACCTCAAAGTTTACTCTGGTTTCTTACAAAGGAATTGCAGCAGTCTCTACTGCCTCCACATATCTCGCCAAGAACGGCATCTCACCAACCACTACCCAGAATTCTAGATACATTTGAGTCTGATTATTTTGGGTCAGCCCGTGGCCTGACCTTGATGAGGGTTAAATGTCAAGATCCTAAAGAGGAAGACTAGCATATTATACCTACAAGTACAAAAGACCTAGGTGACTTGTTAGTGCAACGATGGACAGATATGTTATGTGGTCATTGTTAGATTTGGGGGTCTCTGGTTGGCACAGGTAGGCACTTGTGACAAGCAGGGACCCTCGCTAGTCAGGATATGGGGATCACCCTCTAAGATAACCCCTGCTTACCCTTTAGGTAATGTGGCGCAAGCAGACGAGGCTTATCTCAAAAGCATTTACAGGTTAAGCATTTGTGAACACATACAGTAACTCGGGGACACCACCACAACAGGATACCACACTAGGTTTATATAAAAAATAATTATTTTTTATAAGGCTTAGCACAAGATCCAAAAACGGCAGTAATGGGCCCCAGTACTATTAGCAATTCAGTTTGGGGTTAAAAAGCGTAGTTCTTAAGTTCCATGCGCTTCGCGCTGTTCTTGCGTGTCTCTCGGGAAGGATCGTACTTTGCAAGAGTTTTTTCTTAAAAAATCAGCTTCGCGGACTCTCTAGTCCGGTGCGCACACAGTCACCATGCTATGTTATGTTATGTTATTAATGGGTCTTGTATAGCGCAACGGCTACTCCAAAGGAGTGTCCCGGCGCTTTGTGCTCCAGACCCAGAAAAGAGACTAAAAAAGAACATAACAGTAAACAGAACAACAGAATAAAGGGGGGAACAAAACTCTACCATGCGATTAGTACAATACCTTTTGAATGCATAGTTGCGGATGCGGACAATGCGTGTGCAGGTGAAGGTGTCCTAGGAGCGGTCTGGCGGCCCCCCTCCGATGCTTGCCCGGCTCGATGTTGGTGTCTAGGTCCGAGGCGTTTGAGCGGGGTGCCCCGCAGGCGAGGCGGATGGTCCTAGGCGTAGAGCGTTCGCTGTGCGAGGCGTTTGTACGCGTCGTGCCTCCGACCGGGGATGCCTCTCAATTCCCCTGCAGCGCGATGTCAGGCGGCCGGTACGCTTCGGGTGTACGGATCATACTTTCCAGTGTGAGGCTGCTTGTTGGCTCTCTGTAGCGTGGTGCAAGGGGCCGGTACGCTCCGAACGTACGGGCCGGACTTTCCTTGCGGTGCGCTCGGATCGGGAACTCCAGCGGCTGGGACACAGCGAGCAGTGCGGCTCAAGGGGAGGGTGAAGCGGTGTGCGGGCGGCCCTTCTGGACGGTGCGAATTACGGCTCGTAAGCAGAGCGGGATCACACGTGCAGGGCGGCCACAGGTACGGCTTCTCAACTGTCCGGGTTTGCCAGGTGCACTTTGCTGGCGGCTCCAGCGGCAGGCGGAGAGCGGCAAATTCCAGCGGCTCGGTTTGAGGCAGGAGTCCAATAGTCCTGGGACTCCATTCAGGGGGCAAGCTCACACACAAGCCCTTGGAGATTGTTGAAAGCACAAGCATTTAGTCTTTTCCTCTCCTCTCGCAGCAAGGCAACCACTGCAGGCCAATCCCCCAGGTCAGGGACAGTACTCCTTGCAGTTTTCCCAGTTCCTTCTCGTCGGGTAGAGGTTCTTCTTGGTTCAACAGGATCTAATTTCTTAGGAGCAGAGCTCCCATATTTATACCACAAATCTTTTGTTCTTTCAGGCCAGGGGGCCTTTGCCCAGTTCAGCCCAGTTTTGGAGCACTTTGTTTACAGGACTCTGGCTTGTCTTTTCAGTGTGCAGGGCAGAGACATCAGACGCCCCACATGAGGTGGAGCCAGTTTTGTGGTGGCAGAGCACAGGCCTATTCACTCCTCCCACACATCTGGCTGTAATCCTTCTATTTACCACCTGGCAGCCCCAGCCTGTCTCCTGGAATTCCCCAGCCCTGTCACTCTGTGGAAAAGTAAATTTTGCCATGTTCTGTGTCCCTACATGTCATCCATCATATGTTATATGTGCATGATTAATATGCATATGTTATTCCCCATGTTTGATTAAAGACGCAATTACAGTTGTGTCCACCCCTAGTATGGCAGTTTCCAGTTCTCGTGAATACTACGAATATCAGGCCTATGTAAAGCTACGTTGCCACGTTTCTCAGTGTGCACGTTATTCCATTGTAAAGTCCCCGTTTCTAGGCCTCAAAAGGGCCCGGACACCAGATTCAGCTCCTGTCTCCTGTCTCCTGAAGCCTCGCGGAGGAGTGATACAGCCCCCACCTGTATCCTCGACCCTTCACTTACTTCCTGCCTCGCAGTGCCCGGTTCAGCTTGGCCCTGCCTCTGAGTCTGCCAAGAGTATGTTATGATTCCAGATTATCAGTTCAGTCCTCTTCCTCTGCATTCCTAAAGCTACTGAACTGCATCAATAGTTTCCGTCATAGTCTAGCCTTTACGGCCCCATGTTAGAGAAATACTGTATTAATGGTCATTTAATATTCTTCATCACGCACTACATGTAGAATAATGCATGGTCCGGTCTTAGTGTCTGTTAGCCTTTCCCCTCCTGACTTCTAGTTTATATCAACATGTTCTCTAAACATCAGATACTAGATACTGTTTAGGTACATGTCGCCCTGACTCTCCAGACTTCAGTCTCTGCTCCTAGCACAGAGTTCGAAGCCCCCAGCTTCTCCTAGTGATACGTCATTGCCAGTTTGCGCGCACCATCAGGTTAGAGGTCCCGGCTCCTTAGGTAGCCCCCTCCATGGTTTCCGCCCCATTCATGACATATTCTGTTACGTTTGCATCACATGTCTGTGTATACGCCCTGTTACACCTCTTTTCACCCTTATCTTTCGCGACTGCTACGCGTCACGCCTATTGCTCCACCCACTGCTACGCCCATTGCAATGTAATGCTATGTGTTTGCGTTATGTATATATGCTCATGTACTGTTATTAAAAGTTAGCCGTTAGCCGTCATTCCCGATCCTGTCCCCGGCAGCTGCCATCCTATTCCCGTGCAGGTCGTCCTGTTCCTGTCCTTATGCTGTATTAAACCTGCAAAACTCCTACTACCTCGAATCTTGACTCTTATTTATTGAGCTATCTGTTATTCATTTATACATGCAAAAAGAGAGGTATTATTTATTTATTTACCACATAATGGCGCCCGAACAGGGACTTGCCCTTTCCCCACGCGTCGGTGAAGCCACGCCGACCCCCTGACCCTCTGCAGTCGTGACGGAACTCTTCTGCGCACCGGCAGATATTTCTGCTTCAAGTATCCCTCAGGCCCACGGAGGAGGCGGTCCAGCATCCAGACGAGACGGTGGAGGAACGCGGCGAGTCCCGACCAGAGCCCAAGCCGAGAGTCCAAGGTCCGAGGTATCCGGAGGTCCACCCGTAACTGAAGTCCGAAGTTCGTCGTCCGTCGTCGTAGCAGTCCAGTCCGATCCGAGGCCTTCCGTTCTTGCTGCCCGGTGAGTACCGTCGCTGGGGTAGTATCTAGACAGGGTCAATCTAAATTGACTCTGGTCCGTGGGTTGGTGGTACACAGACCCACAAACGAAGTGTTCACCTAGGTGGATACGGGTCTTGATGCGTCCCTTTATGGGACCGGTATGTTCCGTACTGTTTCAGCAGTGCATCCAGTAACTCTAGTCTGTTCCGTTCTCGAGAAATTCTTGTGTTTCTGTTCTCAGTATTCCAGGTAATATTCTGTCCGAACTGTTATGTTATGATGTTGTTCAATGTATTTCCAATGTCGTGGTATGCCTGAATTGTTCTCCCAATTGTTATTGTTCCTCGTCTATTGTATTGTGTTCCGATTCAAGTTTACAATGTCTCTCTTTTCGAGATTACGTCAGTTAAAAACTAGAAAGGGTTTGTTAGAAGAAGCAGTTCCAGTTCCGCCTAGGGACAGTCCAGGTCATTTTATGTATCAGAAGCATGGCATAAGTGCCATATTATATCTAGATTTATGGGTAGATTATACCAAACAGTTAGAAGAAAAGTATAGATGGCCCGTATCGGGTACATGGGATGCCGAGTGCATCATGCGAGTAGAAGAAGCATTATGGAAAAAGAAAGCCAGACAGTCACAGAAAGATGCCATCGAGTTATGGCGCAAAGAAGCTCATAAAAGAACCGAAAAAGAAATCAGAAAGTCAGAATTAAGTAGAGAATCCTTAGAACGAGCCCAAGAAAAAGAACTAATCGAGATAGGTGAACAAGTTAAAGCCGAACAATCAGACAGACAGAGGCATGCTCTTATTAAGGGTATGTATCCTCTTCTTGCCGAGGGCCTGCCAAAAGCGACCCCGGAGGCATCCAGTAACTTTCCGCCACCATTAGTTCCGACCAAGCTACGTCACAAACAGACCGCAGCTGATATTTTCATTTCGTCCTATTTGGACGACACAGTCCCAGAATATGCAAATCCTGTTCGCGCTCCGCCAGTCCCTGTAAATCAGGCACTTCCCGCTCCTCCAGACACCGGAGTACCTGTTACGGTACCCCCGGTCCAGCCCGCCATACAAGTCCAGCCTACATTTCCATTTCCCACTCTGCCAGGACGAAGAGCATCAGTAGACGACTCTAGTTTAGGGGCCGCAGGGGGAGGTCCTCCTCAGACCCCGCCGCCACATAAGCGTTTAACGACAGCCGAATTACATATGCAAGCGTCACAGCGTACGCCCAGACATCAGTCTGTAGCAGAAATAAGAAAAGCCCTTGATGAATGCGGCTATGATCCAGTCCCAGGAGAGGATAATATGGTTTTATATTCATTACGTGTAAGAAGGGTGGCCGAGTATCTAGTCACCCTACCGAATATGAAAGAAGACCTAGACAGAATATATCGTTTCATCCGTACAGGGGATGATCCAGAAAGCATTGGCGAGGCCATGTCTCAAAGGAAAGCTGAGACCCAGCTCATGATATTAAAGTTTCTGATCAATTGTCTAATAAGAGAACAAGATTACCCGTCCAAAGATCAAGCCGAAATGAGAACCCTGACAAAGTGGAGTGATAATATAGCAGAGGGTAAGCACAGAACCATCAGTGCTATGGAAAGTATGTACAAGAAAATACGTAAAGAAATAATAAGGTTACACGATCAACGTAAAGCAGCACAAGTAAGCGAGAAAGAAAGTAACTCTGATACTGAAGAGGTAGAGGACGAGAATCCCGACAGAATAGCGTATGTAGGAAAATCTAGATTTCCAGATCGCCATTTACGCCTAGAACACAAGTCTACTTTCCATCATCCAGCACCAGAACAAGGTTCTCTAGAACAAGTATTCCAAGCTACCGATCACATTCTGAAATCACGAATCGGTTACAGTGAGTTGAGTACCATGCATGAACAAGAACTAGTCCGATCAGCAGTCCGATGGATTACTGATTCTACCACTTTTCCAGACGAAATAGTGGCACAAATGTTTCTGAAAATGCCCCCAGCCGAGCAACGACTGGCGGGTATGTATATGATTCAGCACCTCATTACATTGTATGAGGGTCAGCACTCTGATCCAGGCCCGTTACATGATATCCTGAACGAGTTACTCCAGTATAGATGGAAAGGTTTAGGTACCGATTTAATTAGTGTCGTTCTAGAACAGCGTCACAAATATAGAACGTTTTTGAACCCGCATTTTGTTCATGTCTCACCCCCAGAAAGTAAACCATTTTACATGGAGAGACAGAATCCGTTACGAGAAGTCCACCCAGTTAGAGGAACGGGTGGCGAACTAGAACGAGTGTTTGTTTACACTCCGATTACAAAGATGGAACTCCTAGAGATGAAGAAATTAATTCCCTGTCATGATAAAGATCCAGCAGGGTTCCACCGAGAATTAAAAGACATGCTCCGTATGGGAGAATACATGTATCCAGATATAATTAAAATGTTAAAGGTTCTGCTGCCCGCAGGGGTGTATGAAAAGCTCAAGGAAAAAGAATGTGAGGTGGGAGAGAAAAAGATCGATTGGGCAGTTCTAGAAGCCGAAGACAAGGCACGAGTACCAGGTACCGGTCTTGGAGCGAAATGTAAAGAATTACCGGAATTATTAATACAAGTTTTACCCAGATTATTGACAACTAGAAAAGAAGACTGGGATGCAATCTCAGCCTGTAAACAGAAACAAGATGAAGACATTAGTGATTTTTATTCTAGATTTGAGAAATGTTTTAGCATCAACAGTGGCCTCAAGACAAGTAGTGAGTCATACCCTCATCTTTTTGTTACTAAATTAGTCGAGAATTCAAGTCCATAAATTAAAAATCGAGTTTTGAAAGTCGAAAGTACCTGGCAAGCTAATACCCCGTCCCAGATGTTACAGATGCTCCAATACCACCAGAATAGAATCAGGGAAGAGCAAGAACACGAGAGAAAACGTATGAAAGACACAAAAATGAAAGTACTAGTTGCACAATCTGTTCCTCAAGACAGTCAGAAGAGGGGTCCAAATCAAGCCAGTCATCCTGCAGCTCCCGTTAAAGGGAACTGCAATTATTGTAAACAGCCAGGTCATTTTATAAATGAGTGTGCAGTTCTGAAACATAACATAGCTACTGGTAAGACTAAAGAAAGACCACGTCCGCCTAGACAAGAACAAGTTTCACAGACTCCTCAGCCACAGAATGCACCACAGACAGTTACAGCACCACAGCCTATCGCTGCAACACAGCACGTTACACAGCAGATGTACCAGTATGCACAGTCTGAGTATCCAGAGTATCAACCGTATTCATGAAACAGCCTAGAGAGGGAGGTAGGCTTGCCTCTCATCGAGATACCTGTAGATCAAGAAGGTCCCTATGTTCACAGTCAAGTATTAGGGAAAGACAGAAAGTTTTTGATTGATACAGGGGCAAGTAGGACCACAATTAGCCATGCCGAAGTTCCAGGGGCTCCGCTCTCAGGCTCAAGAAATGTTTCCCTTGGATTTTCAGGAAAACCTATCGTAAATGAAATATCAAAGCCAGTTACTCTAGAAGTAGGTCCATTGTCCCGTACTACTGATCTGTTACTTACTAAGTCATGTCCAGAAAACCTATTAGGCATTAAAACACTGAAAGAATTAGGTGCAGTTATATGCTGTTCCCCAGAGGGAATACGTCTGTTCCTACGTGACTTCAAGGGTCACTATGTATTACGAGATTTTGATCCCAGATTGTCTAATGTTCCGCAGCATTTATGGGCGCAAGGTCCAACTGATGTAGGTTACATGCAAATCACACCCCATCGTGTGACTCTCAAGCCAGGTGTAGTGTTACCACGAATCAGACAGTACAGATTGCCACCTGAGGCTGTAGCAGCCTTATCCAAAATTATTGACGAGCTCATCGCTCAAGGAGTAGTTGTAGAAACTGACTCCAATGTATGCAATTCTCCGATCATTCCAGTCATGAAACGTACTGATCCAAATGCACCCCCAGTATATCGATTAGTGATTGACCTACGAGAACTTAATAAATGTATTATTCCCCAGTATCCAGTTGTCCCAGATATCTCTTCCCTGTTGACAGCCATTGATTCCGAAGCCTCATTTTTCACTGTCATAGACCTCAAGAACGCGTTTTTCAGTGTTCCCATTCATCCAGACAGCCAGTTTCTTTTCGGATTTTGTTTAAATGGAAGGAGCTATATGTTCACACGAGCTCCTCAAGGTTTCACAGAAAGTCCTAGTATTTACAGTCAAGCACTCAAGAGACAACTAGACAACATTCACATGCCAACTGACACTGCCCTGCTCCAGTATGTCGATGATCTACTGATCACAGCCCGTTCTGAACGTGCTTGCGAGCGAGCATCCCTTACAGTCTTGTATTTCCTAGCCGAGATGGGGCACAAGGTGTCCCCTTCTAAGCTTCAATTCTGTGTCCAGCAAGTGGTCTACTTGGGACACTTACTGTCCAAGAGGGGTAGGCAGTTGACACCAGACCGTATCCAGTTAATAGCGAGTCTTCCTCAGCCCAAGACCCAGAAGGAGGTACGTGCTTTTATCGGCCTCACTTCTTATTGCCGACAATGGATTCCTCAGTATGCATTCCTAGCCAAGCCACTGATACAGTTAACGACACAGGAGGCAGCCGTATCGTCTGTCCTCCCTTGGACATCTGAACATACACTCAGTTTCAATGAGTTAAAGAAAGCCCTATGCCAAGCTCCAGTTCTAGCTACACCAAACTACAGTAAGCCTTTTACACTTTTCGTCACAGAACGCGAAGGTACAGCATTATCTGTTCTCACACAAGATCAAGCAGGACAATACAAGCCATGTGCTTATTTTTCGAGCACATTAGATCCTGTAGCCCAGGCACTGCCTGCGTGCCTCAAGTCAGTTGCAGCCACAGCACTAGCTATCAGACAAAGTGATTCCATAGTCTTAGGACACTCCCTGACAGTACAAGTTCCACACTCCGTGGAAGTTCTTTTAAACCGAACACAGACTCAGCACTTGACAATTGCACGTTTAACAGGTTATGAATTGACACTGTTCCAGCCACACATAGAAATCAGACGCTGCAACGTTTTAAATCCTGCTACATTGTTACCATCAGTTACTTCGAATTCTGCCACACATGACTGTGTGGAAGTAGTTAACATTACGACAAAGCCAAGACAAGATCTGACAGATATTCCGTTACCAGACCCTGACCTGACACTTTATGTGGATGGTTCATGTATGAGAACAAGTACAGGAGAACTAGTCGCCGCGTATGCAGTGACTACCGACACCGAAGTTATTGAGACACACCGTATTGACACCCTGTCCGCTCAAGCAGCAGAGCTAGTTGCTCTGACACAAGCCTGCATACACGCTAAGAACCGGAAAGTTAATGTTTACACAGATTCCCGCTACGCATTTGGAGTCGTACACGACTTTGGAGTGCTCTGGCAGGAGAGAGGTTTCATGACTTCTCATGGAACCAAGATTCAGCATTGTCTCCTTATTCAAGCTCTGTTAGATGCCATACATTTACCGACATCCATTGCTATCATGAAGTGCAAAGCACATACGAAAGTTACGGACATTATTTCTCAAGGTAACAATCTAGCAGATCGCACAGCCAAGCTTACAGCACAGACTCCAGATATTCCAGTTAACATGACACACACTCCAGATCCGACTATATGCATGTCAGTTAAGGACCCTACGCAAGATGTCATAGATATCCAGTTACATGCTACTCCTGAAGAAATCAAGAAATGGTCCGAACAAGGAGGGGTCCAGACAGATCAAGGATGGTTAACGAAGGGTAGAGCCACATGGTTTCTCCCCGACTCTATGGTTCAAGTCATTATCAATACCGCACATAGTCCAGCACATTTAGGAGAAAAAGCTATGCTAGACAGTATCCAGAACATTTGGTTCAACAAGCATTTACGAGCTGCAGCCAAGCAGAAAGTCCGTACCTGTATGATATGTTGTCAGTTTAATCCAGGTAAAAGTGTCCCGGTGGAACAAGGTGGATTCCAGCCTCCTGACCACCCTTTTGAAGTCCTCCAGATGGATTATATTCAGATGGAGCGATGTCGAGGTTTCAAGTATGTCCTTGTAGTTGTATGCGCCTTGTCCAGGTGGACAGAAGCATATCCAGTCCCAGATTACACAGCCGCGACCACTGCCAAGCAGTTGGTTCGTGAGTTCTTCCCCCGTTATGGACTCCCTAGGGTCGTATATTCTGATAACGGCCAGCCATTCTCATCAGAGTTAATGAAGCACGTTTCCCTTTTGTTAGGATACCAGTGGAAGTTCCATTGTGTACGCCATCCTGAAGCAGCCGGTCTCGTAGAGAGACATAACCAGACCCTGAAAATCCGCATCGCCAAAGTGTGTAAAGAGAAAGGTGTGGACTGGCTAGTAGCTCTGCCAGTCGCTTTGTTCTATATGCGTATGGTCGCACATTCCAGATCAGGTCTGTCCCCGTATGAGGTCGTTTTCGGCCGCCCCCTAACATGTGGGGTACTCCTAGACCCCGAAGTATTACCGATGTTTCAAGTAATATGCTGACAGATTACCTAGCTTCCTTGATGTCTGCCCTCAACTCTTGTCGTTCACAGGTTGCCGCCGCATTTCCAGACAATACCGAGGTGGCACCGCATGAAATCGTTCCAGGATCCATGGTCCTTGTCCGGAATTTTGACCGCTCAAGTCCGCTGGAGCCACGCTGGAAGGAGCCCCGACAGGTCCTCCTCGCCACCCGTACAGCCGTGAAGTTGGAGGGTCGCAAAGGCTGGGTGCACCTTTCACATATAAAGAAGTTTTATGGACTGAAACCCGTCTCAAAGAACATTTCCCAGGATTTGAAGGACTGCCAAAATATTGTTCTCAAGGACTGTCCCGCAAAAGACATTGCTACAAACCCTCCCCTGTTAGAGAAAACTCCGCAGCAGGAGTATAAGTTGAAACTCCGGTCTAGTAAAATAAGTCAGCCAGTTTGATTGTCTAAGTCCTCCCCTAGGTGAAACGGTTAGACTGTTTCTGACATGTATAAAATAGACCCCCATAGTGAGAGAGTTAGTCAAAACTCAATCCGATGTATCATTTTTCTATGTTTCATATTATTTCTCAGCATTATGATTTCCTGCACCAGTTATGCCTTTTACCTGTATTTTCTAGTTTCTCATGTAAATACGTCTTCTAATGTTACAGTAGAGCACACGTTTAGTGATCTGCCTCCTCATGAACTCTCTTACCGCCTCGCTATGCGAAATAATACTTTCATCCGCATGTTACATTACTCACACCAGACCAGCAATGCCACTAATTGTTGGGTATGTGGTCGACTCCCCCCTTTCCAGACAACGAAGGGAGTTCTGCCACTTTTTCCTTATCCTTTTTCGCATAATGGTTCGTGTGGAGCATGGTCCACGTTAACGTCATCCTCAACAGATATGTCTTTTCTTAACAGTACGTGTTTTCCAGACAAGCAAGGTCTCCCCCACAGAACCGGGTTAGATCTAGAAAATGAAGTGTATAATTTAGGTAATTATTCTTCGAATCTCATGGTCCTGAATGTTCAGTCTGATTCCACTCCAGATTTACCTGCTATTTCAGTACTACCAGTCAAAGGCGAATTATGTGTCCGAAATAATGGTTCCGTACATGTAGGACATAGTGATTGTACTACTATTGTCAAGTATAGTGACAGTGGGAAATCTATTTTTAAAGCTTCACGTCATTCTTATTTTATTTGTGGTCAGACCGCATATGTTCGTCTGCCCCTCGATTGGGAGGGAACCTGTTACATTGCCTTCCTACTGCCACCAGTTTTCCTAGCCCCATCTGATTATCATAGAAACACACATCTAGTACACGTTAGACATAGAAGGGAGTCCCCCATTGTCGTTTATACTGAAACTGCCCTAGAACAGTATACAGATTTCAACAGAGGTTTCTTTTTCTTTATAGGACCTATCCAGAATAGTAAGCTAATCCGTAGGTTAACCAGAACCCTTGAAGCAGTAGTCAATGAGACTGCCTCTGCTCTAGGTAACTTAACCGAAGAGCAATCTGCTATGAGATTTGTCGTTTTACAGAATCGTCTCGTCCTTGACGTCATACTGGCCGATAGGGGCGGGGCCTGTAGAGTCATCGGATCTAGTTGCTGCATTTTCATTCCAAATAACGCGCCGTCTGTTTATTCAGCTATAACCAGACTCCATAAAATTGCCCATCTGTTACACCAAGATCCAGGCACCTGGACATGGTCCGGTTGGTTCTGGAATATAATTTCCGCCTGGGGATGGAAAGTCTTGTCCTTTCTAGGTATTGCAGTAGCGATCATATTCAGCTGCTGCCTCTGTATACAATGTGGCCCTGCGATTTGCGGCATTTGTGCTACCTCTTGTATTCCTAGTCCCAAGTCCCGTTCTAAATCCCGTTCCAAGACAATTCGAGACGAGCAAATGATACTGTATGAAATGATAGATGGTATCATGAATATTGATGTTTCCTGATGAAACGTAGTGACAAGGAGGGAATGTGGAAAAGTAAATTTTGCCATGTTCTGTGTCCCTACATGTCATCCATCATATGTTATATGTGCATGATTAATATGCATATGTTATTCCCCATGTTTGATTAAAGACGCAATTACAGTTGTGTCCACCCCTAGTATGGCAGTTTCCAGTTCTCGTGAATACTACGAATATCAGGCCTATGTAAAGCTACGTTGCCACGTTTCTCAGTGTGCACGTTATTCCATTGTAAAGTCCCCGTTTCTAGGCCTCAAAAGGGCCCGGACACCAGATTCAGCTCCTGTCTCCTGTCTCCTGAAGCCTCGCGGAGGAGTGATACAGCCCCCACCTGTATCCTCGACCCTTCACTTACTTCCTGCCTCGCAGTGCCCGGTTCAGCTTGGCCCTGCCTCTGAGTCTGCCAAGAGTATGTTATGATTCCAGATTATCAGTTCAGTCCTCTTCCTCTGCATTCCTAAAGCTACTGAACTGCATCAATAGTTTCCGTCATAGTCTAGCCTTTACGGCCCCATGTTAGAGAAATACTGTATTAATGGTCATTTAATATTCTTCATCACGCACTACATGTAGAATAATGCATGGTCCGGTCTTAGTGTCTGTTAGCCTTTCCCCTCCTGACTTCTAGTTTATATCAACATGTTCTCTAAACATCAGATACTAGATACTGTTTAGGTACATGTCGCCCTGACTCTCCAGACTTCAGTCTCTGCTCCTAGCACAGAGTTCGAAGCCCCCAGCTTCTCCTAGTGATACGTCATTGCCAGTTTGCGCGCACCATCAGGTTAGAGGTCCCGGCTCCTTAGGTAGCCCCCTCCATGGTTTCCGCCCCATTCATGACATATTCTGTTACGTTTGCATCACATGTCTGTGTATACGCCCTGTTACACCTCTTTTCACCCTTATCTTTCGCGACTGCTACGCGTCACGCCTATTGCTCCACCCACTGCTACGCCCATTGCAATGTAATGCTATGTGTTTGCGTTATGTATATATGCTCATGTACTGTTATTAAAAGTTAGCCGTTAGCCGTCATTCCCGATCCTGTCCCCGGCAGCTGCCATCCTATTCCCGTGCAGGTCGTCCTGTTCCTGTCCTTATGCTGTATTAAACCTGCAAAACTCCTACTACCTCGAATCTTGACTCTTATTTATTGAGCTATCTGTTATTCATTTATACATGCAAAAAGAGAGGTATTATTTATTTATTTACCACATAATGGCGCCCGAACAGGGACTTGCCCTTTCCCCACGCGTCGGTGAAGCCACGCCGACCCCCTGACCCTCTGCAGTCGTGACGGAACTCTTCTGCGCACCGGCAGATATTTCTGCTTCAAGTATCCCTCAGGCCCACGGAGGAGGCGGTCCAGCATCCAGACGAGACGGTGGAGGAACGCGGCGAGTCCCGACCAGAGCCCAAGCCGAGAGTCCAAGGTCCGAGGTATCCGGAGGTCCACCCGTAACTGAAGTCCGAAGTTCGTCGTCCGTCGTCGTAGCAGTCCAGTCCGATCCGAGGCCTTCCGTTCTTGCTGCCCGGTGAGTACCGTCGCTGGGGTAGTATCTAGACAGGGTCAATCTAAATTGACTCTGGTCCGTGGGTTGGTGGTACACAGACCCACAAACGAAGTGTTCACCTAGGTGGATACGGGTCTTGATGCGTCCCTTTATGGGACCGGTATGTTCCGTACTGTTTCAGCAGTGCATCCAGTAACTCTAGTCTGTTCCGTTCTCGAGAAATTCTTGTGTTTCTGTTCTCAGTATTCCAGGTAATATTCTGTCCGAACTGTTATGTTATGATGTTGTTCAATGTATTTCCAATGTCGTGGTATGCCTGAATTGTTCTCCCAATTGTTATTGTTCCTCGTCTATTGTATTGTGTTCCGATTCAAGTTTACAATGTCTCTCTTTTCGAGATTACGTCAGTTAAAAACTAGAAAGGGTTTGTTAGAAGAAGCAGTTCCAGTTCCGCCTAGGGACAGTCCAGGTCATTTTATGTATCAGAAGCATGGCATAAGTGCCATATTATATCTAGATTTATGGGTAGATTATACCAAACAGTTAGAAGAAAAGTATAGATGGCCCGTATCGGGTACATGGGATGCCGAGTGCATCATGCGAGTAGAAGAAGCATTATGGAAAAAGAAAGCCAGACAGTCACAGAAAGATGCCATCGAGTTATGGCGCAAAGAAGCTCATAAAAGAACCGAAAAAGAAATCAGAAAGTCAGAATTAAGTAGAGAATCCTTAGAACGAGCCCAAGAAAAAGAACTAATCGAGATAGGTGAACAAGTTAAAGCCGAACAATCAGACAGACAGAGGCATGCTCTTATTAAGGGTATGTATCCTCTTCTTGCCGAGGGCCTGCCAAAAGCGACCCCGGAGGCATCCAGTAACTTTCCGCCACCATTAGTTCCGACCAAGCTACGTCACAAACAGACCGCAGCTGATATTTTCATTTCGTCCTATTTGGACGACACAGTCCCAGAATATGCAAATCCTGTTCGCGCTCCGCCAGTCCCTGTAAATCAGGCACTTCCCGCTCCTCCAGACACCGGAGTACCTGTTACGGTACCCCCGGTCCAGCCCGCCATACAAGTCCAGCCTACATTTCCATTTCCCACTCTGCCAGGACGAAGAGCATCAGTAGACGACTCTAGTTTAGGGGCCGCAGGGGGAGGTCCTCCTCAGACCCCGCCGCCACATAAGCGTTTAACGACAGCCGAATTACATATGCAAGCGTCACAGCGTACGCCCAGACATCAGTCTGTAGCAGAAATAAGAAAAGCCCTTGATGAATGCGGCTATGATCCAGTCCCAGGAGAGGATAATATGGTTTTATATTCATTACGTGTAAGAAGGGTGGCCGAGTATCTAGTCACCCTACCGAATATGAAAGAAGACCTAGACAGAATATATCGTTTCATCCGTACAGGGGATGATCCAGAAAGCATTGGCGAGGCCATGTCTCAAAGGAAAGCTGAGACCCAGCTCATGATATTAAAGTTTCTGATCAATTGTCTAATAAGAGAACAAGATTACCCGTCCAAAGATCAAGCCGAAATGAGAACCCTGACAAAGTGGAGTGATAATATAGCAGAGGGTAAGCACAGAACCATCAGTGCTATGGAAAGTATGTACAAGAAAATACGTAAAGAAATAATAAGGTTACACGATCAACGTAAAGCAGCACAAGTAAGCGAGAAAGAAAGTAACTCTGATACTGAAGAGGTAGAGGACGAGAATCCCGACAGAATAGCGTATGTAGGAAAATCTAGATTTCCAGATCGCCATTTACGCCTAGAACACAAGTCTACTTTCCATCATCCAGCACCAGAACAAGGTTCTCTAGAACAAGTATTCCAAGCTACCGATCACATTCTGAAATCACGAATCGGTTACAGTGAGTTGAGTACCATGCATGAACAAGAACTAGTCCGATCAGCAGTCCGATGGATTACTGATTCTACCACTTTTCCAGACGAAATAGTGGCACAAATGTTTCTGAAAATGCCCCCAGCCGAGCAACGACTGGCGGGTATGTATATGATTCAGCACCTCATTACATTGTATGAGGGTCAGCACTCTGATCCAGGCCCGTTACATGATATCCTGAACGAGTTACTCCAGTATAGATGGAAAGGTTTAGGTACCGATTTAATTAGTGTCGTTCTAGAACAGCGTCACAAATATAGAACGTTTTTGAACCCGCATTTTGTTCATGTCTCACCCCCAGAAAGTAAACCATTTTACATGGAGAGACAGAATCCGTTACGAGAAGTCCACCCAGTTAGAGGAACGGGTGGCGAACTAGAACGAGTGTTTGTTTACACTCCGATTACAAAGATGGAACTCCTAGAGATGAAGAAATTAATTCCCTGTCATGATAAAGATCCAGCAGGGTTCCACCGAGAATTAAAAGACATGCTCCGTATGGGAGAATACATGTATCCAGATATAATTAAAATGTTAAAGGTTCTGCTGCCCGCAGGGGTGTATGAAAAGCTCAAGGAAAAAGAATGTGAGGTGGGAGAGAAAAAGATCGATTGGGCAGTTCTAGAAGCCGAAGACAAGGCACGAGTACCAGGTACCGGTCTTGGAGCGAAATGTAAAGAATTACCGGAATTATTAATACAAGTTTTACCCAGATTATTGACAACTAGAAAAGAAGACTGGGATGCAATCTCAGCCTGTAAACAGAAACAAGATGAAGACATTAGTGATTTTTATTCTAGATTTGAGAAATGTTTTAGCATCAACAGTGGCCTCAAGACAAGTAGTGAGTCATACCCTCATCTTTTTGTTACTAAATTAGTCGAGAATTCAAGTCCATAAATTAAAAATCGAGTTTTGAAAGTCGAAAGTACCTGGCAAGCTAATACCCCGTCCCAGATGTTACAGATGCTCCAATACCACCAGAATAGAATCAGGGAAGAGCAAGAACACGAGAGAAAACGTATGAAAGACACAAAAATGAAAGTACTAGTTGCACAATCTGTTCCTCAAGACAGTCAGAAGAGGGGTCCAAATCAAGCCAGTCATCCTGCAGCTCCCGTTAAAGGGAACTGCAATTATTGTAAACAGCCAGGTCATTTTATAAATGAGTGTGCAGTTCTGAAACATAACATAGCTACTGGTAAGACTAAAGAAAGACCACGTCCGCCTAGACAAGAACAAGTTTCACAGACTCCTCAGCCACAGAATGCACCACAGACAGTTACAGCACCACAGCCTATCGCTGCAACACAGCACGTTACACAGCAGATGTACCAGTATGCACAGTCTGAGTATCCAGAGTATCAACCGTATTCATGAAACAGCCTAGAGAGGGAGGTAGGCTTGCCTCTCATCGAGATACCTGTAGATCAAGAAGGTCCCTATGTTCACAGTCAAGTATTAGGGAAAGACAGAAAGTTTTTGATTGATACAGGGGCAAGTAGGACCACAATTAGCCATGCCGAAGTTCCAGGGGCTCCGCTCTCAGGCTCAAGAAATGTTTCCCTTGGATTTTCAGGAAAACCTATCGTAAATGAAATATCAAAGCCAGTTACTCTAGAAGTAGGTCCATTGTCCCGTACTACTGATCTGTTACTTACTAAGTCATGTCCAGAAAACCTATTAGGCATTAAAACACTGAAAGAATTAGGTGCAGTTATATGCTGTTCCCCAGAGGGAATACGTCTGTTCCTACGTGACTTCAAGGGTCACTATGTATTACGAGATTTTGATCCCAGATTGTCTAATGTTCCGCAGCATTTATGGGCGCAAGGTCCAACTGATGTAGGTTACATGCAAATCACACCCCATCGTGTGACTCTCAAGCCAGGTGTAGTGTTACCACGAATCAGACAGTACAGATTGCCACCTGAGGCTGTAGCAGCCTTATCCAAAATTATTGACGAGCTCATCGCTCAAGGAGTAGTTGTAGAAACTGACTCCAATGTATGCAATTCTCCGATCATTCCAGTCATGAAACGTACTGATCCAAATGCACCCCCAGTATATCGATTAGTGATTGACCTACGAGAACTTAATAAATGTATTATTCCCCAGTATCCAGTTGTCCCAGATATCTCTTCCCTGTTGACAGCCATTGATTCCGAAGCCTCATTTTTCACTGTCATAGACCTCAAGAACGCGTTTTTCAGTGTTCCCATTCATCCAGACAGCCAGTTTCTTTTCGGATTTTGTTTAAATGGAAGGAGCTATATGTTCACACGAGCTCCTCAAGGTTTCACAGAAAGTCCTAGTATTTACAGTCAAGCACTCAAGAGACAACTAGACAACATTCACATGCCAACTGACACTGCCCTGCTCCAGTATGTCGATGATCTACTGATCACAGCCCGTTCTGAACGTGCTTGCGAGCGAGCATCCCTTACAGTCTTGTATTTCCTAGCCGAGATGGGGCACAAGGTGTCCCCTTCTAAGCTTCAATTCTGTGTCCAGCAAGTGGTCTACTTGGGACACTTACTGTCCAAGAGGGGTAGGCAGTTGACACCAGACCGTATCCAGTTAATAGCGAGTCTTCCTCAGCCCAAGACCCAGAAGGAGGTACGTGCTTTTATCGGCCTCACTTCTTATTGCCGACAATGGATTCCTCAGTATGCATTCCTAGCCAAGCCACTGATACAGTTAACGACACAGGAGGCAGCCGTATCGTCTGTCCTCCCTTGGACATCTGAACATACACTCAGTTTCAATGAGTTAAAGAAAGCCCTATGCCAAGCTCCAGTTCTAGCTACACCAAACTACAGTAAGCCTTTTACACTTTTCGTCACAGAACGCGAAGGTACAGCATTATCTGTTCTCACACAAGATCAAGCAGGACAATACAAGCCATGTGCTTATTTTTCGAGCACATTAGATCCTGTAGCCCAGGCACTGCCTGCGTGCCTCAAGTCAGTTGCAGCCACAGCACTAGCTATCAGACAAAGTGATTCCATAGTCTTAGGACACTCCCTGACAGTACAAGTTCCACACTCCGTGGAAGTTCTTTTAAACCGAACACAGACTCAGCACTTGACAATTGCACGTTTAACAGGTTATGAATTGACACTGTTCCAGCCACACATAGAAATCAGACGCTGCAACGTTTTAAATCCTGCTACATTGTTACCATCAGTTACTTCGAATTCTGCCACACATGACTGTGTGGAAGTAGTTAACATTACGACAAAGCCAAGACAAGATCTGACAGATATTCCGTTACCAGACCCTGACCTGACACTTTATGTGGATGGTTCATGTATGAGAACAAGTACAGGAGAACTAGTCGCCGCGTATGCAGTGACTACCGACACCGAAGTTATTGAGACACACCGTATTGACACCCTGTCCGCTCAAGCAGCAGAGCTAGTTGCTCTGACACAAGCCTGCATACACGCTAAGAACCGGAAAGTTAATGTTTACACAGATTCCCGCTACGCATTTGGAGTCGTACACGACTTTGGAGTGCTCTGGCAGGAGAGAGGTTTCATGACTTCTCATGGAACCAAGATTCAGCATTGTCTCCTTATTCAAGCTCTGTTAGATGCCATACATTTACCGACATCCATTGCTATCATGAAGTGCAAAGCACATACGAAAGTTACGGACATTATTTCTCAAGGTAACAATCTAGCAGATCGCACAGCCAAGCTTACAGCACAGACTCCAGATATTCCAGTTAACATGACACACACTCCAGATCCGACTATATGCATGTCAGTTAAGGACCCTACGCAAGATGTCATAGATATCCAGTTACATGCTACTCCTGAAGAAATCAAGAAATGGTCCGAACAAGGAGGGGTCCAGACAGATCAAGGATGGTTAACGAAGGGTAGAGCCACATGGTTTCTCCCCGACTCTATGGTTCAAGTCATTATCAATACCGCACATAGTCCAGCACATTTAGGAGAAAAAGCTATGCTAGACAGTATCCAGAACATTTGGTTCAACAAGCATTTACGAGCTGCAGCCAAGCAGAAAGTCCGTACCTGTATGATATGTTGTCAGTTTAATCCAGGTAAAAGTGTCCCGGTGGAACAAGGTGGATTCCAGCCTCCTGACCACCCTTTTGAAGTCCTCCAGATGGATTATATTCAGATGGAGCGATGTCGAGGTTTCAAGTATGTCCTTGTAGTTGTATGCGCCTTGTCCAGGTGGACAGAAGCATATCCAGTCCCAGATTACACAGCCGCGACCACTGCCAAGCAGTTGGTTCGTGAGTTCTTCCCCCGTTATGGACTCCCTAGGGTCGTATATTCTGATAACGGCCAGCCATTCTCATCAGAGTTAATGAAGCACGTTTCCCTTTTGTTAGGATACCAGTGGAAGTTCCATTGTGTACGCCATCCTGAAGCAGCCGGTCTCGTAGAGAGACATAACCAGACCCTGAAAATCCGCATCGCCAAAGTGTGTAAAGAGAAAGGTGTGGACTGGCTAGTAGCTCTGCCAGTCGCTTTGTTCTATATGCGTATGGTCGCACATTCCAGATCAGGTCTGTCCCCGTATGAGGTCGTTTTCGGCCGCCCCCTAACATGTGGGGTACTCCTAGACCCCGAAGTATTACCGATGTTTCAAGTAATATGCTGACAGATTACCTAGCTTCCTTGATGTCTGCCCTCAACTCTTGTCGTTCACAGGTTGCCGCCGCATTTCCAGACAATACCGAGGTGGCACCGCATGAAATCGTTCCAGGATCCATGGTCCTTGTCCGGAATTTTGACCGCTCAAGTCCGCTGGAGCCACGCTGGAAGGAGCCCCGACAGGTCCTCCTCGCCACCCGTACAGCCGTGAAGTTGGAGGGTCGCAAAGGCTGGGTGCACCTTTCACATATAAAGAAGTTTTATGGACTGAAACCCGTCTCAAAGAACATTTCCCAGGATTTGAAGGACTGCCAAAATATTGTTCTCAAGGACTGTCCCGCAAAAGACATTGCTACAAACCCTCCCCTGTTAGAGAAAACTCCGCAGCAGGAGTATAAGTTGAAACTCCGGTCTAGTAAAATAAGTCAGCCAGTTTGATTGTCTAAGTCCTCCCCTAGGTGAAACGGTTAGACTGTTTCTGACATGTATAAAATAGACCCCCATAGTGAGAGAGTTAGTCAAAACTCAATCCGATGTATCATTTTTCTATGTTTCATATTATTTCTCAGCATTATGATTTCCTGCACCAGTTATGCCTTTTACCTGTATTTTCTAGTTTCTCATGTAAATACGTCTTCTAATGTTACAGTAGAGCACACGTTTAGTGATCTGCCTCCTCATGAACTCTCTTACCGCCTCGCTATGCGAAATAATACTTTCATCCGCATGTTACATTACTCACACCAGACCAGCAATGCCACTAATTGTTGGGTATGTGGTCGACTCCCCCCTTTCCAGACAACGAAGGGAGTTCTGCCACTTTTTCCTTATCCTTTTTCG
Organism: Lissotriton helveticus; assembly: GCF_964261635.1. Lineage (NCBI taxonomy): Eukaryota > Metazoa > Chordata > Amphibia > Caudata > Salamandridae > Lissotriton > Lissotriton helveticus. The sequence continues at coordinate 1,219,398,613 of NC_136071.1, read as the reverse complement.
CATAATGGTTCGTGTGGAGCATGGTCCACGTTAACGTCATCCTCAACAGATATGTCTTTTCTTAACAGTACGTGTTTTCCAGACAAGCAAGGTCTCCCCCACAGAACCGGGTTAGATCTAGAAAATGAAGTGTATAATTTAGGTAATTATTCTTCGAATCTCATGGTCCTGAATGTTCAGTCTGATTCCACTCCAGATTTACCTGCTATTTCAGTACTACCAGTCAAAGGCGAATTATGTGTCCGAAATAATGGTTCCGTACATGTAGGACATAGTGATTGTACTACTATTGTCAAGTATAGTGACAGTGGGAAATCTATTTTTAAAGCTTCACGTCATTCTTATTTTATTTGTGGTCAGACCGCATATGTTCGTCTGCCCCTCGATTGGGAGGGAACCTGTTACATTGCCTTCCTACTGCCACCAGTTTTCCTAGCCCCATCTGATTATCATAGAAACACACATCTAGTACACGTTAGACATAGAAGGGAGTCCCCCATTGTCGTTTATACTGAAACTGCCCTAGAACAGTATACAGATTTCAACAGAGGTTTCTTTTTCTTTATAGGACCTATCCAGAATAGTAAGCTAATCCGTAGGTTAACCAGAACCCTTGAAGCAGTAGTCAATGAGACTGCCTCTGCTCTAGGTAACTTAACCGAAGAGCAATCTGCTATGAGATTTGTCGTTTTACAGAATCGTCTCGTCCTTGACGTCATACTGGCCGATAGGGGCGGGGCCTGTAGAGTCATCGGATCTAGTTGCTGCATTTTCATTCCAAATAACGCGCCGTCTGTTTATTCAGCTATAACCAGACTCCATAAAATTGCCCATCTGTTACACCAAGATCCAGGCACCTGGACATGGTCCGGTTGGTTCTGGAATATAATTTCCGCCTGGGGATGGAAAGTCTTGTCCTTTCTAGGTATTGCAGTAGCGATCATATTCAGCTGCTGCCTCTGTATACAATGTGGCCCTGCGATTTGCGGCATTTGTGCTACCTCTTGTATTCCTAGTCCCAAGTCCCGTTCTAAATCCCGTTCCAAGACAATTCGAGACGAGCAAATGATACTGTATGAAATGATAGATGGTATCATGAATATTGATGTTTCCTGATGAAACGTAGTGACAAGGAGGGAATGTGGAAAAGTAAATTTTGCCATGTTCTGTGTCCCTACATGTCATCCATCATATGTTATATGTGCATGATTAATATGCATATGTTATTCCCCATGTTTGATTAAAGACGCAATTACAGTTGTGTCCACCCCTAGTATGGCAGTTTCCAGTTCTCGTGAATACTACGAATATCAGGCCTATGTAAAGCTACGTTGCCACGTTTCTCAGTGTGCACGTTATTCCATTGTAAAGTCCCCGTTTCTAGGCCTCAAAAGGGCCCGGACACCAGATTCAGCTCCTGTCTCCTGTCTCCTGAAGCCTCGCGGAGGAGTGATACAGCCCCCACCTGTATCCTCGACCCTTCACTTACTTCCTGCCTCGCAGTGCCCGGTTCAGCTTGGCCCTGCCTCTGAGTCTGCCAAGAGTATGTTATGATTCCAGATTATCAGTTCAGTCCTCTTCCTCTGCATTCCTAAAGCTACTGAACTGCATCAATAGTTTCCGTCATAGTCTAGCCTTTACGGCCCCATGTTAGAGAAATACTGTATTAATGGTCATTTAATATTCTTCATCACGCACTACATGTAGAATAATGCATGGTCCGGTCTTAGTGTCTGTTAGCCTTTCCCCTCCTGACTTCTAGTTTATATCAACATGTTCTCTAAACATCAGATACTAGATACTGTTTAGGTACATGTCGCCCTGACTCTCCAGACTTCAGTCTCTGCTCCTAGCACAGAGTTCGAAGCCCCCAGCTTCTCCTAGTGATACGTCATTGCCAGTTTGCGCGCACCATCAGGTTAGAGGTCCCGGCTCCTTAGGTAGCCCCCTCCATGGTTTCCGCCCCATTCATGACATATTCTGTTACGTTTGCATCACATGTCTGTGTATACGCCCTGTTACACCTCTTTTCACCCTTATCTTTCGCGACTGCTACGCGTCACGCCTATTGCTCCACCCACTGCTACGCCCATTGCAATGTAATGCTATGTGTTTGCGTTATGTATATATGCTCATGTACTGTTATTAAAAGTTAGCCGTTAGCCGTCATTCCCGATCCTGTCCCCGGCAGCTGCCATCCTATTCCCGTGCAGGTCGTCCTGTTCCTGTCCTTATGCTGTATTAAACCTGCAAAACTCCTACTACCTCGAATCTTGACTCTTATTTATTGAGCTATCTGTTATTCATTTATACATGCAAAAAGAGAGGTATTATTTATTTATTTACCACATAATGGCGCCCGAACAGGGACTTGCCCTTTCCCCACGCGTCGGTGAAGCCACGCCGACCCCCTGACCCTCTGCAGTCGTGACGGAACTCTTCTGCGCACCGGCAGATATTTCTGCTTCAAGTATCCCTCAGGCCCACGGAGGAGGCGGTCCAGCATCCAGACGAGACGGTGGAGGAACGCGGCGAGTCCCGACCAGAGCCCAAGCCGAGAGTCCAAGGTCCGAGGTATCCGGAGGTCCACCCGTAACTGAAGTCCGAAGTTCGTCGTCCGTCGTCGTAGCAGTCCAGTCCGATCCGAGGCCTTCCGTTCTTGCTGCCCGGTGAGTACCGTCGCTGGGGTAGTATCTAGACAGGGTCAATCTAAATTGACTCTGGTCCGTGGGTTGGTGGTACACAGACCCACAAACGAAGTGTTCACCTAGGTGGATACGGGTCTTGATGCGTCCCTTTATGGGACCGGTATGTTCCGTACTGTTTCAGCAGTGCATCCAGTAACTCTAGTCTGTTCCGTTCTCGAGAAATTCTTGTGTTTCTGTTCTCAGTATTCCAGGTAATATTCTGTCCGAACTGTTATGTTATGATGTTGTTCAATGTATTTCCAATGTCGTGGTATGCCTGAATTGTTCTCCCAATTGTTATTGTTCCTCGTCTATTGTATTGTGTTCCGATTCAAGTTTACAATGTCTCTCTTTTCGAGATTACGTCAGTTAAAAACTAGAAAGGGTTTGTTAGAAGAAGCAGTTCCAGTTCCGCCTAGGGACAGTCCAGGTCATTTTATGTATCAGAAGCATGGCATAAGTGCCATATTATATCTAGATTTATGGGTAGATTATACCAAACAGTTAGAAGAAAAGTATAGATGGCCCGTATCGGGTACATGGGATGCCGAGTGCATCATGCGAGTAGAAGAAGCATTATGGAAAAAGAAAGCCAGACAGTCACAGAAAGATGCCATCGAGTTATGGCGCAAAGAAGCTCATAAAAGAACCGAAAAAGAAATCAGAAAGTCAGAATTAAGTAGAGAATCCTTAGAACGAGCCCAAGAAAAAGAACTAATCGAGATAGGTGAACAAGTTAAAGCCGAACAATCAGACAGACAGAGGCATGCTCTTATTAAGGGTATGTATCCTCTTCTTGCCGAGGGCCTGCCAAAAGCGACCCCGGAGGCATCCAGTAACTTTCCGCCACCATTAGTTCCGACCAAGCTACGTCACAAACAGACCGCAGCTGATATTTTCATTTCGTCCTATTTGGACGACACAGTCCCAGAATATGCAAATCCTGTTCGCGCTCCGCCAGTCCCTGTAAATCAGGCACTTCCCGCTCCTCCAGACACCGGAGTACCTGTTACGGTACCCCCGGTCCAGCCCGCCATACAAGTCCAGCCTACATTTCCATTTCCCACTCTGCCAGGACGAAGAGCATCAGTAGACGACTCTAGTTTAGGGGCCGCAGGGGGAGGTCCTCCTCAGACCCCGCCGCCACATAAGCGTTTAACGACAGCCGAATTACATATGCAAGCGTCACAGCGTACGCCCAGACATCAGTCTGTAGCAGAAATAAGAAAAGCCCTTGATGAATGCGGCTATGATCCAGTCCCAGGAGAGGATAATATGGTTTTATATTCATTACGTGTAAGAAGGGTGGCCGAGTATCTAGTCACCCTACCGAATATGAAAGAAGACCTAGACAGAATATATCGTTTCATCCGTACAGGGGATGATCCAGAAAGCATTGGCGAGGCCATGTCTCAAAGGAAAGCTGAGACCCAGCTCATGATATTAAAGTTTCTGATCAATTGTCTAATAAGAGAACAAGATTACCCGTCCAAAGATCAAGCCGAAATGAGAACCCTGACAAAGTGGAGTGATAATATAGCAGAGGGTAAGCACAGAACCATCAGTGCTATGGAAAGTATGTACAAGAAAATACGTAAAGAAATAATAAGGTTACACGATCAACGTAAAGCAGCACAAGTAAGCGAGAAAGAAAGTAACTCTGATACTGAAGAGGTAGAGGACGAGAATCCCGACAGAATAGCGTATGTAGGAAAATCTAGATTTCCAGATCGCCATTTACGCCTAGAACACAAGTCTACTTTCCATCATCCAGCACCAGAACAAGGTTCTCTAGAACAAGTATTCCAAGCTACCGATCACATTCTGAAATCACGAATCGGTTACAGTGAGTTGAGTACCATGCATGAACAAGAACTAGTCCGATCAGCAGTCCGATGGATTACTGATTCTACCACTTTTCCAGACGAAATAGTGGCACAAATGTTTCTGAAAATGCCCCCAGCCGAGCAACGACTGGCGGGTATGTATATGATTCAGCACCTCATTACATTGTATGAGGGTCAGCACTCTGATCCAGGCCCGTTACATGATATCCTGAACGAGTTACTCCAGTATAGATGGAAAGGTTTAGGTACCGATTTAATTAGTGTCGTTCTAGAACAGCGTCACAAATATAGAACGTTTTTGAACCCGCATTTTGTTCATGTCTCACCCCCAGAAAGTAAACCATTTTACATGGAGAGACAGAATCCGTTACGAGAAGTCCACCCAGTTAGAGGAACGGGTGGCGAACTAGAACGAGTGTTTGTTTACACTCCGATTACAAAGATGGAACTCCTAGAGATGAAGAAATTAATTCCCTGTCATGATAAAGATCCAGCAGGGTTCCACCGAGAATTAAAAGACATGCTCCGTATGGGAGAATACATGTATCCAGATATAATTAAAATGTTAAAGGTTCTGCTGCCCGCAGGGGTGTATGAAAAGCTCAAGGAAAAAGAATGTGAGGTGGGAGAGAAAAAGATCGATTGGGCAGTTCTAGAAGCCGAAGACAAGGCACGAGTACCAGGTACCGGTCTTGGAGCGAAATGTAAAGAATTACCGGAATTATTAATACAAGTTTTACCCAGATTATTGACAACTAGAAAAGAAGACTGGGATGCAATCTCAGCCTGTAAACAGAAACAAGATGAAGACATTAGTGATTTTTATTCTAGATTTGAGAAATGTTTTAGCATCAACAGTGGCCTCAAGACAAGTAGTGAGTCATACCCTCATCTTTTTGTTACTAAATTAGTCGAGAATTCAAGTCCATAAATTAAAAATCGAGTTTTGAAAGTCGAAAGTACCTGGCAAGCTAATACCCCGTCCCAGATGTTACAGATGCTCCAATACCACCAGAATAGAATCAGGGAAGAGCAAGAACACGAGAGAAAACGTATGAAAGACACAAAAATGAAAGTACTAGTTGCACAATCTGTTCCTCAAGACAGTCAGAAGAGGGGTCCAAATCAAGCCAGTCATCCTGCAGCTCCCGTTAAAGGGAACTGCAATTATTGTAAACAGCCAGGTCATTTTATAAATGAGTGTGCAGTTCTGAAACATAACATAGCTACTGGTAAGACTAAAGAAAGACCACGTCCGCCTAGACAAGAACAAGTTTCACAGACTCCTCAGCCACAGAATGCACCACAGACAGTTACAGCACCACAGCCTATCGCTGCAACACAGCACGTTACACAGCAGATGTACCAGTATGCACAGTCTGAGTATCCAGAGTATCAACCGTATTCATGAAACAGCCTAGAGAGGGAGGTAGGCTTGCCTCTCATCGAGATACCTGTAGATCAAGAAGGTCCCTATGTTCACAGTCAAGTATTAGGGAAAGACAGAAAGTTTTTGATTGATACAGGGGCAAGTAGGACCACAATTAGCCATGCCGAAGTTCCAGGGGCTCCGCTCTCAGGCTCAAGAAATGTTTCCCTTGGATTTTCAGGAAAACCTATCGTAAATGAAATATCAAAGCCAGTTACTCTAGAAGTAGGTCCATTGTCCCGTACTACTGATCTGTTACTTACTAAGTCATGTCCAGAAAACCTATTAGGCATTAAAACACTGAAAGAATTAGGTGCAGTTATATGCTGTTCCCCAGAGGGAATACGTCTGTTCCTACGTGACTTCAAGGGTCACTATGTATTACGAGATTTTGATCCCAGATTGTCTAATGTTCCGCAGCATTTATGGGCGCAAGGTCCAACTGATGTAGGTTACATGCAAATCACACCCCATCGTGTGACTCTCAAGCCAGGTGTAGTGTTACCACGAATCAGACAGTACAGATTGCCACCTGAGGCTGTAGCAGCCTTATCCAAAATTATTGACGAGCTCATCGCTCAAGGAGTAGTTGTAGAAACTGACTCCAATGTATGCAATTCTCCGATCATTCCAGTCATGAAACGTACTGATCCAAATGCACCCCCAGTATATCGATTAGTGATTGACCTACGAGAACTTAATAAATGTATTATTCCCCAGTATCCAGTTGTCCCAGATATCTCTTCCCTGTTGACAGCCATTGATTCCGAAGCCTCATTTTTCACTGTCATAGACCTCAAGAACGCGTTTTTCAGTGTTCCCATTCATCCAGACAGCCAGTTTCTTTTCGGATTTTGTTTAAATGGAAGGAGCTATATGTTCACACGAGCTCCTCAAGGTTTCACAGAAAGTCCTAGTATTTACAGTCAAGCACTCAAGAGACAACTAGACAACATTCACATGCCAACTGACACTGCCCTGCTCCAGTATGTCGATGATCTACTGATCACAGCCCGTTCTGAACGTGCTTGCGAGCGAGCATCCCTTACAGTCTTGTATTTCCTAGCCGAGATGGGGCACAAGGTGTCCCCTTCTAAGCTTCAATTCTGTGTCCAGCAAGTGGTCTACTTGGGACACTTACTGTCCAAGAGGGGTAGGCAGTTGACACCAGACCGTATCCAGTTAATAGCGAGTCTTCCTCAGCCCAAGACCCAGAAGGAGGTACGTGCTTTTATCGGCCTCACTTCTTATTGCCGACAATGGATTCCTCAGTATGCATTCCTAGCCAAGCCACTGATACAGTTAACGACACAGGAGGCAGCCGTATCGTCTGTCCTCCCTTGGACATCTGAACATACACTCAGTTTCAATGAGTTAAAGAAAGCCCTATGCCAAGCTCCAGTTCTAGCTACACCAAACTACAGTAAGCCTTTTACACTTTTCGTCACAGAACGCGAAGGTACAGCATTATCTGTTCTCACACAAGATCAAGCAGGACAATACAAGCCATGTGCTTATTTTTCGAGCACATTAGATCCTGTAGCCCAGGCACTGCCTGCGTGCCTCAAGTCAGTTGCAGCCACAGCACTAGCTATCAGACAAAGTGATTCCATAGTCTTAGGACACTCCCTGACAGTACAAGTTCCACACTCCGTGGAAGTTCTTTTAAACCGAACACAGACTCAGCACTTGACAATTGCACGTTTAACAGGTTATGAATTGACACTGTTCCAGCCACACATAGAAATCAGACGCTGCAACGTTTTAAATCCTGCTACATTGTTACCATCAGTTACTTCGAATTCTGCCACACATGACTGTGTGGAAGTAGTTAACATTACGACAAAGCCAAGACAAGATCTGACAGATATTCCGTTACCAGACCCTGACCTGACACTTTATGTGGATGGTTCATGTATGAGAACAAGTACAGGAGAACTAGTCGCCGCGTATGCAGTGACTACCGACACCGAAGTTATTGAGACACACCGTATTGACACCCTGTCCGCTCAAGCAGCAGAGCTAGTTGCTCTGACACAAGCCTGCATACACGCTAAGAACCGGAAAGTTAATGTTTACACAGATTCCCGCTACGCATTTGGAGTCGTACACGACTTTGGAGTGCTCTGGCAGGAGAGAGGTTTCATGACTTCTCATGGAACCAAGATTCAGCATTGTCTCCTTATTCAAGCTCTGTTAGATGCCATACATTTACCGACATCCATTGCTATCATGAAGTGCAAAGCACATACGAAAGTTACGGACATTATTTCTCAAGGTAACAATCTAGCAGATCGCACAGCCAAGCTTACAGCACAGACTCCAGATATTCCAGTTAACATGACACACACTCCAGATCCGACTATATGCATGTCAGTTAAGGACCCTACGCAAGATGTCATAGATATCCAGTTACATGCTACTCCTGAAGAAATCAAGAAATGGTCCGAACAAGGAGGGGTCCAGACAGATCAAGGATGGTTAACGAAGGGTAGAGCCACATGGTTTCTCCCCGACTCTATGGTTCAAGTCATTATCAATACCGCACATAGTCCAGCACATTTAGGAGAAAAAGCTATGCTAGACAGTATCCAGAACATTTGGTTCAACAAGCATTTACGAGCTGCAGCCAAGCAGAAAGTCCGTACCTGTATGATATGTTGTCAGTTTAATCCAGGTAAAAGTGTCCCGGTGGAACAAGGTGGATTCCAGCCTCCTGACCACCCTTTTGAAGTCCTCCAGATGGATTATATTCAGATGGAGCGATGTCGAGGTTTCAAGTATGTCCTTGTAGTTGTATGCGCCTTGTCCAGGTGGACAGAAGCATATCCAGTCCCAGATTACACAGCCGCGACCACTGCCAAGCAGTTGGTTCGTGAGTTCTTCCCCCGTTATGGACTCCCTAGGGTCGTATATTCTGATAACGGCCAGCCATTCTCATCAGAGTTAATGAAGCACGTTTCCCTTTTGTTAGGATACCAGTGGAAGTTCCATTGTGTACGCCATCCTGAAGCAGCCGGTCTCGTAGAGAGACATAACCAGACCCTGAAAATCCGCATCGCCAAAGTGTGTAAAGAGAAAGGTGTGGACTGGCTAGTAGCTCTGCCAGTCGCTTTGTTCTATATGCGTATGGTCGCACATTCCAGATCAGGTCTGTCCCCGTATGAGGTCGTTTTCGGCCGCCCCCTAACATGTGGGGTACTCCTAGACCCCGAAGTATTACCGATGTTTCAAGTAATATGCTGACAGATTACCTAGCTTCCTTGATGTCTGCCCTCAACTCTTGTCGTTCACAGGTTGCCGCCGCATTTCCAGACAATACCGAGGTGGCACCGCATGAAATCGTTCCAGGATCCATGGTCCTTGTCCGGAATTTTGACCGCTCAAGTCCGCTGGAGCCACGCTGGAAGGAGCCCCGACAGGTCCTCCTCGCCACCCGTACAGCCGTGAAGTTGGAGGGTCGCAAAGGCTGGGTGCACCTTTCACATATAAAGAAGTTTTATGGACTGAAACCCGTCTCAAAGAACATTTCCCAGGATTTGAAGGACTGCCAAAATATTGTTCTCAAGGACTGTCCCGCAAAAGACATTGCTACAAACCCTCCCCTGTTAGAGAAAACTCCGCAGCAGGAGTATAAGTTGAAACTCCGGTCTAGTAAAATAAGTCAGCCAGTTTGATTGTCTAAGTCCTCCCCTAGGTGAAACGGTTAGACTGTTTCTGACATGTATAAAATAGACCCCCATAGTGAGAGAGTTAGTCAAAACTCAATCCGATGTATCATTTTTCTATGTTTCATATTATTTCTCAGCATTATGATTTCCTGCACCAGTTATGCCTTTTACCTGTATTTTCTAGTTTCTCATGTAAATACGTCTTCTAATGTTACAGTAGAGCACACGTTTAGTGATCTGCCTCCTCATGAACTCTCTTACCGCCTCGCTATGCGAAATAATACTTTCATCCGCATGTTACATTACTCACACCAGACCAGCAATGCCACTAATTGTTGGGTATGTGGTCGACTCCCCCCTTTCCAGACAACGAAGGGAGTTCTGCCACTTTTTCCTTATCCTTTTTCGCATAATGGTTCGTGTGGAGCATGGTCCACGTTAACGTCATCCTCAACAGATATGTCTTTTCTTAACAGTACGTGTTTTCCAGACAAGCAAGGTCTCCCCCACAGAACCGGGTTAGATCTAGAAAATGAAGTGTATAATTTAGGTAATTATTCTTCGAATCTCATGGTCCTGAATGTTCAGTCTGATTCCACTCCAGATTTACCTGCTATTTCAGTACTACCAGTCAAAGGCGAATTATGTGTCCGAAATAATGGTTCCGTACATGTAGGACATAGTGATTGTACTACTATTGTCAAGTATAGTGACAGTGGGAAATCTATTTTTAAAGCTTCACGTCATTCTTATTTTATTTGTGGTCAGACCGCATATGTTCGTCTGCCCCTCGATTGGGAGGGAACCTGTTACATTGCCTTCCTACTGCCACCAGTTTTCCTAGCCCCATCTGATTATCATAGAAACACACATCTAGTACACGTTAGACATAGAAGGGAGTCCCCCATTGTCGTTTATACTGAAACTGCCCTAGAACAGTATACAGATTTCAACAGAGGTTTCTTTTTCTTTATAGGACCTATCCAGAATAGTAAGCTAATCCGTAGGTTAACCAGAACCCTTGAAGCAGTAGTCAATGAGACTGCCTCTGCTCTAGGTAACTTAACCGAAGAGCAATCTGCTATGAGATTTGTCGTTTTACAGAATCGTCTCGTCCTTGACGTCATACTGGCCGATAGGGGCGGGGCCTGTAGAGTCATCGGATCTAGTTGCTGCATTTTCATTCCAAATAACGCGCCGTCTGTTTATTCAGCTATAACCAGACTCCATAAAATTGCCCATCTGTTACACCAAGATCCAGGCACCTGGACATGGTCCGGTTGGTTCTGGAATATAATTTCCGCCTGGGGATGGAAAGTCTTGTCCTTTCTAGGTATTGCAGTAGCGATCATATTCAGCTGCTGCCTCTGTATACAATGTGGCCCTGCGATTTGCGGCATTTGTGCTACCTCTTGTATTCCTAGTCCCAAGTCCCGTTCTAAATCCCGTTCCAAGACAATTCGAGACGAGCAAATGATACTGTATGAAATGATAGATGGTATCATGAATATTGATGTTTCCTGATGAAACGTAGTGACAAGGAGGGAATGTGGAAAAGTAAATTTTGCCATGTTCTGTGTCCCTACATGTCATCCATCATATGTTATATGTGCATGATTAATATGCATATGTTATTCCCCATGTTTGATTAAAGACGCAATTACAGTTGTGTCCACCCCTAGTATGGCAGTTTCCAGTTCTCGTGAATACTACGAATATCAGGCCTATGTAAAGCTACGTTGCCACGTTTCTCAGTGTGCACGTTATTCCATTGTAAAGTCCCCGTTTCTAGGCCTCAAAAGGGCCCGGACACCAGATTCAGCTCCTGTCTCCTGTCTCCTGAAGCCTCGCGGAGGAGTGATACAGCCCCCACCTGTATCCTCGACCCTTCACTTACTTCCTGCCTCGCAGTGCCCGGTTCAGCTTGGCCCTGCCTCTGAGTCTGCCAAGAGTATGTTATGATTCCAGATTATCAGTTCAGTCCTCTTCCTCTGCATTCCTAAAGCTACTGAACTGCATCAATAGTTTCCGTCATAGTCTAGCCTTTACGGCCCCATGTTAGAGAAATACTGTATTAATGGTCATTTAATATTCTTCATCACGCACTACATGTAGAATAATGCATGGTCCGGTCTTAGTGTCTGTTAGCCTTTCCCCTCCTGACTTCTAGTTTATATCAACATGTTCTCTAAACATCAGATACTAGATACTGTTTAGGTACATGTCGCCCTGACTCTCCAGACTTCAGTCTCTGCTCCTAGCACAGAGTTCGAAGCCCCCAGCTTCTCCTAGTGATACGTCATTGCCAGTTTGCGCGCACCATCAGGTTAGAGGTCCCGGCTCCTTAGGTAGCCCCCTCCATGGTTTCCGCCCCATTCATGACATATTCTGTTACGTTTGCATCACATGTCTGTGTATACGCCCTGTTACACCTCTTTTCACCCTTATCTTTCGCGACTGCTACGCGTCACGCCTATTGCTCCACCCACTGCTACGCCCATTGCAATGTAATGCTATGTGTTTGCGTTATGTATATATGCTCATGTACTGTTATTAAAAGTTAGCCGTTAGCCGTCTTTCCCGATCCTGTCCCCGGCAGCTGCCATCCTATTCCCGTGCAGGTTGTCCTGTTCCTGTCCTTATGCTGTATTAAACCTGCAAAACTCCTACTACCTCGAATCTTGACTCTTATTTATTGAGCTATCTGTTATTCATTTATACATGCAAAAAGAGAGGTATTTATTTATTTACCACAACTCACAGAAACCAGACAGCAGATACATATCTTTGCAGAGGTGGGCTGTAAAGGTTAGGCAAGCAAATACCAACTTTCTAAAAGTGGTATTTGCAAACAGAATATTAAAACAACCTTTACTAAAAGATGTATTTTATTATCCTAAGTTCAGGCATACCAAACTCAAATTTTTACCATGTTCGCTGAGTCTGTTGGGATCATAGAATGTAACCATTCCAACAGCCCATTCTGGCCTATGAGAACAGGTAGCCTTACAATAGTGAAAAACGAAAATGGCTGTAATTCACTATTAGCCAGCCACGCCAAGCAACAACGACAACCACCTCAAGTGCATCCTCCTCAACACCCGCTCCATCCACCAACATGCCATCGAACTCTGGGACCTCCTCGACTCTACAAAACCAGATGTCGCCTTCCTCACGGAAACCTTGATGAACACGTCCTCGGCCCCCGACATTGCCATAGCAATCCTGGAGGGCTACATGATCACCCGGGAGGACCGCACCAACCAAACCAGAGGAGGAATCGCCATCATCTACAAGAACACCATCAACATCACGACCAACACCAAAGACACACTCTCCACCGCCGAACACCTACACTTCTAAATACACATCGACCCCAAGACCACCCTGAGAGGAACGCTAATCTACAGACCCCTGGAAACACGTACACAATTCAGCGAAACCATCGCCAACTTCATCAGCCCGCACGCCCTAGCCTCACCAGAATACATCCTCCTAGGGGACCTGAACTTCCACCTAGAGAAAAACAACCCCACCACCACCCTGCTTGACAACCTGGCCAACTTCGGACTCAAGCAACTGGTCGACACACCCACCCACTGCGCCGGCCACACGCTCGACCCCATCTTCTCTGCCAGCAACCATGTCTCCTTCAGCTGCTCCACAGAACTACACTGGACCGTCCACAGATGCATCCACCTCACCTTCAAAAAGAATACATCCCACCATCGCACACAACAAATCCCCCGCAGATGCTGGAGCAAAATCACCACAGACCAGCTCCTCTCATCACTAAGCCAAAACCCGCCAGCCGACTCCTCTGACCCCAACGATGCAGCCCACAACCTCGCACAGTGGATCACCAACTGCGCCGATAACCTCGCTCCACTGAAGAACCCCCCCAGGTAAGACCGGCAACAAGAAAACACCATGGTTCACAGACATCCTCAAAGAATCCAAGAAATCCTGCCGCACCCTCAAAAAAACCTGACGCCACGATCGGACTTCAGAAAACATGATAGCCCTCAAAAACGCCACCCGCGAACACCACCAGCTGATCCGCACCACCAAAAGGACATCGTTCAAAGAGCGAATGGACAAGAACACCCACAACAGCAAGGAACTCTTCAGCATCGTCAAAGAGCTCTCCAACCCCAGCGCCAGCAACAACGACATCACACAGTCACAAGACCTCTGCAACTCCCTCGCCACATTCTTCCACCTTAAGATCACTGATATACACAACAGCTTCGGACCCCAAATTCCGCCTCCACCCACAGAACCAACAACCCCTACCACCACCCTCAACGCATGGACACCCATCAGCACGGAAGACACCACCCACGTCATGAACACCATCCACTCTGGATCCCCCTCTGACCCATGCCCCCACCACATCTTCAACAAAGCCGACAGCATCATCGCACCCCACCTCCGGAACGTCATAAACCGCTCCTTCACGTCAGCCACCTTCCCGGAGAGCTGGAAACACGCAGAGATCAACGCCTTGCTGAAAAAACCACAGCGGATCCCAAAGACCTCAAGAACTTCCGCCCCATCCCGGCCAAAGTCATCGAGAAGACCGTCAATAAACAGCTGACCGCTTTCCTCGAGAGGAACAACTCGCTCGACCCGATTCTGAGCAAACCACAGCACCGAAACCGCTCTCATCGCAGCCACCGACGACATCAGGACCATGATGGAAAACGGAGAAACAACCGCCCTCATTCTCCTAGACCTCTCGTCAGCCTTTGACACCATCTGCCACCGCACCATAATAACCCGCCTCTACGACACTGGGATCCAAGGAAAGGCCCTGGACTGGATTACATCATTCCTCTCCGATAGAACCCAGAGAGTCCGCCTCCCTCCCTTCCGCTCCGAAGCCACCAAGATCATCTGCGGCGTACCCCAGGGCTCCTCACTCAGCCCAACCCTCTTCAATATCTACATGATCCCCCTCGCCGCCATCGCTCGCAAACACATCAACATCCTCTCCTACGCCGACGACACCCAACTGATACTCTCCCTCACCAAGGACCCAGCCACCGCCGAAACCAACCTCCAGGAAGGAATGAAAGACATCGCAGAATGGATGAAGCTCAGTCGCCTAAAGCTGAACTCAGACAAGACAAGAGGTCCTCATCCTTGGACAATCCCTCTCCGCCTGGGACGACACCTGGTGGCCCACAGCGCTGGGCCCCGCGCCGACTCTCACGGACCACGCACGTAACCTAGGTTTCATCCTGGACTCCTCCCTCTCGTTGACCAGGCAAGTCAACGCTGTATCCTCATCCTGCTTCAACACCCTGCGCATGCTCTGAAAAATCTTCAGGTGGATCCCCACAGAAACCAGAAAGACCGTCACCCAGACCCTCTTCACCAGCCGACTGGACTACGGAAACGCCCTCTACGCTGGAACCACAGCCAAACTTCAGAAACGGCTTCAGCGCATACAAAACGCCTCCGATCGACTCATCCACGACATCCCCCACCACAGCCACATGTCCGCCCACCTAAGAAACCTGCACTGGCTTCCCGTAAACAAGAGGATCACGCTCAGGCTCCTCACCCACACACACAAAGCGCTCCACGACAAAGGACCCGCATACCTCAATGACCGCCTCTCGTTATACACCCCCCACCCGCCAGCTCCGCTCAGCCAGCCTCGCCCTCGTTCCACGGATCCACAGAACCACCGCTGGAGGAAGGTCTTTCTCCTACCTGGCCGCAAAGACATGGAACTCACTCCCCGCACACCTTCGACTGACCCAGGACCACCTCACCTTCAGGAAGCACCTCAAAACCTGGCTATTTGAGCAATGACAGCACCCCTCCCTTTCACCCTTTAGCGCCTTGAGACCCTCACGGGTGAGTAGCGCGCTCTATAAATTCATTGATTGATTGATTAGGGCATGCCACACACATCCGGGCTTGTCCTACCTTATCCTTACAATGCACCCTGCCCTTGGGCCTACCATAGGGGTGACTAATATGAAGTTAAGGGAAGGTTTGGGGACTGGCAAGTAGGTGCACTTGCCCAGTCAGTATGACAGTACCAGACTGCACGCAGATTCTGCAATGGCAGACCTTAGACACATTTTACCATGCTGCTTCTGTGGGTGGCACAACCA
Organism: Lissotriton helveticus; assembly: GCF_964261635.1. Taxonomy (NCBI): domain Eukaryota; kingdom Metazoa; phylum Chordata; class Amphibia; order Caudata; family Salamandridae; genus Lissotriton; species Lissotriton helveticus. The sequence goes on along the minus strand of NC_136071.1, from coordinate 1,219,382,845 downwards.
GTGCTGCAGGCCAACTAGCAGCATTTGGATTTATAAGCCCTCGGCACCCCTGGTTTACATTTTATTGGGGTCTGACAGTAAACCAAATAAGCCAATCTTGGAATCCAATCAATGTATGCAGTTTATACAGGGAGCACTTGCACTGTGGCACTGATTGGCAGTGGCACAGTGCTCTGAGCAGCTAACACCAGCAAAACACATGAGGCAACAGCAACAAAAATGGAAGGGAGACCCACGCCAATGGTGCCAGGTCTAACACGTGTCCCCTCCAGCTGAAATGTGGGGAGAACTACCCTACCCCAGGGAGTTCTCCTCACTAAAGCGGAAACATCTGGACAGACCGTCCACATTGGCGTGGTCTGAACCAGGGCGATGTTCCACCGTGAAATCCATACCCTGAAGGCAAATGGACCACCTCAACAGCTTTGGATTCTCACCCCTCATTTGCATCAACCACCTGAGGGATCTGTGGTCTGTCTGAACCCGGAAGTGAGTCCCAAACATGTAGGGTCTTAGCTTCTTCAGTGCCCAGACCACAGCAAAAGCCTCACGCTCAATTGCACTCCACCTCTGTTCCCGTGGAAGTAACCTCCTACTGATGAAGGCTACAGGTTGGTCGTAGCCCTCCTCAGTCATCTGTGAGAAAACAGCCCCTAGACCATGGTCTGAAGCGTCTGTCTGCACAAGGAACTCTTTGGAGAAGTTGGGTGCCAGTAGCACGGGCGGCATGCACATGGCAGTCTTCAGGGTCTCAAAAGGTTTCTGACAGGTGTCAGTCCAAATCACTATCGTTGGCTGCTTCTTGGAAGTCAGCTCTGTCAAGGGTGCAAGAATGTTGCCATACCCCTTGACAAACCTCCTGTAGTACCTGGTGAGTCCTAAGCAGGCCCTCAACTCAGTTTGGGTTTTGGAGGGTTCCCAAGCCAGGAAGGTTTCAATCTTGGGCTGAAGGGGCGCCACCTGGCCACTCCCAACTTGGTGTCCCAAGTACACCACGGAACCCTGCCCGATCTGGCACTTGCTTGCCTTGATCGTGAGGCCTGCCTTGCGCAGTGCCATCAACACTTCCCAGAGGTTGCGCAGATGTTCTTCCCATGTGACACTGAACACTGCGATGTCATCCAGGAAGGCGGCGCTGAACTCATTAAGCCCAACCAACACCTGGTTGACCAATCTCTGAAAGGTGGCAGGGGCATTCTTCATCCCAAATGGCATAACCCGAAACTAGAAATGCTCATCTGGTGTGGAGAATGCTGACCTCTCTCTGGCCCCATCAGTCAAGGCGATTTGCCAGTACCCCGACGTCAAGTCAAACATGCTGAGATACCGGGCAGCCCCTAACCGATCAATGAGCTCATCAGCTCTGGGGATGGGGTGCGCGTCAGTCTGCGTGACTGAATTGAGTCCTCTGTAGTCCACACAGAACCGGAGTTCGGGTGTGGCACACAGCGCTGCAGCCTTCGGGACCAAGACCACTGGGCTGGCCCAAGGACTGCTGGAGAACTCAATCACCCCAAGGGCAAGCATCTTTGAGACTACCTCTTTGATGCAAGCCCTGACCCTGTCAGTCACCCTGTAAGCCTTGTGCTTTATAGGTAAACGGTCTCCTGTATCCACATCATGGACGCACCAATCTGTGATACTAGGAACTAGGGAGAACAGGTCAGAGAACTGCTCCAGCCACTGGCGGATGTCCTTCTGTTGCTCAGGGGTCAGGGTGGGAGAGAGGTTAACTCCATCCACTGACCCATCTTGCTCTCTGGCGGCCAGGAGGTCAGGAAGAGGCTCAGTCTCCTCCTCCATTCCAACATCTGTTGCCAAGAGCATGCCCACTTCAGACCTCTCTAAGTGGGGCTTAAGGCGGTTGACATGTAGGACCCTCAAAGGTTCCTAGGAGACTGCAAGTCCACCAAGTTGGTAACAGGACTCTTGCGCTGCACAACCTCGAAGGGCCCGGTCCACTTATCCTGGAGCGCACAAGGCTCCACGGGGGCCAAGACCCACACCTTCTGACCAGGCTGAAGCTCTACCAGATTGGCATTCTGGTCATACCACCGCTTCATCTCCTGGCTGGCTTCCAGATTTGCCTCAGCAAGTTGCCTGAAACGCCTAGTCTGGTTCCTGAAGGCCAGCATGTAGCTATATACATTCTGGGAAGGTTTCCTGGGAGATTGCTCCCAGCCTTCCTTGACCAGACTTAGAGGTCCTCTCACTGGGTGGCCATACAGGAGCTCTTGGGCACCTCACGGTAAGCAAAGAGAAGGCATGGCAAGAGGATGTCCCACTTACGCCTCATTGGTTCTTCCAGACCCATAATCATGCCCTTGAGGGTACGGCTGAAACTCTCAACCAACCCATTTCCTTGGGGGTTGTAAGGTGTGGTAAACTTGTAGGTTACACCACACTCTTGCCAAAAGGATTTCATATACTTGGATATGCAATTGGTACCCCGGTCAGACACCTCCTCTAGAGGGAATCCCACTCGGGAGAAAATTCCCATCAGCGCACGTCCCACCACGGGGGCCGTCACTGTCCTCAGAGGGATGGCTTCAGGGTACCAGGTGGCATGGTCCACCAGGACCGGGATGAATCTGTTGCCCATGGCTGTCCTGGGGTCCAGTGGCCCCACAATGTCAATCCCCACTCGCTGGAAAGGGGTACTGACTACATGGAATGGTTGAAGAGGAGCCTTCTGCTTCCTCCCACTCTTTCCAATTCCCTGGCAAGTCTGACAAGTCCTGCAATGAACATCTGAGCTCTTGCGCATTTGGGGCCAATAAAAGTGGGTGACAAACCTTTCGAAGGTCTTGTCCTGCCCCAAATGTCCTGCCAATGGCACATCGTGAGCCAGCCCCAGTAGGAAGGCTCTGAAGTTCTGGGGTACCACCAGCGCATGGGCTGACCCAGGCTCAGCAACCTTAGGCTCTGAATACAGAAGGTCATTCTCCCAATAAATTAAATGTGTTCCAGACTGATCACCGTTGGCCTGGTCTGCAGCCTGCAGACCTATGAGAGAAGGACATTCTTTATGCGCCCTGCAGAACTCCTCCCTGGAGGGGCCTCCTTCTTGCTGCCAATGGGTCAGCTCAGGCAGGTCTCCCAGTTCAGCTATCTGTTCCCCTGTAGGCTCCAGGGCATCCGCCTCAAGGTCTGCCTCTTCCTGGACCGTGGGAACTTCAGGGGCCGGTTTCCCGCACCTCCTGTGCCTTCTCTGCCAGGCCGGTCCCTGGGCCTCTCCCTCAGGCTCCAGGACCTCTTGAGCACCCCTACTGGCTGCCATCGACCGGGTGGTCACGTACGCCCAGTCAGGCAGACCCACCATTCGCAGGTGAGTACTCTTCTCTACCTTCTCCCAAGGTGAACTTTCCAAGTTGTTCCCCAACAAACAGTCTACAGGCATAGCAGTTCTCACAGCTACTTGAAGAATACCAGAGGACCCCTCCCCCCCCACTCAAAGGGAACCGGAGCCATTGGACACTGACTCTGTGTTGTCGGCGTTCACGACTCGGCAGAATGCATTTGGGACCATCTGCTCTTGAGACACCAGGTGATGCTTGACAGCGCTCACACTGGCTCCTGTATCTCTAAGAGCCCCACCTTCTTGCCATTAATGGTCACCCACTGCCCATATTTCTTAATGTTATTGGGCAGTTGGTTCTCAGGGGCCACCTTATAGTCTCCTAAAGAGACAAGGGACATTTCTACGGTACCCCATCCACCTTGGGCTGCTACCTCCTCCCCAAAGGCTACACTAGCCATCTGCCGGGGCGGAGCACCAGTTGGTGCAGGTTTACCAAACAGGCGACACTTGAGATCGTTGGCAAAATGACCCAGCTCACCACACTTGTAACACTTTGGGGGCCCTCTTGGAACAGGGGTACCTGTCGGGGCCCCAGTCGGTTTCGGGGGTGGGGGAGGCTGAGAACCTTTCCCTTGGTTCCCTTGGGGATTACTTTGGGGCCTCTTTTGAAGCTCCCTCTGTTTGCCCTTGCCCCCCCCCCACTCTTCTGCTGGAGACCGTGCCCACCCTTGGCGGAGTCTCCCACTTGACCCTTGTGGACCCTGATGCTCACCCAGAGGTCCGCCTCCTCAGCAAGCTTCCTAGGGTTAGTCAGCTTGTTGTCAATCAGGTGCTGGCGTAGCTCAGGAAAACAATTGCTAGACAAGTGCTCCCATGCAATTAAATCAAAGAGACCTTTAAAATCATTCTTTGATAACTTTATTTCGGTTTCAAAGGACCATAAAAGTAGGAGTCAATAAATACATTTAAAAAAATACATTCCAGTACTAAACACTGTCGAGTCTATCACTGTTACAGTCAATCATATATATACATTCCTATTTACAAGTATAAAAACAAGGCATTTAAAATTCATATTAAATAATTGAAGATGGCTATAAAAGAGTGCATTTCAATTCATAAAATAAGTGAGTCACAATTTATGTGTTTTAAAAAGGTTCTGCGTTTTAACCACATTTCATTTAGAAAACGGGAGACGGCAAAAACAATAGGAGGATGTGTATCATATTTTAGTACTCTAAAAGCATTTTCACATTCTCTAAAACCCAAATTCCTGCAAATTTGTTTCACCCAGCGGTTGCGCAGGAGCCGGTATTCAGGACAAAAAGAGAAAACATGAATTTCGCTTTCAGAGTAATGTCTGCATGCAGGGCACTCGGTTGATGTTCGAATCCCATCTGCTTGTAAATGCCCTAAGCGGCAGGCAACCCATTCTAAATTGCACATACAACTTCCTAGCCACTGCTGGGTAAATTAAGTAAAAAAAGTCCTCCTTTTTGTACCCCTCTTTTATTGCGAGGAACTGCGTAGTCAGTCTACCCAAAGATGGGCAAGCATGAAGTGCTACTAGATTGTAGAACCTAAACTGATGTACCAAGTCTGCCCTAGAGGGCCGGGCATGCTACATCAGGTGAGTCCCAAAACTCTGGCAGGCCAATCCTACCACACAGAACCTTGAAATGGGATAACCAAGGAATTGTATTGTGTCTGGTTACAGTCAACACATCCCTGAGCTTATTTTTTATTTATTCAGAAGGTTTTATATAGCGCTACTGGACCCAGGAGTATCAGAGTGCTTTACAGACAGATAAGAAAAGTACACATCCAGAACAAATAATAAACATAAGAACAAATAAACATCTAGAACAAAATAGAACACAGTTACAGAGTGAATAAAAACTAGCATGGGATAAAGCATTTCAGTTAAAAGAGGAGATTGAGGAAAGGGAGTAATTTAGGAGTAAGTAGGGGGGATGAGGATGGATTAAAAGATAGAGAAAAGGGTAGAGGGAGAAGGAGGGGAGGCAGTAGGAAAAGAAGAGAGACGGTTGAGGAGAATGAAATGAGGACTGAATCAGTATAGGGACTTTAGGTGCCCCAATATTTGTTTAGAAGAAGCACCTTGAGTCTTTTTTTGTAGAGAGGGTAGGAGGGGTTGCAGCGAAGATCTTTGGGGAGCGAGTTCCAAATTGTAGGGGCATTACCAGAGAATGCACGTGATTGTGTCTTTGTACAGTTGAGTCTCGGAGGGATGAGGACAAGGGCGTTGGTGCTTCTTAAGGACCTGGAGCACCCAGCTTTTTGTAGTTTGTCAGAGAGGTAAGAGGGGGTGTTCTGGTGAAGGGCTTTGTGAGTAGTACATGCCAACTTGAAGGTGGATCTACCTTCAATTGGGAGCCAGTTAAGGTTTTTGAGGATAGGAGAAATGTGATCGAATCGTTTACAATCGGAGATGAGTCTAGCAGCCAGGTTGAGGACATTTGATCGGGGTAAGGTGGACTTTAGGGGTGCCAGCAAGGGTGGCGTTACCATAATCAAGTCTGGAAAGTACAAGAGATTGGACAACAAATTTGAAATCGTCCGCTGGAATGAAAGGTTTGATTTTTTTAAGGTTGAGAAGGGAGAAGAGAGCACCTTTCGCAGCATTTTTAATGTGAGGGATGAGAGTAAGATTCTTATCGATGCTGATGCCCAAGGATTTGACAGAGTTAGAAGTGGTAAGGGAGCAATTGAGTGCATTGATGTCATTGATCCAGAGTTGGATAGGCAGAGAGCAGTTTTTAGGGGTGAAAAGAATGACTTCAGTTTTTTTGGGATTCAATTTGAGATGATTCAGATGGAACCAGGCTTGGACTTTATTCAAGGTATCATTGAGGAGGATGTCATGGTGGGATTTGATCTTGTAGTATAGTTGTGTGTCGTCCGCATAGAGGTGGTAACTAATATTAGCTTGTTTTAGGATGAGAGTGAGTGGTTCCATGAATAGATTAAATAGGGTAAGAGAAAGGATAGAGCCTTGTGGGACCCCAAGTGAGACAGGTTGAGGTTTGGAGAGGCAGTGACTGAGTTTAATTTGTTGAGATCTGCTTTGGAGATAAGAGGAGAACCATTGGTGAACAATGCCCTCAAACCCAAAGTGGTCTTTAAGAGTATTAAGAAGGGTGGGATGGTGGACAGTGTCGAACGCCACAGAGAGCTCGAGGAGGATAAGGAGGGAGGATTCACCTTTGTCAAGAGAGCGATGAATGTCATCAGTGATACTGAGCATGGCAGTTTCGGTGCTGCAACCTTTTCTAAAACCAGATTGGTAAACATAGAGGAGATTGAAGGTTGTGATATGATTGTCTAACTGGGAAATTACACGTTTTTCAAGGGCTTTGGAGAGGAAGGGAAGATTAGAGACAGGGCGTATATTATTCAGGTCATTAGGATCAGCGGTCGGGTTTTTAAGGATGGGAGAGATTTGACCAAGTTGAAGGGATGCTGGGTCACAACCCGTGGCAAGGGAGGAATTGATGATATTGGTCCAGATGGGGGCAATGATGTGTTTGAGCTCCTGGACCAACTGGGCGGGCAGAGGGTAATTTGTGTGTGAAGATGGTTTGAGTTTAGAGATATTGAGCACAGTAGATTCAGAAACTGGCAGATATTCCTTATAGGAGGCATTCTTTTTGCCCCCATACAGGGAGGCTGCTCTCGCTTGTACTTTGTAAATTTCTATTACTGGGGCAGCTGGCTTATAAACTGAAGCTCTGTGTAGTCTAGTTAGCCCACCGGCCACTTGGATCAACTTTAGGGCAGCCTTAGCCACTTGAGTGTCCCATCCCAGATTTTCCTCGAGAGTAATACCGAGGTAATCAAAGGCCTTTACTCTCTTTAGGGATGTTCCATTCAATACTGGGTTTGGGCGCATCTTCCTTGGAGGGTTAAAGATCATACATTTCGTTTTGGCTAAATTAATCTCAAGGCCTCAACTCACAGAATTCCGCAAAACCATCCAGGCAACGTTGGATACCCGTTGATGTCCTGGCCAATAGTAACGTATCATCCGTGAACATCAATGCAGGTACCTTGCCGGACGCTAGTCTAGGGGCATCAATGTCCTTTACACCCAGTAAGTGCCCTATGAAAATCTTTAACTTTGCTACCCTTCACCCAACCATCTAGTGCTCTGCAGAAAAAAGTTACATACTCAACATACGTACTGTTAGGAATCTTTGCACAACCCCTGAATCTCTGTCTATACAATTCAGGAGTTAACCCATACCTGGTCTTCAAAGCTTCCTTCATGTGTGGGTAAGATTTATGAACTTCAGAAGGTAAATCTAGCAGTGTGTCCCGCCCCTCACTAAGGACCCGCCCCCACAACCCCGCTCCCCAATCTTTCTCAGGGAGGTGGGAAAACATGGCTACCTCATAGGCCTTGAACCACTGTCCTATGTCATCATTCTTAAAAAAAAATCTTTCACCACTTCTTTTGGTATGTACACCCTTGATTCTACCTGCACTGGCGATGCGCTGCCACCAGATGGAGTAAGTTCCATTTTTTTTTGCTTTCAGATCCATCTCCCTTAATTTCATTTCATGCTCCATTTGAATTCTTCTCTCTTCCAGAGCCAGCTTTTTGCTTTCCAGCTCCAGTTGCCCATTCAATTTAAGTTTTGCCAACTCCATTTCATGTGCTCGGGTTTCCTTCCTGTCTGCCAACTCCTCTGGCGACAGGACTCTACCAAAATCAATGATGCTTCCTGCGGGTTCAACTTCCACCACATTCTCAGGTGCTCTTGAGTCACTCCAGGCCTTCAGCGCCCTGTGGTAGTCTGGCTTGTTTCTACATCCAGCTAGGGGAACTTTGAACTTTAGGCAGAAGCCCCTCAGCTGGGCATTGGTGTAGTTGTCTAGTCTCTCCTCTTCCCAATCTACTTCTTCAATTCCATCAGAGACTATAGATCAGTGGCGGTGCGTCCATTGGGGGCGTTGGGGCGTTGCCCCCGCACCGGCAGCTCCCTCGGCGTAGCTCTGAACTGAAGTAAACTCTCAGTTTACTTAAGTTCAAAATGCCGAGGGACAATGCTTGTCAGTCAGCATGATCCAGGAACACCCACCCCCTTCAGAGTCTGAAGGGGGTGGGCGGACCTGTGTCATGTTGACTGACAGGCATAAGGCATTGTCTGGGGCAGGCAGCAGCACACAGGTGCGCATGAGTGGGGCTGGAGGAACGTTTTTCAGCCTTGCCCACGCATGCGCACTTGTGCCTGGCGCATGCCCATTAGAAGAGCGAAACCTCGCTCTCCTAATGGGCAGGTGGGCAGAAAGCAACTATGCCCTGTGTCAATCCTGGCGCTGCTCCAGTGCCAGGATTGGCTGAGGATGGAGGGCGGGGTTTCCGCTCTACTAGTGAAGGCGCCAAGGTCCCAGGATGCGGTGCTGACGGACGGCGGTCAGGTAAATTACCCTTTCCTTTTTGTTAGAATATGGGATTAGTTTGGGGTTAAACGTTTTAGTATAATTGCAGCTGGGAGGAAAGACTGCCTGAGAGGAGGACACGCAGGCGCAGCTGACCTGTCCGTGACAGCCGCTGCTGACACTCTTGTGGAGTTTCGGAGGATATTATCTGTGGGCACTGAATGAGCTTGGAACATGCTTAATCCTGTTCTCAGTGTCAGGTCATGGGGCCAAGATTGCCTCTTTAGAACTACTTCACTTTCCTTCAGGGATTGAAAAACAGGCTGTTTGCCGAAGAATGCCGAAGTAAACACTTCTCATGAACTGGCTTGCTTAATAATAATAATCTTTATTCGGATTTTCAAAATTAGAAATCCATAAAAGCATGTTAATATATAGTAAGACAATTCATATAAAAAAGTGCAAAGTGATTACATGTAACAATAAGTTTCACATCTAAAGATGACGATACATTATTTGAGGCGATTGCTTTTAGAGATTTTTTCTGTGTCTGTATATACACTTCAAGAAATTAAGAACGTGGTAACAATTAGCTTCAGTGTCCAAAAGCTGTAAGCACAGCATGACAGGACGGCATTGTCTGAGACCCCAGGATTTTAATAAAGTCAGTAGCCAAATCTTGCGATGTTCCTGATAGAATTTACAAAGCAAAACAGTGTGGAGAGTAGTTTGTGTTGATTTTTCGTCACAGGGACATAAGGGTGGATTCGGGTCCCAAACATTTGCTATTGGAAAGGCTACCAGTCTGTGGAACATGTTTAATCTGAATCTTGTCAATAAGAAGCGATCAAAGATACCAATGTTAAGTTTTAGATAAGGCTGGATTAAAAAAGTTGATTGGACCATTATCGCGTGTTGAACAGACGGTTTACCCACTTCGGATTGTACTCTTAGGTTTTCCAAATGGCCCAGGGCTAATGCTTTTAGTTGTTTCTTTGTAAGTTCTCTGATTTTTTCAGGATTTGTATAGTATTGCTCTGCCCCAAGGTCAATGCAGAAGTTCCTGATGTAGGTTAACCATTTGATTTTCAAGGCATGGTCTAATGTCATCGCATCTGCCACAATCGTTTTAGTGAGGTCGTTTTTTTACGAAGACCAGATCCGGCGCCATAAAAGTAGCGGCTGGATTTTTGCAAGATCCTCAATGTGTGGAACACCTAATTTAGCGTGGCTTGCTTAATGATGTCCCCAGGATACAGAGCATTGTGCTGGGCTGCGGTGTCACCAGGATGTAGAATATTGTGCTGGGCTGTGGCTCCGTGGTGTCCCCAGCATGGAGAGCATTATGCTAGGCTGTGACGATGTGGTGTCCCCAGGATGCAGAACATTCTGCTGGGTGTGGGGCTGGAGTGTCCCCAGGATGGAGAGCATTGTGCTGGGCTGTGACGCTGTTATGTCCCAGGATGGAGAGAATTGTACCGGGATGTGATGCTGTGGTGTTACCAGGTCAGACAGAGAGCATTGCGCCACCGGGCTGTGGTGGTGTTGTGTCCCAGGATGGAGAGATTTGTACTTGGCTGTGGTGTTACCAGGATTGAGAGCGTTATGCTGGGCTGTGTGGTGCCCCCAGGGTAGAGAGTGTTCTGCTGGGCTGTGGCGCTGTAGTGTCCCAGGACGGAGAACTGTGTGCTAAGTAAGAAACGTTTAGTGCAGTGGTATGGACATTGTCCCTAAGCCGCATAAACCATTCATATGTTTTGGCTACAAAACCACAAAGTGTCCCACAACTGACCTGTGGCTATACAATGCTGTGGCACTGGTTACTGCTACGTCAATTAGTGTCCCGGGTGAATATATGATGCTACTGTGAGAGGCTGTTCACTGAACAAAATGCAATTATAGTAGCGCTCAGCGCCATTGTTACACATGAAGCAGAACTCCTTAACATGTCCTACACCTGTCACTGGATGTACCTGTGCGGAGTGCTTCATTAGCACCTTTCCTTCTGCAATTATCCTCTCATGGATGATGGATGTGATGTGAAAGCTGTCAGTGGTCATATCCCATTCCCACCCATCTCAAAAATAACCCAGACATTGTCATCTTCCTCCTCCCAGATGAAGTGATTACTTGAGACGAGTACCATCCACCCTGGCTTCTGTGATGATACTGTCACATCGAGGACAGCACAGACACACTGATGGGAGCTGCGGCTCCTTTAAGAGAGAAGCCCTCATCAGCAGATGGCCTACATAGAGCAGGGACAGAGGGGCACTGCAGGATTAGAGTTGAGAAAGGTCACTTGTGTGACATCCAAGCCTCCTGTGTGTGCCTAAAGACTTTACAGTGTTATTAATGGTGGCTTTTGATAAATTAAAGGTGAAGCAGCACTGGTAAGGCTGGGGTATATTTTTAGCTCAATGACATCCCATAGGAAGTATTCAGGCCAAGGGTAGGCAACAACTGGCAGCAGGGATTTGTTTTAGTATTTCCCCCTCCCTACCCCCCACACAGTGTTTAGCCTGTGTTACTCTCACACATTAATTTTTAAGTGTCCTTATTTCACACCAACAGTATCGCAGGAGAGATCACTAATATGCCTGCTTAAAGGAGAAGTATGTTTATAAATCCATTTAATGTGGATCGCAAAAAGGCATTACTTTGAGAATGCCCACGTGTGCGCTTCGGTGGTCAGGGTTCCATCTCTGTGCAGTGTACACCATTGTCACCCGGAGTTTTTTCAGATATTACACAGCGCAGCGGCTTAATCAGCATCTGAATACTGATAGGCTGGGTTAGTTTAGCTCTCTGGGGATAGTCAGTGTGATTACAAAAATGGCGAGAAGGACCCCGCAAACCCACCTTATGGCAGTCAGACTCACTCACTAGGCTTACTCGCCACCGAGCACTCACCTCAAACTTTTACGCCTCACTACTTTCAAATGTCACCAGCCGCCACTGCTATAGATGCTGCCTTTTCTATGCTGTTTGGACCAGGCATGATTGTTCAAAAATGGAGATCGCTTGGCAAACAAAAATTAAAAAAAAGTATGTGGCTACGTTATGGTCTGAACTCACTAAGTGGTGTTCACCAATCACTGTACATGAATCACAAATGCAAATTCAGAATCCTCACCGCTGACCACCAATGATAGATTTGGGGGTCTCTGGTTGGCACAGGTAGGCACTTGTGACAAGCAGGGACCCTCTCCTCTAGTCAGGATAAGGGGATCACCCTCTAAAATAACCCCTGCTCACCCTCTTGGTAGTGTGGCGCAAGCAGACAAGGCTTATCTCAGCAGCTTTTACAGTTTAAGCATTTGTGAACACATACAGTAACTCAGGGACAACACCACAAAAGAATACCACACTAGGTTTAGATCAAAAATGATTATTTTATATAAGGCTTATAAGGCTTAGCACAAGATCCAATAACGGCAGTAATGGGCCACAGTACTATTAGCAATTCAGTTCGGGGTTAAAAATCGTAGTTCTTAAGTTCCATGCGCTTCGCGTTGTTCGTGCGTGTCTCTCGGGAAGGATCGTACTTTGCAAGAGTTTTTTTAAAATCAGCGTCGCGGACTCTCTAGTCCGGTGGGCATACAGTCACAGTGCGATTCGTACAATACCTTTTGAGTGCGTAGATGCGGGCGATGCGTGTGCAGGCGAAGGCGTCCTAGGAGCGGTCTGGTGGCCCCCCTCCGAAGCGGGCCCGGCTCGTTGTAGATGTCTCGGTCCGAGGCGTTCGAGTGGGGTGCCCCGTGGGCGAGGCGGGTGGTCCTAGGCGTAGAGCGTTCGCTGTGCGCGGCGTTTGTACGCATCATGCCTCCGAGCGGGGATACCTCTCAATTCCCCAGCAGCACGATGTCAGGCAGTCCGTACGCTTCGGGTGTACGGGTCGTACTTTTCAGTGCGGGGCTGCTTGTTGACTCTCCGTAGCGTGGTGCAAGGGGCCGGTACGCTCCGAATGTACGGGCCGGACTTTCCTTGCGGTGCGCTCGGATCGGGAACTCCAGCGGCTGGGACACGGCGAGCAGTGCGGCTCAAGGGGGAGGGTGAAGCGGTGTGCGGGCGGCCCTTCTGGACAGTGCGAGTTACGGCTCATAAGCAGAGCGGGATCACACAGTGCGGGGCAGCCACAGGTACGGCTTCACAGCTGTCTGGGTTTACGAGGTGCACTTTGCTGGCGGCTCCAGCGGCAGGGGGAGAGCGGCAAATTCCAGCGGCTCGGTTTGAGGCAGTAGGAGTCCAATAGTCCTGGGACTCCGTTCAGGGGGCAAGCTCACACACAAGCCCTTGGAGATTGTTGAAAGCACAAGTTGAATTAAGTCTCTTTAGTCTTTTCCTCTCCTCTCGCAGCAAGGCAACCACTGCCGGCCAATCCCCCAGGTCAGGGACAGTACTCCTCCTTGCAGCTTTCCCAGTTCCTTCTCGTCTGGCAGAGGTTTTTCTTGGTTCAGCAGGATCTAATTTCTTAGGAGCAGGGCTCCCATATTTATACCACAAATCTTTTGTTCTTTCAGGCCAGGGGGCCTTTGCCCAGTTCAGCCCAGTTTTGGAGCACTTTGTTTACAGGACTCTGGCTTGTCTTTTCAGTGTGCAGGGCAGAGACATCAGACGCCCCACAGGAGGTGGAGCCAGTATTGTGGTGGCAGAGCACAGGCCTATTCAGAGTCTAGGTGCACTCCTTCCACCCATCTGGCTATACTCTTTCTATTCACCACCTGGCAGCCCCAGCCCGTCTCCTGGAATTCCCCAGCCCTGTCACTCACAGAAATCAGACAGCAGATACACACCCAGCAGAGGCGGGCTGAAAAGGTTAGGCAAGCAAACACCAACTTTCTAAAAGTGGTATTTGCGAACACAGAATATTAAAACAACCTTTACTAAAAGATGTATTTTATTATCCTGAGTTCAGGCATACCAAACTCGAATTTCTACCATGTTCCCTGAATCTGTTGGGATCATAGAATGTAACAATTCCAACAGCCCATTCTGGCCTATGAGAACAGGTAGCCTTACAATAGTGAAAAACGAAAATGGCTGTAATTCAATATTAGGACATGCCACACACATCAGGGCTTGTCCTACCTTATCCTTACAATGCACCCTGCCCATGGGCCTACAATAGGGGTGACTAATATGAAGTTAAGGGAAGGTTTGAGGACTGGCAAGTGTGTGCACTTGCCCAGTCAGCATGACAGTACCAGACTGCACGCAGGTTCTGCAATGGCAGACCTTAGACACATTTTACCAGGCTGCTTCTGTGGGTGGCACAACCAGTGCTGCAGGCCCACTAGCAGCATTTGGATTTACAAGCCCTGGGCACCCCTGGTGCACTTTACTGGGGACTGATAGTAAACCAAATAAGGCAAACATGGAATCCAATCACAATATACATTTTATACTGGGGGCACTTGCACTGTGGCACGGATTGGCAGTGGCACAGTGCTCTGAGCCGCTAACACCAGCAAAGCACATGAGGCAACCGCAACAGAAATGGAAGGGAGACCCACGCCAATGGTGTCTAACTCTGATTGAGTAGCTGATCGCTCTACAAAACCCCGGATAACATAACATAACAGTCATCATTGTCACTGCGTTTTATAAAAAGATGAGTAATACCATGAGCCACCAGTGCTGTAGGTCCCAGTAAGCTTAGTCCAAGCCCTCAAGGAGCCGATGGCAGACAATTGCACCTGATTTCCAATTCGGCTTTGAATCTAGTCAATGTAGCGCAGCCACCTAATTCACAGGTGCTATAATCACCTCAACCACACCCACAGTTGTGCCACTGCACCAATGGCATCTTTATTCAGTGCCGTTTTGCCAGCCAATTACCAATGTTGGCGCCCTTGTACGCAGGATTGTTTTTGTGCAAGAAGGGTCACCTCCCTACACGAAACCATCTTGGGAGGCATTTTCCTCCTCCTGTGTCCTGCGCAATGCAGCACACACCGAGAGAGTAAAAATGGAGGAGAAATAAAAATATACTCTCTGGAGGTGCACGCATTTTGCCCTTCCCCAGGTTTACCTGATTTTGTCAATCTAGGGGAAAGGATGGCTTCCAATCCGTGAAAGGATTACTTTCAAAGCTCTATGCATGTGCCATCGCATCTTTGGAGGTAGAGCACCCGGCCCTTTGAACAGCCTCATCACCCCTTACAGACCAGAGCGGATGCTCAGGTCCTCTGGCACGGGTCTGGCTGTTGTCCCCAAAATACACAAAGCTCGAATGGGGGTCAGATCATTCAGGCTCCTTGCAGCCAAGAATTGGAATATGCTACCCTCCGAACTACGGCTTGAACCCTCGGAGACCAAATTCCGTAGAGCCCTCAAGACCCATCTCTTCCGCCAAGCAGTACTGTAAACTCTTGTCTTCTCATCTGTATACTCTCAGCGCGGGGACACGCCGGTGTGCGTAACCATGCGCTCTATAAATCTCCTAAATGTAGGCTTAAGGCTAGAGCGGTGGACCTCAAAGCTGGGGAACTGGGCTGGAGTCTCGGCACATCTATGAGGCCATTGAAAGCCGGGCAGAGTGGCTTGGCGTCCCCTCATGAATATGATTTTGTAGTGTGCAAGGTGGCCTTTCATGGGTTTATAAATCTCATTTTACATTTGTTAGACCCGGCTTCCTGGGCACCAGGGCACTCAGGGGTAACTGCGCTCCAATCGCATCAACTGGAGTGTTCCCTCACTGGTGTCCTGGAGCCTCAGTACTAAGGGACCCAAAACTGGATAACCAAGTACTCCTCTTCAGCACTTGACTCTCTCAGGGTAGCGAGACAGAGCAGTCCAAGGCTTACTCAAGGAGGTGAGGTGGGGTTAGACATTCAGAATACAGTGTAAACCGTACCACCAGCTGATAAACTCAATGTCCAGTCAGTGCTTTACTTTTTATAAAAGAAAAGTACTTTAATACACATAAGATAATTATTCTACACATAAAACTAGGATAAACAGTGAAAACCAGAAGTCTCTACAACCCTCTGGGGCAGAGTTCTGACCCCAAACAGTATTATAGCGCCTAGACGCCAAGCACTATAAAAACACAGTTAACATGAAAACACACAGTAAGCATTGCATATTACAGATCATGTTACACAGGGCTGTTCTCATTCACTAGCGCCTTGATACCAAACTTTGTATTGAAAGGATATAGTTTCAGCATATGATGTGAAGTCAAATGTTCATGATCAGCCCCTTAGCCCCCTCCCAAAGCAACAGAAGTGCCCTCCCATTGTGAGTGAGGACACCGCTCTAGTGGTGTCAGGGATCTGATCACAGGTGCCGGATGTCTTGGCACAGTTTACTGGAGTCCCACTAGTCCAGTAGCCACTGGCTAGCTGTAGGAGGGTAGTGGCTGGGCAGAGTGCCAGTTCACCCTGATACCCTCAGAGTTCACAAAAAGAAAGGTGGGGGTCAGCTTCACTGGCCTCTCTTCCCAGTTACTGCTTGTACAGGCTCCCACAGCGCAAGGGAGTAGCCTAGAGGGGATTTGATCTCACCTTCAAGGACTAGAATCAAGCATCCTCCTCTCTGGCTCTCGTCATGTGCTGCAAGATTCTTTCCACCAGCCTCTGTGATGTGCTGTAAGCTTCCTCTCCACACTGGGTGATGTGCCGCAAGCTTCCTTCCCACACCTTGGGCAGCTGTCTGTAATTTCCTTGGTCCAAAGCGAACGCTCCTCCAAGCCTCACAAACAGCTGGTCCTTAATGATGCCTTTCTTCCAGACCGCAGTGAACAGTCTTATCTCCTGTCTTCACACCGCGGGGTCGCGGCTGGTTACTGTCAGAGGGCTCTGGTGTGGCCGCTCGTCAGTCATAGACCAGTCTTGAACAACAGCTGACCACTCAGGCCAGACTTTTATCACCTCTGATTGACAGGCTCATCCAATCAGAGGGTCTGCTACTTTTTGCATCCTGAATACACCTCCAATCACAGACCATTCACCGCGTGTTCAATGCATGGGTAAAGCATGTAGCAGGTCCTGTTCTGGTATCAGGCTGTGCAACCCCCTAGAGAGGAATTTTAATTAACTCCAGTCCAGGAGGCCCTGACCAGTGGGGGAGGGTCCTCTCCACACAGTTAGTGCAGCTAAAACCCAGATAAGAGCTGAGTGTCTCCCCCAGCCCACCAGGCCTTTCCAAGGAAATAGGGAGGGGTACGGAGGAGCTGGGATGTCCAGCAGGACAGCTCGCATTCCTCACACTGGCTCAAATCCCCATTTTTTCCCTGTACACCCACGGGCTCTCAAACACACATCAGTCAGACAACGGCAACAGGCCCACAGGCATGGCAAACTGCACAGACTTGGTCAGGAGGGTGCCTATGGCCTCACCCCTCCTGACTATAGATTTATTGCTGCCACCACTGTCAGTCTACCACAGCCTTAATAGAGAGGGCAGTAGCCACTCTCTGAAAAATAGGGGTGCACTAGGCATGCCCCCTCGACCTCAGAGCCAAGCTCTAGGGTCTCAATCCATGTAAACAGGGAGACCCTCAGTGGACATGTATGATTGTCATGCTCACTGAGGTAGGGATCTAGAAACTATACAGTAGCTTTGGAGTGACTTGCCTGGAGATTAGCATAAGGCAGGGGAAGCACTCTCTCCAGAGACATGCAGGAGACTTCCCGTCCCAACAACATTTGCGTCACTTTCACCACATTGCGTGGTGCAAGAGTGATGCACCCAGGTTTTTAGATATGGACTCTTCTGTCTTCATTGTTCACTGCAACCATTTGCACTGGACTCTGTGAGTTTTATTACTCTCAAGCCCAGTTTCCTCTGACTCCCTTCATGAGCCAGCAACATTCGTATCCTCCAAGGCCAGCTTTTGCTCCTCCAAGGCCCTTTCAGCCTCTGCCTTTGTCTCCTCTGAGGCCAATTTCAGCTTGTCTAGCTGCACTCTGATCTTTTAGCTCTCCTGTCCTCCAGCTACTCAGGGGCCTCGAGTTAGGGGAAGATAACCTGCTTCTAGCTGGGGACCTTACTCCTGTGGGCAGATGTCTCTCCTCCCCTTGCCGCAGTCCGTGGCCAAAATATCTTCATCTTACTGATCCTCTTTTCCTTCTGGCTCTGGGGACGCTAACACGTCACTTCCTTCTTCCCCTTCTTGCATTTCATCCTCCCTCCTGTGGCTCCAGTCTGCAGCCTGCAAACCTCCCAGGCTCTGGCTAGCTGGAGCTCCAGTTTGAGGCATTTTGCCATCAGCAGCCCCTCTCCCTACGTAAATGTCTCAGCTCCAGCTTTGCAACCGCTGTGTAAATGAACCCATAGGCTGTTTCTTCATTCTCTTTCTATGTAGCCATCGGATCCCATTTATTGAATGCCTCGTACTGTGTAGGTCTAGGTAGTGGCTTCCTCTCGTACATTGTATCACAAAGTCGAACTTTCTAATGTTAAAGATGCCCGCTAAAGGAAACGTCAAATCCTTGCCCCTAGATGTATATTAATGCCACTCATGTATGTGCATGTATAAGCCCACGATTTGTACACATTTCATATGCAGGTGAGCCCTCAGAAGGAACCTAATGTCCCTCTATTGTAGGTACAATAGGGGCTTTAGTTTTTTCAACACAGGACTCATTCTCATTAAAAATAACCCAAATAACTCACAATATAGACAAGCAAGCAATAAGCAGTCCCAGTGCAGCTACTCCAAAGCTCAAGAAATCATATCAGCAATTGACAGCGACCAACAAATGATAGCACGACTCTGACTTGACAAATGACGCTGAGACATCACCAGTCAGCCAATCGCAGGCGTTCTCTTCCATGAATGGAAAACAATACACTACCTTTTTAGGTCGAGCCTAGGGTAAGACTGCTCACATGTGCAGTCTCGCTGGTGAGATTTATTGATTTAGGGTATGTTTCACTAGTGGGCTTTAAGCCCCGCCCATCTTTCCCATTGGCCGGCGTCACCGTTTATGCTAGACGGTGGCTAGCCATTGGGAAAGAGCACTTGGTGACTTTCAGTTTTCTCTATTTCTGCCGTCCCACTTGGATGGACTGACCTGACTTCCTGCTGGCGTAAAAGGTTTGTTATCTTTATGGGGCGAGCGCTTGTTTAATTAAGGTATGACGGCCTCTATTGGTTTAGTTTGGTATTTTTATTTAACTGCTAGACTTTCTATTGTCCAAAAACGCAGCTGCTTTAACTGGTCCGTTGTATTTCCCACCAGTGTTTACTGCCTTAGCTCCGCCCCTCCCTCCTTCTTCATCACCACCTTGGTGCCCAGTTTCGAAACTACTTCATTCCCCAATAGACATTCAGCCAGAGAAATCTACACTGTGGCTGTAACTGACTAAAGTGTTATTTTGCCGGCTGATCTACGCAAAACTGAATTGGCCAAGTTTGTTTTCTTAATTAGTGACTTCTGTCTTCGCGCCCTGAAGGTATCTTAAGACTGAGAATGACGCTTTATTAAACACCTAACTAAGTAATATAGTTTGGTGCTAGGTCACGTGCCTGTTCTTGATTTTTGTAGGGGGTGAACTCCTGAGGAGTGATTGAGTGCTGTCTCTGCTGCCAGAGTGCTGCAGTGGCAGAAGGCGGAGCGCTCTCTTCGCATCCAAGGGAGCCCTCCGCAGAAGTTGTTTAACAGACGTGGTTGCAAAAACCCGCTTCCAGGGGAAATATTTTCAGGAAATAGAATATCGTTTCTAATTTTAGTGTCGAAGGAAGTGCTCCGTGTGCACGATTGCGTCCTGAAGCGTCTTCCATCTCATGGTGTTTTACGTTCCTTCCTCTCTAGCCAAGGAATCTTTGCGACCAAACGTAGGAAAACATGTTTAACTGGTGCGATTCCGGAATCTCACCCAATTACATTGCCGCGTGGTCATTTCAGATGGTCATTTCGGATGTTCATGTATGAAAGCTACGTGCGCGCGCAAGGGCGGTGCCAGCCAAACGACTTCCGTGACCGCTTTATAGCGCTGCTGTGTTTTGTGAAAAAACACATTTTTAACTAAACATAGCTTTCAAATAAATACTTTTAATTTCAGCCTACCTTCCCCACCACTTCCTCAAGAGTAAAAATGCCACCATTTTGGCATGCACTAATTTGCTTGTAGTAGGTAACCTTTTGAATGTTAAAAACCATTACAATTTTATAATATAATGATACGTTCACGGAAAGGCACTGGGACAATATTACACCCTGTAGCTCAGGCAGTATCATACTCTGTATCAGTTTATTTATTTTATAAAGCGTTCATCTGCCACCAGGCTTCGTTGCGCTATCTGACTACTGGTGTATCAAGCCAGTCAGAGCCTAAAGTCGGTTATGGCAAAAACTACGGGCCCCTGCAATATAGGATGAACCCTAGCAGGGAAATACTAATTTTAGAAAGACGAACAAAAGCACCGGGTTACGTGCATGGGTACATGAAACAATCTATGCGTTAGCACTAAAGAGAAACAATTCATCAATCAAACTCATGAAAAGATATTATTTTTGTCATACTTTTTTTCTTTTTCTATCACAAAATATATATATGGTGTGAAAAATTATTTATTGGATACATATATTTAATAAACACATTCTTGCATCTAATGGTTTACTTACTAAAATATTGATACATAATCTGTATATTTTAAAAACGGTACATAATACACCGAGAGCGAATTGATCACAATAATAGAAAACAATGTACAAATTAATCAGGAAGCAAAAATCATACGATCACTGGTAATGATGTACAAAGTAAATCACCAAATTGATCACAAAAGTTGATAATATACAAATTGATCAAAAGACAAAAATCACCAAATCACAAGATCAATTGTAATGATGTGCAGAACAAATCACCAATGCGTTTCGGCAAATGCCTTCCTCAGGATTTCTGTTTTACCAGTACAAACTGTGAAACAAGAAATGTGTATAAGTATTCTAAAGTGAAAACGCATAGAT
The DNA here is from genome assembly GCF_964261635.1 of Lissotriton helveticus. Lineage (NCBI taxonomy): Eukaryota > Metazoa > Chordata > Amphibia > Caudata > Salamandridae > Lissotriton > Lissotriton helveticus. Next base: position 1,219,362,214 of record NC_136071.1, on the reverse strand, counting down.
TTGATATTACAATCCTATACATTGATGGATCGGGGATATAAAGAGAGGGGGGACCAAGTGTAAGTACCTCCGTCAAAACATCTAAAAAGCTAATCAAATATACACACTCATACTTAATTATATCTAGTGCTGTACAAATGTATACTAGGGGCCCGATGTAGGTCACCAAATACCGGTCGGTAACGGCCGAATTCGGCCGTTACCGACCGGTATTTAATGATTGAGATGTAGGTGCCTGAAAACAGGCCATTTCGGTAATATTACCGATTCTGTAAATATACCGGTCGGTAAATTTACCGACCGGTATTTTTACAGAATCGGTAAAATCGAGATGTAGGTGGGACTCTTCTGAGTCCCACAAGCCCTACAAAATCGGTATTTTACCATCAAATACAATTTGATGGTAAAATACCGATTCCGGTGTGCATGCACATGTGTGCATGCACACCTGTGCCATATGACAGGCAGACCTGCCCTTAGGGCAGGTATGCCTGCCACATGGCACCTGAACCCGTTTTGGGGGTGCTAGAGGGTGTCAAAGTGACACCCCCTGCACCCTTCTGAAATTCGGTATTTACCGATTCGGTAAATACCGACCGGTAAATGCCCAATCATTCCTATGGGCTTCAAAGCCCATAGGAATGAATGGGCATTTACCGGTCGGTATTTACCGAATCGGTAAATACCGAATTTTACCGATTCGGTAAATGCACATCTGTATTTACCTACATCTCGGTACTTATATTTTACCACTTCTTAAATACCGAATCGGTATGATTCGGTATTTAAGAGGTGGTAAAATAAATGTACCTACATCTGGCCCTTAGTGAGGTAAAAAGTGAATATGTACACTTGTGAATATTATTTACAATCCTAACAGTACAGGGCAGCAGAATTGTTCCAAATCCTAGAGTTGTAGTTGATAAGGAACAAAGATTCAATATGTTACTATGGCAGAGTTTATAATTGAAATATTTACCTGTCATATCTGATCTTGACAACTTTATCACATGAGAAGGTATATTTGAGACATATGATCTGGATTAAATAGACCTATGAGGGTCTCTGTCCACAGACACGCCATTGAACTTTGGAACCTACTCGACACCACATCGCCGGACGTCGCCTTTCTTACAGAAACCTGGATGAATGCCTCATCAACGCCCGACATCGCCATAGCCATCCCGGACGGCTACAAGATCATCCGAAAGGACTGCATCAACCAAACAGGAGGAGGCATCGCCATCGTCCATAAGAACACCATCCGCATCACGACCAGTTCCGACGACAACCTCGCAACCGCTGAACACCTTCACTTCCAGATCCACACCGACCCCAAGACCACACTCAGAGGCACCCTCATCTACAGACCACCAGGTCCCCGCACACAATTCAGCGAAGACATTACTGACTTCATCAGTCCACACGCCCTCCCCTCCGAGGACTACATTCTACTGGGAGACCTCAACTTCCACCTGGAAAAGAACAACGACAGCAACACCACCACCCTTCTGGACAACCTCGCCGATCTCGGACTCAAACAACTTGTTGACACCCCCACCCACTATGCCGGGCACACGCTTGACCCACTCTTCACCTCCAGCAAGCACATCTCCTTCAATCACGCCACAGCTCTCCATTGGACGGACCACAGCTGCGTTCACTTCAACTACAAAAAGACTACGACCCACAACCTCCCACAACCAATTCCCCGCAGAAACTGGAACAAAATCACCACCGACCAGCTCTTCACATCGCTTCACCAAAACCCTCCTGCCAAATCATCGGACCCAAACCAAGCAGCCACCAACCTCACACAATGGATCACTCACAGCGCGGACGAATTAGCACCCTTGAAAAACCATCAAATCACGCAAGGTAGCAAAAAAGCCCCCTGGTTTAATGATGACCTTAAGAAATCCAAGAAGACCTGTCGCACCCTCAAGAAAGCCTGGCGAAAAAACCCAACCACTGACAACCTGGCCACCCTCCAGAACGCCACCCGCAAACACCACCAACTTATCCGATCCACCAAGAAATCAGCATTCAAGGATCGACTCGACAACAACGCCCACAACAGCAAGGAACTATTCAACATCGTCAAAGAGTTTACCAACCCCTCCGCCGGCACCAACGATATCACTCCCTCCCAAGACCTCTGTGACTCCCTAGCCTCGTTCTTCCACAACAAAATCGCTGACATACATAACAGCTTTGGCGACCAGGCCACCCCACCCACCTCCGAACCAAAACCCCCCTCCAACATCCTTTGCGCCTGGAACCCTATCACCACTGAAGACACCATCCGCCTGATGAACTCCATCCACTCAGGATCGCCAACCGACCCATGTCCCCACCACATTTTCAACAAAGCAGACTCCATGATTGCACCCCATCTCCGAGACGTCATCAATTGCTCCCTCAACTCCGCTACCTTCCCGGAAAGCTGGAAACATGCCGAACTCAGCGCCCTCCTGAAGAAACCCACAGCAGACCCCACCGAACTTAAGAACTACTGCCCCATTTCGCTCCTCCCATTCCCTGCCAAAGTCATTGAGAAAACAGTCAATAGTCAGCTCACCGCCTTCCTCGAATCCAACAAATCACTCGACCCGTCACAGTCCGACTTCCGAGCCAAACACAGCACCAAAACCGCCCTCATCGCAGCAACAGACGACATTCGAACTCTACTGGACAACGGAGAAATAGCTGCCCTCATCCTACTTGACCTCTCCGCAGCCTTCGACACAGTCTGTCATAGCACCCTTATACAACGCCTCAGTAACGTCGGAATACAAGGAAAAGCATTGGACTGGATCATATCGTTCCTCGCCGGAAGAACCCAGAGAGTCCGCCTCCCCCCTTTCAAATCGGAAGCCACTGAGGTCATCTGCGGCGTTCCACAAGGATCATCACTCAGTCCCACCCTCTTCAACGTATACATGAGTCCCCTCGCATCCATCGCGCGCCAACACAACCTCAACATCATCTCCTACGCAGACGACACCCAACTGATCCTCTCCCTCACCAAAGACCCAAACACCGCCAAAACCAACCTACACGATGGGATGAAAGAAGTGGCCGAATGGATGAAGAACAGCCGTTTAAAACTGAATTCGGACAAAACGGAAGTCCTCATCTTAGGACCATCCCCCTCCACCTGGGACGACTCATGGTGGCCACCGGCCCTGGGAAACGCACCCAAACCAACGGACCACGCACGTAACCTGGGCTTCATCCTGGACTCCTCCCTCTCAATGACCAGACAAGTCAACGCCGTCTCATCATCATGCTTTAACATCCTACGTATGCTCAAAAAAATCTTCCGTTGGATCCCCACCGAAACAAGAAAGACGGTCACCCATGCACTGGTCACAAGCAGACTAGACTACGGAAACACCCTTTACGCCGGGACCACAGCCAAACTACAGAAAAAACTCCAACGCATCCAAAACGCCTCAGCCAGACTCATCCTAGACATCCCCCGCCAAGCTCACATCTCCGGTCACCTGAAAGACCTCCACTGGCTCCCCGTCAACAAGAGAATAACGTTCCGTCTCCTCACCCACGCACACAAAGCCCTCTACGACCTAGGACCCGAATACCTCAACACGCGCCTGTCCTTTTACACCCCCACCCGAAACTACGATCATCCAACCAAGCCCTCGCCGCAATTCCACGCATCCAAAGATCAACCATAGGAGGAAGATCCTTCTCCTACCTAACGGCCAAAACCTGGAATTCTCTCCCCACCCACCTCCGCCGTATACACAGAACCACCTCTCCTTCAGAAAACAACTTAAAACCTGGATTTTCGATAAGTAATGTACCCCCCTTCCCTCCCTCAAGCGCCTTGAGACCATCTGGGTGAGTAGTGCGCTATACAAATTTTAAACTTGAACTTAGAAGAATGAATACATTTGAATGTGTACTATCATACAATAAAGATAATATGTATATTCACTCCATCCTAAAACTCTTGTTCATTATCAATTTTAACAAAGAGCCCTATCGTCTCACGGTAAAGTTGATTGCTCCTTATTATGAGATTTAACTAGATAGATGAAGGTTCCTAGTTATATGGACAGTTCTAGAATGAGCACGACTTAATGATCAAATGCCAATTTTAGAGAAACGTATTCATGTGGCCAAAAAGTATGCTACATAGATATTCGATTAGTACCCGCTAGAGTCTGACCAGCGCGGAGCCAGGTCATGAGATTTTTCGAAAGTGACTGATTAATTGCCAGGCAAAGGTCAGAGGTTTACTCAAGCTTGCTGCTTGTACCCACAGGCGTGCCACTGGGCGCTTTCCGAAATGAATGACCGTCAAGCAAAGATTTCTTCGCTTTGTTTAATATCTGTAATGTACAAATGGTGCCGGGGGCAATGTACAGAGCGAACTACAATACAAAAATAAATAAATAAATCCGATGCAATGGCAAATCCGCATCCACGGGAGTTCTTGCAGAGAATGACATGTCATAATAAACAAGCATTGGCATAGCCAAAAGGTCTCCTTTTGGGACCTTCGAAGTATTTAGTTATGCAGCACAATATCCTTGGTGCAATAACATCAACTGTTGCGTGGCTAAACACTTACCAGTACCTTTTCTGCAGAGTTAAATAATTTGATCTTGGATTTCGATTAATCTGATTATCAAATCAATTGAAAATGAACGAACATTTCTTATACACAAATAAGACCAATATATCAAAAACACAATGATTAAACCACCAATGTATTTTTCTTTTATTTATTTCGATCATTGACATGATCATACACATCATAAAAAACACAACACAATAAAAAGTCACAGTGCATAAGTTCATTAATATTATATACAAGTAGTGAAAAATTAAGCATCAGGCACAATATCTGAAAGATAATATAGCAGAATGTCACTTATTCAAAGATTTAACAGATAAAGGAAAAATGGATTAACGTGTAAGATCAAATATATGTTAAAAGAGCTCAAAAATATTTGTCTTACGGCACTAGACTCGGATCAAGGCCCTCACTAGAATTTCCCCCTACTTCAATGGTGGGGATTCGTATAACCGCCTTGGACATCGACCGCCAAGCATGTAAAAGATATCTGGATAGAGTAAAAACAAGCCATTTTGTTGTGTCAGAGGTAAATACACGCAAAGCATCTGAGGCACATGAGAATGACAGCACCCGCAATCGGGAATAATCCATTTTTTCCTCAGGGCAGAAAAAGAAATGATCAATGGTTTCGATAACAGAGTTACAGGACGGACATGTAGGGGTAATGGTTGAGTTTGTCCATCTGCTTCTAGTGGAATTTAGAGGAAGAGTGCCAAATCTGAACTGTATATAAAGTGCACATGCTTGCGGTGGTTCTACATCATCCATATACATTTCAAAGTTAAAACCGCTTTTAACATTTAAAAAATGTTTCGTTAAAGTGCCTAGTGACCTAGATTCAATGCCACCAGTATTAATGAAATTCCATTACATTAAATGAGGAATAATTTTTTTTGTTACGGAGCGGCATCATCCCACTGGCTACCCAACTCTATTTTGAAACGCCACCCCTTAACTTTTCCAAACCAGGGCAGAAGACCTGATTACCTTTGGAAAGATAGTAATACTTCCACAGCATCATTTACTGGAACTTGGGTGTTACTGGACCAGAGTTTCAGCCAGAACATACGTACCTTCAGGACAGCACGGTGGGAGATGGATTTTAACCCAAGGTCGAGGCGTAGTGGTAACAGGGGTGTGTTCTTTGGGATATTTAGACGAGCTCTTAAAAATATATTTTCAGCAACTTCTAATTGTTTGGTATCCTAAAGACCCCATAGTTCTGCCCCGTAGAGTGATGCGCTCAAGGCTTTGGCCCTATGTATTTCAATCATGGGGAAATAGGGCGAAAAGCTGAGCATTTGGCGCTTTTCAATATTGCACAATCCACTTGCTGGAGTGTCAAACACTTTTCAAAATTTGAGGGGACCATTCCAGGTTATCGCTAATTCTAACGCCTATATAGTCAAAGGCCTTGACCTGTTCTAATAATTGGCCTGCCAGGAGCACATTCCCCTTGGCAGATTGAAAACCATATACTTGGTTTTCATGCAATTCATTTTCAAACCCTGGGATTTGCATGCGTTCTAGAATTTGGTTAAAACATTCTGGATGCTCATTGGAGTTTTAGATATAAGTAACGTATCATCGGCAAACAGGAGAGATGGTATCTGCTTGCCTCGCAGTTTTGGTGGGTCACCTCCACAGTCGTACAGCTCATTTATAAGCTCTTTCATAAATAAGGTAAACATAGTTGGAGCCAACACACACCCTTGGGGCACATCTTTCCCAATTAAAATATCAGGCAGGCTCCCATCTTGATTCCATCTGACTATGTCATACTTATCGTGGGGTAGCCTGGTTAAAAGGTGAAGTAGGGCGGGGGAAGACCCATGTCCCTCAGGGCGGTACAGAGCCTAGTGCGATTGATGGAGTCAAAAGCGGTTTTGAGGTCAACAAACACTACATAGAGGTGGCCTTTCTTGAGTTTGACCTCTTTCCAGATGAGCATTAGGAAACGAAACACTTGGTCCAGAGTACTGGCGGCAGCTCTGAACCCCGCCTGCAAGAGTGTTATTGTCCTCTACCCAGTTTTAGAGGCGTGTTAGGATTAATTTACTAAAACTTTTCTGGGACACATCTATAAGGCTGATAGGCTTATAATGAGCAAGGTCCCCTTAATCCCCTTTTTTAAATGTTGGCATTGTTTCGGCTCCCTTCAACGTGCCCGGGATAACACCCCCACGTGTAATGGCATTAAAAATGAAGTGGGGCAGAGGGCACCAAATATTGGGTTCCGATTTATATAGAGCTCCTGGGAGTCTAACCCAGGGGCTTTCCTGGTTTGAAGTGAAGTAATTTCATTTTTGACTTCCATAAGGGAAAAGCTCACTTCCTTGATTTAAACAGACACATCATTGCAATCGCTGGATTCCTCCCCTGCATCACCCACAACCATACCATCCTTCTCTGACTGTAGTGCCTGAAAATACTCTTCCCAAATACGCGGCTGTATGTGAAAATCGTTTGCACTCATCTGGTGGGTTACTTTCTTAGAAAAAAGATGCCAGAATAGCCGGCAATCCTTTTTCCTGGATGCCTCAACAGGGGTACGCCAACTCTCTATTCCCAATTGTGTTTGTCCTCCCTTTGAATGCTCTTATAGGACTTCCTTTTATTGTGTATCATGGGCCTCATCCCCTCCTTTACTGCCTCCATAAGTTCAACTCTTGCCTTCCTGCGTTCCTTATCGTACCATGCAGCATTTATACGTTTTCACGGGAGTGACCCTCGCTGGCTTCTAAAATAGGGTGAGATACTATTCGAGAGGTCTTGGTAGCTGGCTAGAATTGCGTCATCGTTTAAGGTGGCATTGGACATCTTCACAAAAAACTGCGCCATCTCTTAATAAACTTCAGGGAGAAGCTTACCATCAGCAGCTACCTTTACCTACCCACTTGACTCTCCTATTGTTATTGGTTGTCACTACCTGAGCTGGGACTTTAGAACCGGTGAACCAGAGAAGCTTAAAAGTAAGGCGTTATGATCACTATCATTTCGATTGAGTGGCCGTATTGCTTACTTGTGGCCAGAGATAGAGATCAACCAAGATATAATCTATTCTGCTGCCGGTGTTCCCCACTTGAATGTGTAATCCGCATTAGGGTCTGAGAGTCCTTCTGTTACATGCCGCATCCCCTGAGCAAGAGTAAACGATTGAACTTGCTTCCCTACACAGGGCATCTTTGGAGTGTTGGAATTTGGGGCTTTTGATGCCTCTGGCTTCTTCCTCCAGAACTATTTCCTGCACATAATCCACAGGGTTATATGTTGTGTTAAAATGTCCGACTATAACGAGGGGGCACTCATTATTGTCGGTTTCAAGGAAATTAATTAGTGTTGGCTTAGTGTCTGAGGGTTGTGGGGGCTTTTAAACTTGTTATATATGTTATAAATCCTAACATGGGTATCCCCTTTAAGCGAAGCCAAGTCAATGGCCAGAATCTCCTGAGTGTCTATATTGAGGCGCTTTATTTTACAAGTGTGGTTTTAGCCCAAATCGGCATTCCTCCCGCAGGTCTGCCCGATGATGATTGTATTGCTTCTATGCTAAAGGAGGTGAAACCCACCCTGTGGATTGGTTCGGTAGCCCAGGTTTCTTGAACAAGACACACATGGCCGTTGTCCGCAAGTGTACCCCACTCAGGATCAATACGTTTGGAACGTAGCCCCGCAATGTTCCATGAAAGGACGTAGAACTGCTGATCGATAGGGAATCCTCCCTTCAGTGTCTGTCTTACTTCAGGGCTCCCACTCATTGTGGGTGTAGGGATTGCCCTATTGTCAGATGGGCTAGCTGGAGTGTAGATCTCCGATTCATTTGGGAGGGAAAGTGTCTGCACCCCCTCTAGAAAGATGGCCGCAGAGGAGCCCTGAGCTATCAGGGGCACGTCTTTGCGGGGCTCTAGTCAGTCTAGTTTGTCCACTTATCTGTTGCTAATTTCAATAGGGGTTTGTACCTTTCTCGTCAGGTCAAGTCGTATTGGTCGGGGATTTTGTAGGTGGGTTTGGCGGCTAGATTTAAGATGTCTATAGAAAAAACCTAGCGGCATTCTGCCTATCCCCTGAGCTGGACCCCTTCTAGAAGTGTAACTCCCACTCCTGATTATAGACCCCGCAAGAGCCGGACTTCGACAGTTTATAACAACACAATCTCCGTCGATGGACTTGCTTAGGGCACCAACCCAGCCGACTCTTCTTACCATCAGGATGTCTTTATAATTTGAGTTATCGTACTCCGTAGAGTGAGATAGCCAATGGCAAACCTTGTTTTGTGGATCCTTGAAGATTGGCCTGAAGCGGAGGGACGTTAGTGAGTATAACTACATGGAGACAACATTCGGGTTGAAGATCCAGTGTAGCCTCATGTGTTTGATTACCAGAATGCGCCAACGCATATGTCTGGCGGGGTAGCTGCCTCTGGCCCATTCCCCTTTTGGTACATATTACAACTCTGGGTTCCAGACCTCGGCCGACCACCAGCGACTTCACAGTCATTTATATGACTCGTATACTCAAGGACCCTACTTTCGGTGTTGGCATCCCCCAAAGCAGTGTTTCCACCCCAGGCAATACTACTGGTGTGGGCAGGTTGTTGTAATTCCCCAACCCATTATGAGTATCTACTGGGCCATGAGACACCCCCCCTACACTAGAGCGGTCCAGATGTTGTACTATCTTTTCCACCCGCTTCCAAAACACATGTAACAGATTTTGTTAAAAGGTCGATGCTGTGCTCAAGCTTGTCAAGTCTAGACAAAATTGGTCTGAGGTTTTTACTTAAAAGTTCTTGCAGCCAGTTAAGGAGAATGTCTGTCGTGTAATGAGCGCGATACGGTGACTAGTTCTGGTTCTTGCACAACAACTGGAGCTGGATTGGTGCTGTTTGACGCTTGCACTGTGTCCTGCAGCTTCTTTCCTGGACCTTGTCTGAGCTCCAGCTGAGGGTTCCACGTGTTTAAGCTTCTTCCTCTTGGAGGGAGGTCCAGGTGTCCTGGAGACTGAGTGAGGAGGGGGTGATCTCTTGCAGAGTTTTATATAGCGCGAACTAGACCCGAACCGAATCAGGTATCAGAGCGCTTTACATAGCACCAGTTACGTTACATGAGGACGGACACACATTCCTTTTAGGCACGGGGAGATTAAGTGATTTGCCCAGAATCACAGGAGGTTTTTGGCGTCGTTACCGAGACTCGAACCCAGATCCCCAGGTCCGAGGTCGAGCGCCCTAGCCGTGAGGCCAACTCTTCTCCCCTACATAGCTGTATGCCCCCCCCACCTTCCCCCCATGGATAACCGCTGTTCGACTGCCAGAATTTCTTTGTTAGAAAGCCATTGAGTGTAGAATTCTGGAAAGTCTTGGGGGTCAGGAATTAGCTTAAACTTTTTCAGGAACAGAGGTCTCCACCACTGATGGTGCGGGGCAGTATGTAGGAAAAGCTCAAGCAACCTCAAATATGTGTTGTTAGTCGCAACTTCCATCCCATGGAACTCCCACAGAAACCAAGACCGGATCAGCACAACCAAGAGAATGGGCCCGGTCCAGTCTCAGATGGGACCGCCCTTGGCCCGGGCAGGCCCGCGCGCGCCCCGCGCTGTGGGACCCTGCGTGTGCCTGTGCCCGGATTCAAAGCGCCTCCAGGCGCTTAGCATTGAAGCAAGCGGGTCCTGCCGCAACGAGTCCTGGTAGTTGTGGTGCCCCCAGGCGAGAAGAAATCACAGAAACAAAAGGGCCAGTTAAATCCAGAACTAACATCAAGTAAACCAGATTCTCACATGCAGCAAAACAATCCACCCCTCAAATCACAATACATCAATAAAACATCAGAACACTTTCTATCTCGGGAATCATTCTGCACTATCTATACACACACTCCTCATTGCTCAAAACAGCACTGCACATCTGGAACTCAGAAAAAACCACCAGGAAAATCCACAGTGGAAAGTCCACCACAAAAAACTAAGGACAGGAAAATAAGAAACCTCTAACAGATTGGAGGTGGTCTCAACTCTGAACCATCCTCTGCTACTAAAGCTTTGTGGGCGCGTGAAATTTCTAAATTCTTGCACCCTAAGTAATACATTAACAGCACACCCGTGGGTACATGTGTGCGACACGGTCGTGAACTTCAGTTTCATAAGACAAAGCATCCCTAGATAAGGCACCACCGAGCACCTGCAAAATAGCCAATCAACTAAAACAAACTAAATAAGAGATTTTTTTAGGACAGAATTATAAAATTTAGAAAGATTTATTAAAAAAAGTTGTAATAAGAAATTGTGAATGCAAATGCTTAAAGCCAATTCCAATTAAGACATTCAGAGATAGGTCAGTGCAGAATAAAGAGCAAAATCAGAAAAACATCTACGCCCCGAATGAGCAGCAGAATAAATAAGAGATATGACGGCGCCAAGCATTGGAAATTCATCTGACTCGCCACCAAATTCGAGGTTTTGTTTTTATAGCAAAGTTTCTCATAGACTAAGATTGAAAATACTGAATCATCAGGTGTAACCACAAGTTATATTTCAGAAAATAAGATCATTGTTCCGTTAAGCTTCATTTAGTCTGATCACCTAAGCTCTATCGCCCTACAAGAATATTGATTCAGCGACGCTCTGCTGACGTCATCCAGGGATAACAGGACGTCCTAGTTACAAAACAAGGGTGAACTATTGTGAATGAGTAAAGTGCAGTGAGATGACGGGGGGGACCTTGGGTTGTTTGCAGTATGACTGAGCCCAGGTTGGAAAAGTTACTTTGAGTTCAGCAAGAAGAGCCTCAATGGAAGCCAGCACGATCTTACCTGACTGGAGGCAGCAGAACGAATGAACTGTGAATGCACGGGGGGGGGGGAGCATTGATTTTGAACAAGATGGCGTCGAGGCCCCGCCGAGGCCTCGTTATCATGAGCCCAGAGGTAAGACTTTAACATGTAATATTGAATTTGTTTCAATGCCAATAGCTGAAACTGAGTATATTGGGGGGAACACCAGAAAGCGGGAAATCTTACCTGGAACGCCAGGGCAGGGCCGTGAGGTGAACGGCGATTATTTTCCACACCGGAGGCGGAGACCCGACGAACCACAGCCCCCAGCAGCCTCAGGGGCGGCGTGCCTGTGACGTGCTTGGAGCGCCCGGAGGCGCTTGTTAAACGCTGACCTCCCAGGAGCCCAGTGGGGGAACACCAGAAAGCGGGATATCTTACCTGGAACACCAGGGCAGGGCCGTGAGGTGAACGGCAATTATTTTCCACACCGGAGGCGGAGACCCGACGAACCACAGCCCCCTGCAGCCTCAGGGGCGGCGCGCCTGTGACGCGCTTGGAGCGCCCGGAGGCGCTTGTTAAACGCTGACCTCCCTCTCGCCCCGCGAGTCGCGCGCGGGAGAAGCCCGGGACAAGGGCGGGGCCGTCTGTGGCCGTCAGAGGCCGGAGGAGGTCGGGCGGGGATATTTCCCTAACATTTCCACTGTAAGGTACCGGTTTGTACATTTGACTATGTGCCTGGGGAGGTGCCTTGAAGATAATTGACACTTATGTACCTTATTTGCGTTGGGAACATTAAGCTGACTGGCAACTTGTGAGGGCATTTTTATTCTTTTACATATATTTGCCCGCTGAACTACACAGTATATTTTGTTTGTTGTGCGATTCCTACTTGTGATCGGTTTAGCAACCATTTACTACTCTGACATGTCACCAAGGGGTAGTCGCAGCAGAACAGCTGCTGCTGCTGGGGGTGGTCCAGTAACTGACCCTATTGATAATTTTATCATTAAAGCCAACGATGCTATAAACCAGGGTATTTCTCTCCTCGAACGGAGGGTTTCTCAAGATCTGGCTCATGCCAGACGTTCATCTCTTGGTCTTATTGCCACTGCCACCACACCCAACCAGGTAATGCCTAATGATATTAGACCTTTGGTGGATATACGCGCTGATATTCATACCATTCCAAGTGAGGTGAATTTATCAGCTTCTATACCTTTGATAGAATCTGAGACAGATATCAGTATGGACCTAGAGAAGACCCCAGATTTGCATCTTAATCTCACTCCTGAAGTAACATCAGCAGATAATACGAGGCATTTAAGAGGTAGACGTGAGGGCGCCATTCAAAAATATAAACAACATATACCGAAGCATTGGTCCCCAAAGGTTAGAAAACATATTCTGCCCAAAAGAAAAACCAGAAAAGACACTAACTCCAACCCTCATCCAGAAACGAGTAAGGTAGGGGATATCATTGTTGAGGATGAAAGAGAGGAGGAGCAGCAGGGTGGGATACCTGACAAGGATGGTAAAATTAATGACATCATCGAGATCATAAGGATCATATGCTTCAAAGGTTGGGCGAGTTACTTAGTATTTACCTGTCTCCTATTGAAAGTAGGCTCATTCGGATTGAAAAGCAAATAGCCGAATTGAGCATTCCTATCAGTAGTTTATCTAAAGAAGGCGTTGCAAATGTTGCAACTGATTCTACCACCAATAAAATAGCAGGCATTAAATCTAATACCCTACAAACACCAACCACAAACACAAATACTGTTGCTAAACCCTCACTGGTTCCATTTAAAGGGACTAACGTTAGCCAGTCAACAGTTAACCCCAATATCAATAACGTAGCCCCAGACAAAAGGAGGGACCAAAACACTAAACAGCAAAATGGGACGACTGTGAATCCCGCCAGAAGTTCCCTTACGGTTCATCCGCCACAAAAAACAATAAGACAAGCCCCATCCCGTATTAACCTCCCACCAGAATGTGGGGCTTTTGTGTTGGTTCTAGTTAATGTCTCTAAACTAAGGAAGGATCAAGATGAAACTCCCATATCTTTGAAAAACAAAACCTTACATTGGTTAATTGCAAACTGCAATTTTCCTATAGAAGGTGCAGGGGAGATTATCAACACCCAGAGAGTGGGCTGGATAGGCCCACTCAGGAAAAAGTTTGAGGGTAACTGTGTTACAATAAATTTCAAAAATCCCCAATGGGCAGAGAAAACATTAGCAAGTGCCCCATTACCTTCACCACGGGAATTTAACACTACACTCCTTCCATTAGGTTATTTTTATAGACATTTGATACCACCCAAACAAGCTATGGTGAATAACCCCATAATTCCTTATCAAGATCTGAATTTTGGAGCAAGGATTAAATCACCACTCTTTATTCAAAATCAAGATTTTACTCTTAATCACATGAATGGCCATAATTGGCAGAACCAGGCTCCTATGTCAGTACCTTTTCCCCATCCCGTATATTATCCGCAATTCTCAACCATGCAGATTATCGTCCCATCTCCCTCTTGCCTTACTTAGGCAAGGTACTAGAGAGACACGTAACATCGGTCCTCAGTGCCCATGTGGAAGCCAATGGGGGTCTTGCGTCCCGCCAGGCTGGTTTTCGGCCTAGGCACTCCACCGAGTCCGTCGTGGTATCGGTCCTGAACCATCTCAGGGAGGGCATGGACCAAAACAACAACCAGGCCCTGGTGCTCCTCGATCTTTCCGCCGCTTTCGACACGGTGGATCATTCCATCTTACTCTCCCGTGTCGGAGCGGCGGGGGTCGAGGGCTCAGCCCTGGTCTGGCTATTGTCCTTCCTGAGGGACCGCACCCAGGCGGTTCGGTTGGGGGATTTCTCGGCCACTCAACTTAAAGTCACTTGCGGTGTCCCTCGGGGTTCTTCTCTTTCTCCTCTTCTGTTCAATCTTTACATCTATCCTCTGATCTTTGCACTTCAGCAGCTGGAGGTCACTGTTTTTAACTATGCAGATGACCTCCAGCTTATCTTTAATCTGTCTTCTTCCCCTCATTCTATGTCTAATTTTCAGTCTATTATGATTTTCATCAGGGACTGGATGAACCACAACCATCTGAAGTTGAACCCTGACAAAACAGAACTGGTCCTTACAGGTGGTTCCTCCAGTCCCTGGAACTCTCTTTTTTGGCCCTCCTCCCTGGGATCCCCTCCCACACCTTCTCCCTCTGTTAAAACTCTAGGTATCAAACTCAATAATCATCTCAATCTTCATTCACAAATTAGTTCTGTGGTCTCTTCTTGCTTTCTTGTTCTTCGAACTATCCGCTCTGTCTCTCGCTTTTTCTCTTCCGTTGCACTCAAGTTAATTATGTCCGCTCTGGTTGTCTCCCGGCTGGATTACGCTAATGCCCTCTACAACGGCATCCCGGCGTATAGTTTGAGGAAGCTCCAGCTGGTTCAAAACCAGGCGGCCAGACTGGTGTATGGCCTCCCCCGCTCTCACCACTCTACCCCCTTACTGAAAGCACTACATTGGCTACCTGTTAAGGAGCGATCTCTCTTTAAGACTGGATGTATGGTCTTCCAGGCACGCCAAGGGACTGCCCCTGCCTTTATCTCTTCTCTACTAAAAGAGTACATCCCTGCCCGTGAGCTGCGCTCATCTACCCAATCATTCCTTCAGGTACCCCGGTACAGACGCAAGAAATGGGGCGGAGCCAATTTCTCTTTCTTGGCACCATCTTTTTGGAACTCCCTCCCCGATCACTTGCGTTTGGCCACACATTATTCTTCATTCCGTAAAGATCTTAAGACCCTTCTTTTCACCCAAGCCTTTCCCAATGTACATTGATTTCTATCCCTTTCACTCCATTAGTTTTCTGTCTTACTGCTATATTAGCCTCCACAGTGCCAAGAAACCGCATGGTGAACGTTGAGCTTAATAAATATTTTAAATTCAAATTCAATACAACCATAGAGATAGGTCCTATCCTGCCCCTGACTTTCATCAGTTCTCCCCGATAACTGAAGTCAGACCAATATTTAACATCCCTACTCACAATCGGTTTGACTATTTTTCCAATTTGGATGAGCAGGACTGACTGGATACAATGACTAAAAGCAATACTACCACCAAAGTCACAGACAGCAAACCAGAGGGATACTCAGCAGCAGCTGCTGATTCTCAGGACCCAAAAGGCCCCGTGGAAACCATACGTATTAACAGTACTTTGCCTGTCATTGCCAATATAATTAATAATGAAACGGGAAGTAGGCCTGTTAAACGCTGTACTTCCAATGGTTTATCTATTCTAAGCTGGAATGTTGCAGGATTGGAATCTAAGTTACTGGACCCTGCATGGATTGAGATAATTAATGATGCGGATATTCTCTTGTTTCAAGAAACATGGGCTGTTGGGAATCTGTATATAGAGGGCTATCATTATTTTAGTCTAACATCATCTAAACCCAGTTTCGGCCGAGTTGCGGGTGGCATATTCATTGGGATTAAGATCCTGGCAGGAGGTACAATTAGAAACCTGCAGAGTGTTAATCCAGATAACCCCAATATTCAAATTCTTGAATATAAGTTAAAGTCAAAGACCACGATCTATTTAATTAATTTTTATAACAATGATTTTTATTGTGTAACGAACAAGAATTTTCTGACACTATCTAAGGTTTTAAATAAATTGGAATGTTTTTTATCAGTTGACACTGATTTAGGTATTCTAATAGGGGGTGATTTTAATGCGAAATTTACAGAATGTTATGGGCCTGGAAATCAGATCTATCTAGACTCAGCGGAACGCAGAGGTTTGGAATTGTCTAAGATGCTAATTGAATTTGACCTTGCTGACGCTATGAAAATAGGGTATAACCCCAATTCCCCCTATGTACCTACATTTATTAGCAGGGATAGCAGCTCTACCATTGATTATGTATTCACATCACCACTGTTAACAGACTGTATAGCCAATACTTCTGTGGTACAAACATCTTTTAGTGACCATAATCCATTGATTGTAATTTTAAATCTTGCACCAAGCCCAATTTTCATGAATCTAAATGGTGCTAGGGACATCACACCGTCAAGTGACGGCCTCCGACTGAAATGGAGGGGAGTTGATTGTGGGGCCATTTTAGACAGTGTACAAAAGTCACATTTACATTTGATTGATTCCTGTTTGTTTCCATGTGGTAATTGCGATAAACTAATTGCTGATTTTGAAGTATTGTGTTTAACCATTAAAACCCTCTTGTCAGTTCCATTACCCAAGGAGGGCAGAGAGCCAAAGTGGTTTGACTCATCTTGCTCCTTGGCTAACAGAGAGCTAAGAAAGGCTCTCTCTGCAAAACCTAGGTGTAGAGTTACTGTCCAATCTGCTAGGAAAAACTACAAAGTCACAATATCTGAAAGGAAGGCCAACCTACTATCTGAACAGTGGGACTCCTTGGTGATTAGCGCAAACCTGGGTGGCAGCGGTCCTTTTTGGTGTGCGGTTAGGAAAACCAGGGAAATGGGAAAAAAGCTCACCCAAATTAGCTGCAATATAACAAGCGCAGCATGGGAGACCCACTTTTCCAGAATCTATGCAGCCCCTCCCGAGGAGTACCTTCCTTTGTCCAATCTAGGACAATCAGGTGGCCTACAGATTCAGGATTATGAAGTAAAAATAGCTATAAAAGAGAGTCTGGGAAATAAAGCCCCCGGCGCTGATGGTCTTCCCATAGATATCATCAAACACAATGTTGACTTATGGACACCAATACTTCTTAATATTTTTAATTCTCTCCCGAAAGCAGCCATGCCGGCCACATGGGCAACCAGTATTATCGTCCCAATCTATAAACAGGGAGACAGGTCAGATCCTGCGAATTATTGCCCTATCTCCCTTTTGGATAACACTTTAAAAGTTTTGGGACGTATAATCTATAATAGAGTACTGGATTGGGCCACTGATACAGATCTTTTGGACCCTTGTCAGATGGGGTTCCGTAGCGGGGTGGGAACAGTGGAGCAATGTCTAAATCTGAAATTAATAATTGATAAATATAGTGTTGCCCGCTCATCTCCTACCTACCTTGCTTTTATGGATCTTTCATCCGCTTTCGATCTTGTGAATAGATCCAAACTTTGGTCAATCCTCCAACTCAATGGCCTTGATGACACTCTTGTAAAATTTTTAGCCTATCTCCATACTGACCTGAAAGCACGGGTACGTATTGGAATGGGGGGAGAGGTCTCAGGAGCCATTGACATAGGGAGGGGGGTGAGACAGGGGTGCGTTTTAGCACCTCTGTTATTCATCATCTATATTAATGGTTTATCCAACTGTCTGAAAAAACCCACTACAGATGTTCCAACTATCTCAGGGAAACCACTACCAGTGCTTCTATATGCAGACGATGCGGTGCTCATGGCCCGCACTCCAAATGCTCTTCGCCTGCTTGTACATAGTTTTGTAAATTTTATGGAGGGTCTGGATTTGAGGGTAAATTTAAAAAAATCTTTTATTATGTCCTGTGGACCCGGCAAAAGGAAACTCAATACTATACAGATAGGCACAGATAAACTAGAATCTGTCGCCAAATTCCCTTATTTAGGGTTGGTTTTCGCTGCGAACGGCTCGTGGAGTGGGCACTTGGCCCACGCCACGAGCAAGTTCTCGAAAGCCAACAATTCTTTTCTGAGTCTCCCTCGCCCAAAGAAAGTTGGTGCCACTAAGGCTCTTTTAAAGATTTTTAAATTACAGTGCTCACCTGTTGCTCCTTATGGAGCTGAGGTATGGGGGTCGGGGAGCAGCCTTTGCATTCAAAGGGAAGAAAACCGTTTCTGTAGAAAAGTGTTGGGCGCACCGATCTCCTCATCTGATTTTATTTGTCATAGTGAACTAAATCTTCCATATTTAAGTGATTTTATCAGAGCTAGACCAGCACTCTTCTGGATCAGAATCTGGAAGAATGATGCTGCTGTCCTCACACAAAATATTATAAAGGACTGTCTAAATTGTGATTATGGAATGGAAATCCCATGGCTCTCAGAAGTCCGTAAATCACTTAATGAAGTTAATAAAGGTACTCTGTTTATTAATCCTATGACTATTGAAATTAAGGATAAAATCGAGGTCAAAAATGCACTGTATGCATTTTACAATAATGAATGGATAGGAAGGGAATCAAAGAAATCAAGTGTTTTGAAATACATAGGAAATGAATTATATAGACAAACTTTGCCGCCTTACCTTTCTCTACCCATGATCAGCTGGGAGCGATCATTTTTGTTTCGTTTAAGGGCGGGTACCGTAAAATTTTTGTTGTCTTTTCCTCTGGGATATCGCCATAGTGCTGATTTCACTCCATGCCCTTGTGATGGTGTGAGTACACAGGACGATCTGCACTTCCTATTTTTCTGCAAATTTTATCTTAGATTTATTAAATGGCTTTTAACTCCTTATTTCAAAAAGTACAGACCACTCACACTCAAAGAATCGTACACTATGTTGGTTACCTTGGGTAACGATGAATTGACAAGCACTTTCCTAAGATTGGCCACACGAGCCCGAAAAACGATGGAAAATCCCTGAATATAATCAATTTTTAATGCTTTTAATGCTGCTATAATGCTGCTACAATGTAAATAATATAATGAAATGAAGTGCACTGTATTGTTATTTCATGTAATACTGCCGTATATCTTGAAATCATGTAATGTTGTTTTGTATATTATTGTGTATATTATTGTTTCATCTGTTTGTATATTATTAATGATTTGTTGTTGTGATCGATTATTTATGATTTGTTGTCGTGATCGGTACTTTTAGGAATTTTATGAAATTCGAATAAAGGTCTTTTGAACTTTGAACTTGAACTGAGTATATTCCAGCGCCCACCGTGGACTCTTAGCCGGATTGATATTCACCCTTGATTGCGTCACCGGGACGGAATGATCTGAGAGAGGGGTTGTAAGTACAGCAGATTTCCCTCTATCCCACTGATGTGAAATCATAAACAAATCCGTCTTTAAGGCTGAGTTGAACCTTTTTGAAAAGCAGGTGTACCCCTGGCCTGTGGATGCTGAACCCTCCAGGGATCCCCCCCCCCCGCCCCCCCAGGCAAGATCTCCACCCTGTTTGGCCAGGAATCTAGAAGCTATATGTTTATTATGAGCTGTATTCTTATGGGATGAATCCAGTTTAATATCGTGCAAGACATGTAATCTCCAGTAGGCCTCGAAGCAGAAGAGCATTATAAAGTTATTCGTGAGCGGTTAGGGGACGGGGCCTCTCTGCTCTCTCCCCACCCTCTCTCGAGGCTCGGCTCCTGCCTGGGGATGGCCTCTCTGCTCTCACCCCACCCTCCCCTGAGGCTTGACTCCTGCCTGGGGATGGCCTCTCTCACCCCACCCTCTCCTGAGGCTTGGCTCCTGCCCGGGGATGGCCTCTCTGCTCTCACCCTCTCCTGAGGCTTGGCTCCTGCCTGGGGATGGCCTCTCTCACCCCACCCTCTCCTGAGGCTTGGCTCCTGCCCAGGGATGGCCTCTCTGCTCCCACCCTCTCCCGAGGCTTGGCTCCTGCCTGGGGATGGCCTCTCTGCTCTCACTCCACCCTCCCCTGAGGCTAGCCTCCTGCCTGGGGATGGCCTCTCTGCTCCCACCCTCTCCCGAGGCTTGGCTCCTGCCTGGGGATGGCCTCTCTGCTCTCACCCCATCCTCTCCTTGTGATATTGTAGAAGAGCTCTCTGTAAATTCTGATGGCATCATCCTTAGAGGTGAGCGATTCCTTCCTCCTGTCACTTTGAGGCCCAGACTCATTATCTTGGCGCATGAGGGTCACATGGGCCAAACATTTACTTCCAAGAGGGTCAAGGAACATTTGTGGTGGCCCAGAATAGATTCTGATATTAAAGACTGGGTTGAGAAATGTCTTTCTTGCAAAAACTCAGAGAAAATGTGGAAATTGGGGGGAGGAGTTGCCAAGGATTTCCCTTTTCACATGGCTGAAGCCGATTCTGTTTGGGAAAAGCTCCGCCTGGATTTCAAATGTGCATTCTCATTCCTCTCTGAAAATAACCGCTTGGCAGCGGTCTTGGCTGGTGCCAAGCCGCGTTGGTTTGAAGTCATTTGTATGAGGAACATTATTTCCAGATCCACCATTGCCACATTGGAAGAAAGTTTTAGAAGGGAGGGTGTCCCTCTTAAACTTGTTACTGACAATAACACGCAACTCACTTCTTCTGACATACAGTCCTTTTCAAGTCACGCTGGTGTTAAACACATATGCACTTCCTTGTACCAACCACAAAGTAATGGCCAGGTTGACAGATAAACAGGTTAGGTAAGGGCACCATGGAGTTAGCCTTCAGAACTGGGCAGAAGGTGCAGAGTGCAGTTAAAGACATGCTCTGGGCATATCACACCTTACCCAATGCAGCCACCAGTAAGACTCCCTTTGAGATGATGAGAGGTAGGGTGCCCTCCTCCAAACTGTGTCCTTTTTGGATGTGGAAAAATTTGAACTTTGGTACTCCCAAAGATACTGTCATACCTTCCGGTTCCGTTTTCTTCAAAGTTGGTGACTTAGTGAATGCCAAACCAGGTGGTTTTAAATGTGGCCTTTCAAAATTTTGTGGCCCCTTTAAGTTCATTCAGGTTGGCCACAACTGGTTGAAGTTAGACAATATGCAAATTTGGAATGTGAGAAGAGTTGCTTGTTTCAAAGGGCTGGCACTCAGTTTTCTGATAACTTCTCCACCTTACCCAAACCCTCTGGTACCATTGCAAATGACAAAAGTAATGATAAATGCACTGTATTGCTGTTTGACAGACCAAAGAGAAGCATGAGATCAGTTGCGTCTCCCAAATGGATCAATGATTTTGTAACTCATTGATTTGTTGTTTCACTCTGTTGTGTTTTCTTTTCTGTTCACAGAGTTTTCAAATGTTTTGCCTTACCATTCATTTATTCTCTCTATTTCCTTTGAGCGTCCTTTTGTCCGTGGAGATGTGGGTGGTGTCCTATCCTCGTGTTTTGCTTTCTCGTCTGAACGGAGGGGGATATATTGTACTGTGCCTTTAGTCTTTCTTTACTTCCTACCCTGTGTGTCCTGTCATTCTGTGGATTGGTATGCTCTGACTGCGTGGGGGGTTCTAATTCAGTTGTGGGAGAACCTGCTGTGCTTCGTTGGCATGGGGTTCCTGTTACTAATAAACTTGGAACAAGTTTACCACGTTTCCTCTATTTCATTGGATGATGATTCTACAGGCTGCACAAGTCAACACAGAACTTTAAAGACCCGTCAGCCTTCTTCGTGATCACAGCTTGGGATAACCATTGACTGGCTTTGACAGGTTCAATGAATCCATCGGCAACCATTTAATCAATACGTTTCTTCACTGCCCACCTAATGGCAGTGGGAATTTTCCTAGAGCTGTGCCGAACAGGAATGGCATCCTTTTTAGGTCTCGCCTACGCAGTGCGCATGCGCTGTTTAGGAGGAGACCTTTAGTAATTGATTCAGTTTTTGGCCCAAAAATGTCAACACGTTGCATTGCTTTCAATGGCAACACGTGCACATTTGGCGATTCCCTTGCGGAAGCGAGCTTTGAACACATCTGTTTGTAATTAACTGATGGTTCTTGCTCGCTCCCGCAAGGGAAACAGGTGCAGGCCCCCTCCTCTCTCCCCTCCCCTGGTGCCTCCTCCTCCTCTTTCAGCGCGAGGCGTGCACACTTGTTCTCCTTGCAGTTCTGCATCTCCAGTTCATGCTCCATCTCTGCAGCTCCTGCACCCCTCCCCGCCAGTGGGGTTCCTGCATTCCTGTGTCCCCTGTGCAGCTGTTACCAATCCCCGTGAAGTACATCCGAGTGCTCCATTCCAGTGTTCCTGCACTTTCCTACTCTGCACTTTCTTCCTCTGCAGCTCCCGAATCTGTTTTTTCTCTCCCCAGTCCCTGCATCTCCTGCCTATTACCATTTCACCCCTTTACATAGGCCGGGGATGCCCTTCATACTTCACATCTGCAGACCCTGACTTCATGCACGCTTCCCATCTACCCGCCACCTTATGCTACCCACTGCCCTTGTCCCCCCTGTGCAGTGCAGCCCTCTTGCATTTTTGCATTCTTCTAACTTTTGCCTTTATCCTCTTCTGGTCTAGCAGTGTCTCCTTTACCCGCCCAAGTTACTGCACGCCTGCATTTGCCCCAGCCCCTCTGCTGCAACCTGCGCCTCCAGGGTCCATCTATGCAGCTTCGACGGTAGAGTGTGCCTGTAGGCCGCCCTCAGCAGTTGTTCCACCTCGAATATATAATCCCTCTATTAGCATTTCCTGCTCGTGCTGTGTCATTTCAGGTCATTTTGCTCGAGTGCTGACAAAAGACACAGTCTCGGAGTGTGGGCCGGGTGGGTCACCGTAACCGTACTGCGCTAACAGTTTGATTCACGGGGTCCCTGGCCCCTCGTTTCTACTTCCCAGGCCTCCGTCTTTATGCTGTAACCTGAGAGCCCCGCTAAAGGGCAGCCCCTTCAGGACAGTCAAATGTCGTGGAAGTGAAGGCCTATTTTATCTCAACCATTCTGTAAAGGTCAGGGTTGGTGGCTGGGTGGACAAGGGGAGAAGGACATTGGCCGGACAGAGGGATCCCAAGCTGAGTGCCAGAAGCAGAACACTGTGTAAGCTGAGCATGTACACATTGCATGATCCTAAGGTACCACCGGTATTTTGATGTCCTGGCTGGTACGAAAATATCCCAAAATCACCTGACCTGAAGACGGTATTTTTAACCCTTATTTGTGCATGCTTCAAATAGCAAATATATAAAGGATGCACCATTAAATGTGTCTAGAGCTGCGCGAACTATCCCCGAGTAACAAAGGCAGAAAAGGCATGTTGCAAAAGAATTCATACGATTTCACTTTAAAGTTCTTTTTCATGTCCGGGGCTTTGCAGACACTTAAAACAACAACAGATACCTGGTATTTTTGTCTTGGAAAGGGTGCGACCCTAACTGTACTCAATGTTTGAGATAGCTCCTGCATACTCTGCCTGCCCTGTGTGTGCGACCTCCGACGAGCCTGTGCACACATGGAGACTAGACTAGAGCCACTCGCTGTGCCTGATGTTGAGATGGACTCCAGTCCCGAGCAGGGAGGGGCATCGCGCCTCAGATCACAGTAGTGCTTGAGGCCTCAGTGCGACCGCGAGCGAGTAAAATCAACATCCCGCCGAGACTTTTTCTTCTTTCGCGATCAGCAACATTAAGTGCGACATAAGGCTGAGCTGCAACTGAACACAAGGCCTTAGCCAGTGTTTGAAATGGAAAAATAGAAGTGCCGGTACTCTGTACCAGAGTACCTGATTGTTTCCGAGAAGTGCTGGGACTCTCCAATTCAAAGTATTGTATTTCTCTTGAAAAGTGCCGGTACTGTCCCTTTCATTTACACTTTTGCAATGTGTGCCATTACATACCAGCCGTAATCTGTCTGGATCAGCCGAAAAGAGCACTTGTAAAATGAAGGCAGTTAAATTACAAGCAGTGCTTAGTCAAACCACCCCTACTCCACTCACATCCCCATGCAAGCCTTTCTTTTTCCAAAAAGAGCCCTCAGAACAGATTCGAAAGAAAGGCATTTCCGGCCAATGGAATCATTTGGATGCCTCAAATGCTTTTGTGACCTCGTGTTTTGAGAATGTAAACACATTTAACACCCGAAATGCAGAAGTCCTATATATTAGGGCTTACTTGCACTGAAATCCGAATCCACACAATGTGTACAATGACAGTGTTTAATGACTTTGGTGCCCCCCAGCAGGTGATGTCAGAAGCAGGGGCAGAGAATGAAATGAGGTGTCACCTCCTCTGTTCTGTGAGGTGCCTGAATAAGGCCTCAGAGCTCCTTCAGAAGGGCGGAACTCTCAGAGGCCTGTCTCCACACAGGACATCTGGGTCCCGCTCTGGGTACCAGGTCGCCCCACTAAAGGACTCATGCGTTCACCAGAGAGTGGCACAAGCGCACATTGCTGTCGTAAAGAAGCTCCCAATGACAGGCATGGCGATGTCTGCCAGAAACTCCCAGGTGCAGCCAGGGCAGAGCACAGCGTGTTACCTCCAGTGTGAGGAGCAGGGCAGCTCTTGACCCAGCTCACCTTACTACTCGACTTCAACGCTGTGCATGGGAAGGCTGCAACGACCAAGCATGCTAGGCCAAGTTTAACCCCTTCCATGCTCGTGACGGAACCGCTCCGTCACAAGACTCGGGTGGGCTGTGCTGGTGACTGAGTGGTTCCGTCACGGCCCGCTCGGCACGCCTGCGCCACGCGTTCTATTGAGCGGGCGGGGCCGTGACGGAACCGCTCCGTCACAAGCAGAGCCCACCCGAGGCTCGTGACGGAACCGTCACGAGCATGTGAGCACCGCGCGGCGCCCCCTCTCCCTAGCACTGCGGCGGAATTGCCGCCGTAGCCAAGGGGTTAATGACCAGCATGCGCCTGGCCTCGTGATTTCATCATTACAGGCGCGCTAAAGCAGAGAGAGCGTTAACCACTCACCAGACTGTAGTCACCAGCTACGTAAAATATTGCTTATGTCATTTAAAAGCAATCTCCAAAAACCAAAAGCCTCCAAAGACGTCCACCTCAGATGCACCGGGATGCGTGCCCTTCATTCTGTACACAAAGCTGTCTTTCTGCTGTTGAAGAGCTGTTTATGCAAATCAAATCGAATTGCTCGGAAATGCCCCTTGTTAAACAATTGTTTACTCGGATCAGTATAATCCTGCCTGACTTCAGCCAAAAACACCCTAATTATGCAACTTTATTCGAGCTCTCCCAGAATCCCACGTGTTTACTTACGAAGGGGAAGGCAGATAACCCTGTGAACACCGCATAGCGAACCCCAGGCAAACAAGCAGGCATGTCCGCAGCACATGCTCACTGAAGCCCGCAAACAAACCTCCCATCATTTCGAGGCTAGCAGTTTGGAATTTACCACCGGGTATAATTAAACCAGCCAAGCCAAGAAAGGAAAAATAAAGCATTGCATAGCAATAGGTCTCGCCTTTGAGGCCGTATAAGTGTTTAGCCATGAAACAGTTGATGTTGTTGCACCAAGGATATTGTGCTGGATAACTAAACACTTCTAAAAAGCGAGACCTATTGGCTGCCAATGCTTGTTTAAAATGGTATTGTGGGTGTAGTCGTTAGCCATACCCAGTTTGTTGTTAAAAACAACAGCAAATTGCTCCAGTACACGTTTGACGTAATCTTCACAAACATCCATCACTTGCTCATCAGCCCTAGGGTTGGCTACAATATGTAAATCATACTGATGAGACCAAAATGGGTGACCCTCAGCAACAAAAATCTTCCCCTTGGTATGACGTTCCCGGAAGGAGATATTAGCCTCAAAGTAGCCTATAACACCTATGTTGTCCCCTTGGTAACCTTTCTGTATAACATTCGTATTATTCATTGTTCAGGAACACCACATTGGTTGATTACCATTTTTTCTAGAAATAAAGAAATGCACTGGCAACGGCGAAATGAGCAGCCTTCGTATGATGAAGAGGAAGTGCAAAAAAAATATAAAAAGGAAATAAATAATAAAATGACTAGTATGGCTGGTGACAAGGGAAGAGCAGGATGGTAAAATCACACGTTTGGATAAAGCTTGGAGTGTTTGTTAATCAAGAAAGATTGATGCAGTTCCAACATAAGCCACAGGATGGCGGTGTTGTAGTAGAAACCAAGTCTGTGGTGGAAGTTTGATCGAAGTATCTCCATGGGCAGCAGAAGCAGAGGGAGAAGCTGCTGTGTGAGGGTGGAGGAGACACAAGGGAGCTCAGAGGGGGTGAGGGGGGCTCGGCCAGAAGAAGGAGCTATGATGAGGCGGGGGGGGGATGGGGGAGGGAGCCCCCTCTGGATCCAGAGCTGCTGTGTGAGGGTGGAGGAGACACAAGGGAGCTCAGAGGGGATGAGGGGGGCTCGGCCAGAAGAAGGAGCTATGATGAGGCGAGGGGGGGAGGGGGAGCCCCCTCTGGATCCAGAACTGCTGTAGAATCACCATCCACAGAAGCAGAGGAGCCCTGGGACACTGGCTCCAGGTTCACTAGGAACAGGACATGTGAAGGACACTGAGGCTGGGAATTGCAAATGACAATCCAAGCTGCTCTTGTGGCTGAACGTGGGGTCTCCGTTCACTGGGGCGACAGGAACCCCCCCACCATGGAGGCCTGGATTCAAGATGCACCTTCAGCCACACTCAATGAACCAACCTTAGGGAACTGAGGCCAGCAGCCTCCAGACTGGGTCAAAACACCCCAAGAAGAAAGCTCTGCCCCCCAACCCATGCAGACTCACAGGCGACGAGCACTTGAGCCCAGTCTGGCTGCTCTGAGGGGTTACCCTACCTGCACCCCCCCGGGCCCTCCGCGAGCAGCTGAGACTCACACGGCTATGTTTGGAGCTAGATGCGGACTAGACACATGCCTAGTGTTTTTATTCAGGTACTTTAGAATTGTTTGGTGCTTCCTGTCTGTTTTGTTATGGTTTCTTGTTTGATGTATATTTGCTTTGCTGGCACATTCGAGTTGGAGATGGTTTCTGATTATCCGGACTATTTATTGTGATGCAGAATGTGTACAGTTTTTAAAAAAAAGTCAATAAACAAATTTACAAAAAAAACAAAAAACTGGGAAAAGGTCTGAGTCAGCCCGTTCAGAGATCTTTGGGTGCCCGGGCCATGGAGGCGATGAAGATAGAAGCACAGACTTGAAAAGCATATACCGGGGGCACATGAACCCCAGAGGGGCGGGTCTGGCCTCCTCCTCACAGTGGGGGGTGCACATGGGAGGCACCCCAAACCTCTCACCTGGCCTCCTCCTCACAGCAGGGGTGCACCCCACACCTCTCGTCTGGCCTCCTCCTCACAGCAGGGGGGGGCACAGGGGGGTGCCCTCCACACTCGTTCTATGGTCAGACACCAGGTAGATATTTTTACCTTGTTGTTACAAGAACATCCTGACCTCCTTTTGCTTACCGAGTCATGGCTCACGGAGGATTCTCTTCCTGACATCTTAGCAGCCCTTCCCCCAGATTACTTTATTCTTCATGCTGACCGTATTGCCGATCACCCTGGTGGGGGGTTGGCTGCCATTATCTCGAAACGTTTTCATCTCATTTCTTCATCCTCATTCGCACTCCCACAAGTAGACAACCTGATTATTAATCTGGGGATGGAAGCTGGGGCTTTCTCTTTTGCCCTCTTATATCGCCCTCCCCGACCCATGCCAGATTTCGCGGAGAAATTATGCGAACATCTGACTGCCCTTTTGCCATCACTACCCAGTTTCGCCCTATTTGGGGATTTTAATCATTGGTTCAATGATGTCAATGCTGGGGCACAAGCCACTGCATTATTAACTACCCTGGCTTCCACTTGTCCGAACATCTCTCCTCTTGATGATGTTAATAGGATTGATACCAACATCCGCAGCTGGCTAAAAGGGGCTAGCGACCAATTTGCCCCAGTAACTACGTTTCCGTGTACTAGACACCCTAACGCCAACCGGTGGTTCTCCGACAACCTCAAGAAAATAAAACTTGAGGTACGTCAACTGGAACGTATTTGGAGGTGGGATTACTCCCTGTTATCTAGACAGAAATATGTAACTGCCCGGAGAGACTATAAATTAGCTATCCTGTCAGCCAAATCGGAGCATATCTCCGATAGAATCCTTTTAGCAGCCAATAAATCCCGTGAGGTGTTTAGGATTATGAACGAACTGACCACGGACGACAGGACCCTCCCAGCCCAAACCCCGTCCAAAGAGACCTGTGATGCCCTTAACCTCTTTTTTATCGAAAAAATTATCAAAATAAAAGATTCCATCATCCCTATTTTACAGCCGCCACTACTTTTGGACACCCTCCCGGATAACTCATCATCTCTCACTTCGCTTCCCACACTAGATCCTTCTACCCAGGCGAAATTAGCCAACCGTGTGAAATCGGGCTCCCCGGACGATCACTGCCCTCCGGCGGTACTGCGTGATGTTTGCCTTAAACTGCCTGAATGTATACTACCCCTCCTGAATGCTTCCCTCACCTCTGGCATGGTCCCCGGCTCCTTCAAGGAGGCCACTCTTGTGCCTCTCTTGAAGAAGCCTGGGGCTGATGCCGCTGAACCCTCTAATTATCGCCCAATATCCTTGCTGCCTTATTTGTCAAAACTCCTTGAAGCCCATGTCACCTGGTGTCTCTCTAATTTCATCGAGAGTTCTTGCTTCCTTGAGTTCAATCAGGCCGGCTTTAGGCCGGCCCATTCCACGGAAGCTGTCATCTTGGCAGTCATGGATACTCTGAGAGGGAATGCAGATGCCAAGAGACCACAGGCTCTGGTCCTTTTGGACCTATCTGCCGCGTTCGACACGGTGGATCATGACATCCTTCTCCACCGTGTCGGACAAGCTGGCATCCAGGGTTCAGCCCTTAGGTGGGTGGAATCATTCTTGACAGGAAGATCACAAGCTGTGCGCCTTGGCCCCTTCACTGCACCTAAATCCCCTATCACCTGCGGTGTCCCCCAAGGTTCCTCACTTTCCCCGTTATTATTTAATCTTTATCTTCGTCCTTTAATTCGCTCCCTCCAGAATTGGGACGTTATCGTCTTCAATTATGCTGACGATTTGCAGCTCGTTTTTCCACTCGATTCTCCTCAGGCAATTAACAACTTCCACGCCGTTATGACTCATATCCACCAATGGATGAATCTGAACCAGTTAAAACTTAACCCTGGAAAGACTGAGCTACTCCTCCCCGGCTCCAGTGCTACCTACTGGGGTCCGCAGTTCTGGCCCCCAGACTTGGGTCCCCCCCCTACACCACTCAAGGCCGTTAGGAGTTTGGGGGTGACGATCGACGCCGATTTGTCACTCAAAGCTCAAGTGGGTGCCACGATTTCTTCGTGTATGTTCCAACTCCGAAAAATCCGGAAGATCAGGCACCTACTTCCACATGCGGCTCTGTGTCAGGTCGCCATGTCCCTCGTCATTTCGCGCCTTGATTTCTCTAATTCCCTCTATCATGCACTCCCGCGATTCCTCTTGCACCGCCTTCAGGTCGTACAAAACCAGGCTGCCCGCCTTATATTTAAGATCCCTAAGTGGCAATCCGCGAAGCTCTTGCTCCGCAAGCTTCATTGGCTGCCAGTGAAGGAAAGAGCGGCCTTTAAGATGGGCTGCATAGTATTTAAATCCCTTCACTGTTCCTGCCCTGTTTTTTTTAAATCCTTGGTCACTTTGTACCAACCAGCACGCTCCCTCCGCTCGGCCTCCCTTCACTTGGTTGTTACCCCCAAATTTAAACTTAATAAATTTGGAGGCCGTCGATTTGCTTTTCTCGCCCCTAAACTCTGGAATTCCCTTCCCCTGACCATCAAATCCAGTAATAACTCTCTCTGAATAAATTTTTTCCTGTTTCACCCACATGTCCCTTCAGCCAGCGCCAAGAAACCTTCGGGTGTTAGTGCGCTTAAAAAGTCTCATTTAACATAACATAACATAACATAACATAACACACCTCACGTCTGGCCTCCTCCTCACTGCGGGGGGTGCACCCACACCTCTCGTCTGGCCTCCTCCTCACAGCGGGGGGTGCACCCCACACCTCTCCTCTGGCCTCCTCCTCACAGCGGGGGGTGACCCCACACCTCTCCTCTGGCCTCCTCCTCACAGCGGGGGGTGCACCCACACCTCTCCTCTGGCCTCCTCCTCACAGCGGGGGGTGCACCCACACCTCTCGTCTGGCCTCCTCCTTACAGCGGGGGGTGCACCCACACCTCTCGTCTGGCCTCCTCCTCACAGCGGGGGGTGCACAGGGGGTGCACCCCACACCTCTCGTCTTGCCTCCTCCTCACAGCGGGGGGTGCACCCCACACCTCTCGTCTGGCCGCCTCCTCACAGCGGGGGGTGCCCTCCACAACTCTCGTCTGGCCTCCTCCTCACAGCGGGGGGTGACCCCACACCTCTCCTCTGGCCTCCTCCTCACAGCGGGGGGTGCACCCCACACCTCTCCTCTGGCCTCCTCCTCACAGCGGGGGGTGACCCCACACCTCTCCTCTGGCCTCCTCCTCACAGCGGGGGGTGCACCCCACACCTCTCCTCTGGCCTCCTCCTCACAGCGGGGGGTGACCCCACACCTCTCCTCTGGCCTCCTCCTCACAGCGGGGGGTGACCCCACACCTCTCGTCTGGCCTCCTCAACACAGCGGGGGGTGCACTCCACACTTCTCCTCTGGCCTCCTCCTCACAGCGGGGGGTGACCCCACACCTCTCGTCTGCCCTCCTCCTCACAGCGGGGGGTGACCCCACACCTCTCCTCTGGCCTCCTCCTCACAGCGGGGGGTGCACCCCACACCTCTCGTCTGGCCTCCTCAACACAGCGGGGGGTGCACTCCTCACCTCTCCTCTGGCCTCCTCCTCACAGCGGTGGGTGCACTCCACACCTCTCGCTGGCCTCCTCCTCACAGCGGGGGGTGACCCCACACCTCTCGCTGGCCTCCTCCTCACAGCGGGGGGTGACCCCACACCTCTCTTCTGGCCTCCTCCTCACAGCAGGGGGTGCACCCCACACCTCTCGTTTGGCCTCCTCCTCACAGCGGGGGGTGCACCCCACACCTCTCCTCTGGCCTCCTCCTCACAGCAGGGGGTGCACCCCACACCTCTTGTTTGGCCTCCTTGTCACAGCAGGGGGTGCACCCCACACCTCTCCTCTGGGCTCCTACTCACAGCAGGGGGTGCACCCCACACCTCTCGTTTGGCCTCCTCCTCACAGCGGGGGTGCACTCCACACCTCTCGCCTGGCCTCCTCCTCACAGCGGGGGGTGCACCCCACACCTCTTGTCTGGCCTCCTCCTCACAGCGGGGGGTGCACCCCACACCTCTCCTCTGGCCTCCTCCTCACAGCGGGGGGTGCCCTCCACATCTCTCGTCTGGCCTCCTCCTCACAGCGGGGGGTGCACCCCACACCTCTCCTCTGGCCTCCTCCTCACAGCGGGGGGTGCCCTCCACACCTCTCGTCTGGCCTCCTCCTCACAGCGGGGGGTGCACCCCACACCTCTCGTTTGGCCTCCTCCTCACAGCGGGGGGGCACTCCACACCTCTCGTCCGGCCTCCTCAACACAGCGGGGGGTGCACTCCTCACCTCTCCTCTGGCCTCCTCCTCACAGCGGTGGGTGCACACCGCACCTCTCGTCTGACCTCCTCCTGACAGCGGGGGGTGCACCCCACACCTCTCGTCTGGCCTCCTCCTCACAGCCGGGGGTGCACTCCACACCTCTCGTCTGGCCTCCTCCTCACAGCAGGGGGTGCACTCCACAGCTCTCGTCTGGCCTCCTCCTCACAGCAGGGGGTGCACACCACACCGCTCGTCTGGCCTCCTCCTCACAGCGGGGGGTGCACCCCACACCTCTCGTCTGGCCTCCTCCTCACAGCGGGGGGTGCACTCCACACCTCTCGTCTGGCCTCCTCCTCACAGCGGGGGTTGCACAGGGGGTGCCCTCCACATCTCTCGTCTGGCCTCCTCCTCACAGCGGGGGTTGCACAGGGGGTGCCCTCCACACCTGTCGTCTGGCCTCCTCCTCACAGCGGGGGGTGACCTCCACACCTCTCGTCTGGCCTCCTCCTGACATCGGGGGGTGCACCCCACACCTCTCGTCTGGCCTCCTCCTCACAGCGGGGGGTGCACCCCACACCTCTCGTCTGGCCTCCTCCTCACAGCGGGGGGTGCCCTCCACACCTCTCGTCTGGCCTCCTCCTCACAGCGGGGGGTGCACCCCACACCTCTCCTCTGGCCTCCTCCTCACAGCGGGGGGTGCCCTCCACACCTCTCGTCTGGCCTCCTCCTCACAGCGGGGGGTGCCCTCCACACCTCTCATCTGGCCTCCTCCTCACAGCGGGGGGTGCACCCCACACCTCTCGTCTGGCCTCCTCCTCACAGCGGGGGGGCACTCCACACCTCTCGTCCGGCCTCCTCCTCACAGCGGGGGGTGCCCTCCACACCTCTTGTCTGGCCTCCTCCTCACAGCGGGGGGTGCCCTCCACACCTCTCCTCTGGCCTCCTCCTCACAGCGGGGGGTGCCCTCCACACCTCTCGTTTGGCCTCCTCCTCACAGCGGGGGGTGCCCTCCACACCTCTCCTCTGGCCTCCTCCTCACAGCGGGGGGTGCCCTCCACACCTCTCGTCTGGCCTCCTCCTCACAGCGGGGGGTGCACCCCACACCTCTCGTCTGGCCTCCTCCTCACAGCGGGGGGTGACCCCACACCTCTCGTCTGGCCTCCTCCTCACAGCGGGGGGTGCACCCCACACCTCTCGTCTGGCCTCCTCCTCACAGCGGGGGGGCACTCCACACCTCTCGTCCGGCCTCCTCCTCACAGCGGGGGGTGCCCTCCACACCTCTTGTCTGGCCTCCTCCTCACAGCGGGGGGTGCACCCCACACCTCTCGTTTGGCCTCCTCCTCACAGCGGGGGGTGCCCTCCACACCTCTCGTCTGGCCTCCTCCTCACAGCGGGGGGTGCCCTCCACACCTCTCGTCTGGCCTCCTCCTCACAGCGGGGGGTGCCCTCCACACCTCTCGTCTGGCCTCCTCCTCACAGCGGGGGGTGCACCCCACACCTCTCGTTTGGCCTCCTCCTCACAGCGGGGGGTGCCCTCCACACCTCTCGTCTGGCCTCCTCCTCACAGCGGGGGGTGCCCTCCACACCTCTCGTCTGGCCTCCTCCTCACAGCGGGGGGTGCACCCCACACCTCTCGTCTGGCCTCCTCCTCACAGCGGGGGGTGCACCCCACACCTCTCGTTTGGCCTCCTCCTCACAGCGGGGGGTGCCCTCCACACCTCTCGTCTGGCCTCCTCCTCACAGCGGGGGGTGCCCTCCACACCTCTCCTCTGGCCTCCTCCTCACAGCGGGGGGTGCACCCCACACCTCTCGTCTGGCCTCCTCCTCACAGCGGGGGGTGACCCCACACCTCCCCTCTGCACAGAGGGGTTCTGTCTGTACCTGGCTCATGTCTTAGGTGCAGACAGGGTTCAGGGGTTGGCTGCAGGGATGCTTCTCTTGCCAGCTCTTGCGGATGATCAGAAGCGAGTTGTCCGGTGGCTCGGCACCGGACTGCAGATGTCTTTCGCTCCTGACCCCCTGGGAGTTTCTTTCGGCAATAATGTCACACTCAGTCTACCAGCCTGACTGGAGCAGCTCATGTGGTGTCTTTGTAAGATCTGGTGTATTGTTTCTGCCTCTGATGATAAAAAAAACAATAAGCACACACATATATCTTGAGTGTAAACGCACA
The DNA here is from genome assembly GCF_964261635.1 of Lissotriton helveticus. Lineage (NCBI taxonomy): Eukaryota > Metazoa > Chordata > Amphibia > Caudata > Salamandridae > Lissotriton > Lissotriton helveticus. Next base: position 1,219,328,489 of record NC_136071.1, on the reverse strand, counting down.
TTCTGAACAATATTTATAACACAATTTTATGAATGCACAAAAACACTTAGGGCCTCATTTAGGAAAAGTGGCACTTCTCTCCCTGAAAGCAGCGATACGTCACTTCTCAGTGCGCCCCCCTTGTGACTTGTTGGATGCGTCATATTTACAGTATGACGCATCATGTCGCAAGTAGTTACAGATACGTCAGTATTTCTGTTGTATCTGTAGGCGCAAAAGTGACGCATTGCTGGAGTGTGTCACAAAAGTTACACAACTCCAGCAATGCATCCTTTCACATGGGGCAAGCCCAATGTGAAAGGGCCTGAGTCAGTCTTACGCCTGCTGTGAGGCAGGCGTTAGATATTGAAGCATTTGCGTCCTAGAAGAGGCGCAGTGAAATCTTGAAGATTTCACTGCGTCACTTCTGCGACCCTTTCTTGCCTCGGAACGCCCCCCCTGCATACATTATACCTGGCGCAGGTATAATGTGGCTCAGGGGTTTACAAAGGGACGCATCTACCTAGATGCGTCACTTTGTAAATATGGGGCAACAAGGCGCATTTTTTACACTGCTGGTGCGTCACAAAAAGTGACCCATCGGCAGGTGCAAAAGTGACGCAAGGGCTCATAAATAAGTCCCTTAGACTGTCTTTCAGGTGCTGGAGCAACTCTTTGAAGCAGCTGTTCAGCGTGTGCTCTGTGTGAATCAGGTCATACCACCCATTCACCCACTCTAATGGGAGCCCTTCACCCAACCAACCAGTGCCCTGTCGGGAAAGTCCACAAAATCACCCAAGACTGGTGAGGCAGTGTGTAACTATCTCTAACGCTTGAGTGGCATCTCTCGGGGTAAGACCAGGCTTAGTGTCAAGGGCTGCTTCATGAGGGTAGAAGTCATTTGGGCAGCCCCCTCTGACGTCACCAGGGCATCTCCCCCGTAGCTGAATCACAGCCACCGGGGAGGGGGGCTCCTATCCGCCCCAGGGTGTGCCCAAGGGTGTTCCCAAGGATGTGCCCAAGGTGTGCCCAAGGGTGTTCCCAAGGGTGTACCCAAGGTGTGCCCAAGGGTGTGCCCAAGCGTGTGCCCAAGGGTGTGCTCGAGGGTGTGCCCAAGGGTGTACCCAAGGTTGTGCCCAAGGGTGTGCCAAAGGGTGTGCTCGAGGGTGTGCCCAAGGGTGCGCCCAAGGTGTGCCCAAGGGTGTGCCCAAGAGTGTGCCCAAGAGCGTGCCCTAGGTGTGCCCAAGGTGTGCCCAAGAGCGTGCCCTAGGTGTGCCCAAGGTGTGCCCAAGGTGTGCCCAATGGTGTGCCCAAGGTGTGCCCAAGAGTGTGCCCAAGAGCGTGCCCAAGGTGTGCCCAAGAGTGTGCCCAAGAGCGTGCCCAAGGTGTGCCCAAGGGTGCGCCCAAGAGTGTGACCAAGAGTGTGCCCAAGTGTGTGCCCAAGGTGTGCCCAGGGTGTGCCCAAGAGCGTGCCCAAGGTGTGCCCAAGAGCATGCCCAAGGTGTGCCCGATGGTGTGCCCAAGGGCGTACTCAAGGTGTGCCCAAGGTGTGCCCAGGGTGTGCCCAAGAGCGTACTCAAGGTGTGCCCAAGAGCGTGCCCAAGGTGTGCCCAAGAGTGTGCCCAAGAGTGTGCCCAAGCGTGTGCCCAAGGGTGTGCCCAAGAGTGTGTCCAAGAGCATGCCCAAGGTGTGCCCAATGGTGTGCCCAAGGTGTGCCCAAGGTGTGCCCAATGGTGTTCCCAAGGTGTGCCCAAGGTGTGCCCAAGAGCGTGCCCAAGAGCGTGCCCAAGGTGTGCCCGAGGGTGTGCCCAAGAGTGTGACCAAGAGTGTGCCCAAGTGTGTGCCCAAGGTGTGCCCAGGGTGTGCCCAAGAGCGTGCCCAAGGTGTGCCCAAGAGCGTGCCCAAGGTGTGCCCGATGGTGTGCCCAAGAGCGTACTCAAGGTGTGCCCAAGGTGTGCCCAGAGTGTGCCCAAGAGCGTACTCAAGGTGTGCCCAAGGTGTGCCTAAGGGTGTGCCCAAGGTGTGCCCAAGAGCGTGCCCAAGAGTGTGCCCAAGAGTGTGCCCAAGAGTGTGCCCAAGCGTGTGCCCAAGGGTGTGCCCAAGAGTGTGTCCAAGAGCGTGCCCAAGGTGTGCCCAATGGTGTGCCCAAGGTGTGCCCAAGAGTGTGCCCAAGAGCGTGCTCAAGGTGTGCCCGAGGGTGTGCCCAAGGTGTGCCATGGGTGTGCCCAAGAGCGTGCCCGATGGTGTACCCAAGGGTGTGCTCGAGGGTGTGCCCAAGGGTGTACCCAAGGGTGTGCCCAAGCGTGTGCCCAAGGGTGTGCTCGAGGGTGTGCCCAAGGGTGCGCCCAAGGTGTGCCCAAGGGTGTGCCCAAGAGTGTGCCCAAGAGCATGCCCAAGTTGTGCCCAATGGTGTTCCCAAGGTGTGCCCAAGGTGTGCCCAAGAGTGTGCCCAAGAGCGTGCGCAAGGTGTGCCCAAGGTGTGCCCAATGGTGTGCCCAATGGTGTGCCCAATGGTGTTCCCAAGGTGTGCCCAAGAGTGTGCCCAAGAGCGTGCCCAAGGTGTGCCCGAGGGTGTGCCCAAGAGTGTGACCAAGAGTGTGCCCAAGGGTGTGCCCAAGGTGTGCCCAAGGTGTGCCCAAGAGCGTGTCCAAGGTGTGCCCAAGAGCGTGCCCAAGGTGTGCCCGATGGTGTGCCCGATGGTGTGCCCAAGAGCGCACTCAAGGTGTGCCCAAGGTGTGCCCAGGGTGTGCCCAAGAGCGTACTCAAGGTGTGCCCAAGGTGTGCTTAAGGGTGTGCCCAAGAGCGTGCCCAAGGTGTGCCCAAGAGTGTGCCCAAGCGTGTGCCCAAGCGTGTGCCCAAGGGTGTGCCCAAGAGCGTGTCCAAGAGTGTGTCCAAGAGTGTGTCCAAGAGCGTGCCCAATGGTGTTCCCAAGGTGTGCCCAAGGTGTGCCCAAGGTGTGCCCAAGGTGTGCCCAATGGTGTTCCCAAGGTGTGCCCAAGGTGTGGCCAAGAGTGTGCCCAAGAGCGTGCCCAATGTGTGCCCGAGGGTGTGCCCAAGAGTGTGCCCAAGAGTGTGCCCAAGGGTGTGCCCAGGGTGTGCCCAAGAGCGTGCCCGATGGTGTGCCCAAGGGTGTGCCCAAGGTGTGCCCAAGGTGTGCCCAAGAGCATGCCCAAGGTGTGCCCGATGGTGTGCCCAAGAGCGTACTCAAGGTGTGCCCAAGGTGTGCCCAAGGTGTGCCCAGGGTGTGCCCAAGAGCATACTCAAGGTGTGCCCAAGGGTGTGCCCAAGGTGTGCCCAAGGTGTTCCCAAGAGCATGCCCAAGGTGTGCCCAAAGTGTGCCCAAGGTGTGCCCAAGAGTGTAAGCCCAAAACACGCTTTGTACTCGCGGTTCGGTTCTCACAGTTCGTGGCGCACCAGCAGTGCGGGCAGGAGTACGGAACGCACTCTACCTTGTTACTGGTCATTCAATGCAGACGACAGACTTGAGTCGCGACGAGGTCAGCAGGGCTCTGGAGATGGTGAATACTTGGAGACGCGACAGCGTCAGCAGGGCTCTGGAGATGGCGAAAGCTTGGAGCCGCGACAGCTTCAGCTGGACTCTGGGGGTCTTTTTAGAAGCACACTCGCAGTGCCTTAGGAGGGAGCCACGACAGCGTCAGCATGGCTCTGGAGGTGCATCTTCTGTTGTTCCCCCAACACGAGTTCCCTCTCTAGTCCCCAAGTCCTTCCTTTATATCCGACAATGTCTTTGATCTGCTTTCATGTAGGCAGGGAGTTCCCCTCCCCAGATCCCGGTCAGGGGGGTGTCTTCCGTCATGGGACATCTCCTCCTTTGAAGCGGAAAAGGCAGGGTCGTCAGTCGCCCAGCAGGCAGCGGCGTCGGCATTCTGGAGGACAGGACACAGCCCTGAAACCGTTCCTCCCCCCTAATCCAAAAGTCATACAGCTGACACCAGATGCTGGAGTTGCCCTAGGCCCTGTCACGATCTCCAGACGGGGAATACACATCCCGGCCGTATCATCCAGAAAGAGTGTATGAGGAAACAGTCACTGCCCAGAAGTCCTATTTCCAGACTTAGAAGGTAGAGGACACACTTCCTAAAGAGTGTATTCATTAATTCAGATTTTAGGGATGCTAGCCTCGTATTTTTACCATGTTCCCTGGGTCAGATAATTAATAAGGGGTAATAAGCAAAAGCTACTAAAATGAAGACGGCAGTAAAGTATTACGAGGTCATGCCACCCACCCCAGGGCAGGACCTACCTTCTACTAACAATGCACCCTGCCCAAGGGCGACCATAGGGGTGTCTGGTAGGTAGAAAAAGGGATCCGAAATAGGTTTGATAAAGGGTAAAGGTGTCGCAAGGTTCAGGGGTTAGTCTTGGAAGGAGGGCCAGGTCCAACACAACCCCCTTCCAGCCAAACACAGGGGGGACCAATCACTACCAGGATGGGCTTCCCTGTGGTGGGCGATAGAACATGGGACCTGGCCCACAACAGTCTACTCCAGTCCTAGGCCCCAAGAAAACAGTATTCTCCCTGGGGGACATTATCTGTGTCACACATTGTAGGAAGGTGGCTACCTGACTATGGTTACCCCAGATTTTTTGCCTGTGTTTAGCTGGTTTTTTGACTTAGTTGACCTGGTTCCCTGCTAATCAGGGCCCCAGGCCATCTGCTCTCTCTGTAAAATGGATTCCATGTACCCTAGGTACATACCAATTGGAAATGGACTCCTTGTCAGCCCCTGTAGAATGCACTATAGGTGCACAGGGCATAGGAGCCACTAAGGCCTACCAGGGGCTGCAGCATATCTTTTGCCACCCCTGGCTGGTTCTTAAATTGACACAACTGGCTGATCACTCAGCTGGGGTAAGGTGGTGTACACACCCCTTGCTTAGATATAGTATACCTATGTCTAAACCTATATCTGGACACATGTAAACCTGTGAGCCACTCCTATAGACAGGCCTCACCAATCCTGGAGGCTGGGTGCATGGTTTTTATGTGAGATGGAGCTCTAGCATGAGCTGAGCCTGTCTGCAGCCGTCGGGAACAAATCCCTAAGCTGTTTCAGGATAATGCCATACCATATACTATTAAGTGCCTTATAATCCTCGCGGTTATTTAGCAACTCTGGTTTGGCTTTATCAAAACATGTCGTGTAAGGTGTCATACGCTTTGGAATACCATCCCCTCGCCAGTTCTGGCGACGGGGATGGCATTCCACCCCTCTAGAGGGGTAAGACATGTTACTTCACTTTAATGCGGTTGATTTCTCCAAAGGCCTTAAGATCCACAAAATGGATGCCTCTGCCACAGACAAATGTCTGGACCCCTGGAGCTGACCGAAACCCAGTCAAGGGGGTCCTGGACAAAGGGTTTCCTGTCACAGGAGGGTGTCACCGCCCTCCAGACAGGAGATAGTGTATTGTAGCAGGGAGGTTTGAAAGAAACCAGACACTGCCTGGGGCGCACAAGGCTGCCCCTTGCATAATCCGGCCAAACCGGTTCTGGGGCACTCCAGCCCTCGTGCCAGGGCGGCCTGGATCAAAGGAAGGGGGTGTATCCACCCACTTCCTGGGTCCCACCCATAGGAGGGGACCTAGCAGGTAATCACGCCCACCAGATTCGAATAAGAGTGGGAGCAGTGCCAATGCACATCAGATTTCCTGGAAGAAACATTTGAAACGATATTCTGGACGGATATATGATGTTAAAACGCATACTTTTACAACGCCTACCATTACAACGGGACTTTTACAACGCAAATACTATTACAACGCATGTATTTACAACGCAGTTTTTTACAACGCAGGTACCTTTACAACGCATACCATTACAACGTAAGTATTGGTAAGTATATATAATTATTTTAATTGTATATTATTTAAAATTATTTATATTTAATGTAATTGTATTTAATTTAATTTAATTTAAATTAATTTAATTTTATTAATTTAATTTATATTTAATTTTATTTTATTTTTTCTTGTACCCCTTTATCTAAAATTCCCAAAACTGACCCTGAACCCTAAAAATACCCCTTTACCCAAAAACTGAAAACTGACCCTATACCCTAAAAATACCCCTTTACCCAAAAACTGAAAACTGACCCTGAACCCTAAAAATACCCCTTTACCCAAAAACTGAAAACTGACCCTGAACCCTAAAAATACCCCTTTACCCAAAAACTGAAAACTGACCCTGAACCCTAAAAATACCCCTTTACCCAAAAACTGAAAACTGACCCTGAACCCTAAAAATACCCCTTTACCCAAAAACTGAAAACTGACCCTAAACCCTAAAAATACCCCTTTACCCAAAAACTGAAAACTGACCCTAAACCCTAAAAATACCCCTTTACCCAAAAACTGAAAACTGACCCTATACCCTAAAAATACCCCTTTACCCAAAAACTGAAAACTGACCCTGAACCCTAAAAATACCCCTTTACCCAAAAACTGAAAACTGACCCTGAACCCTAAAAATACCCCTTTACCCAAAAACTGAAAACTGACCCTGAACCCTAAAAATACCCCTTTACCCAAAAACCCAAAACTGACCCTGAACCCTAAAAATACCCTTTTACCCAAAATCCCAAAACTGACCCTGAACCCTAAAAATACCCCTTTAAAAAAAAACTAACATATAACATTTTAAATATAATTATATACTTACTTATACTTACGTTGTAATGGTATGCGTTGTAAAAGTACCTGCGTTGTAAAAAACTGCGTTGTAAATACATGCGTTGTAATAGTATTTGCGTTGTAAAAGTCCCGTTGTAATGGTAGTGCGTTGTAAAAAATGCGTTGTAATGTGTGTTTACCATTCTGGACCCTTCGCCCTCCATCTCAACGTGGAAGCCCGAAGAATCTCCCTTGTGGTCAAGGAGTGACCACCCTGCAGCAGCAGGCACCATCCAGCCCTCGACGTCTACTTGGTTGCAGTTCCCGCCGGAACTCGAGCGACTGAGATCGACGAGATCAAGCCTGCCCAGCTTCTAACAGCCCGATCCACAGTCCCTGCAAAGCTGAGACCCGTGGAGGCGACCGGAAGCGTGGGGCACGCCATCTTGAAGTGACCACGAGACGCTGACCGTGCAGCCCACGAGTGACCCTCGAAGCTGTACACCGGGGTTTGAGAAGCCCCCACCCTGAGCTACTCCTGAGCCGAAGTTCAGCCCTCCACACTCGACGAGTGCTGCGTGGGGCCCTTTGGCACAATTTGGCTCAACGCGTTGGCCCGGTCACTTGCCAGCTGGCTTGTGGTCCCTGTGCCGACGAACTACTGAAGAAGACTCGTGAATCTGGTTGCTCCAGATCCACACCAGCTCCCCTGAAAAGGAGCCCCGACTCTGACCTTACTGGTCCGAGTGAGAAGCAATCTTCCGATCCTGCGTGGATTGCTCTTACCAAGGCTTGTTGGCTCCAAACCTGAAGCCGACTGCACCGACGGTGAGAGCCTGCGTGGGACAGATCGTGACCTGCTCCTGGACGTCGCAGATGCCCCAGAGCCCACATGACAGCGGAGAGAAGCTCCTCGACGACCACCTGATTGCGCCCGACATTGCCTGGTTCCGTCCTGGTTCCACCCTGGTCACTGCTGAGTGACCCAGACTCTGTCCCCTCTGCTTTCAGGTACTCTACAACTTGAGTCCACCCTTGGACTCCACCGGACACTTCGTCTTCACCCTGCCTGCAGCCCTTTCAGCTTCAAGCACCAAGAGCCTGCGTGTCAAAACCCGACGCCACTTCGACCCTGTGCACCCACTTCCTGTGGGTGAGGTAACTTTGCTCCGCCGGTGTTCCCACACTGGTGCACACCTCTAGGGTCTGTGTGTTAAGTTTTGTTCCTCTAGGTTCAGCGGAAGTGTCCTTAAACTTTAACTATTTGACTTTTACGCACCATTGGTTAACATTGGTGCGTGCGTGCGCTTTCCGCACATCTCCCGAATCCCGAGGGCCATTCCCGACTTCAGCATTGCTTGTCCTGACTGCTCCCAGCGATTCCCTAGGCCCTAGGCCTAACCACTGTTCGAGTGGCCTCTCTTATACCACTTGTTTAGTATATGGTTTGAGTGGCCCCCCGCCCTCATCCATAATTGTGCAACTTGTATGTTTAAACAGTGCTTTTGATTTAACGCTTGTGCCCCTTTATTCATAAAGAATACTGGGGATTGTTTTTAGTAATAAACACATATATTTTTATAATATATACTTGTGTGGTGTCCTTTCATTTGGTATTACAGGATTGTATGTGGTAAAACAGCTCGCTTAACACGACCTCTTAAGTTAAGCCTTTAGGCTGCTTAGTCCATGCTACCCCTAGGATAGCTTGTCTAATAAGGTTGACTTACAACCAGACACCATAAGGGGATTGTTTGGTCAGGTAGTAGGTGGTTCCAGAATTGGAAACATCCCCTACCAGGCCAACTTCTCACATTGGTGAGCAGCGGTGCGGATTTGAGCTTGCTGTTGTTTTACCATTGCAATCTTTATATCAAATTGAAAGATCACATCAAGTACCTCTAGGTACATATAAAATCAAAAGCTTAGCATATTAAGTTCTACTGAACTTAGTAGTTGTAGGTTGAAGGGAGTAGCACACCCCTGACTACAACTCACTAGCAAGGTCCAGTAGGAAAACACTTAGTGTAGGTAAGTGCACCACTTACACCTCACTAGTAACCATGTCTGACACAGGAAAGGCCTCAGGGTCTAGTCCTGTGACAGTTGACCCTACCCAGGCAACTTTTGGATATGACAAACTAACCCGCAGAGACTTGATTGCCTTGTGCAAAGCAAGAGGGTTAAAAAGGGGCAGAAGCCCCACCTGCCTAACCCTGGTAGAAATCCTAGAACAGGATGACTTAGAGAAGGCTAAAGCAGCTTCCCTAGACACAGGAAATGGAGAGAACCCCCCTGTAGTTGATCCCCCTGAAGAGGAGGATGATGATGACTTGGATGAGGACTCAGATGTTGGGGACTTAGAAGTACAGGATCAGGGTAGCCAGGTTCCAGTTGGTAGGCTTAGCCAGGCCAACTTGGACCTACTGGGGAATGGAGAGGGCCAGCACCTCCCCAGAACCCAACAGATGATTCTCCCAGGCAACAGAAGAGGGAGATCTCCCTCAGGGGACTCTCATCTTTCTAGTGCCTCCAGAGAATCACAGAGAGGCATGAGTGCTTCTCAGAAAGCTGAGCATAGGGCTAGAATGAGGGCTGTCAAACTCCAAATAGAGAGAGAGGAGGTAGCCCTGAGTCAAGCTAGACTCACCTTAGCTCAAGCTAAACTTGCCTTGGCAAGAGAGCAGAAATTGTGTGGCTTAGATGCCACTGGTGGCAGCAATATTCCTAAAGAGAAACCCAGGTCCTATGATAGTAGAAACCTGACAAAGATTGTGCCCCCCTACAAGGAAGGGGATGACATCCACAAGTGGATAACTGCTCTTGAGAGAGCCTGCATGGTACAGCAGGTTCCTGAGGAACAGTGGGCAGCAATCTTATGGTACTCCTTTTCAGAGAAAGGGAGAGACAAGCTCCTCACTGTTAGACATGAGGATGCAAACAATTACAAAGTCCTGAAGAGTGTTCTGATAGATGGGTTTGGCTTAACCACTGAACAGTACAGGTTGAAGTTCAGAGATACCCAGAAGACACAGACTCAGGACTGGACTGATTTTGTAGATCGTGCTACTAAGGCTCTGGAGGGTTGGCTACATGGCAGCAAAGTACATGACTTTACAGGATTGTATAATTTGATTATGAGGGAGCAGATCCTAAGTAATTGTCAGAACCAGCTCTTACACCAGCACCTGGTAGACTCTGATCTGACCTCTCCCCAAGAATTGGGAAAGAAGGCAGACAAATGGGTCAGAACCAGGATTAGGCCTAAGAATCAGGACAGTAACCAGAAGAAGGAGTCTACCAAGCCTCAAGATAAGGGTGGGGATAAAAGTAAAGAAAAGACTTCCCCAGGGCCCCAAAACTCCAAGGATGGGGGTGGGTCCCAAGACACTTCTTCAACTGAGAAAAAACCCTATTGTTATCCCTGTAAACAGGTGGGGCATTACAAAACAGACAGCTGTTGTCCCAAGAATAACAATAAAGAAAATATACCTCCAAAGCCAGCTTCAACACCTCCTGTTACTGTCAGCAGTAATCCCCCAGGAAGTGGGAGCACACCCAGGAATCTGGGTGGGTTTACTTTTGGAAATCAGGTGGACCCTGGCCTATCCAGGTCCCCATCACCCAATGATCTTGTTTATGAGGCTGGCATGGGGTTTGCCAACTTCTCTGCTTGCCCAAATACTTTGAGCAAGTATAGACAAGAACCCATCATCAATGGTTTAAGAGTTGAAGCTTTTAGAGACACAGGGGCTAGCATCACCATGGTGGCTGATGGCATAGTCCCCTCTAAGCAACTTTTACCTGGTGCCACATACCAGGTAATAAACATTGATGGCATCCAAACAAATCATCCCATGGCAGTAGTAAGTCTCAGCTGGGGAGGTGTCACTGGCCCAAAGAGAGTGGCAGTGTCACCAAACTTGCCTGTGGACTGTCTACTGGGTAATGATTTAGAAATCTCAGCCTGGGCTGAGGTTGAACAGGAAACCCATTCTAGAATGGTGAATTCCCATGGAAAGGTTAGTGAGGCTGTACTGGCTACAGCCCCAATCCAAGATGTCCTTCCTGAAAAGGTTGGTAGGGCTGAGAAACTCTCTGCCCCATCTTTAGTAAAAACTCTTCCTGAACAGAATAGCAAAGCTGTTATGATAACAGCAGAAACCCAAACTGAGTCCCCTCCTGAAAAGGTTGGTGGGGCTGTGATGGCCACAGCCCAAACTCAAACTGACATGTGTGTTGTGAAACCTGAAATGATGGATAACTCCACACAAACTGAGAGCATGGAGGAGGAAGAGAAATCTCCCCCTCACCAGACTTTAGGACAGGATCAGCCTCCTCAGGGAACTGATCTTACCCCTGATGAAGGAGCTGCGCCAGAGGTGGTTGGGCCTAGCCTGACAGAACCCCTGATGTCAGTGGACCCTTCTCAGGTGGGACCCAGTCTGGAGCAGGTAACCTGCCCCTCTCTACCTTGCCTTAGCCAGCCCAGGGCTGCAGAGGACAAGAAGGACAGTGAGACCCAGAGGGCCCCCTGTCAAATAAAGCACCCCCATCAAAAGATTAGGTGCACCAAAACTAGTAGCCCTAGTAAGGTGAAAACTTTAAAAACTCCTAAGGGAGCCCCCTTAAAAACAGTTAGGGACCTCCCACAGATGGATTCTGTTGGGCACAGCCAAACCTGGGACCCCAGGGGCCCAAACCTGAACTGTCCCTCCAGCAAGCCAAACAGAGGGACCCAGCCTCCAGCTTTAGGTAGCCAGAGGTTGACCCTGAGAGCACAGTGCAACTCAGTTAAAGAAAGAAAGGCACACATGGTGGAAGATAATTGGAGGAAGCTAAGCCCTAAATTAGTAGAGCCTCACTTCAATACTCCATATCCGAACCAGCCTTTAACTTTGCATAAACACACCCAAGGTAGTGATTCCCTATGGTGGAGACCCTCTAATACCCAAAGGGTGAGGGACTGCTTAGTGGACCATGAGACAGGGGGTACCCATGCTAGTGCAGGTACTTCCTTATATGGCCACTCAGGCAATATAGGCTTACCTGGCCAAGGATAGCCTTATCTCCTTTCGTTTGGGGGGGGGTTATGTAGGAAGGTGGCTACCTGACTATGGTTACCCCAGATTTTTTGCCTGTGTTTAGCTGGTTTTTTGACTTAGTTGACCTGGTTCCCTGCTAATCAGGGCCCCAGGCCATCTGCTCTCTCTGTAAAATGGATTCCATGTACCCTAGGTACATACCAATTGGAAATGGACTCCTTGTCAGCCCCTGTAGAATGCACTATAGGTGCACAGGGCATAGGAGCCACTAAGGCCTACCAGGGGCTGCAGCATATCTTTTGCCACCCCTGGCTGGTTCTTAAATTGACACAACTGGCTGATCACTCAGCTGGGGTAAGGTGGTGTACACACCCCTTGCTTAGATATAGTATACCTATGTCTAAACCTATATCTGGACACATGTAAACCTGTGAGCCACTCCTATAGACAGGCCTCACCAATCCTGGAGGCTGGGTGCATGGTTTTTATGTGAGATGGAGCTCTAGCATGAGCTGAGCCTGTCTGCAGCCGTCGGGAACAAATCCCTAAGCTGTTTCAGGATAATGCCATACCATATACTATTAAGTGCCTTATAATCCTCGCGGTTATTTAGCAACTCTGGTTTGGCTTTATCAAAACATGTCGTGTAAGGTGTCATACGCTTTGGAATACCATCCCCTCGCCAGTTCTGGCGACGGGGATGGCATTCCACCCCTCTAGAGGGGTAAGACATGTTACTTCACTTTAATGCGGTTGATTTCTCCAAAGGCCTTAAGATCCACAAAATGGATGCCTCTGCCACAGACAAATGTCTGGACCCCTGGAGCTGACCGAAACCCAGTCAAGGGGGTCCTGGACAAAGGGTTTCCTGTCACAGGAGGGTGTCACCGCCCTCCAGACAGGAGATAGTGTATTGTAGCAGGGAGGTTTGAAAGAAACCAGACACTGCCTGGGGCGCACAAGGCTGCCCCTTGCATAATCCGGCCAAACCGGTTCTGGGGCACTCCAGCCCTCGTGCCAGGGCGGCCTGGATCAAAGGAAGGGGGTGTATCCACCCACTTCCTGGGTCCCACCCATAGGAGGGGACCTAGCAGGTAATCACGCCCACCAGATTCGAATAAGAGTGGGAGCAGTGCCAATGCACATCAGATTTCCTGGAAGAAACATTTGAAACGATATTCTGGACCCTTCGCCCTCCATCTCAACGTGGAAGCCCGAAGAATCTCCCTTGTGGTCAAGGAGTGACCACCCTGCAGCAGCAGGCACCATCCAGCCCTCGACGTCTACTTGGTTGCAGTTCCCGCCGGAACTCGAGCGACTGAGATCGACGAGATCAAGCCTGCCCAGCTTCTAACAGCCCGATCCACAGTCCCTGCAAAGCTGAGACCCGTGGAGGCGACCGGAAGCGTGGGGCACGCCATCTTGAAGTGACCACGAGACGCTGACCGTGCAGCCCACGAGTGACCCTCGAAGCTGTACAACGGGGTTTGAGAAGCCCCCACCCTGAGCTACTCCTGAGCCGAAGTTCAGCCCTCCACACTCGACGAGTGCTGCGTGGGGCCCTTTGGCACAATTTGGCTCAACGCGTTGGCCCGGTCACTTGCCAGCTGGCTTGTGGTCCCTGTGCCGACGAACTACCGAAGAAGACTCGTGAATCTGGTTGCTCCAGATCCACACCAGCTCCCCTGAAAAGGAGCCCCGACTCTGACCTTACTGGTCCGAGTGAGAAGCAATCTTCCGATCCTGCGTGGATTGCTCTTACCAAGGCTTGTTGGCTCCAAACCTGAAGCCGACTGCACCGACGGTGAGAGCCTGCGTGGGACAGATCGTGACCTGCTCCTGGACGTCGCAGATGCCCCAGAGCCCACGTGACAGCGGAGAGAAGCTCCTCGACGACCACCTGATTGCGCCCGACATTGCCTGGTTCCGTCCTGGTTCCACCCTGGTCACTGCTGAGTGACCCAGACTCTGTCCCCTCTGCTTTCAGGTACTCTACAACTTGAGTCCACCCTTGGACTCCACCGGACACTTCGTCTTCACCCTGCCTGCAGCCCTTTCAGCTTCAAGCACCAAGAGCCTGCGTGTCAAAACCCGACGCCACTTCGACCCTGTGCACCCACTTCCTGTGGGTGAGGTAACTTTGCTCCGCCGGTGTTCCCACACTGGTGCACACCTCTAGGGTCTGTGTGTTAAGTTTTGTTCCTCTAGGTTCAGCGGAAGTGTCCTTAAACTTTAACTATTTGACTTTTACGCACCATTGGTTAACATTGGTGCGTGCGTGCGCTTTCCGCACATCTCCCGAATCCCGAGGGCCATTCCCGACTTCAGCATTGCTTGTCCTGACTGCTCCCAGCGATTCCCTAGGCCCTAGGCCTAACCACTGTTCGAGTGGCCTCTCTTATACCACTTGTTTAGTATATGGTTTGAGTGGCCCCCCGCCCTCATCCATAATTGTGCAACTTGTATGTTTAAACAGTGCTTTTGATTTAACGCTTGTGCCCCTTTATTCATAAAGAATACTGGGGATTGTTTTTAGTAATAAACACATATATTTTTATAATATATACTTGTGTGGTGTCCTTTCATTTGGTATTACAGGATTGTATGTGGTAAAACAGCTCGCTTAACACGACCTCTTAAGTTAAGCCTTTAGGCTGCTTAGTCCATGCTACCCCTAGGATAGCTTGTCTAATAAGGTTGACTTACAACCAGACACCATAAGGGGATTGTTTGGTCAGGTAGTAAGTGGTTCCAGAATTGGAAACATCCCCTACCAGGCCAACTTCTCACACACATAATCCTTGTTTGCTTAGAGGGGTGTCCCCCCACATCCACAGTACACACTTAGCTAATACCGGGGCGTGGCCTAGTCCACCCCCTGTCAACCAAGACAACCAACTATGGAGGCCACTGACAGCTATCCGTGGTGAGAGCCAGGCCTCCCACCTGCTAGACTTCTCTTCTGCTGGGGGGGTCGGAGAGTGGGGGGCAGTAGCCCCAGGTACTGGGCATCCTCTTTCCACTCCCATTCCTGTTTGGTCAGGTAGGACCGCCGGACACCAACCGACCAGTCCTGGGCCCTCACCCAGCTGCCCGTTAGGAGGCGGAGGTGGGTGGTCCCACCCCCTGGTTCCCTCCTCTAGGGGGTTCTGCATCCTCCCACCGGGAGAGATGCCCCCGACCCCAATTCACTCATTAGTCCCGTACCTTCCTCTTGCAATGAAACCATTAACCTGGGGCCCAAACCCCCATGTGCAACCAGGGGTAGAGGCGAGGCCTCCCTCCCTCTGCACCCCCTTCCAGATGCTGGTACCCTCCCGATTGGAGTGGGACTGCTGGACATTAGAACTACGGGGGCCCTATGTATTGGTGCTCCACATCCTCCTATTCCCGGGGATCCCCCCAACGGCCTCTCCCGATCCTCTGGAACCCAAAAAAACATTCGCTTCTACTGGGGGTTCTCTGAGGACAGGGAACTCGTTTTCTACCCGGGGTTGGTATGGCTCTGGAACACGAGTACTTAAACTATGCTCTCCCACATTTACATCAGGTTTTTCTCCCGGGCTACCCTTCACCGAATCGGGCAGGACTTCTCCTACATACTCCACACCGCTATCCTGATATTGGCTGGGCAGTCCCGGGCTGTCCTTTAACCCGCACTCTTCTGGGCTGACCTTACTTTCTGGCCCCAGGCCCGTAACCATGGATGAACCCCTCTCCTGGTAACCCGCCTCTGGAGTCAGTAGGGTGCGCCCATCACTTGAACCACCAACTCCTGGGTCAGTCCCTGAATCCTTCTCAAGTACCCTGCGTCCTACAGGAGCTGTCTTATCCCCTCGTTTCCCCTGAGGTGTGTTGCACCCCTCCCTCAAGTGGGGGGGCCCACCTCTTGGTGGGTGTACTATACTCCCTACCCTATTTGCTACGGGGGCAGCCCTTATCTGGTCTGATCTCCACTTTCAATTCCGTACTGAACAAAAGACCGCCGCTACCCGCTGGGCTGAATCCGTCCTCGAGTTCAGCATCTAAGAATAAAATTTGGCGGCCACCAGCCGGGTCGTATTTCACTACAAAGTTAGCACAAAAGGACGAATTTCTGCTGCCGCCAACTGGGCGGGACTCCTCTTCCAGCTCAGCACTTGCCAGTGAAGCTTGGTTGCCGCCGGCTGAAGCGTACATCCTTTCAACCTCAGCGCGGGGAAATGAGCCATCGCAGTGGTCTGCTGCGGCATACAAACTTTCTGCCTCAGCAGATAAAAAGGCGCACTCGGCTTCCCACTCAGCACAAAAAGGGGAATGTTCGCTGCCATCCGCTGCGCGGGGCTTGGTCTCCCACTCAGCAGAGCTCATGGGGGGAGTTACATAAGTTTCTCTTTGTCGGGCGGCGGCCCACCAGGCCTCCTGCCTTTGTTGCTCCAAATCGAGTTCTTCCATCTTTAGTTCCTGCTCAATTCTCATCCGCTCTTGTCTCCTCTGACATTCCTCCCTCAGTTCTTGGAGGCGGTTGTCCATCTCTATCTTGAGGTTTGCCATAGCAATCTGATGCTCCTTGTCTCTTTCTCTGTCCTCCTATTCCGCTGGGGACAGGTCTCTGACTGGAGAATCACTGATGTTGGGTGGGGAAGAATCCCTCCTCCCCTCTGAGCCCAGGCGCCCATGTAACTTGTCTGTGAGGTGGCTTTGTAATCCGTCTTTCTTACAAGCACCCATGCTAGATGCCAGGGACTCAGCGTCCCTCCTGGTCAGCGATGATTCGCGGTTCCTACTGACCCAACAGTAGGAAAAAAACGAAAAAAATCTAACAAAAACAAGCGGGGTAGTTTAGGGTTTGCACTCACTAGGTAGCAGTTAATGATCCCGGTACATGGAATCCTAAAGGCACGGCAGTTTCGCTTGAGTCGAGGGTTCGGATCCTTCCGCTGCTGCCAGTGTGAGAAATGGGATTCCCCCTTTGGCTGAGGGTCGCACCAAAGTCCAGTAGGAACCCCACTTCCACGTAAAAGAGGGGAGGTGCACTCCCCAAAATGACGCCTGCTCCCCTTTGGTTATACTGTAGCCAGGGCAGACAGGCTTACTCCCTAGCTAGCGTGCCAAGCGTTTGGACTACGCGCGGTGGTAGGAGAGACCCACTACAAATGGACACGACACAGAGTTCTAGTAAAAATATCGGGTTCTTTATATAACTTTCTCATCGGGTGCATAACAATACAATCCACAAGGTTACTTCAAGACGAGGCTTTAGTTGTCTGGTTCAAGAAGGTTTCAGGTGGGTTTAGTCCATGTCAGGGTTGGGTAAGTCCTTGGGCCGTGCCATTTATACTCACAGCGTCTCAAGGAGGTCCCATGGGCGACGCGCACCAGCTAGTGGGGGTGAAGAGTACGTGGCGTCCTCCTCCCGATGTTACAGGACAAAGATACACAGCGCACCGGCGGGTGTGGGGGGGGAAGTACTAGGCGCACTCTACGTTCATGCATAAAAGATGGCGATGCGCACCAACTGGTGCGAGTCAGGGGTACAGAGCGTACTCCATGTTCCCAGGCTTGGAGGTTACGATGCGCCGGTACTATCTTCGAGGTTCGTGGTGCACCAGCAGTGCGGGCAGGAGTACGCTTTGCACTCGCGGTTCAGTTCTCACAGTTCGTGGCGCACCAGCAGTGCGGGCAGGAGTACACGTTGTACTCGCGGTTCAGTTCTCACAGTTCATGGCGTACCAGCAGTGCGGACAAGAGTACGCTTTGTACTCGTGGTTCGGTTCTCACAGTTCGTGGCGCACCGGCAGTGTGGGCAGGAGTACGCTTTGTACTCGCGGTTCGGTTCTCACAGTTCGTGGCACACCAGCAGTACGGGCAGGAGTACGGAACGCACTCTACCTTGCTACTGGTCATTCAATGCAGACAACAGACTTGAGCCGCGACGAGGTCAGCAGGGAGCCGCGATAGCGATAGCGTCAGCAGGGCTCTGGAGATGGCAAAAGCTTGGAGCCGCAACAGTGTCAGCAGGGCTCTGGAGATGGCGAAAGCTTGGAGCCGCGACAGCGTCAGCTGGACTCTGGGGGTCTTTTTAGAAGCACACTCGCAGTGCCTTAGGAGGGAGCCGCGACAGCGTCAGCATGGCTCTGGGGGTGCATCTTCCGTTGTTCCCCCAACACGAGTTTCCTCTCTAGTCCCTGCGTCCTTCCTTTATATCCGACAATGTCTTTGATCTGCTTTCATGTAGGCATTGAGTTCCCCTCCCCAGATCCCGGTTGGGGGGGTGTCTTCTGTCATTGGGACATCTCCTCCTGAAAAGCAGGAAGGCAGGGTCGTCAGCATTCTGGAGGACAGGACACAGCCCAGAAACCGCTCCTCCCCCCTAATCCAAAAGGCAGACAGCTGACACCAGATGCTGGAGTTGCCCTAGGCCCTGTCACGATCTCCAGACGGGAATACACATCCCGGCCGTATCATCCAGTAAGAGTGTATGAGGAAACAGTCACTGCCCAGAAGTCATATTTCCAGACTTAGAAGGTAGAGGACACACTTCCTAAAGAGTGTATTAATTAATTCGGATTTTAGGGATGCTAGCCTCGTATTTTTACCATGTTCCCTGGGTCACATAATTAATAAGGGGTAATAAGCAAAAGCTACTAAAATGAAGATGGCAGTAAAGTATTACGAGGTCATGCCACCCACCCCAGGGCAGGACCTACCTTCTACTAACAATGCACCCTGCCCAAGGGCCGACCATAGGGGTGCCTGGTAGGTAGAAAAAGGGATCCGAAATAGGTTTGATAAAGGGTAAAGGTGTCGCAAGGTTCAGGGGTTAGTCTTGGAAGGAGGACCAGGTCCAACAGGAATGGTGGTTGCATCTAACATGTAGGAGTACTTGAGTGGAAATTTCCTTGGTACTGCTGGACAGCCACCATTATCTCACCGTCTATCCTCATTTTTGAATGAGTGATTGCAGCTATAGAAGTCGTACGGAGAGCCCCCTTCGTGGCTTTAACAGCCAATGAATTCCCTTCAACGTGAACACCATCACGCTGATGACACTGTGTGTGTGTTTCATGTGAGCCCGTGGTATTTCATTTTTCAACTCAACTACCTGTTCCCATAGCATTTATTTCTTTGCAGAGTTTTATATAGCACAAACTAGACCCAAACCGAATCAGATATCAGAGCGCTTTACATATTTTCCAGTTACGTTACATGAGGACACACTTTTCATTTTAGGCATGGGGAGATTAAGTAATTTGCCCAGAATCACAGGAGGTTTTGGCGTCGTTACCGAGACTCCAACCCATATCCCCAGGTCCGAGGTCGAGCGCCCTAGCCGTTAGGCCAACTCCTCTCCCCATTTTATGCTTCGTTGTGCCAACTTTTGCATCTTTGAACCTGTTTTGTTCCCAATTATGTAAATATTGATTGTATGACTTTACACAGTAAAAAGAATCACACACAATTTGTGTGGGGAATTTGTGATCGGTATTTACAAGTGCAAGTATCAGTGCTTTTAACTCTACCAACTGAGCCGTGGAGTCTCCTAGAGATTGCGTTTTGGGGCACCTTGGAAGGAATTTTCTATCCCGCATGCGACTTTTAACTATGGCACATGCTGCGCTGTATTGTTGCTTACTCCCTATGGCTGGTTGAGCAGATCTGTTAGTGTAACTAATATATTCATACCGATCTAGAGGCAACATTTAATTTGGTAAAAGGTTATTCTTGTTCGTATTGCTGAAATGCTTGTGTTTTTAGACTTGGATCAAATCTATAATCAACGTCCATTGCACTAAGAGAATCAGCTATATATATCCATCTCGCATGTAAGGCTTTTGCATTCGGAATGCTAGCCTTTGTAACAGCCTCTAGGGTTGATACCGGGGTGATGAAGATTATGCGTTTTCCCTGAGCCAGTGTTCTTTCTCTTTTCTGTTGAAGTGAAAAGCATTTCTGCGTTTGTGTACAGGTGTGATTTGTTAAGCGATTGGTACTGTTTTGTCTTCATTGAACGTTAAGTATGTGTACCCGCATTGACGCACTGTTACATGGATCACTAGGTTGAGTACGTTTACGAGAGTCTGCAAGTGTGTGGAAGCTATCATGTCTTCTTGTAGTGAACGTAGGATGTTTGTGTGTTTCTGTGTCCAATGTCTAACTGAAAAGTCAGGTTTTATTAAGTCGTAGAAAGGCTTTCCTCTTTATGCGTAATCCAAAATGTATGTTCTGCCAAAATTTAGGAATCCCAGTAATGATTGAAGATTTTTGAATGATTTTAGTGGTTGAAGCAGCGCACACTTTTCTAAAAAATTAGCTGGCAGGCTTTTTCCTTCACTTGAAATCTCGTATCCTAAAAACAGGACATTGCAGTGGGCTATGTTTGATTTTTTTAAATTACATTTGTAGCCATCAGAGGCGAATCCCATAATTATGGTGCTCACCCTGGTCAAGTGCCTCTTTAAGTCATCGTCCGTTAAATAAATATCATCCATATAGGACAATGCTTCTTCATCAAAATTTTGTAGTAACTCAGTTACTCTTGCTGAGAATACCCCTGGGCTGCTCTTATACCCCGGGGGAGGTGACAAAATTGTTGCTAGGAATCCAACGCTGAGAATGCAGTCAAATACCTGCTTTCAAGTGCTATATTTTGGCAGGAAAAATCCATTTGAGATATCAAGTGTGGGTTTGTATTTTATCGGCACAATGGCAATGCAGAAGTTCTCCTCACGGTTCCAAACCCCAGCGCCTGGAGCAACACCTGGTGGGCCCCACCCTCGGAAACCCACCAACCCCCACGGACCCCGCACGTAACCTGGGAATCATCCTGGACCGCCAGATCAACTCTGTCTCGTCTTCCTGCTTCCACTCCCTATGTCTCCTTCGTAAGACCCGCAAATGGATCCGAGTTGAACACAGAAAGACCGTCACTCACACCCTGGTCACCAGCAGACTTGTCTACGGCAACGCACTGTATGCCGAAATAAACAAAAACCTCACCCGCAAGCTACAGAACATTCATAACGCTGCCGCAAGACTGATCCTCAACCTGCCAAAACACTGCCACATCTCCCTGCATCTGTGCACACACCACTGGCTCCCCGTCGAGGTGAGAATAACCGTTAAGATACTCACCCATGCACACAAGTCCCTTCATGACACCGGACCAGCATACCTGAACAGCTGACTCAAATTCCACACACCCCAAAGGACCCTACGATCAGCCCAGCTCTCCTACGCTGTGGTCCCCCGCACCAGAAGGACCAGATTGGGAGGCCGCTCCTTTTCCTTCCTCGGGTCCAAAGCCTGGAACGCCCTTCCGCTCCACCTCAGACAGACAACATCGCTCCCTGTTGGAAAGGCGACCCCAGGGGAGACAGAAGGTGTCTGACTGTCCGCCCCGAGACCCACCTCTCTTTTTGGAACAGGCCGAGCGCCGTAGGAAGGCCTCCTTGGCGAGGCTGCTCTCCTACAATCGTAACAGCAGAGCAATCACACTACTTACAGATAGACGCCACACAGGAAGGATATTCATAAGAATCTTTATATAAGTAATCAAAGCAAGTTCTTGGCGGGATAGCGGGCAAGGATCGAGGGATCCGTAAAGTCGTGGTCTCGGGGAAAGGGGGTAGCGGGACAGTCTTGGCACCCACTGGTGCATGGATAGTTCAAGGGGTCAGGCCGCGACAGCGTCAGCAAGGCCTCGAGGGTGGTTCAGCTTGGTCAGGCCGCGACAGCGTCAGCAGGGCCTCGAAGATAGTTCAGCTTGGTCAGGCCGCGACAGCGTCAGCAGGGCCTCGAAGATAGTTCAGCTTGGTCAGGCCGCGACAGCGTCAGCAGGGCCTCGAAGGTGGTTCAGCTTGGTCAGGCCGCGACAGCGTCAGCAGGGCCTCGAAGATAGTTCAGCTTGGTCAGGCCGCGACAGCGTCCGCAGGGCCTCGAAGGTTCCAGGTGCAAGAGTTCGGACCAGGATCAGCCGCTACGAGGTCAGCAGGGCTTCGACTCCAGATACAACTGCCGTCCTAATCCAGGGCTGGCCCAGATATAGGACTGGAGGGCTTTGATGTCCGGACCCTCGCGCCTGGGGGTCAGAGGGGCCGGGATGAAGGTGTCCAGACACCCAGCAGGGGGGGCTCTCTTCGTCGAGGCGGAAAAACCGGGACAGGCCATCAGCGTTGGCGTGGTCGCTGCCAGGGCGATGCTCCACAGTGAAATCCATGCCTTGGAGGGAGATGGACCATCGCAACAGTTTCGGATTTTCGCCGCGCATCTGCATCAGCCACCTTAAGGGTCGGTGGTCAGTCTGCACCCGGTAGTGGGTGCCGAAGAGGTAGGGCCTGAGTTTCTTGAGGGCCCACACGACCGCGAAGGCCTCTCTCTCGATGGTGCTCCATCGCTGTTCTCGGGCCAGCAGCCACCGGCTGATGAAGGCCACAGGATGGTCAGTTCCCTCGGAGTCAATTTGCGACAGGACCGCCCCGATGCCGTGTTCCGAGGCGTCGGTCTGGACCACAAACTCTCGGCTGTAGTCGGGGGCCTGGAGCACAGGGGCGGTACACATGGCTGCTTTCAAGGTCTCGAAGGCCACCTGACACGCGGGTGTCCACTGCACTTTCTGGGGCCGGTTCTTCGAGGTCAGTTCCGTGAGGGGCCCCACAATGCTCCCATAGTTCTTGATAAAACGCCGATAGTATCCAGTGAGCCCCAGGAAGGCCCGGACGGCGGTCTGGTTGACCGGGGGCTCCCAGGCTACAATGGCGTCGATCTTGGGTTGGAGGGGAGCCACTTGGCCGCTCCCCACTTGGTGTCCCAGATAGGTCACGGACCCTTGGCCTATCTGGCATTTGCTGGCCTTCACAGTTAGTCCGGCCCGGCGGAGGGCTGTCAGGACTTCCCAGAGGTGTTTCAGGTGCTCGGCCCAGTGGAGGCTGTAGACCGCAATGTCGTCTAGGTAGGCGGCACTGAAGTCTTATAGCCCCGCCAGTACTTTGTTTACTAGTCTCTGGAAGGTGGCCGGGGCGTTTTTCATGCCGAAGGGCATCACTTTGAACTGGAAGTGGCCGTCGGGTGTGGAAAGGCTGATCGCTCCTGGGCGCCAGGGGTGAGGCCGATCTGCCAATACCCGGCGGTGAGGTCGAAGGTACTGAGGTACTTGGCGACCCCCAGGCGGTCGATCAGTTCATCGGCCCGGGGGATGGGATGTGCGTCGGTTCTGGTAACAGCATTCAGTCCCCGGTAGTCGACGCAAAACCGGAGTTCTGGCGGGGTGCCAGGTGCGGCGGCCTTGGGGACCAGGACAACTGGGCTGGCCCAGGGACTGTCGGAGGGTTCGACCACCCCCAGGGCCAGCATCTTGGTAACTTCCGTCTGGATGCAGGCCCGAACTCGGTCGGGGACCCGGTAGGCCCGGTGTCGTACTGGCTGATTGTCCCCGGTGTCGACATCGTGGACACACCATTGTGTAACCCCGGGGGTGAGGGAGAACAGATCTGTGAATTGTCCCAACAGTTCTTGGCAGTCTCGGCGCTGTGCGGGGGTCAGGTCGGGAGAGAGAGAGATCCCTTCGACGGAGCCGTCCTTCTCAGTGCACTTTAAGAGGTCGGGCAAGGGCTCGGAGTCGTCTTCGATCCCATCGTCGGTAGCTAGCAGCAGGCTCAGTTCTGTGCGGGCGAAATGAGGTTTGAGCCGGTTGGCGTGCAGAACCCGGAGGGGGTTCCGAGGAGACTCCATGTCCACGAGGTACGTGACGGGGCTCTTGCGCTCGATCACCTTGAAGGGCCCCGACTATTTGTCCTGGAGGGCACAGGGTACGACCGGGGACATGACCCAGACCCGCTGGCCCGTCTCGAACTCGATGGAGGAGGAGTTCTGGTCATACCAGCGTTTCATGTCCTCCTGACTGGCCTCCAGGTTGGCCTCCGCAAGGGCCCGGAACTTCCGAGTCTGGTTTCGGAGGGTCAGGAGGTACCGGTAGACATCAGGTGGTGCGTCCTTGACTGTATTTTCCCAGCCTTCTTTGACCAGGCTGAGCGGACCTCGGACAGGGTGTCCGTACAAGAGTTCAAAGGGGCTGAACCCCAGGGATTTCTGGGGTACCTCCCGATAGGTAAACAGGAGGCAGGGCAGCAGGACATCCCATTTGCGTCGTAGTGGCTCTTCTAGGCCCTGGATCATCCCCTTGAGGGTCCGGTTGAACCGCTCCACAAGTCCATTCCCTTGGGGATGATACGGGGTGGTGAACTTATATGTGACCCCGCACTGTTGCCACAGGGACTGCATATACTTCGATATAAAGTTGGTGCCCCGATCGCTCACGACCTCTCGGGGGAATCCTACTCGGGAGAAGATCCCCATCAGGGCTCGCCCCACCACGGGAGCGGTGATGGTTCTGAGGGGGATGGCCTCAGGATAGCGGGTGGCGTGGTCCACCAGGACAAGTATGAAGCGATGCCCTTGCGAGGTTCGAGGTTCCAGGGGCCCCACAATGTCTATTCCCACTCGCTCGAAGGGGGTGGTCACTACTGGAAAAGGTTGGAGCGGGGCCTTCACCTTCCCCCCGCTCTTTCCGCTGGCTTGGCATGTGGGGCAGGTGCGGCAGTGGTTGTGTACATCGTTGCGCATTTTGGGCCAGTAAAAATGGGTCACCAGGCGGCTGTAAGTTTTGTCCTGCCCCAGGTGCCCGGCGAAGGGCACATCGTGCGCCAGGTTCAAAAGGAAGTCTCTGAATCGTAGGGGAACCACTAGCACTCGGCTGGCCCCCAGCTCGGCTATTTTCTGTTCACTGTATAGGAGGTCGTGGTCCCAGTAGACCCAGTGGGACCCTGAGGTGTCCCCGGTAGGTTGGGCAGCGGCTTGTTGGCGGGTCCCCTCGAGGGAAGGGCAGGTCTTCTGCTCCTGCCGAAACTGTTCTCGGGTGGGACCACCCTCTTGGCGCCATTGGGCGAGTTCGGGGATGTCGCTGAGCTCATGGTGGTCTCCGGGCTCCGGGCTCCGATGGCCTGGTCTCGGAGTCGCATTCTTCATGGATGGCAGGGGGTGGTGGCTCGGGCCACTCCGGCTCTTCGGTCGGGGCGGCCTCGGTCGCTGCCGGGGCTCGGGCCGCCATAGATCGGGTCGTCGCACAGACCCACTCGGGTAGTCCCATCATTCCTAGGTGCTCTCTCCGCTCGACTTGGGCCCAGGGAGAGCTCTCGAGGTCGTTCCCCAGGAGGCAGTCCACGGGGGCGTCGTCCCGGATGGTCACCTTGAGGGTACCCGACACTCCCGCCCCATTCGAAGGGAATTCGGGCCATCTGGCATAGAGTTTCTGAGTTGTCGGCGGCCCTCACGGGGCATCGTACGTTCGGGATGATCTGTTCGGGGGTCACCAAGTGGCAGCGGACGGCCGTCACACTGGCTCCCGTGTCTCGGAGGGCTTCGGTCCGTCGTCCATTGATGTGTACCCACTGACGGTATTTTCGAGTGTTGCTCGGTAGCGGGGTCTGGGGGACCAGGTCTCTATTGCCCAGGCAGGCTAGGGCCATGGCGGCCGGTTCATACTCGGTTTGATCTTCCTCGTAGACCTCTACGTCTTCTTCTCCCTCCTCTCCCAGGGCTGCAGCAGCGAACTGGCGGGTCGGAGGCCCAGTGGGGCCAGGGCGCTGGTTCATGGGGCAGAGGGGGTCATTGGCATAGTGACCGGTCCGCTGGCATCTGTGGCAAGTAATGTTCGGGTGGGGCCCCGGCCGTGCTGGGGGGGGGTCCCCCCTCTGATCAGGGATGGCGAAGTGTTATTCGGGGGGGACCCGGCGGGAAGCTTCGGCTCTGGTTCTGTCCTCCTCCGCCTCCACGCTGGCGGGGGTGCCCCCGGCCGCCCGGTCCTGTTTCTCCTATCGGTGTTCGGGGGACCCGGGTGCTTACCCATCGATCCGCCTCGACGGCGAGTTTCCGGGGCTCGGTTAGCTTGCTGTCGAGTAGATGCTGTCTGAGCTCGACAAAGCAGTTGTTGGAGAGGTGCTCCCAAACGATGAGGTCGAACAGCTGCTCGTAGGTGGACACTTTGCTGCCCTTTATCCATCCTTCCAGGGCCCTGCTATAAAAGTTCACGTACTCGACCCATGTGGTACCGGGGATTTTCTTGCAGTCTCTGAATCTCTGCCGGTACATCTCGGGGGTGAGGCCATACCGGACGAGCAGGGCGTCCTTCATGTGGTCATAGGAGGACATTACGTCGTCGGCCAGCTCCAGCAGAGTGTCTCTTCCTTCGCTGACGAATCTCCCCCATAAGCCGGCACCCCAGTCTTTTCGCGGAATGCGGTGTGCGGTCATGGCAACTTCGTACGCCTTGAACCATTGCTGGATATCGTCATTCTTGTAGTACTCCTTGACGATATCCTTCGGGATGTGGACCTTTGGGTCGGTAGGAGGTGGAGGGTTCCGGGCTACCGCGGCGCCAGCCTCCTCGAGTTTGGCTTTGATCTCGAGTTCTTTGAGGCCACGCTCGTGTTCGTATGCGAGTTTTTTTTCTTCCAATTCTCTTTGCCGCCGCCTTTCTTCCAGATCTCCCTCTAATCGCAGTTGTTCAAGGGCCATTTTCTTTGCTGCTAATTGGAGTTCTCCGTCCAGCCGGAGTCGGGCAAGCTCTAGTTCATGGAGCCGACTCCTCTCTCGCTCCCGGGCGTCTTCTTGGAAGAGGCCCGGGTCCCTGTTGGCAGTTCCTTCCTCTATGGGGGCTAGGACGGTACTCACGGGTACTTCTCGGACAATGTCATCGTTCGTTTGGGGTGGGGTCTCTCTGGTCTCCACCCAGGTTTGCAGCGCTTCTTTGAAATCGTCCTTTGTGCTTAGTCCGGTGGTAGCGATACCCAAGTCTTTGCAAAATTGTTTAAGTTCTTTATGGGTATACTCCTCTAACAGGTCTTTCTGGAATTCTGCAGTGCTTCCGGCTTCCTTAGTAGTCATCGTGGCTGTGGGCCTCTGTCAGTAGTGACGTGTTACTCGCTGTACGATTTGCGCGGGCTCGGATCCCGTCGCTTGCCACCAATGTTGGAAAGGCGACCCCAGGGGAGACAGAAGGTGTCTGACTGTCCGCCCCGAGACCCACCTCTCTTTTTGGAACAGGCCGAGCGCCGTAGGAAGGCCTCCTTGGCGAGGCTGCTCTCCTACTATCGTAACAGCAGAGCAATCACACTACTTACAGATAGACGCCACACAGGAAGGATATTCATAAGAATCTTTATATAAGTAATCAAAGCACGTTCTTGGCGGGATAGCGGGCAAGGATCGAGGGATCCGTAAAGTCGTGGTCTCGGGGAAAGGGGGTAGCGGGACAGTCTTGGCACCCACTGGTGCGTGGATAGTTCAAGGGGTCAGGCCGCGACAGCGTCAGCAGGGCCTCGAGGGTGGTTCAGCTTGGTCAGGCCGCGACAGCATCAGCAGGGCCTCGAAGATAGTTCAGCTTGGTCAGGCCGCGACAGCGTCAGCAGGGCCTCGAAGATAGTTCAGCTTGGTCAGGCCGCGACAGCGTCAGCAGGGCCTCGAAGGTGGTTCAGCTTGGTCAGGCCGCGACAGCGTCAGCAGGGCCTCGAAGATAGTTCAGCTTGGTCAGGCCGCGACAGCGTCCGCAGGGCCTCGAAGGTTCCAGGTGCAAGAGTTCGGACCAGGATCAGCCGCTACGAGGTCAGCAGGGCCTCGACTCCAGATACAACTGCCGTCCTATTCCAGGGCTGGCCCAGATATAGGACTGGAGGGCTTTGATGTCCGGACCCTCGCGCCTGGGGGTCAGAGGGGCCGGGATGAAGGTGTCCAGACACCCAGCAGGGGGGTGGAGCCAGCGCCCAGGGAGGCTGGAGGGCGATTGATACCAGGCGTCCGGGGGCGGCTGGGGGCCCATCGAAACTCTCCTCCTCCGGGATCTTGTCGAGTGGCCACTTTACCACCTAGGAGGATCTTGGTGCCTCAATGTCGGGGCTTTGCTGGGGCCGGGGCCGGGGATGGCTGCGGCCACGTGTTCGGGTCGTGATGGCCCCGAGATGGAGTCGGCCGGAAAGGGTGGCCTGGTCAGGTTGCCAGGCTGGCAGCGTTGGCGAGCAGGTTCCGCCGGGGTACCAGGGAGGGGTTGTAGGCGGCCGGGGAGGCTGCTCTCGCCGACGGATTCGTGAATGTGCGTGTCAGGGGGGTCGATAGTAGGTAAATGGAGGGCCGATGTCGTCCTGGGCCCTCCATGCGGAAGGGGTCGGACCACGCCACGAGGCCGTGTCCAACACTCCCCATATTTGGAAGAAACCTCAAAACCTACCTGGCTCTTCGACAGACCCCTTCCTTGGTGGAATAGATCCTGCACCCCCCC
This sequence comes from Lissotriton helveticus, assembly GCF_964261635.1. NCBI lineage: Eukaryota > Metazoa > Chordata > Amphibia > Caudata > Salamandridae > Lissotriton > Lissotriton helveticus. Next base: position 1,219,300,526 of record NC_136071.1, on the reverse strand, counting down.
CCTAGCGCCTTGAGACCCTCCCGGGAGAGTAGTCGCGCTTAACAAACTCCTGATTGATTGATTGATTAATGCGGCACTATGTGCATTTTGGACAGCGAACGTCTTTGTGCAAGTGTTTAGATGTCTGTAATCTAAAACTAAATTATTTGTATTGTCAGGTTTCATGACAGGAAACAAAGGATTGCTCATTGGTGAAGTGCATGTTTCAATCACCCCTTGGTATTCAAGTTGATCTAAGATCTCCCTGACATGTGTTTTAGCTTCTTGCTTTATTTTATTTATTTATTTATTTATTTATTTTTGCAATTTGTTTAGCGCGCAAATACCCGGAGGTGTCTCGGTGCTGTAAAGATCAGAAACTGCACAAACAAAGCATCTATTGTGTAAACAACCACGTCTTTAAGTTGTTTCGTAAAGCTGAATAGTGTGGGGCAGGTATTAATACACAGAGGGAGTGAGTTCCACAGTCTGGCAGTAGCCACTGTAAAGCGTCTGTCACCCCAGTTTACCTTTTTTGTAGGTGGAGCGTTCAGAAGATGGGCTGAGGTTGAACGAAGAGTTCTTAGTGCCTCTGGAGGCTTGAATGCTGATTTAAGGAACTGAGGTCCAGTATTGTTAATGGCTTTATATGCTATACATAGAGCCTTGAACTTTGTGCGACTTCTCACTGGAAGCCAGTGCAAATTATGAATGAAAGGGGAAATGGAGTGATGTTTTGGAATGTTGAGCAGTACCCTGGCCGCCGTGTTCTGCACCAACTTTATTGGGTATAGCCTCCGAGCATTTGGTGAAACTTTTAATGGGATCACGTGGTGGCTTGAATCCTCATCCCAACCAGCATGATTTTTGTACCATGCTGAAGCTAGGAAAGCTGCCCACTCCAGTGCATATGCATTTTTAAGATGTATGGGTATGAGGTCAGAGAATGCTGGAAAATTACAGTTTCTCCCCTAGGGCACTCCATCACGAACTCTGGCGGCCAGTCTTGTTCTGCTAATAGGATGTCATAGCCAGATAACAGATTTCCCCCAAAGAGAGTTTTAACTTTCCTTGGCTTGTCCCCCTCCATTTAGAGTGTTAGTGACTTATGTCGTACGCTCACCCTAGTATCTGGTGTTTCCACCGTGATGTAATCATTCAAGTCCGCTGTCTCCAGAAATTCCATCAGGTTCTGGCGAGCTATTGTCACTTCTGCTGCACTGTCTAGCATCGTCAGAGCCCATTCCCCGTTCAGAAGCTGCGTCCTCAGAATTCTGGGCATGTCTGATCTTCAGCCCTGCAACTTTCTTCTTCTTAAACTGGGGTTTTGATTTCAGCTTTTCTTCTTTTTTGGAAGTATAGTCTTGAGCGTGCTGCTTGTCTCTGGACTTTGTACGCTTTTCTTTGTGTTATGACCGTCCTTCTCTCTCAGAGCTTTTCGTCGAGCTCTGAAAGAAATGAGAGGAATGTGTATCAGTGTCCTGATACCGGTCAGGTTTCCGAATATTATCTCTATTCCTAAGGGGGAACATCCATTACAACGCGGGTTTTACACCGCAGTGCATTACAACGAGGGTTTTACAATGCAAGTCGTTACCACGACTTGCGCTGGAGGGCGCTCTAGACTAAGGAATAGTAGATTTACTATTCCAACACCTTCCCTACTGTACGTAGGCTGGTGTTGGAATAGTAAATCTTACTATTCCTAAGTCCAGCACCCTACAGCGCAAGTCGCGGTAACAACTTGCGTTGTAAAACCCTCGTTGTACTAGTGCTGCGGTGTAAAACCCGCGTTGTACTGTCATATATCCATTCCTAATGTTGTACCTCTTTTCAGAGGGCTCCTGTTGAGGAGATCTACCTCAGGATTCAGATCTGTTCCCTTAAAATTCTGTTGTTTTGTATTATCCCACTTCTTTTTTGAAGAAACAGGTGTCTGCTTAGAAGTGTCCTTTTCAGGACTACCCATCACTGGTGGTATCAATGCTTTCGCACCCAAACTGTCTCAGCCTAATTCTGCATATGCAGTTTAAATTATTTTGGGTACTTTGTGTTGTTGTTCCAATGGACTGAACTCCCTTAGGCATTGGGCGATTGCCACTGAAGCTGCTTCCCCTTTAACCTGCTGCTTCTGTCGGACAACGGCCGTCGCGAGCACTACATCCGTAGTGCTGCACACGTCCTTTGGCCGACGTAGCCCTGCCCACTCTTCAAAACTGCCGCATTGCAGCGAAATTTTGGCCTCGGTAAAGGGGTTAATTCTAGCTAGTATTATGGCTGATACCTGGTCATAGTTATTTAGGGCCTTATTTATGAGGTTGTGCGTCACTTTTACGCTGCCGGTGCGTCACTTTTTGTGACGCACCAGCGGCGTAAAAAATGTGGCTTGTTGCACCATATTTACAAAGTGACACATCTAGGTAGGTGTGTCACTTTGTAAACCCCTGCGCTAGATTATACCTGCGCCAGGTATAATGTATGCAGGGGGGCGTTCTGACGCAAGAAAGGGTCATAGAAGTGACGCAGTGAAATCTTTAAGATTTCACTGCGCCACTTCTAGGACGCAAATGCGTCAATATCTTACGCCTGCCTCACAGCAGGCCTAAGACTGACACAGGCCCTTTCACATGGGGCTTGCCCCATGTGAAAGGACACATAGCTGGAGTTGCGTCACTTTTGTGACACACTCCAGCAATGCGTCACTTTTGCGCCATACAGATACGTCAGAAATACTGACGTATCTGTAACTCCTTGCGACATGATGCGTCATACAGTAAATATGACCCATCAATCATGTCGCAGGGAGGGCCCACTGAGAAGTGACGCATTGCTGCTTTCACGCAGCGATGCGTCACTTCTCATAAATGAGGCCCTCAGTAACTTCATTTCCACGTTCAGAGCAGGCTCTGCTCCGTACTCGTTCTGTATTTGTCTTAATACATCTGGAATCACTGCTAATGAAGAAATACCATGAACCTCATTTATGAAAAGTGACGCATCGCTGCGTGAAAACAGCGATGCGTCACTTTTCACTACGCCCTCCTTGCGACACCAATGATGCGTCATATATACAGTATGACGCATCATGGCACAAGGAGTAACAGATACGTTAGTATTTCTGACGTATCTGTATGGCGCAAAAGTGACGCATTGCTGGAGTGTGTCACAAAAGTGACACAACTCCAGTAAGGTGTCCTTTCACATGGGGCAAGCCCCATGTGAAAGGGCCTGCGTCAGTCTTTCGCCTGCTGTGAGGAAGGCGTAAGAAATTGACGCATTTGTGTCCTAGAAGTGGCGCAGTGAAATCTTATAGATTTCACTGCGTCACTTCTATGACCCTTTCTTGCGTCAGAACACCCCCCCCCTGCATACATTATACCTGGCGTAGGTATAATGTAGCGCAGGGGTTTACAAAGTGATGCATCTACCTAGATGCGTCACTTTGTAAATTTGATGCAACAAGGCACATTTTTACGCTGCTGGTGCGTCACAAAAAATGACGCACCGGCGGCGTAAAAGTGACACACAGCCTCATAAATGAGGCCCCCTGAGTCCTGGTATATATGGCAGCAAAGACTGTACCCCAAGTGGTACAATCTTCTACTTGTAGGGTTATCCCCATGGGCAAACAGATTGTTAGCATTCTGTGTTTTTCATACGGGGGTAGTATTCAGGAATACTGCCTCGAGCTGAGTTATTTTCTGAGCTACCCAGAATGGCATTTGTTCACATTTCGTGGGCATTTTGCTCATCACTGTGTGTAATGTTTGTGGAGTGATTTTAGTTGCTGTACCTTGAGAATGAGTTCCATTTGGTGCAACTGTTGTTGGTTGGACTGTGAAAGTCCTCATGGCGAACTGCGTCAAGTTTCTATAGATTTTAATTAAATCCTTGTGTTGTAAGAGTATGTCTGCCTGTGGCATTGTTTCAATGTCAGGATGTGGTGTGTAGGCCGCTAATATTGACCATGTTGCTCCGTCTCCTCCGAGCGGGCCTAATCTAACTCTGTTTCTTATATGGGGTAGGGCACCTATAAACCAATATAGGTGTTCCTGGTACGTGAGTGGAATCTCTATATCATCACAAGGACCATATTCCAGTGGTGCATCTCCATGGGAAACAACCTTTACAACGCAACTTTTACAACGCACTACCATTACAACGAAACTTTTACAACGCAAAAACCATTACAACGCATGTATTTACAACGCATGTTTTTACAACGTAGGTACCTTTACAACGCATACCATTACAACGTAAGTATTGGTAAGTATATAAATATATTTAAAATGTTATATGTTTTGGTTTTTTTAAGGGGTATTTTTAGGGTTCAGGGTCAGTTTGGGGTTTTTTTGGGTAAAGGGGTATTTTTAGGGTTCAGGGTCAGTTTTGGGTTTTTGGGTAATGGGGTATTTTTAGGGTTCAGGGTCAGTTTTGGGTTTTTGGGTAAAGGGGTATTTTTAGGGTTCAGGGTCAGTTTTGGGTTTTTGGGTAAAGGGGTATTTTTAGGGTTCAGGGTCAGTTTTGGGTTTTTGGGTAAAGGGGTATTTTTAGGGTTCAGGGTCAGTTTTGGGTTTTTCAGTTTTGGGTTTTTGGGTAAAGGGGTATTTTTAGGGTTCAGGGTCAGTTTTGGGTTTTTGAGTAAAGGGGTATTTTTAGGGTTCAGGGTCAGTTTTGGGTTTTTGGGTAAAGGGGTATTTTTAGGGTTCAGGGTCAGTTTTGGGTTTTTGGGTAAAGGGGTATTATCAGGGTTCAGGGTCAGTTTTGGGTTTTTGGTTAAAGGGATATTTTAAGGGTTTAGGGTAAGTTTTGGGTTTTTGGGTAAAGGGGTATTTTAAGGGTTCAGGGTCAGTTTTGGGTTTTTGGGTAAAGGGGTATTTTTAGGGTTCAGGGTCAGTTTTGGGTTTTTGGGTAAAGGGGTATTATCAGGGTTCAGGGTCAGTTTTGGGTTTTTGGTTAAAGGGATATTTTAAGGGTTTAGGGTAAGTTTTGGGTTTTTGGGTAAAGGGGTATTTTAAGGGTTCAGGGTCAGTTTTGGGTTTTTGGGTAAAGGGGTATTTTTAGGGTTCAGGGTCAGTTTTGGGTTTTTGGGGTACAGGGGTACAGGGTAAAAATAAAGTAAAATTAAATTTAAATTAAATTAAATTAATTAAATTAAATTAAATTAAATTAAATTATATTAATTTCAATTAATTTACATTTAAAAAATTAATATATACTTACCAATACTTACGTTGTAATGGTATGCTTTGTAAAGGTACCTGCGTTGTAAAAACATGCGTTGTAAATACATGCGTTGTAATGGTTTTTGTGTTGTAAAAATTTCGTTGTAAAGGTATGCGTTGTAAAAGTATGCGTTGTAACGTCATACATCCATCTCCATCTGTATAGTAGTGAAATGTCTGTGTTCTTGCATCTGCTTCTGTGAATGTAACCCACAAATAGAATACCTCTGTTTTGTTTGATTGTTGTGCCTCAATCACAAAAGTTACTAAGCCACCCCTAGCTGATAGACCATTTTCTAATAGTTTCAGGGTGATTGTATGTCTGAATTTAGGTTCAATGTGAATTGCGTTTAAATCTTTTTCTCCTGTTGAGAGCTGCAGATTCCCTCTTGGGTTATCTTCACCCTCGGGCATTTTTAAAAGAAGATTGCTCAAGAGAAGTAAGATAAGGTTTTATTGCACAATTTTAGGAACACTATGTCCATCAATCTTGATTAACCAACAGCTAATAAATAGGATTTCTTTTGCCTACTCAGCTGTGGCGGATTTTGTGTCCACCCACTACAGACGTCTCTGGTGTTTTGTGAGTAGGGGGTCTGAGAATAGCATGACTGAACTACTCAGATTCAACTTTTAAATAAGTAGCCAACCAACATTGGCAGCACCGTGTCGTGTAGTTCCTATAGTGCCCATGCAGGACCTGCGCGTTTGGATAACATAAACTGCGGGTTTGGTGACAGACTGAGTCCGTGCACCCCCACCGAGAACTTTAGCCTGTTTGCATATAAGCTAGCTCACAGTGCCATCAGTGTCTCCTCTTATCGGGGAGAGAATAGTTTCTGGCAAACTTAGAACATGACAACCCTGATCCCACAGGATCGTGGAAACAATGTGCTACTTTTTGCTCAGTCCCTCGTGCTCACTTTGTTTATTCCATGTATCTCTGAGACAAACAGTCTGGGCATTTCAATAAGGATTTATTGAACAGTTGTTATTCTTGTGTAAAATAGATGAGCCATAACAACCATTAGACAGTGTCAGAGATATGATTAGCAGTACAGTGAAAATAAAAGGATGGTACAGTTCTACCATCTTGCAATAAGCATGAATATATACATGAATATAAACCGCAGGATGAAAGTGTGCGTACTCCTACGATGCCTGTCTAGATGCACCTAAGTATACCTAGCATGCGAGTAGTTGTGAAGCCATGAATCCCTCTAGGATTTAGTCGAACACCATTACCTGAAGTATGAGAAATGTCGAAGCCCTTCTTGGTCTCGAGTTGGACGCCCCGCAAGGGATGTTCAGACCACTGTCAGCTGGAGCGTCTGCATGCAGGAGCCTCAGCGTTTCTGGTCAGTGTGTCGGCCTGGAAGTCTCGGTTCCTTCTACCAACCCTAGCAAGATGTGATGTATTTATACGAAAAGTATCTAGGGTTTCTTTGTCCCTTGTCTCATGTATTAGCCATTGTTGGATTTGAGGATGACGTATGGGATGAACATTGTACGTAGATATGGTGAGGTAGGTGGTGTAGCCCCTGCCTGGTCCCCAAGAACTCTAATGAATACCCATTCATTGATATTACCCGGGCCGATATTAGGGTACCTATTTGAAATATAACAGGGGAAGGAGGAGAGATGGGTGTAGGTCCAGAGGGAAGACGGCTAGTCAGAGGTGGAACAGGGATGGCCGCAACGTTTTTCCACACAAAGAGAGAAACTGGTTTCTTAAGAAAAGGTTTGGACAAGTCTGTGTTTCTTGCATATCACACAGATTCATGCTAACCCACATTCATGTGCAGAGATCTGGTAACAAACACCCATCTACATTTAGAAAAGGAAACCCTCTCCCTCCTGCCCCTACTTCAACAGAGGAAAGTAAGGAAGAGGTTAATCTCATTCTCAATCATATCTGGCGGCGGGTGCATATTGTTGGTAGCGAAAGCGGTGGTCATGTCCCAGGCGTCCACCGTGCCGATCTTCAGGTCCTTCAGCAGAGAGTTCATGATCTGGTACTGAATGTAGCCATTAAAGTCATTTAGTGTCTCAATAGCTTTTGGTTCAAAGGCTGTGTTTTCAGTTTTGAGGACGACTATTGTCTCCGGGCTCCTCAGGAGCAGCTCCTGTAGGGCTTTGCGGATGTTGAGTGCGCGGCGGATGTAGATGTGCAGAGGGTACGGTCTGAAGTGTGCGCCAACCGTAAAGGTGATGACCGTGTCCTTGTTCCCACCCACTCGGGCAATCATTTCTGGGAGAATCGGGTTCTCCAAAACTGAATAGAATGAAAGACATAAGAATGGATTTCCATGTTTTTGGAACCTGATTTGGATGTTGCGGTCTGTGTCCACCATCAGACGTTTCCTGTGCAATTCCTTTAGGTGGAGATCAATGTCTTTGAGAGCTGAAAGGAAGAAAGAAGGAATTAGAGCAAGTCAAGAATACAAAACCAGCAGAGCAAAGGACTCCTCAAATGAAGACGTATGGTGTTAGCCAGTCCACACCATATATATTTATTTATTCCGCGCCTGGATACCCTCATGGGTGACAAGCAGCGCTCTTCAAATCCACCTTACATTACATTACATTTATTAGTTTGCAATTGTATGTATGCAATTGTTGTATGGAAATGAAAAGCTAACTTTTAGTTCACCACAAGGACAATTACAGCTCCATACAAGCAGTTCACAAAAGAGCTAAATTAATGACAAAGTAGAGCAGCAGCTCACAAAGTTGCATCAGTTTCAACAGACATCTGACACATGAACGTAACCCTACCCCGTGTAGGTATGTGGGGACTCTAGACCAAAAAACAAAGATTATAGAAGAAAAGGCGCAAGGAGACATCATACATAAACAAAATGAAACATTGGCAGCAACGCATTTTGCATGTATTATTAGGCAAACTGCACCTAAATGAATACGGTCTGTTTGCTCAATGAGCCTTCAAATCCTTTGGGCCCGATTCACAGAACTAACTTAAGACAAAATCCTAAACTTACTACCATTTTGGTATTAACAGAAGGCACTTACTCATTTTGGTATTCCCAGAAGGCACTTACTAATTTCAGTATTCACAGAAGTTAGGAGTCCTATCTTTAGGACTCCTAAATGCCTTCTGTGAATCCCGAAATTCTTAAAGTTAGGATTTTTCTCAATTTAGTAGTAGTAAAGTTAGGACTGCTAACTTTAGGACTCCTAAATACCTTCTGTGAATACCGAAAGTCTTAAAATTAGGATTTTTCTCAACTTTACTACTATTAAATTGAGAAAAGTCCTACTTGTAAGACTTTCGGTATTCACAGAAGGCATTTAGGAGTCCTAAAGTTAGGACTCGTAAGTTCTGTGAATACCGAAATGAGTAAGTGCCTTCTGTCAATACCAAAATGGTAGTAAGTTTAGATTTTGTCTTAAGTTAGTTCTGTGAATCGGGCCCACTGTTTCCACATGAAACTTTCTGCCCCCCAATAACCAAGCTCTGAGGAAAACAGAATGTGAAGGGTGGCATGCATGGATAAACCTCAGCCACTGAGAACTACTTGGGCTGCATCCCAGTCTATTCTGAACCGCCACGGGAGGTTACATTTAGCACCAGCGCAGGGTAAATATGGTGCCGCCCTGCAATTCTGAAGTGGCAGGGCGTGGCGTTAAGCCAAGGAGGCTATCGTTGTTCCCGTTCTCCTGCTGTTGTATTTTTGCCCAAGTTACTCTTAATTACTCAAACTAGTGTAATTGGTAATTTCAGTCATCAGAGTCATGCGTAACTACTGACATTAGACCGATTACTCTGGCGTAATCACAATTTCACCCAGGCCTCGTGGTATGGAACCCAGCACACACATCAGGGCATACCCGTCGCAGAGAGGGCATGACACTGAGGGACACAACAATCTGACAGATGAAAGGCTTGAATTCATCTCAGCCTATAGTTACCCAGGACCTTTGTTTACATGCCCGGATCGGAAACATTGAGCCTCTGAGGCAACGTGACGCTTGCAACCCGGGCTAGTCTGCGGCTGTTCTTTCACACTTGCCACCTGGGCTAGCCTGCGGCTGTTCTCTCTCACTTGCCACCTGTGCTAGTCTGCGGCTGTTCTCTCTCGCTTGTCATCCAGGCAAGTCTGCGGCTGTTCTCTCACACTTGCCACCTGGGCTAGTCTGCGGCTGTTCTCTCTCACTTTCCACCTGTGCTAGTCTGTTGCTGTTCTCTCTCGCTTGTCATCCAGGCTAGTCTGTGGCTGTTCTCTCTCGCTTGCCATCGGGCTAGTCTGCGGCTGTTCTCTCACGCTTGCCATCGGGCTAGTCTGTGGCTGTTCTCTCTCGCTTGTCATCCAGGCTAGTCTGTGGCTGTTCTCTCTCGCTTGCCACCTGTGCTAGTCTGTGGCTGTTCTCTCTCGCTTGCTACCCAGGCTAGTCTGTGGCTGTTCTCTCTCGCTTGCCACCTGGGCTAGTCTGTGGCTGTTCTCTCGCTTGCCACCTGGGCTAGTCTGTGGCTGTTCTCTCACTCTTGCCATCGGGCTAGTCTGTGACTGTTCTCTCTCGCTTGTCATCCAGGCTAGTCTGTGGCTGTTCTCTCTCGGTTGCCACCTGTGCTAGTCTGTGGCTGTTCTCTCTCGCTTGCTACCCAGGCTAGTCTGTGGCTGTTCTCTCTCGCTTGCCACCTGGGCCAGTCTGTGGCTGTTCTCTCGCTTGCCACCTGGGCTAGTCTGTGGCTGTTCTCTCACTCTTGCCATTGGGCTAGTCTGTGACTGTTCTCTCTCGCTTGTCATCCAGGCTAGTCTGTGGCTGTTCTCTCACTCTTGCCATTGGGCTAGTCTGTGGCTGTTCTCTCGCTTGTCATCGGGCTAGTCTGTGGCTGTTCTCTCTCGCTTGCCAGAGCAGATATAGCAGTCCATGTCGGGGTACAGGTGCATGTCGCAGTGTGTATCGGGGGACAGTGGGAGGTGTTTTTCCAGGGCATGATGCAGAGGGCTGAACCAGGCCGGGACAGGTTATATGGCGGGGATGGAGGCTACAACCTCCTTCCTCCCACAGTCATTACCATCGACATCTTAGTCCTCTGATACTTCTTCTGTGTCCGGTGTGTCAGGTGTGTGTGGAGGTGGTATGGCTGCATCACTGTGTGCCACTGACACATCAGGGGGGGGAGGTGGTAGGGCTGCATCACTGTGTGCCACTGACACATCAGGGGGCGGAGGTGGTAGGGCTGCATCACTGTGTGCCACTGACACATCAGGGGGCGGAGGTGGTAGGGCTGCATCACTGTGTGCCACTGACACATCAGGGGGCGGAGGTGGTAGGGCTGCATCACTGTGTGCCACTGACACATCAGGGGGCGGAGGTGGTAGGGCTGCATCACTGTGTGCCACTGACACATCAGAGGGTGGAGATGTGTATGTGGAAGTTCCTGCAGCAGTCATCTGGGACAGGCTCTGTGGCTGCAATGGCAGGATGAGGATCTGCAGGGCATGGAAGATCCCAGCTACATGTCGCTGGTGTTTAGCCATAGCTGCCATACTTCCAGCCTGCGTCGGCTCCATGGTCTCCACTGTCCTCCGCATCTGTGCCTACTCTGTGCTGTCATCGCTGGAGCCTCTCTGACTAGAAAGTTCTTGTATCCAAGTAATGGTTCCAGCTAGGTCAGCCAAGGATCGTCGGGGAGCATGGTCCGGACGGTGTGTGTCCGTTAGGGACTGTAAGTGGTCCCTAATGGGACTCAGACACCCACATATGGCATCTAGTTTGGCTGCCATGAGGTTGAACCCTACCCGCAGCTGATCACCCATCTTCTCCTGGCACCCTAACACATTGCGTTGGAATGCCATGTGTTGGTCATGGTGGACCTGGGAGACAGCCGTAGTGGTGTGTGCTTCCTGCTGGTGGTCTGTGCTGGGGGTGGGGTCACCTCGATGCAGCTGGCCTGCCCTGCTCCTGGAGGTGGGGTGCAGAGGCTGTCTACGATACGGTGGAGGGTGTTGGGGCAAATGTGCACAGTGTCCTCTTCATCATCACTGAAGATATGTCTTGTCTGCTCTACAGGAGGTGTTGATTGTCCTTCTGTAAATGGGTGATGCAGGTTAACAGTGTGTGCCATGTATGTTGACGCATTGTACATGTTTCCAGACAGACATCATGACACTGTACGTTGTGACTGTTTTGGTGAACATTCCGACTACATGACGGATATGCAGTTGTACTCGCACATTATCATCTCACAGTTTCATGCATTGCCATATGTGATTGGTCAGTTTCTACGCATAAGCAGCACCAGTTGTGTCCTCTGTTCTGTAGTGTAAGTGTTGCATTTTGTACCACATTGTCATCAATGTTGATGTGCTGTGATTGCTGTGTGTGTGTTCTGCATTTTGGGAGAGTCGCCCCTGCAGCTCTGATTTTGCGGCCCATTATCCCTTTGAGGTGGTGCGCCTTTGACTTGTGTGCTTTTCGGGTGCTGAGGTGTGGACGACTTGGGTCATTTGTGCTCTTGGATGTTTTTGGTACTCTTGTGCATTGTTTGTCTTCAGATGCGTTGTTGACGTCAGGGGTTGTATGTGCATGTGGATGTGTCAGAGTGTGACCTGCTACTTTGAGGATGTGATGCTATCAGTCATGCAGTGTCACTTGCGTCGTCAGTGTGGCTCACAGTGCCGCGGCTTTGCTGGCTTCAGCACATGTGCATGGGTCGGTTGTGAGATTGGTGATCGAGAGTGGGGCCCCTTTGTGCACATTGTGGACGGGGGCCTACTTGTTGTTTCTATGTGTGCTGCAGTGTGTCAAGGGTATCAGGGACATGTTCCACAATCATTGTGATGTGCAGTGTGCTACACTTGATTGTGCATGTGTGCCATGGTGCCCATCTCCCTTCGTCCTCCCAGTCACTGGTCGTTACTCACGCTGTTGCTGTTGGGTCAGTTCATGTCAAGCTGTGTCTGGGCTCCCGACTCCTTGCTCCGTCTCCACACTAATGACTGTGGCCACCATTTCTTCCAACTCCTCCTGTGCCGCAGGACACCCACCTCCAGTCCCCTTTGCTGCTTTCCTGTTGGCAGTGAGTTTCTGTTTGTTTTGGCTAAGCATATCATGCCAGCGCCCCTTGACCTCCTCCATTGACCTCCTCAGCACTCCGACTGCATTCACGTTGTTGAAGATGGACTGCTATATTTCCTTTTGTAATGACGCAGTAGAGGTGAAGAACAGTTGTTGGTAGTGTTCTGTCACCTCTGTGACGATGATCTGGTCTTCCTGCGGACTGAAGCCCGTCTTCCTCTTCCTCTTCTCCTTGCCCTTCCCCGTACACAAGGTTACTGGCTGGTCCTCCGTGGGGCTTGTGGGGTTCGAGTTGTCCTCTGCACTCGGCCTGGGTGCATCCATGGTGCTACGCAGTTTGGTTTGGCTTTGTTGTGTTTTTTTCAGTGCTTTTATGGTGCATTTTCACGCATGACGCGTGGGAATTGCAGGCCTGACGCATATTTTTGTATTGCGACTTGGGCATCACAACATTTTTTGCATTTTTTCATCGTTGCGTTGATTTTTACGCAGTCATTTGGCATGTTATCCTGCTACTATTGCAAGGTGCAGCCGGGTTGGTAATACAACATTGATACAGGGTTATTTTGTCGCGATAGACTGCGATGTGCAAAGTTGCATTAAGCTTATTTTGCAATGATTATCACACGTTCTTGAGAATATCCCCCTACAACTTTTAATCAGTGCAGCGTATGTAAGGGCTTCGAGTGGTATGAAGTGGATTCCAAGTGTAGAAACCACTCTATACCACTCGGCGTCTTTGCATGTTCTGCAGTGATTACAACTTCTAAACACTGCCGAGTATGTACGGGCCTCGAGGGGTATGCAGTGGTTTCCAAATACGATGGGTAGAGGGAGGAGTCCCTCTAAGTGTAACAACCACTGCATTCCATCTGAGGTAATTCGACAAGTGGAGCCGCCACATTTATCACTTATTCACCATTACAAGAGTAACGCAGAATTACCAATTTTCTTTGATACCCAGGCCTACTGCTCATGTGGTGAACACAACCTACTGGTTAGTTTGTCGATGAAGAAATGAGTCCACTGATTGGTGGTGGAGTCTCCGACGAGGTGAAGCGACTTCCCCTTCAGGCAGCCATTCTTGTCCTCCAGTGAGGGGAACCTGTTCATGCTGCAGTAGACAGGGTGCCAGACGTTCCGCAGGAAGTAACCCGCAGGGACCTCATGCTTCATCCCTGTCCTGCACTTCTCCTTCGCAGGGGCAGCTTCATCTGCAAGACAAGAGGGAGGACTCTGAGTATCAGAGACTGCAGGAGAGCAAGAGAGAGACATGGGGCGGGTGAGCAAGAGAGAGACATGGGGCGGGAGAGCAAGAGAGAGACATGGGGCGGGAGAGCAAGAGAGAGACATGGGCAGGAGGGCAAGAGAGAGACATGGGGCGGGAGAGCAAGAGAGAGACATGGGGCGGGAGAGCAAGAGAGAGACAGGGGCAGGGGAGCAAGAGAGAGACAGGGGCAGGGGAGCAAGAGAGAGACATGGGGCAGGGGAGCAAGAGAGAGACATGGGGCAGGAGAGCAAGAGAGAGACAAGAGAGAGACAGGGGCAGGGGAGCAAGAGAGAGACATGGGGCAGGAGAGCAAGAGAGAGACATGGGGCGGGAGAGCAAGAGAGAGACATGGGGCAGGGGAGCAAGAGAGAGACATGGGGCAGGGGAGCAAGAGAGAGACATGGGGCAGGAGAGCAAGAGAGAGACAAGAGAGAGACAGGGGCAGGGGAGCAAGAGAGAGACATGGGGCAGGAGAGCAAGAGAGAGACATGGGGCGGGAGAGCAAGAGAGAGACATGGGGCAGGGGAGCAAGAGAGAGACATGGGGCAGGGGAGCAAGAGAGAGACATGGGGCAGGGGAGCAAGAGAGAGACATGGGGCAGGAGAGCAAGAGAGAGACATGGGGCGGGAGAGCAAGAGAGAGACATGGGGCAGGGGAGCAAGAGAGAGACATGGGGCAGGGGAGCAAGAGAGAGACATGGGGCAGGGGAGCAAGAGAGAGACATGGGGCAGGAGAGCAAGAGAGAGACAAGAGAGAGACAGGGGCAGGAGAGAGACAGGGGCAGGAGAGCAAGAGAGAGAGCAAGAGAGAAACATGGGGCAGGAGAGCAAGAGAGAGACAGGGGGCAGGAGAGCAAGAGAGAGACACGGGGCGGGAGAGCAAGAGAGAGACATGGGGCGGGAGAGCAAGAGAGAGACATGGGGCAGGAGAGCAAGAGAGAGACAGGGGGCAGGAGAGCAAGAGAGAGACATGGGGCGGGAGAGCAAGAGAGAGACATGGGGCAGGAGAGCAAGAGAGAGACAGCGGGCAGGAGAGCAAGAGAGAGACATGGGGCGGGAGAGCAAGAGAGAGACATGGGGCAGGAGAGCAAGAGAGAGACAGGGGGCAGGAGAGCAAGAGAGAGACATGGGGCAGGAGAGCAAGAGAGAGACATGGGGCAGTGCAGGAGAGCAAGAGAGAGACATGGGGCAGGACAGGAGAGCAAGAGAGAGACATGGGGCAGGAGAGCAAGAGAGAGACATGGGGCAGGACAGGAGAGCAAGAGAGAGACATGGGGCAGGAGAGCAAGAGAGAGACATGGGGCAGGAGAGCAAGAGAGCAAGAGAGAGACATGGGGCAGGAGAGCAAGAGAGGGGCATGGGACAGGACAGGAGAGCAAGAGAGACAAGGGCAGGACATGAGAGCAAGAGAGAGGCATGTGGCAGGACAAGAGAGCACGAGAGAGACATGGGGCAGGAGAGCAAGAGAGAGACATGGGGCAGGAGAGCAAGACAGAGACATGGGGCAGGAGAGCAAGAGAGTGGCATGGGGCAGGAGAGGAAGAGAGAGACATGGGGCAGGAGAGCAAGAGAGAGGCATGGGGCGGGAGAGCAAGAGAGAGACATGGGGCAGGAGAGCAAGAGAGAGACAGGGAGCAGGAGAGCAAGAGAGACACATGGGGCGGGAGAGCAAGAGAGAGACATGGGGCGGGAGAGCAAGAGAGAGACATGGGGCGGGAGAGCAAGAGAGAGACAGGGGCAGGGGAGCAAGAGAGAGACATGGGGCGGGAGAGCAAGAGAGAGACATGGGGCAGGGGAGCAAGAGAGAGACATGGGGCAGGAGAGCAAGAGAGAGACAAGAGAGAGACAGGGGCAGGAGAGAGACAGGGGCAGGAGAGCAAGAGAGAGAGCAAGAGAGAGACATGGGGCAGGAGAGCAAGAGAGAGACAGGGGGCAGGAGAGCAAGAGAGAGACATGGGGCAGGGGAGCAAGAGAGAGACATGGGGGCAGGAGAGCAAGAGAGACAGGGGGCAGGAGAGCAAGAGAGAGGCATGGGGCAGTGCAGGAGAGCAAGAGAGAGACATGGGGCAGGAGAGCAAGAGAGAGACATGGGGCAGGAGGGCAAGAGAGCAAGAGAGAGACATGGGGCAGGAGAGCAAGAGAGAGACATGGGGCAGGAGAGCAAGAGAGAGGCATGGGGCGGGAGAGCAAGAGAGAGGCATGGGGCGGGAGAGCAAGAGAGACACATGGGGCGGGAGAGCAAGAGAGAGACAGGGGGCGGGAGAGCAAGAGAGAGACATGGGGCAGGAGAGCAAGAGAGAGAGATGGGGCAGGAGAGCAAGAGAGACATGGGGCAGGGCTGACGGGGCACAGCCCTGACAGATTACCGACAAGGGCAGAGACTAGACACAGTACACTCGGTCGGTAGAAGTATGCAGACAGAAGGACAGAGACATAGAACTGTATAGACAGAAGGACGGAGAATGAACTGTGTGGACAGAAGTACAGAGATAGAGCTGTGCAGACAGAAGGACAGAGACATAGGATTGTGCAGACAGAAGGACACAGAGAGAACTGTGCGGACAGAAGGACAGAGATAGAGCTGTGCAGACAGAAGGACTGGGACATAGAACTGTGTGGACAGAAGGACAGAGACATAGAACTGTGCGGACAGAAGGACGGAGAGAAAGAACTGTGCAGACAGAAGGACAGAGAATGAACTGTGAGGACAGAAGGACAGAGACATAGAACTGTGCGGACAGAAGTACGGAGAGAAAGAACTGTGCAGACAGAAGGACAGAGACACAGCGGGGCATTCTTACAACCCCCTATTGCAACCACCACCTCACTGTGATGGCGATAGGGGCTCTGTCAATCCACTTAACGTGTCTTAACGCTGCCTTGTAAATAAGGCCCCCGCGTGAAAGGGGAGGGCAGCGGGTGTTGCTGTGGGCGTTCCACTGCAACACCGATTCATTCTGATGTTTCCCTATATTTAAATAGGTGACATAAAGAGGTGGCAGCGCTAAAATTAAGACCATGGAAAGCCTGGTCTTAACAAGGAGTAAGCGGGGGAGAAATGCTTTTTGCGCCTCATTTTTGCTAGTTCCCTGTGTGCTGCGTTGTGCCGCGCTGTGTGCTGCGCTGTGTGCTGCCTTGTGCAGCACACATGGACACAGCATACTGCCAATGCTTCATATGTGCCGATAGGTCCCCCTGTCTGCACACAAACAATCAAAAAACAGAAATGACATTTTGCAACTTCTGTATGTGCTGCATTAAGCAGCACACAAAAAAGGTACAAAACGCCATTTAAAGATTGTTTATGTGCAGGAAGGCGGAAGCAATCTTCTCCTCAACGCAGACGCCCTTGCACAATGGTGCAAGGGTGCCTGCATTGGCGTGAGGCTGCTACGTTTAGCACCAGCGCAGGGGGAAACGCAGGGCTGCACGGTATGTTGTAGATATGGTGCAGCCCTGCGTTGCAGAAATGGCGGAGCGTGGCGTGAAGCCAAGGAGGCTAACGCCGCGCTCCGCCAGCTCGTTGTAATCATGCCCCATAGCCTTCCTCCGCTCCCCTCATGTATCCCACATGGGGCATCCTTTGGATTGGCAAGTCCTCTTTTCAGGCAGTGCCACCCTCCGCTTCTCTTGCGTCTGATGGCTGCTTCAGGTACGTCAGAGCCTCGCACCTCCGTAAAGAGGTAAGTGTGGCCCATGGATAATGACACGAACAGAAGTGGAGACCTCATTTTGTTATAATAAACATGTATTTTCTCTTCTAGGAAACCCTCTTCTTATGTAATGCTTGTTGTTTATTTTGATGCATGTTTCAAACACAAATGCACATTTATAAATGTCTTTATTCAATGCAACACAATGATTGATTCTGCTTCAATTTATGATTGTGCTTTTTATATGGTTTGTGTTTTCTTTTCTACTGATGGTTTTTAAATAAGAGACAAAGCTCCATAGAAACTGATATCTTGAACTCTCACTTATTACTTTTAAACAATAGGCAAGGTTTCAGAGTGCAAGTAAAGCCATACTGCTAATTCTTTATTCTTAAAATGTTCAAGAATGTTTAAATACAATATATATATTAGAACAGAGCTTCATAAGATAAAGAGGAGTCTTACAAAGGTGTTGACATTTTCCTTTCCAGATGTTTACGGGGAAGGCTCATCCATCCTTCACTGGGGGGATAATTTGCAAAATTAGATGAGTATTCTTTGCTGAAAATTGGTTCTATTATTTAGAAGAGGAACCTAGGAGTGAACCACCTGTGAAACTCCAGGTAGGCCTCTTCTGCCAGCAAAGAGGAAGGTGGGGCTGGGGGCACTGATGGGACAAAGCTTTATGATTCCACCACAATGTTACAATATTTGTATGATTCTGCCTCCTGATAAGTATCTTTATATTAGTTACTATTATGTTGTATGCACTAGGATGGGAGTTTGATTTTCTAATACATTTTAAACATATATTCCTGGTAACTGAGAGTCCTTGAGTGCGCCTGTTCATGATGAAAGTTGGTTTGGGTTCTACTATCGCTGTGAAATCTTAAAAGACTCAATGTTACCTCCAATGCACCACACACAATTAAGGCTCAGTGGGTTGGGGGTGGCTGCAATTTCTGGTTCAGGCTGGTATACTGACCAGGGGCCAGATGTAAGAAGTTGTTTGCGATTAGCAAACGCCGGAATTTGCAGAATTGCGTCGTTGGCGAATCTTAAACTGTGTTTTGGTATGTAAGAGCAACATTGCAAAATAAGGAATCGCAAAAATTGCGATTCCTTATTTTGCTCAAGCATTTAAGGAATCTCAATTTTACGATTCCTTAAATGCTATGGATCAAGCATTTTCTTTTTGCGAATCCACTTTAAGAAATCACAAATTACCACCAACTTGTAGATGGTGGTAATTTGCGATTTCTTTTACAAATGCACTTTTTGGCATTTGTGAAGGTGCCATGTGGCGCTCATACGTGCCCTTAGGGCATGTATGTGCGCCATATGCACACACATGCAAATTTCAGGGGTGCAGCAGGGTGTCCTTAAGACAACCTGCTGCACCCCTGAAATTACTCTCAATTGGCGATTAGCAAATTGTGAATCGCAAATTGAGAATAAATTCACATTCCTTCCTACGGGCCTCCTGGCCCATCGCATTGAATGGGAATGTATTCCTTAATTGCGATTAGCAATTTGCAAATCGCAATTAAGAAATTTTAAGAAATCACTAAAGAATAGTGATTTCCTACAATGCATCGGGGCGTCTAACCTGCGTCACGAGAGTCTTTCAGGAACTCACCGCCTTTGCCTCCTGCTGCTCGTTGAGGTGAACCAAAAGCGCTTCTTTGGGGGGATACTCGCTGCATCTGGGTAGATTCCTGCAGCCCTTGGAATGTTGGGTCTGATTCACGTCGATAAACTTCATGTACTCCTCTGTGTACGTTCTATTTTCTTGGAGCTTTAACAAACTATGAGCTAATATTAAGTTTACTACTGTGGCACCTCCGAAGTTGGTGTAGAAAGTCCCTCAGCCGGTCAAACAGCGAGACCTACCCTACTTCTTTAAGTGCAGTTTCTCCTCCCTGACTACAGAGTTTCCTCAGCTGTAAACTCTCTATTAACTTGTAGTTTGTGAATGCCCAAAAACAGATAAGCGTCCACCAAAGAGTGCATCCACCTTCGTGAACCAGGCCCTGTGTAAGCAGCAGTACATGTCATCGGTGCTGTGGGAGAGGAGGAGGTGTGACTGGATACAGGGATGCATAGGGGTGGTGAAATCTGTGCAGCTCTGGGCTAAGCACACAGCAATGCACTGAGCTGTGACTGGGGCAGAAGAGAGGCCGGTCCTTGGAACCGACCCCGCCCTAGGATAGATCTGAGCCACTCACAGCAGTGTGCATAGTGCAGTCCTGGTAGAGATCTCTGTGCCACTCACAGCAGTGTGCATAGTGCAGTCCTGGTAGAGATCTCTGTGCCACTCACAGCAGTGTGCATACTGCAGTCCTGGTAGAGATCTATGTGCCACTCACAGCTGTGTGCATAGTGCAGTCCTGGTAGAGATCTCTGTGCCTCTCACAGCAGTGTGCATAGTGCAGTCCTGGTAGAGATCTCTGTGCCACTCACAGCTGTGTGCATAGTGCAGTCCTGGTAGAGATCTCTGTGCCTCTCACAGCTGTGTGCATAGTGCAGTCCTGGTAGAGATCACTGTGCCACTCACAGCTGTGTGCATAGTGCAGTCCTGGTAGAGATCACTGTGCCACTCACAGCTGTGTGCATAGTGCAGTCCTGGTAGAGATCACTGTACCTCTCACAGCTGTGTGCATAGTGCAGTCCTGGTAGAGATCTCTGTGCCACTCACAGCTGTGTGCATAGTGCAGTCCTGGTAGAGATCTCTGTGCCACTCACATCAGTGTGCATAGTGTAGTCCCGGTAGAGATCTCTGTGCCACTCACAGCTGTGTGCATAGTGCAGTCCTGGTAGAGATCTCTGTACCTCTCACAGCTGTGTGCATAGTGTAGCCCTGGTAGATCCTCTGTGCCACTCACAGCTGTGTGCATACTGCAGTCCTGGTAGAGATCTCTGTGCCACTCACAGCTGTGTGCATAGTGCAGTCCTGGTAGAGATCTCTGTGCCACTCACAGCTGTGTGCATAGTGCAGTCCTGGTAGAGATCTCTGTGCCACTCACAGCAGTGTCAGCGGGTCCAACCCCTGGGGGGTCTTCAGCTCACTAGAGCTGCGTAGCCGATGCACTGTTGGGATAGATCTCTGGAGCTCATCAGTGCTGCGGTACCGAGGCGACCCCGCGGGAGCTGCAGGACACTACACCACTGTTGGACCTGGCCCTCTTGGCGGGGTCATCCCTGAACTTGTTGCCTTCCTCCAATATTCTCTCTGACCTGTTTTTGTTGGTTTAATGACTCTGGGCACTTTACCACTGCTGTCCAGTGCTAACGTGCATATGCTCTCCCTATATAAAGTGTGACTGTGATTGATGTCCATGATTGGTTCATTGGATTTACTGTCAGTCCCCAGTAAAGTGCACCAGGAGTGCCAGGGCGTGTGAATGCCAATACTGCTAGTGGGCCTGCAGCGCTGGTTGCGCCACACTCAGAAGCAGCCTTTTAAAATGTGTCTAGGGTCTGCCATTGCAGAACCTGCGTGCAGTCTGGTACGGTCATGCTGGCTGAGCAAGTGCACACACTTGCCAGCCCCTAAACCTTCCCTTAACTTCATATCAGTCACCCCTATGGGAGGCCCAAGGGCAGGGTGCATTGTAAGTGTAAGGTAGGACATGCTCTGATGTGTGTGGCATGTCCTAGTAGTGAATTACAGCCAAATTCGTTTTTCACTATTGTAAGGCTCCCTGTTCTCTTAGGCCAGATGGGCTGCTGCAATTATTACACTCTATAATCCCAGCAGGCTCAGGGAACATGGTAGAAAGTGAAGTCTAGTATGCCTGAACTCAGAATAATAAAATACTTCTTTTAGTAAAGTTTATTTTAATATCCTGTGTTTGCAAGTGCTACTTTTAGAAAGTTAGCATTTGCTTGCCTAACCATTTCAGCCCGCCTCTGCCAGGATGTGTATCTGCTGTCTGGGTTGTGTGAGTGACAGGGCTGGGGGGTGACAGGGCTGGGGAATGCAAGGATTACACCTTAGTGGGAGGTAGGAGTGCCCCTGGACTCTTATTAGGACTGTGCTCTGCCACCACAATGCTGGCTCTGCCTCCTGTGGAGCGTCTGATGTGTCTGCCCCCACACTGAAAGCAGAAACCAGAGTACACCCAACAAGTGCTCAGAGACTGAATGAAGTTATGCAAAGGCCCCCCTGGCCTGAGAAGACAAAAGAAACTCTGTATAAAAGTAGGAGCCCTGCTCCTTGTAAATCAGAATCCTGTTTCCCCACAAAGAACCTCTGCCCAAATAGAAGGAGAAGAAGACGCTGGAAGGACTGGCCTGCTGCTTGCCTTGCTGAGGAAGGAGAGGAGAAGACTTTTAAAAAGACTTTGCTGACTTGTGCTAGAAACCTTCTCCAAGGGCTTGACTGAGCTTGCCCCCTGAACTGAACCCCAGGACCAGTGGGTTCATTGTGTCTTCGCTCGTTGCCATCTGCCAGCCGTCTGTGCCTCCCGCCGGAGTAAGACTGAGCCCCTCATCGCCCCCTCCTAGGGCTGTGGCACTCGGGAGCTCGCCTGCCCTTTACCCGTGAGAGCCTCGCTCCTTGGAGTCGCTCTCTGCCCCCGGGTCAGGCTGCCTGCTCCTCTGCCCCTGCCTGCCACTGGAGCGCCTCCCGCCGGAATATCCTCCAGGCCGGTGACCTAAGCCGGGACTGCAGCCACACGAAGGACCGTGACCTGCTGCCCCCGCTCGCCGACCCGAGGAGTTTACAGGCCGCGCCGCCCCCTGTTGGGAGACCCCAGTACCATCTGTACCGGGGTCGTGGGCCGCGCCCACCTGTGTGCACCCACCTGCTGCAGACAAGACCCAGAGACGAGTCTGTTCAACTCGTCCCCCCAAGGAAGGAATTCAAACCGGGCTCGGGGCCCACAACGTTTTATTTCCCCGTCAGCCTTCCCTGTGCCTTGGCCCAAGAGGCTCCTCGCACCCCTCCCTGCTCCTCACTGCAGCCAGGAGCCCCCACCTCTGGAAAAGGCCCGGGGTTCCTCCAGGCTCCTCTCATCCCTGCTTCTGCTCCGCAGCTCAGCCCCCACCTCCGGAAAAGGCCCAGGGTTTGTCAGGCCCCTCTCTGGTCTCCATTCCAAGCACACCGCGAGATGCGTGAGCATTGGTAGGGCCCGGGGTTTTCTTCCGTGTGGAGCACAGAGGAGCGCTGCGAAGCCCAGAGAGGCGCTTGGGAGCGCCAGACCTTCCAGGAACGGGGCAAGAGGCCCCAATTATTGCATAACTGGAACTGAGAGAACTGTTTACAAGTGAGTTAAACTGAAGAAGAAACAATTGAACTGTAACAAAGAGAACTTGCCTATTTACAATCTTGTGGCTTACCTAAAAAACGTTATATTGGTCTTGTGATAAGTCGTACCTGCATATATATTTTTACATAAAGGAATGTATTTTTATATATTTACAGCCTGGTGTCCATTTGTGGGGGGATTGATATATTTACTGTGTGTGTCATTACAAATGCTTAACTGAATAACGCCTGAAGAATAGCCTTGGCTGCTCACGCCACGCACCTAGAGGGTGAGCAAGGGTAATTCTAAGGGGTCATCCTTCGCCCTGACTTAGAGGAGAGGGTCCCTGCTTGTCACAAGTGCATACTTGCGCCAACCAGAGACCCCCAATTCCAACAGCCACTCACTACAGATGTGGCAGTAGGTCAGCTCAGTGGTAGTTCCTTGGCATTCGTCAGAGCTGTGCAAATGATACTGTCCTAGGACAGCCTTCTGGCCCACATCAGATGTATGTATGTGTTGTAGCGCCGTGGTAGATCCTCTGGGCTCATTTATGAAAAGTGACGCATCGCTGCGTGAAAGCAGCGATGCGTCACTTCTCAGTGCGCCCTCCTTGTGACACCAATCATGCATCATATTTACAGTATGACGCATTATGGCGCAAGGAGTTACAGATACGTCAGAATTTCTGACGTATCTGTAGGCGCAAAAGTGACGCATTGCTGGAGTGTGTCACAAAAGTTACACAACTCCAGCAATGCATCCTTTCACATGGGGCAAGCCCAATGTGAAAGGGCCTGCGTCAGTCTTATGCCTGCTGTGAGGCAGGCGTAAGAAATTGACGCATTTGCGTCCTAGAAGTGGTGCAGTGAAATCTTATAGATTTCACTGCGTCACTTCTACGACCCTTTCTTACATCAGAACGCCCCCCCCTGCATACATTATACCTGGCGCAGGTATAATGTGGCGTGGGGGTTTACAAAGTGACGCATCTTCTTAGATGCGTCACTTTGTAAATATGGTGCAACAAGGCACATATTTCCGCTGCTGGTGCGTCACAAAAAGTGACGCACCGGCGGCGTAAAAGTGACGCACAGCCTCATAAATGAGGCCCTCTGTACTTATCACAGCTGTGTGCATAGTGCAGTCCTGGTAGAGATCTCTGTACTCAGGGAAGATGGCCGCCGAGTAGGAGCCTCCCGAAGGAGCTCCCGGTTTGCGGATTACCTATCAGGTAGTTATCCCTGTTTAAACCGTCCCACCGGCCTTCCATCCCGACTGCCCCTGGACCGGACTGCACTCCTCTACTGGAACACTCCGTGGAAGCAGACTCTGAATCCCAACTTACCCATTGGGTCGGCCGCCGTGGCCGCCCAGGTCCATCCCGTACTCCCTGGACTCCTGCACTCCAGCTCGAGGTAGCTGTGGCTTCCGGGACTAGTCTAACGTTACGGGTCAGACTTTCTTAGCAGCGAGTTCTTGGTTTTGCCGCTGTTGTCTCCTTCGTTCCCGTGCCGCCTGCTTCCAGTGACCAGAGATCTCCTGGTGCCTGCGGGTGATCTTTCCAGGTAGGCGCCATACACATTGCCTCTCCCGCGGCCTGAACGATCCAGCGACGTGTTCCTGCTTGCGGCTTGCGATCTCTGCTCATGGGGATCTGACTGGAGTCCACTAGCCGCTCCTGATCATTGGGTCCCACCTCCCCCACGCCTGATGACAACGCTGAGGTTGGGGGTATTGGCTCTGACGCCATTTTCTTGCCTCTAACGCTGCTGTCCCTCTGACCTTCCAGGTTCCCGGCAGTGATCTCCATCCTCGGTGGACTTCCGGCCCTCCGTCTCCGAGACTATTGCCAGGTATTTCACCGACTTATGCCGGATTGCTCTCTGCACTAATGCTGACGGCGATATAGGCATTGTGCGGCTCACTGCACTGGGCTCGTGTGGTTCTCTACCTCCCACGAGGCGATATGCAGGTGATCTTGTTAGGCATTGCATTTCAGCCTTGGGGACTGAGCTTATTTAACCGGGGCATGCTGTACACTGCCTTTCTTTAAAATGGCAGCAATTTGAAGACATTATGATCGCCGTACACCGCCTGACCTTAAAATGGCGGCAATACAAAGACATTGTGACTACTGTACCCGCTCTAATTATATTGAGAGTGGAAATCTAGGCTTGTAATTACCTGTATTGCTGCAGCTCCTACATTTCAGGTGAAATCACCCCACTACATATCTGATTTATTTTTATGTGTTGCTTGTGTCAAGCCCACATGGGTTGCTAAACCCCTAAAAACTGACTGACGGACTTGATAATGGCTTTGGTTGGGCGCATTTTGCTGGATTATGCCTAGATATAATCAATGGTTCTGCTGTTATGCAGGTATATCATGAGGATCATTTCTCCAAGCTACTGATGTTACTATTATGCTGATCCTTTTGTCAAGCAATTAATGACTCAATAGTAGCCATGGGACCTACTGCATGTCCTGAAAACGGCATCTATTGGGCACTTTTCTCACTAAGTTCGTAAACTTGTGTCCAGGTCGCAGAACAGAAACCCTTCTGCTACCCGCTTATTTCTTCCTAGATGGGCCTCCCATCGTCCTGTGTAATGGCCAATGCCAGTTTATAGCACCGAGACAAGTTACGGGATCCCACAACTGCAGTGACTTAGTGGGCCCCAGTCACTAGCTTTGCACAGCAAGAGCTCTATGCCTCCCAACGTGCTGCCTATCCTCCCCCTCACCTTTCTGTTGAGAGAACCAGTAGCAATATTTCTTGCTAAAGAAGCTTAGCGACCTTTTTTTTCATCGCCAAGCATCGCCGGATATTATCGCAGAGATAACGTGCTATTAGCAACGATATTAGCAACGTTTATCTCCAATGCGATAAAATAACCGGCGATAGCGGCGAAATGCGTGAATATCGCTGGAAAACCAGCGATATTCACGCATCATCGCCAATAGGGTCTTAACCTGAATATCCACCTCCCATTGGATATACAGGCTAAGAACTGGTCTGAGTAGGCGTTAGTTTTCAGCGATATTCGCGGCTTTGCGGCAGAAAATGGCATCAAAAGCGGGGATAATGTAATTTTGCCTGCCTTGATAATATGCCCCCAGGATTGTGGAGAAGTGTGGCTCACTGGTTAGAGGAGGCAGACCTGGAAGCAGAGGTCAGCCCGGGACCAGGGTTCAATTCCCGGCTCGGCGGGGTCGTGAGTCCTAAAATGTCCATGGACTCGACAATTCTCGCTCCGGTGCCTACTTGATTCACGGGTTCACACTCTGCGACTCTGGGCAATAGCTTGCTTAATCTCCACAACGGCCCCTCGCGGCGGGATGCCTGGCTTTCACCTTGCGGATACCCTGCCGGGGTATCTCACAGGGGAATACCAGGACGGGTTCCCTAAGCAAGCGCTTAGAAACCGCTCGGTGATTTGCGCTATATAAATCCCTGTACATTTACATTTACATTTACATTTACATTGTTGTCTTTTTTTTCTCACCTCCTTATTCTCTTCTCTGAGCTCCCGTCCTCTCCGGGATTCTACTTCACAATGGGGAGAAGCCCTGATCCTAATGGTTCCAATGCCTTCATCATCAATTATCCAACTGACCAATCTAAAAATGCGGCAAAAAAATACAAACATCGCATACTCAAAGCTAGACCAGAAATGCTATTCTCAGACCCTTACTTCTGCACCAGCAAAGGTACTCTGGTGAATGACCTCATCTTCTATCCCAGAAAACGGGCATGCTGGCGAGCTGTGCTCTACTCCTTGCTTCGAATAACAGGATCTAAGAAAACCCCACATGGCCTCAAACTAACAACATCTCCCTCCTCCTCCCTCAAAGCCTCCACCACTATCACCCTCTACAATAATGGTATCATCCTAATCCAAGCCTCTAATATCAATCTAGCAAAGATGGCCAATTTTTACCCCACTCTTAAAAATGCGATGTATGGCAACTCCTCTGACTCCTACTCAACCTCTACTTCTCGGCTGGGCTTAATCAATACTCCCCCCTTAACAGTTGTGAGTACCCCACTCTCCCTTAACCCCACGACTCTTATAGCTGATACCAGAGCTGCCTTGTCCCCGGTGGAATTGTGTCAACCCCCTAGATCTCCCTCTCAGGTGGCTGGCGGATCTGTGGGTTCAATCTCCTCGCCGTCTGTTAGTCCGTCACAGGGTTTCTATCGATTTGAGAGGTTCCCTCAAGACATACAGTTTCCTCGATTATTAGATGATGCCCCTTCCCCCATCCACATAACCTTGCCACAGGCTATGCCAGAATCTCAACAACGAGCCCCCACACAGGCCTCAACTGGCTTTCACAGATGCTCCCCTTCACTGATCGTTTTTCCCTCACACCCTCCACCCCTAGACCAACACTCAGACCAGTCTGCGCGACTTGATGAGATATTATGACAGTTGCACCTTCTCACTTCTGAGCTACAAGACCTGAAATCCCTCTCAAATAATCTTTTCCCCATGATCAGCTCTCTCCACACCTCTTTGAATTGGCCCAGGGATTGCGACCACACAGATCAGCTGCTAGCCCCCTCCTTTTGAAATCCATTCCCCTACCCAATGCCTCCGCCAGCCCCAGAGGATTTGGAACACACCCGGCATCCACTGATCTCCTGGACAGTCACAATTCTTGTTCTTCTTGGTCCAAAGCTAACATGGTCCGGACGAGACAAATACATTCCATCCTTTCCAACCCGAACAGAGAACATCCCCGCAATCCTAGATGCAGCAACTCCGACAACCTCAACCGTGTGAATATCACCCAGACTCCTTCCCCAATCCACTATGACTTAAATGTGTACTACTTAATTGTAGGTCAGCCAGTAAACCCGACTCCGATATCTTTGACCTCATCCAACACAATGAGTTAGACATTATCATCCTCACTGAACTTGGTTAAATCCCGCTTCCACTCCTTTCTTAGACCTCCTAGTACCTCCACTCAAGACATAATTAGGCTAGACAGAGCTCTGAAGTCGGGCGGTGGCCTAGCCTGTATCCACACGAAAACACTGTTGATTTCTCACTTGGAGTTCTCTGCGCCTTCCTCCAGTGAAAACCTGTGTCTCAGCATCTCTAGTATTCATCTACCGGTTTGCAAACTTCACACCTTTTACCACCACCTGGGTGACAATCTACCCTTCATTGAGCAGCTAATGGAAACCATCTCTAGGAATGTCGACTCAGCGGTGGCCCAAATCTTCCTTTGGGGATTTCAACCTTCACTGGTCTAACCCCAACGACTCCGCTGTATCTTGCTTTTAATCATTCTTACAAAATCAAGATCTGACTCAGCACTGTGACCATCCAACTCATATGAAAGGAGAAATGCTAGACCTCATCATCTCTAAAGGGCAGACCACCACCCTAGATTCCATTACCCCGTGTGATTGGTCCGACCACCACATCATCCTCTTTTACATTAACAGGAAGGTATTGATGAGGAAGGCTCAACCATTGAAATCGAAGATACGGAAAAGAGACCTCAAATCAATAAAATCTAGCTGCCCAATGTTAATCTGCCCTCTCGGCCCAAGCTGACCTGGTCGAGGTGCAATCACTCACCAACACCTACAACTCGACAATCACCAACATCATGGATGACATTGCTCCACTCCAACACAAAAATGCCTCAACTAAAATATCCAAACTGTGGTGTAATGATAACTTAAACACCGAACGAAGCAACCTCAGGGCAGTTGAAAGGTCCTAGCGATGAAATCCTTCCTCGGACCAACTAAAACTCCTTAGAGATGTCAGGAGCCTCTACAACAAACAAATCAAGAGTGCCATGATGACTACTCCAGATACCAACTGGATCAAGCGGCAAACATCCCCAAGAAACTGTTTGAATTGGTCAAACAACAATCAATCATTGGTCCAAACCATTCTGAACTTGGTGGCAGCCCATCCTCATGCAACGAACTTGCCGCTTTATTCTTGGAGAAATCAAGACTCATCTCTGCTGACCTCGCCTCTAAGAAGGGTCTTTTGCCTCCCTCAAGTGCCGCCTCCCCCCTTGACCCCTTTGATAAGGACAAATCGACCACCAAGAACACCAAGAACAGTGCGTCGTGGGGCACCTTTAGAATATGAACCCCTCCAACCACTTCAGTGACCCATTGCCCCCAGCGAGCTTCAAAGAAATCAAGAATGCACTCATCCCCACCTGGACAAGGATAGTAAATGCTTCTCTTTCACAAGGCACAATCCCAGATTGCCTAAAAGCAGCTCAGGTATCACCTAGTCTAAAAAAAACTAACACTGACAAGTCTGTTCTCATTAATTTACGCCCCATTTCCAACATCCCCACCCTAGCGTACCTTCTAGAACAATGTGTTCAATCTCAACTTTGTGCTCACATAGGGCCATATGTATCAAGATACCCATTTGCGATTCTCAAATAGCGATTTTTAAGAAATCGCTGTTTGAGATCTCGCAAATGGGTATGTATGTACAAAGGGCCATATGTATCAAGCAAATTCGCATTCGCAAAGGCCGAAATTCGCAGAATTTCAGCCTTTGCGAATGCGAATTTGCTAAATGGAATGTATTAAGAAAAATTTGGTGCAAAATAAGAATCGCAAAATTTGCGATTCCTTAAGGGCATTTTGCTAATTTTTTTTGCTACATACATTGCATTTAAGGAATCGCAACATTTGCGATTCCTTATTTTGCACCAAATGTTTCTTAATGCATTCCATTTAGCAAATTCGCATTCGCAAAGGCTGAAATTCTGCAAATTTCGGCCTTTGCGAATGCGAATTTGCTTGATACATATGGCCCATAGAGAATTATCAACTTCTAGACCAGCATCAATCTGGTTTTAGGAAGGGACACAGCACCGAGTCGGCTCTAACCCACATTATTGATGACATTTTAAAAATGCTTGACCTAAACGAATCCTGCCTCTTAATTCTCCTTGACCTTTCCTCCGCACTCGACACGGTTAATCATGACAACCTCCTATCCATCCGGAAAAACAGAATGGGTTTTGCTGATCAGGTGTTACAATGGTTCTTGTCTTTTCTTCATCACAGATCACAAAGAGTCAAGGCAAGCCTCTCTCTCTCCCAGCCCTCTCCTGTACTCATGGGGGTCCCTCAAGGGTCTGCCCTATCTCCCATCCTCGTCAACCTTTTCCTGGAACCTCTCGCTAACTCATTAAACTCCATGAACATTCTCTTCCACATGTATGCGGACGACACGCAACTCTATTTGAAAATCCCAGCCATGGAAAACATCATCCCCCTCAACACTACCCTATTGTCCACTTAAAACTGGTTAACGGAGAACCATCTCCTGCTCAACACTTCCAAAACAGAATTCCTGCTCATCTCCCCTCCGAACCACATCCCCCAGATCGACCTATGGCTGAGCCACCTCACTGCTTTCAACTGCACTCCTCTCATCGTAGACTCAGCCAAGACTCTCGGAGTCACCATGGACAAGCACAAGGAAAAGAAAAATCAAATCAGCAATGTATGCAAGGGAGCAAACCATGTGTTGAGGTCACTCAGAAATATCAAACCTTTCCTTGCACTAAATGATTTCAAGCAGGTGGTCCAAGCTCTTGTCTTGCCGAGGCTTGACTATGGCAGCGCTACCATCTGTGGCTTTCCCAAATACACCCTGACTCCTCTAAGGTCAACACTGAACGCGCCGGCTAGACTGGTCACAGGCACCAAACGATATGAACGTATATCCCCAGTCCTAAAATTTCTCAATTGGCTACCCTGCGAAGCTCGAATTCAGTTAAAGATTGCCGTTCTGGCTCACCAAGCCCTTCACTTCAATACTCCCAGGTACCTTGCGCAAAAACTTCAACTATCCTGTGGTTTAAGAGCCTCAAGAAGCGCCACTACCTTCCTCCTGACACCACTCCTCCTTAACAAAAAAAGAACTTGTCACCGAGCTTTCTCCGGCGCAGCACCAAAGATTTGAAACTCTCTTCCACCAGAAGTACGCAGAATCTCTTCAACGAAGGCTTTCAAATTGGAAGCGAAACGAATCCTTATGAACAAATTCTTACCCTAAGACGGATATGCTTACTTGCTCAGATGTTGATATTGCATTTATGCTATTCCTCCCATCATAATGTAAAGCGCTCTGATATCCTTCCGATCTTGTTCGTGCTATATAAAAGTTTATAAATAAAAAAATAAAAAAAAATACTCATAAACCCTATGTAAACGATACAGTCCTGTAATAGAGATCTGGCACTCCTATGGCCTTGTAAAGGATGGAAGCCTATGAAAGCTCTCTCACCCTTGTAGCAGCTAGATGTGACTGCGCATCGCTGGATCCTTGATACTCATCAGAGTGGTGCAACTGGTGCAACGTGGGGCAACTGGTGCATGGTGGGGCAACTGGTGCATGGTGGGGCAACTGGTGCATGGTGGGGCAACTGGTGCAATGTGGGGCAACTGGTGCATGGTGGGGCAACTGGTGCATGGTGGGGCAACTGGTGCATGGTGGGGCAACTGGTGCATGGTGGGGCAACTGATGCATGGTGGGGCAACTGGTGCATGGTGGGGCAACTGGTGCATGGTGGGGCAACTGGTGCATGGTGGGGCAACTGGTGCATGGTGGGGCAACTGGTGCATGGTGGGGCAACTGGTGCATGGTGGGGCAACTGGTGCATGGTGGGGCAACTGGTGCATGGTGGGGCAACTGGTGCATGGTGGGGCAACTGGTGTATGGTGGGGCAACTGGTGCAATGTGGGGCAACTGGTGCAATGTGGGGCAACTGGTGCAATGTGGGGCAACTGGTGCAACGTGGGGCAACAGGTGCAAGGTGGGGCAACTGGTGCAATGTGGGGCAACTGGTGCAACGTGGGGCAACTGGTGCAACGTGGGGCAACTGATGCATGGTGGGGCAACTGGTGCATGGTGGTGTAACTGGTGCATGGTGGTGTAACTGGTGCAACGTGGGGCAACAGGTGCAAGGTGGGGCAACTGATGCATGTTGTAATTTTAGGAATTTCAAAATCTGCTTCTTATGACAAAGCCCTAAAATGATGCTATTATGCCACGTTGCACAATTACGCTGCAGTTCACAGGAAAATTATAACACGATAACAAGGCAAACTACCAGAACACAAGCGGCTGTTGTTTGTGGCAATTGTTTTGTTCGCTCTATATTTCTCTTCATGCCACATTGATGCAACAACGCATTTTGTGCTAAAATACAGCGCTAAATGACGTATTCACTTTTAGCATAATTTAGCAGCACTTTCCTGAAATTTCACATCTTTGTGTGAAAGCAAATTGCAGAAATGTTGCACACCCATAATCCAAACTGTGTAAGTGGTGCACTCCAAAGCCCTGGAGTAGGTCATTGGCATTAACAAGAGCAGTGTTCCTGGCGAAGTCCTGCAACAGACCTCTCAGCTAATCAAATTTGTGTATCTGGTGCAGCGCAGAGGTAGGTCAATCAGTTCTGTGTATCTGGTGCAGCGCAGAGGTAGGTCAATCAGTTCTGTGTATCTGGTGCAGCGCAGAGGTAGGTCAATCAGATCTGTGTACCTTGTGCAGCGCAGAGGTAGGTCAATCAGATCTGTGCATGTGGTGCAGCGCAGAGGTAGGTCAATCAGATCTGTGTATTTGGTGCAGCGTAGAGGTAGGTTAATCAGATCTGTGTATCTGGTGCAGCGCAGAGGTAGGTCAATCAGATCTGTGTACCTGGTGCAGCGCAGAGGTAGGTTAATCAGATCTGTGTATCTGGTGCAGCGCAGAGGCAGGTTAATCAGATCTGTGTATCTGGTGCAGCGCAGAGGTAGGTCAATCAGATCTGTGTACCTGGTGCAGCGCAGAGGTAGGTTAATCAGATCTGTGTATCTGGTGCAGCGCAGAGGTAGGTTAATCAGATCTGTGCATGTGGTGCAGCGCAGAGGTAGGTTAATCAGATCTGTGTATCTGGTGCAGCGCAGAGGCAGGTTAATCAGATCTGTGTATCTGGTGCAGCGCAGAGGAAGGTTAATCAGATCTGTGTATCTGGTGCAGCGCAGAGGAAGGTTAATCAGATCTGTGTATCTGGTGCAGCGCAGAGGTAGGTTAATCAGATCTGTGTGTCTGGTGCAGCGCAGAGGAAGGTTAATCAGATCTGTGTATCTGGTGCAGCGCAGAGGTAGGTTAATCAGATCTGTGTATCTGGTGCAGCGCAGAGGCAGGTTAATCAGATCTGTGTATCTGGTGCAGCGCAGAGGCAGGTTAATCAGATCTGTGTATCTGGTGCAGCGCAGAGGAAGGTTAATCAGATCTGTGTATCTGGTGCAGCGCAGAGGTAGGTCAATCAGATCTGTGCAGCGCGGAGGTAGGTTAATCAGATCTGTGTATCTGGTGCAGCGCAGAGGAAGGTTAATCAGATCTGTGTATCTGGTGCAGCGCAGAGGAAGGTTAATCAGATCTGTGTATCTGGTGCAGCGCAGAGGTAGGTTAATCAGATCTGTGTATCTGGTGCAGCGCAGAGGCAGGTTAATCAGATCTGTGTATCTGGTGCAGCGCAGAGGCAGGTTAATCAGATCTGTGTATCTGGTGCAGCGCAGAGGAAGGTTAATCAGATCTGTGTATCTGGTGCAGCGCAGAGGTAGGTCAATCAGATCTGTGCAGCGCGGAGGTAGGTTAATCAGATCTGTGTATCTGGTGCAGCGCAGAGGCAGGTTAATCAGATCTGTGTATCTGGTGCAGCGCAGAGGAAGGTTAATCAGATCTGTGTATCTGGTGCAGCGCAGAGGGTAGGTTAATCAGATCTGTGTATCTGGTGCAGCGCAGAGGTAGGTCAATCAGATCTGTGCAGGGCAGAGGTAGGTCCTTGGCATTCATCAGGGGTGTATAAATGACGCAGTCCTGCGACAGATCTCTGGCAGTCTTTAGAACCTTGTCAATTTTGCATCTTTGGTAGATGCCTGAGTTTTATATTATGTGTGTCTTATAAAGCACACAGCTACCCAGAGGGTTTCCAAGCGCTAGACCAAAGTAGAGAGAGTGCAGCCCCTAAACTAAACAGCCAGGTCTTCAAACCCTTGCGAAATGCGATAAGAGAAGGGCAATGTCATTTGGGACTCTGGGAGGTCGTTCCAAAGCTTCAAACCCAGACACAAGAGAGTGACCATCCATGTGTGATCGGCGATGACCTGAGTGACCCCCCATGTGTGCTCAGTGATGACCTGAGTGACCCCCATGTGTGCTCGGCGATGACCTGAGTGACCCCCATGTGTGCTCAGCGATGACCTGAATGACCCCCATGTGTGCTCGGCGATGACCTGAGTGACCCCCATGTGTGCTCGGCGATGACCTGAGTGACCCCCATGTGTGCTCAGTGATGACCTGAGTGACCCCCATGTGTGCTCGGCGATGACCTGAGTGTCCCCCATGTGTGCTCGGCGGTGACTTGAGTGACCCCCCATGTGTGCTCAGCGATGACCTGAGTGACCCTCCATGTGTGCTCGGCGATGCCCTGAGTGACCCCCCATGTGTGCTCGGCGATGACCTGAGTGACCCCCCATGTGTGCTTGATGATGACCTGAGTGACCCCTCATGTGTGCTCGGCGATGACCTGAGTGACCCTCCATGTGTGCTCGGCGATGCCCTGAGTGACCCCCCATGTGTGCTCGGCGGTGACTTGAGTGACCCCTCATGTGTGCTTGATGATGACCTGAGTGACCCCTCATGTGTGCTCGGCGATGACCTGAATGACCCCCCATGTGTGCTCAGCGATGACCTGAGTGACCCTCCATGTGTGCTCGGCGATGCCCTGAGTGACCCCCCATGTGTGCTCGGCGATGACCTGAGTGACCCCCATGTGTGCTCGGCGATGACCTGAGTGACCCCCATGTGTGCTCGGCGATGACCTGAGTGACCCCCATGTGTGCTCGGCGATGACCTGAATGACCCCCCATGTGTGCTCAGCGATGACCTGAATGACCCCCCATGTGTGCCCAGCGATGACCTGAATGACCCCCATGTGTGCTCAGTGATGACCTGAGTGACCCCCCATGTGTGCTCGGCGATGACCTGAGTGACCCCCCATGTGTGCTCAGCGGTGACCTGAGTGACCCCCCATGTGTGCTCAGCGATGACCTGAGTGACCCCCATGTGTGCTCGGTGATGCCCTGAGTGACCCCCATGTGTGCTCGGTGATGACCTGAGTGACCCCCAATGTGTATATCAGCGATGACCTGAGCGACCCCCCATGTGTGCTCGGCGATGACCTGAGTGACCCAAATGTGTGCTTGGCGAGGACCTGAGTGACCCCCAATGTGTGCTCAGCGATGACCCGAGTGACCCCTCATGTGTGCTCGACGATGACCTGAGTGATCCCCCATGTGTGCTCGATGATGACCTGAGTGACCCCCATGTGTGCTCAGCGATGCCCTGAATGACCCCCCATGTGTGCTTGGCGAGGACCTGAGTGACCCCCATGTGTGCTCGATGATGACCTGAGTGACCCCCATGTGTGCTCGATGATGACTTGAGTGACCCCCCATGTGTGCTCGATGATGACTTGAGTGACCCCCCATGTGTGCTTAGCAATGACCTGAGTGACCCCCCATGTGTGCTTAGCAATGACCTGAGTGACCCCCCATGTGTGCTTAGCAATGACCTGAGTGACCCCCATGTGTGCTCAGCGATGACCTGAGTGACCCCCCATGTGTGCTCAGCGATGACCTGAGTGACCCCTCATGTGTGCTCAGCGATGACCTGAGTGACCCCCCATGTGTGCTCAGCGATGACCTGAGTGACCCCCCATGTGTGCTCAGCGATGACCTGAGTGACCCCCCATGTGTGCTCAGCGATGACCTGAGTGACCCCCATGTGTGCTCGGCGATGACCCGAGTGACCCCCATGTGTGCTCGGCGATGACCTGAGTGACCCCCATGTGTGCTCGGTGATGACCCAAGTGACCCCCATGTGTGCTCGGCGATGACCTGAGTGACCCCCATGTGTGCTCGGTGATGACCCGAGTGACCCCCATGTGTGCTCGGCGAGGACCCCTGTACACGGTGCAGCTCTGGGGTAGATCTTCGACACATGGTCTTGTCTTGCAATGTAAGTTGCTCATGTTTTCCTAGCCCTGTATCCCGGAAACAAATCTACAAAATCCTAAAATTCACACGAGAACTCCCCACCGACTCAATGACGTCATCTACTTTTATTGACGCTCTTAACTCATTGTTTCCCTCTCTCTGTCATATTTGCTCTAACACCAATAGTGAGTGGATTCATTGCCTCAAATACTATAAACAATGCACCCATTAGTAGAAAGAAGACTCATTGGGGCTTGGCCCAGCCGGCGAACAAGATGGCAGCACGGCATTGACGCTCCAGTGCCCAATGCTCTTCACCTAACAAAAATACACATTTCCTGGCATCCATTCCCCTGAAATTTTGCTCAACAGACACCCGACACAGAGGCAATATCGCTGAGGACTGCGAGTCCTGGCTCTGTGTCACTGAGCCGATGCGGGTCCCCTGCTGGTGCGTGAGGCTGCCCGGCCTGCCTTGAAGGCCCCGCAACAACAGGGGTTGTGGGTGAGCCTGAAACCTGAGCAGCGGTGCTCTGCTGAGCCCTTGGTCCACTTCGGACTGCCCTCGGCTGGGACCACTGCAGGCTGAATGCCGGTACCGGATCGAGGACGAGCTGAGACAGTCAATATCTGGGGCCCCGGTGAGTGATAAGAGACACCTGATACGCCCAGGTAGGCGCTGAAACCCACGTGGGCCCAACCCTGATCCGCTGCCCTCTTCGGGCCCAGCACCGCTCCCAAGGTGATAGGCGCTGGCCCCCTTTGCCGTCCAAGATGCCGCACGCATACCCACCCTCTTCGTGTGTAAAGATCGCGAGGCGGGGCCTCAATCAACTAAACGCTCTAGAGTGGCTGAATCTTCGGGCCTGGCTGTTGACCAAAAGCGGTCCCTGGGCTCTTCTGCATGGCTCCAGATTCCCCCAAGCTTCCCATTGGCACTGGGACAGCCCACAGGGACTACCCCCCTCCTCCTCACACCGTGGACCAGATAAGGCATTACCAGGTGTCAGGGGCAGAGAGAAACCATTAGATGGGCCACAGTGCTGGGACCCTGCGAGGCCCCAACTACCCCTGTGACTGCGAAGCGGAAGCCACAGCCTAGTCATACTTTGCTGCATCACGCAAGACATTGCCTAATGGGCCCCACAGCTGGAGCACAGTCCAAACCATGCTCTCTGAAGGACCCCTGCCTCTCACTCTAGGGCCCAGCTCGCTCACACCCTAAGCAGCACAACAACCCAGACGAGGCCGTCCCCAATGCATAAGCATACTCATGCTCTCCTCTCCTCTCCCAAAACTGGACTCTCTTCCCTAGGAGCCCATTGGACTAATGGCCCCCTCTGTGACGCCCCCGGTTTTTCACAGCGGCGCCCCCGAAAAACTTGCCATAACTTACCTGGCTCCTACTATCTCCCCAATGGGCATAATGGGTTGCGGAGTACCAAAGCAACGTAAGCTGATCATTGACAAGCCTGGCACATCAGATCGCACGGGTCAGAACCCCGATACAGAGGGTGAGGAAGAGTCGGACATTCAGCCCCCGCACTAGACGGCACAGCTGCCATTATGGCGGATCTGCGTGCTGGGTTCTGCGCCATTGTCACCAGATTCGACTCACTCACCTCACGACTCAATAGAATGGGAGAACGCCTTGACAGGCACAACACTAGGCTTGACGCAGCTGAGGAACGTATCTCCACCCATGAAGACCAGGCCAAGGACACCACGTGCCTGTTGGAAAAAAATGGAGTGACTACTGAAGGCCATAGCTATAAAGAACGAGGACCTTGAGGTTAGATCCAAGAGAAATAAAATACGTATTATGGGTTTAGCGGAGTCTGCAAATATTGGACTTCCGTGCTCTTCGAAGAGACATTGCGTACTGAACTTTTCAGAATGGAACACTTCTCCAAGGCCTTCCTCATGGTAAGGGCTCACAGGTCACTGGGCCCCCGCCCACCCCGGGCACCCTTCCACGGCCCATAATTGCACGCCTATTCAACTATAGGGACTATGACACAGCTCTTCCCCTGGCCCGGGAGAATGCACTGTTGCATTACCAAGGCTCCATGCTCTCCTTATACTCATATCACACAGCCACAGTGCAAGAGGCCCGCCCCGAATTTACGGATGTAAAAATACAGCTTCATAAGCTAGGCCTCAAATATGCCATGCTCTACCCTGCAAGATTTTGGGTAACCATAGGTGATTAACCCCGTTTTTTTTATACCCCAGCTGATCCTCTGACTCTGTAAACTACAAAAAGACAATAATCGCAGAAGTCTGCAACACTCACCTGAACACTCGGCCCCGGGCCGAAATCTGGCAACAAGCACTGAACTCTTTCCTGCGGAATAGCGGCTGACCCGTTTTTCTCTTTCCGGCCGTCGCCCTTTTCATCACCTTGCCAAGTACTTTGTGCATTCTAATTTGATATAAACTGATGATTTATTCTTTACTACATTGCGCTGCGAGGCAACGACAACCCACATCGGAACTAAGTGATGACTATGATGTTTTAAAATATTGCAAACAATTTTGTGCTCCCCTTCTACAAGTGACACATTATACAGAACAGGTGTTGGTCATGCTAAGCATTGTCCACCCCCTACAGATGACTCAGACTGGTTTGATTTTAGGATTTTATCTTTTTACGTTGGGGTATTGGGTATTTGCCAGGCGCCATTTTGTCCCTAGGTGGGTTCTTTGGGTTTTGCTCTCTAATTCTGCTCTTTAGCTCCTCTTCCTGTTCTCTCCCCCTCCCTGTACATCCCCCTCCCTCCTCATGCAGTACACTTCAAAACCACATCATATTCACACACACACACATGCTTATACTTATGGCATTGACTCCTGAAGCAAGTGTTGAGGTGAAACTGCTTTCCTGGAATGTGCAAGGACTCAACAACCCCAGGAAATGCAAGTTGGTACTAGCCTACCTCCGTAGGTACCACATAAAGATAGCATTTCCCCCAAAAAAGCACCTACCCCTGCAAACCTCTCCCCCCATTTGCCTCCTCGTGGGGCCCCTATCGGTTCTCTGCCGGCTACAGTACTTACTCCCGTGGAGTGTGTATCATAATTCATCGCAGCCTCCACTTCACACATCAGCTCACTATCGCTGACAAACATGGGTAATACTTTTTGGTGGTCGGATCACTACTAGGCAAAACAACCTCATTCCTCAACATCTACGCACCCAAAATAGATGACCCCACATTCTTTTCTGATCTCCATGCATTGTTCCACAGGCACGATTACGGCACACTGCTTCTCGGGGAGGATATGAACCTATGGCTTGACCCTACCTGTGATTCTCCAGACAGAATTCAAAGCCTCAAGCTCTACGAGCATTCCAAGACCTTCTGCACTCTTTATCCCTATGTGACACATATGGCGTTCACACCATGAATAGATTATTGGGTTACTAATGCACAAGGCTGCCAATGGATCCGTAACATTGAAACACAACCTTGTGCTTTATCAGACCATGCACCCGTGCTACTGCACCTGACATTCCCACACACTACTGGGTGGGAACGCAGATGGGCCTTCCAGCAACAGCTTTGTTAGATGCACTCTTTAAATCTGAGCTTTATGATGCAATCCTCAAATATTTCACACTAAACTCTGCTCAGTGACACAATACACTGTGGTATGGGACGCCTTCAAGGTGTATACCTATGGTATCTGCATCTCCAAGCAAGCAGTGGTCCTATGCGCAAAATGCAATAGGCTCACCTGACTTGAGGCCGAACTGACGCAATTAGACAACTCACCTGCCTCAAATGATACTACTCATAAATGCAACACCCTTATACCTGAGTTTAATGAACACTCTAACTGGGAGGCCACATTACTGGGGAAATACCAGGCGGCACACAGTTATGGCGAGGGAGGGCGCCCTGGCAGAACACTTGCACACCTGGTGCAACCCCCAACCCCCCCCCCCCCCCTGGGGAACAGGAGATAATACATCACTTATTGGAACTAGCATGAGGTGCGGAACTTGGGGTCCGCAGTGGCTTTTTTTGACATAATGGCAGAACTAGTCTCGTACTATCGGACCCTATACACTGAATTTGCACATCATCTCACCTACTTGAAAGAGGTTGCAATGGTCTGGCTGACTACAGGGCAGGCACAATTCATTCCTCAATCAATCAATCATTCCATTTGTAAAGCGCACTACATACCCGTGAGGGTCTCAAGGCATTGGGGGGGAGGGGGGCCTGCTACTGATCGAAAAGCCAGGTCTTGAGAAGTATTCAGAAGGCCAGCAGGTCCTGGGTCTGTCGTAGGCTTGTAGGGAGAGTGTTCCAGGTTTTGGTGGCGAGGTAGGAGAAGGATCTGCCACTGGCGGTGGTTTTCTGGATGCGAGGGACTGTGGCGAGGGCGAGGTTGGTAGAGCGGAGGCTGCGGGTGGGGGTGTAGAAGCTGAGACGGTCATTGAGGTATGCTGGTCCGGCGTTGTGTAGGGCTTTGTGTACGTGGATGAGGAGTTTGAAGGTGATCCTGTTGTTGACGGGGAGCCAATGCTGGCCTCTTAGGTGTGGTGTGATGATGCCGCGTCGGGGGATATCGAGGATCAGTCGTGCCGAGGCGTTCTGGATGCGTTGCAGCCGTCCCTTGGTGCTTAGCTGCTGTTCCTGCATAGAGGGCGTTCCTGTAGTCCAGTCTGCTGGTGACGAGGGCCTGGGTGACTGTTTTTCTTGTGTCGGAGGGGATCAATTTGAAGATCCTGCCGAGCATTCGGAGGGTGTTGAAGCAGGAAGCGGAGATGGCGTTGACCTGCTTGGTCATTGAGAGGGCGGAGTCGAGGATGACTCCCAGATTGCGTGCGTGGTCGGTGGGTTCAGGGGTTGTTCCTACCGATGTTGGCCACCAGGAGTCGTCCCAGGCTGAGGGGGTGAGGCCGAGGATAAGGTCCTCCGTCTTGTCAGAATTCAGTTTCAGCCTGCTGTCCCTCATCCATTCGGCGACGGCCTTCATTCCTCTGTGGAGGTTGGTTTTGGTGGTGTGAGGGTCTTCGGTGAGGGATATGATCAGCTGGGTATCGTCGGCGTAGGAGATGATGTTGAGGCTATGTTGTCGTGCGATGTGGGCGAGTGGTGTCATGTAGATATTGAACAGCGTCGGGCTGAGGGATGATGCCTGTGGAACGCCGCAGATGATCTCGGTGGTCTTGGAGTGGAAGGGTGGGAGGCGGACGCTCTGGGTTCTGCCGGAGAGGAAGGATGTGGTCCAGGCCAGGGCCTTCTCTAGGGTTCCGGCGTCATGGATGCGTGCTGTTAGGGTGTGGTGGCAGACCGTGTCGAAGGCTGCTGATAGGTCCAGAAGGATGAGGGCAGCTGTTTCTTCTTTGTCCATAAGGATCCTCATGTCGTCGGTGGCGGCGATGAGGGCAGTCTCGTGCTGTGGTTGCTGCAGAAGCCGGACTGGGATGGGTCCAGGATGCTGTTGTCTTCGAGGTAGTGGGTCAGCTGTCTGTTGACGATCTTCTCCGTGACTTTCTCCGGGAAGGGGAGCAGGGAGATGGGCCGGAAGTTCTTGAGGTCATTGGGGTCTGCCTTGGGTTTCTTTAGTAGGGCTTTGATCTCGGCATGCTTCCAGCTCTCTGGGAAGGTTGCTGTCTCAAAGGAGACGTTGATTGTTTTCTGGAGAGGGGGTGTGATGGCTGGGCTGGCTTTGTTGAAAATGTGGTGAGGGCATGGGTCAGATGGGGATCCGGAGTGGATGGAGTTCATGGTCTTGATGGTGTCTTCGTTGCTGACGTTGGACCAAGCAGTCAGGCGGGTGTTGGTCGCAGGGGGGGTGGTCTTAGCGGTGGATGTGGGGGTGGCGGAGTCGAAGCTGTCGTGGATGTTGGTGATCTTGCGGTGAAAGAATGGTGGAATTTCGTTGGGGTTGGAGCTGGGGTTGGAGAGTTCTTTCACGATGTTGAAGAGCTCTTTGCTGTTCTGTGTGTTGCTGTCTAGGCGGTCTTTGAAGGAGGTCCTCTTGGCGGTCCTGATGAGTTGGTGGTGTCTGTGGGTGGCGTTCTTGTGGGCGGAGTAGCTGTCTGGTGTTCGGTCACAGACCCAGCTCTTCTCCAGCTTCCGACAGGTGCGTTTGGAGGTCCGGAGGTCTTCAGTGAACCATGCGGATTTCTTGTTGGTGTGATTGGTGGCGGAGGTCTTGAGTGGGGCGAGGGTGTTGGTGCAGTCGTTGATCCACTGTTTGAGGTTGATGGCGGCAGTGTCAGGGTCGGTGGGGTTGGCGGGTGGTCCCAGGGCGAGGGTGGTGGTCAGTTGGTCCTCGGTGACCTTGCCCCAGCACCGGTGTGGCATCTGTTGAGTGCGGTGGTGTGTGGTGGGTTTCCTGAAGGTGAAGTGGATTCATCTGTGGTCTGTCCAGTGGTGTTCGGTGGTGTGGTTGAAGGAGACGTGGGGACTTGCGGAGAAGATGGGGTCCAGATTGTGTCCAGCGGCATGGGTGGGTTGCATCACGAGTTGTTGGAGTCCAAGGTTGGCGAGGTTGTCGATCAGGGTGGTGGAGTTGGCGTTGTTGTTCTCGAGGTGGAAGTTCAGGTCCCCGAGGAGGATGTAATCCATGGAGGTGAGGGCGTGCGTGCTGATGAGGTTAGCGATGGAGTCGCTGAATTGTGGTTGGGGTCCGGGTGGTCTGTAGACGAGTGTTCCTCTGAGGGTGGTGTTCGGGTCGGTGTGTATCTGGAAGTGCATGTGCTCGGCGGTGGTGAGGGTGTTGTTGGTGTTGGTTGTGACTCTGAGGGTGTTCTTGTGGATGATGGCGATTCCCCCTCCCACTCCGTTGGTGCAGTCTCTGTGGGATATCTTATAGCCTTCTGGGATGGCTATGGCGATGTCTGGTGCCGAGGTGGTGTTCAGCCAGGTCTGCGTCAGGAAGGCGACGTCGGGGTGGTGGAGTCTAGGAGGTCCCAGAGTTTGATGGCGTGCTTGCGGGAGGAGCGGGTGTTGAGGAGGATGCATCGGAGGTGGTTGGGTTCTCTTGCTGATGGTTTGGCAGGCCGGATGCTGGTGAAGCTGCAGTTCCGGCAGGAGAAGGGCCCTTGGGTGCGCTTCGGGGTGGCGCGGAGGGTGCTGGGGTGGTGGTGCAGTCTGGTGTTGTGACGGCTTCGGGGTCCAGGGTTCTGGCGATGGGCGCGGTCCAGGCGCGGACGGGCGCAGACGGGCTTGCCTTTGGCGCGCCTTAGGCACGCAGCAGAGTGCCCGCTGTGCGCAGCCACACAGCGGCCGCCATATGAGGGGATGAGGGAGTAAGGGCCAGCTGGGAGGTGCGAGCGGGGCAGCGAATGGGAGCATGGGAGGGCGGGGCCACAGGGGGGCAGCGGCAGGAAGAGCATGACGGGTGAAGCCGAAGGCTAAAGGGGACAGGGCAGGGGCGCTAACAGCAACACAACGAAAACAAATGCAAAGGGCAACAACACAACGAAAACAAACAAATGGCACAGCCAACAGAGAGCAAAATGAGAACAAATGAGAATAAAAACGGAAAAGAGTCAGGTACAAACTGGAGCGCAGAACGAGAAGCAGGCACAGAGCAGTGACACCAGTGGAGGGGGGGGAGCGGTGAACTCCCGATGCGGCAGCAGCTGGCTAGGAAGCAGGAGCACACAGGCGGAGCTGTGCGGTATTGGGGGCGGCCGGTGAACTCTTCACCATAGAAGAGGTCGGCCAAACTATAAACTCTTTTGATGGGTCAAAAGCTCCGGCCTCGATGGCCTATCCAGGACCTTTTACAAAACATTTAGACAAACACTTATACCACAGTTGCCAGAGGCCTATGCCGAATTACTCGCTAATGGGGTTCTCCCCGTTACAATGAGAGAGGCAGCAATCTCCCTCTTACTGAAGTCTGGCAAAGATCCCACTGCCTGCCACTCATATCGCCACCTCTCCTTGATAAACTTCGACAATAAAATACCCGCTGAGATGCTTGCCAATAGACTATCGCTGCTAGTGGACCAACATCTCTCACCGGTTCAATCCGGTTTCATTCCACATAGATCGACCGCCTTGAACCTCAGGACTGTATTCTTGGTAGTAAATAGGATATCGCCGGCTACCCCTGCAGCGGGGACTCTTCTTGATGCAGAGAAAGCCTTTGACTCCCTAGAATGGCCTTTTCTCGTTGCCACGCTCTGTAAGCTTGGCATTCCCCCAAATATCATCGCATTGATTGCACTTCTATGCTCATACCCCATGGCCAGGCATCGAGTGAACGGTTCCCTCTCTGGCCCGTTCTCGGTCTCTCGCGGCACACGTCAGGGCTGCCCTCTTTACCCCGGCTCTTTATGGTAGCAATGGATCCCTTAGTCAGACATCTCGACAAGAAACATATGCACTGCGATTCCGCCCCGGCCCACTGCTCCTATCCATGTATGCAGATGACATCCTGCTTTTCATCAGAGACCCTAACACGAACTACAACCCCTTATTGCTGAGATCAGGGAATGTGTCCGACCTGCATATTAATTGGGGCAACTCTGATCTCTTTCCACTCACAGACTCGCCTAACCCTGCAGGTAAGAATCTCCCTCTCCGGTGGGCGTCTGATACCACTAAATACTTAGGAATCACCCTACACAGAAATAAAGAACAAATGATCCGTCTTAACGATGGACCCACCATGGAAGCGCTCACCTTGCAGGTAGGATACTGGATCTAGCAACCATTATCTATGGCTGGCCGCATTGCCCTTATTGAAATGAATGCCCTTCCTCAGTTTTTATACTTATTCGTCAATAGGACTATCCAATTAACTAAGGCATCCTTTTCACAACTTTGTAGCCTGCTGATCTGCTTGGTCTGGGCCAGACAGAGACCGTGGATAGCCTGAGACGCTCTTACTCTCCCTTACAAACGAGGTGGATTTACTGTCCCCGACCTACATTTATATTACCTGGTCCTGCAGGCCCAGTTTGCATACCACTGGTTCCAC
This sequence comes from Lissotriton helveticus, assembly GCF_964261635.1. Classification (NCBI taxonomy): domain Eukaryota; kingdom Metazoa; phylum Chordata; class Amphibia; order Caudata; family Salamandridae; genus Lissotriton; species Lissotriton helveticus. The sequence continues at coordinate 1,219,256,071 of NC_136071.1, read as the reverse complement.
CCTGACGCCCACATACCTTTCAACAAACCTGAGCGAGACATGTCCGATCCCACCCCCCAAGGAGCAATGTTTCCATGCGACTAGACCCTAACGATACACGGCCCTTATCCACCACTTGCTGGGCCTGGAGCAAACTGAGTCCACTCCTAGGCTCAGGCTCTCTATACTTACCCAACCTCCCATTACCTCAGAACCCACTTATGCCATCGACGTCTGAAATAGTAGTTCAACACACACTCCGTAAGCTAGAATTGCACAAAATCGCAGTGTCCATGGCTGACCTGGCTACACGGGCGAGGATGTCCCACATGGACAAATTCATTGTGAACAGACTGCTTGGTGCTCTCCACTCGACAATCTCCTCCTTCCCCTCCCCAAACGAGTTCACTCCTCTTACAATAGCTAATCAGGACGGCTCGCACCTCGGGCCAGATGTACGACCGTTCCAAATTGTGACTCATAATTTGCGCTCAATTACGAGTCACAAATTGAGAGTCACAATTTGGAATTCGCAACAGTGTCAGAGACACTGATTGCAATTCCCAATGGGGTCGCAAAATAAGAGGCTCATGAATATTAATGAGCCACTCGCAATTTGCGACCCCATTGGGAATGGCTGGCCCTCCCTGGGCTGGTGACCTCCATGTCTGGGACTGCTTGTCAATAAAGCAGTTTTTAAATGCAGCCCGTTTTCCTTAAAGTAAAATGGAATGCATTTAAAAAAAAAAAACGTATGAAACCTTTTCCTTTCAGTTTTTTAAGGGCGAGTAGTGGTACCTGGGACCACTGCCTGCCCTTAAAAAATTATTTTAGAGCCAGTCACAACAGGGACGGGGTACCCTCGGGACGCCTTCCCATTTGCCACTCCATTACGACCCTCTTGAAGAGGGCGGTAAATTGCGAGTGTTTTGCGACCGCAATTGCGGTTGCAAAACATTCATACATGGCTAGAGACTCGCTATTAGAAAGGGAATGCCCCTTCCTAATAGCGAGTCGCAAAACACTATTTTGCAAGTCGCAACTTTTTTGCTAGTCACAAAATAGTGTTTGTACATGGCCATGTACGTTTTTGCATGTGCAAGCGGGGCACAAGCCTGTTTGCGCATGCAAAAACTGGTTGTGCATCTGGCCCTAAGTCACTGAGTTATACCGGGTGTGCATGGCACTCAAACAAGTAAAAGACAGGGGAGCACGACGCCACTGGGAAGAGGATCTTGGACGACCCTTAAACGACAAAGAGTGGACCTGCCGTCATGAACACATTAGGAGGGTATCCCCCAACCAGAGCCATAAACTGCTTCACTTCAAATTCATTCATCGAATATACGTCACACCGGTGGAATTGGCCAAATATGACCCCTCTAAAACCGTCCAGTGGCCAAAATGCCAACTCTTCAATGCTGACTTTGCACACATGACATGGACCTGTCCTCTCATATCTGAGTACCGGACCACAATATTTCAGGCGCTATCCAATATAACCTCCACGCCACTTGCTCCCTCCCCAAATCTGTTCATTCTGGGAAGAGTCATAGACATCCCACTCAGTCACCGCAGATTCATAGCTACAGCACCACTGTTAGCCAAAAAGGAAATCACATTACACTGGGGCTCCAGACTGTGCCCCACGGAGGAAGCATTGCTCCGCAGCATGGCATACTGCGATACGCAAACTGAGATATACTCCTGACCTGTCCTCACCCCCCTACCTCACGGCACGAGGATATATGGCATATACACCGCCTTTACCTACAAACACTGCAGCATGATTCCCCATCCCCTGCGCTTTCAACTGAACAAGATAGAACATCACCCACCACCCGCCACACCCGCGCGGACAACTGCCCAACAGGGATACACCATCAACAACTCAAGCTTTATTCAACATTGAATGTCATAAAAGCATACCACAATAGAACCATATATCAAAAGTTTATAAAATGATGAATACAATAAAAGTATGTATTATAAGAATGGATTAAAACCGTTAAAAAGCTTATACATATTATTGTTAATAAGAATTGATGCTAAAGGGTATTAGACAGTTTGAAAGTTCCATCTAGAATATCAAACGCCTACATCATTCGTTTTGGAGCAAGGAGCTTAGTTCTAATTCTCTACATCCATCCTACAAACTTTGTCATTGGGACCGCACACAATACAGAGGAATCAGTACACAGTATTCACACATTAATATAGGGATTGCTTTACCAGCTAGGACTAGTGCATCTGTGGGAATGGCAGCTAGAAAACTGACAATGCCACTAATGAAAAGTGAGAATAGTGTAGGCGCCAGGACACAGCCTTGGCGTACTCCCATCTTGACTGGGAACCGGTCTGTCTGGTTTCCATGAACCCCCCCCCCCCCCCCCCCCCCCCAGCGTATTTGGGCAAAGATATTTTCATGGACGCGAACAATTAGTCGAGCTACGACTTTCTGGATTGAATCTATAAGGCTTATCGACCTGTAATTCCCCAGTGAGGATTCGTCTCTCTTTTTTTGTAGATCGGGATGATCTCCGCCCCTCGCCAGGTGTCCGGGATCGGGGCTCCATGAGCAATAGCATCTGCTAAAATCATAGTATACTGGCTCCAATTGACCTTATTCTGGAGGAAGATGTCAGCAGGCACTTTATCGATGCCCGGGGCTGTCTCGCTGGTAATAGAACTCTGGGCCATATGTAGGAAGCCTATTTGCGCTTGCAAATGCAGAAATTTGCAGAATTTCAGAATTTGCGATCGCAATTAGGGCAGTGTGCTATGTAGCACGCATAAACCCACATGCAAAATAAGGAACCGCAAAATTTGTGATTCCTTATTTTGCTATTGCATATAAGGAATCTCAAATTGCGATTCCTTAAATAAAATGTAGAAAGCACCCAAGTTGTGTGAATTTTGGCTTAAGGAATCGCAAAATACCACCAACTTCAGGTTGGTGGTATTTTGCGATTTCTTTGAAAAATGCACTTTTTGGCATTTTTCAAAGTGCAATGTGGGTCACATACATGCCCTTAGGGAATGTATGTGGGCCACATGTGCACACATGTTAATTTCAGGGGTGCAAAAGGGTGTACTATTGACACCCTTACAACCCTGAAATTGCATTCTCAATTTGCGATTCTCTAATTGAGAATCGCAAATTGAGATTGTCTTCCTATTAATTCCTATGGGTATTCTAGCCCATAGGAATGAATGAGAAGGTATTCCTTATTTGCGAATCTCATTTTGCAATTTACAAATAAGGAATAACTGGGATTCGCAAAAATATTTGCTAATCCTACTTACATTTCGTTTTGCGATTCTCTAATTGCGATTCCCTAAAAATCTCAATTTGAGAATTGCAAAACAAAAATTACCTCCATATGCCCCTCTGTTACATCAACTAGACTAAAAACTGTGTCGGCCGGATTAAAATAAACCCGAATAGGTTTGTAGCCCATGTTGTCTTTGTCTGCATATTGATCTGAGAAAAACTTTACCCACATTGCTGGGTCCGCGTGATTTTGGGGAGATCGCTTCCGCAATGTACTAATTTCCTCATGTTCAGTTCCTATTACGGACACTTTTGCTCGACTTACCTCAGCATTGTGCCTTATTTTTCCATTCCCTCCGAAGACAATGGCATTGCAGCCTCCCCACTCTATTTTCTCTGCTCTTTTTTGCTTGTATTTGTATATCAAACAATAAAATCAATAAAAATGGATACATTAAGAAAGAAGACTCACTTGAACACTGAATGACGTTGAGGTCCTGTAAGCCATGAGGGATGGCAGCTCTGATGCGAGACCTGGAAGAGGAAGAGAAGAAGAAGGAATCAGCACGTTGAACTAACCCCAACCAAGACGAGCATGTCTACTACACCCGCTCTGCTACTGGGGAGACCCAGCCTGCTTTGGGAGTGTTCATGATGGCGCCCACTCCACAACTGGGAGTGCTTTGGATGGAAACCTGTGGGGCATATTACCAACAAATAGCGATATTTATCACTAAGTAGGGTTAGCGGCAATATTTTTATCGCCGCGCATCACCGGTTTTTATCGCTGAGATAACTTGCTATTAGGAAGGTTTATCTCAAAAGCGTATAAAAATCAGGCGAAATGCGTGAATATCGCCTAGAATACAGCGATATTCACGCATTAGCGATGTAATGCTCTTAGCCATGTTATCCACCTCCCATTGGATAACATGGCTAAGAACTGGCAGGCGTTAGTTTTTGGCGATAGCAGGAATATTTCCATCGGTACGCCTGCCATGCTAATAGACGATAGCGACGTTAGTGACTGCTTTCAGTCGCTAACAGGTTGGGTACGCCCACTTTGCAGGTCATTAGCGATAAATATCGCTGACATGCAAAGCGGGCCCCAAACCGCTCGCTATCGCCTAAAAGCTGTCGCTAACATCAGTTAGCGACAGCTTGCTAATAGAGCGATTGAATTATCGCCGCCTAAACCGGCGATAATTGCCTATCACCACCCTTGGTAATATGCCCCTGTATTCCCTGGAGTCAGAACTGAAAAGATCAGTCCTAACAGGGAGGTTTGCTGGGGTTGGACAGTCCTTCTTGGGAGTATTGCTGATGGGTCAGTCTGTCCTGTGAGTAGTCCTGAAGCTAGCTAGTGTGTCTCTGAATTAGTGATGAGACTCACTTTAATCTGGGAATATTACTCATGAAAGTGCCGGCCCTGAGAGTAACACGCAGACAGAAACCTAGTGCTGATGTTTTGTTGAGGAGCACCACGCTACGCCAAGAGCTATAGTAGACTGCCTACCGTCCACTCGAGGAGCACCACGCTACGCCAAGAGCAATAGTAGACCGCCTCCCGTCCACTCGAGGAGCACCACGCTACGCCAAGAGCAATAGTAGACCGCCTCCCGTCCACTCGAGGAGCACCACGTTACGCCAAGAGCAATAGTAGACCGCCTCCCGTCCACTCGAGGAGCACCACGCTACGCCAAGAGCAATAGTAGACTGCCTCCCGTCCACTCGAGGAGCAGCACGCTACCCCAAGAGCAATAGTAGACTGCCTCCCGTCCACTCGAGGAGCACCACGCTACCCCAAGAGCAATAGTAGACTGCCTACCGTCCACGTATTACTCATGAGTTCTGATCAACGTTCCATTAACCAGCATCTCTGAACTGAGGGGCATATTTACAAGAACTGACACATCGGCAGCAATGTGCCAAATGTCTTGCGCTCGCGTCGGACAGGGCTCCTTGGTGCGGGGATCCAGGGATGCGTTAGAAATGCTGACGCTTCTGTGAGCTCAAAAGTGGCGCATTGCTGTCGTTGGTCATAGGACTGAGGCAACTACAGCAATAAACACAGGTGATTCCCATGGTAAAGCCAGGGCGTCAATTCCTACGCCTGTTTTGAAGAGGTATAGGAATGTTGACACATTCAAGGCTTAGAGTGAAGCAGTGAAAACTGGTAAATTTCACTGCGTCAGTCCTAAGCGGCTTTTTATGAGGGAACGCCCCCCCCCTGCATACATTATACACAGTGCAGGTATAATATGGCGCAGACCTGCACAAGCGGACGCATTGGGCCCGATCCGTCAGTTTGCAAATATGGGGCAATGTGGAGCCCTAAATACCCTGGAAGGGGTAACCTCCTGCACAAAAACAATCCTGAGAGGCATTCTTCTCTTCACAGCATGCAGCACACACAGACAGAGGAAAAACAAGGAGAAATAAAGATATTTCTCATCATTACGTCTCCCCTGGGAAGGCGTAAGGTTTTAGTGTTTTCCCAGGTTTGCAAGTCCTTGTAAATCTGAGAATGCGTCAGAAACCGTGGGAGTTGAGTGGGAAAACCCACCGCAACGCCAATAGCACACCTCCCTTGCGCAGAGTGAGGCAACGCAGCATTGTGCACTGCGTTGTCAACGCCAATAGAGCACCTCCCTTGCGCAGAGTGAGGCAACGCAGCATTGTGCACTGCGTTGTCAACGCCCATAGCACACCTCCCTTGCGCAGAGTGAGGCAACGCAGCATTGTGCACTGCGTTGTCAACGCCAATAGCACACCTCCCTTGCGCAGAGTGAGGCAACGCAGCATTGTGCACTGCGTTGTCAACGCCCATAGCACACCTCCCTTGCGCAGAGTGAGGCAACGCAGCATTGTGCACTGCGTTGTCAACGCCAATAGAGCACCTCCCTTGCGCAGAGTGAGGCAACGCAGCATTGTGCACTGCGTTGTCAACGCCCATAGCACACCTCCCTTGCGCAGAGTGAGGCAACGCAGCATTGTGCACTGCGTTGTCAACGCCAATAGCACACCTCCCTTGCGCAGAGTGAGGCAACGCAGCATTGTGCACTGCGTTGTCAACGCCCATAGCACACCTCCCTTGCGCAGAGTGAGGCAACGCAGCATTGTGCACTGCGTTGTCAACGCCAATAGAGCACCTCCCTTGCGCAGAGTGAGGCAACGCAGCATTGTGCACTGCGTTGTCAACGCCCATAGCACACCTCCCTTGCGCAGAGTGAGGCAACGCAGCATTGTGCACTGCGTTGTCTTACTGCAGATGTTTTAAGCCTTTCAAGGCCACGCAAAGTGGCTTTGCCTGGATTCATAAATCTGACTTAAAGGCTTGCGTCACGCACGTACCACTGTGCGTGGTACACATGTGATGCATACCTCGTAAACATGCTGCTTAATGTGTACGAAAACCATGGATTAGCAGTAGCATCACCTGGTTTCATTCTTCCTCCTGGGGATAAACAGATTAAAAGTAATTGACAGACAAGAGCTAAAGTTTATGTACAAAGTGTCTGGTTCCCCTGAGGGAGTGGAGGAGACTCAGTAGTGGTTCAATGCAAAGACAGGATCTAACTGATCCCAGGCACAAGAGGGCCCAGTGAGGTCGACTGAAAGGAGGTGCTCTGCTTCTAGGGGAGTTTTATATTAGAAGGTATTAAGGCGGGTCCAAGGAGGAGGGAGTGTGTGAGCTAACGTGACTAGACCTGGCACAGAGCATATAAGACCCATTGCGCGCCCTGCCTTGTGTGCCCTGCCTTGTGTGCCCTGCCTTGTGTGCCTGCCTTGTGTGCCCTGCCTTGAGTGCCCTGCCTTGAGTGCCCTGCCTTGTGTGCCCTCCTTGAGTGCCCTGCCTTGTGTGCCCTGCCTTGAGTGCCCTGCCTTGTGTGCCTGCCTTGAGTGCCCTGCCTTGAGTGCCCTGCCTTGTGTGCCTGCCTTGAGTGCCCTGCCTTGAGTGCCCTGCCTTGTGTGCCTGCCTTGAGTGCCCTGCCTTGAGTGCCCTGCCTTGTGTGCCTGCCTTGAGTGCCTGCCTTGAGTGCCCTGCCTTGTGTGCCTGCCTTGAGTGCCCTGCCTTGTGTGCCCTGCCTTGAGTGCCCTGCCTTGAGTGCCCTGCCTTGAGTGCCCTGCCTTGAGTGCCCTGCCTTGAGTGCCCTGCCTTGAGTGCCCTGCCTTGTGTGCCCTGCCTTGAGTGCCCTGCCTTGAGTGCCCTGCCTTGAGTGCCCTGCCTTGAGTGCCCTGCCTTGAGTGCCCTGCCTTGTGTGCCCTGCCTTGAGTGCCCTGCCTTGAGTGCCCTGCCTTGAGTACCCTGCCTTGAAAGCCTGCCTTGAGTGCCTGCCTTGTGTGCCCTGCCTTGTGTGCCCTGCCTTGTGTGCCCTGCCTTGTGTGCCTGCCTTGAGTGCCCTGCCTTGTGTGCCCTGCCTTGTGTGCCCTGCCTTGTGTGCCCTGCCTTGTGTGCCCTGCCTTGTGTGCCTGCCTTGTGTGCCCTGCCTTGTGTGCCCTGCCTTGTGTGCCCTGCCTTGTGTGCCTGCCTTGAGTGCCCTGCCTTGTGTGCCCTGCCTTGTGTGCCCTGCCTTGTGTGCCCTGCCTTGTGTGCCCTGCCTTGTGTGCCCTGCCTTGTGTGCCTGCCTTGTGTGCCCTGCCTTGTGTGCCTGCCTTGTGTGCCCTGCCTTGAGTGCCCTGCCTTGAGTGCCCGCCCAGAGACTTTCTGTCTGAGTTTCAATCCTGACAAAGCTTCCAACAGGTAGTTTTAAAGGTTGTTATGTTTTGCTTCTACCCAAATATCAAACTAACCCCCAAGACAATTATCTTTTCTCCCTTGAAGACAATTGCACAAGCCAGATCCACAACATCCTCTGAAAATGCTTCAGGGACCAGGGGAACTCCACAGATGAACACAAACACATTATTTAAATTGTTATTATTTGGAGGTGCAAGACACCCTCACTTCCTTCAGGGCAGGCTCTTGAATTACACGTTTAATGACTAAGGCAGCGCCTCCCCAGAACTCTACTTCCTCTCTCCACAAAGAATGGTCTACCTGTCAGGGATGTCTCTGTGGAGAGGTGTGGTGTAGAGGCCAGGGCAGCTGACTTCAAAGCACAGGGTTCACGGTTCAATCCCCGGCTCCGGCAGCAGCTCAGCTTAGCACCATGTGACTCTGGGCAAGAGCTCACTTAGTTTCCACGACGGCCCCCAGTGCCTTAAGACCCGTAAGAGTGAGTAGTTCGCGCTTTACAAATACAGATTTACATTTACATTTCTATCACACCCTCTGGCCCAGGTCTCAGAAAGAAAGTCCATGTTCCCAGTATTATGCGAAATCAAAGAAAACAGTGCCCGTGTATGTTTGGCCCGGGAACAAAGATTTACAAAAGCAGCCGTACCGCGAATGTGCGAGGAAGTATTAGGGCAGAGACCTGAGGTGGCTACAAAGAGCACAGACTTGGGAATATAGGACCCTCCTTATTGAATATATATTGTTAGTGTGCATTTGAGATGTCATCAGTGATCTCATAAATTATGTCATAGAACATCTCATGAGTGATGTAATACGTGAGGTCCTAAGCAGTGCGTGACTGGGCACAAGATATAGTTAGCTCAGCTAACCATAACTTCTGAATTTCTATGTTTTCTTTAGTTCAAACTGTTATTGTTGTCACTTTCATTTTCACCTAAATATAATGCTACTTTAACCTTTTTTTTCTGGGAAAATATATATTACCTACTGGTGATCGAAAGTAGGTAGTTGTAGTTAGGACCATGTTTCCATAGGAAAAGAGTTTTTTTTACTTACCTATTTATTTGGCGCTCTTTGACGAATCTTCAAGAAAGTTTCTAAAAAGGTGTGTCGTTGATTCTTGTTGCACATCAAAAGTTGCAGCGTGATACGTCAAGCGGGGCTGAGAAAAAAGGGGTCAAACAAAGGTGTGTTTTCCATGTTCATTCTCATTGGACCTTTAGTAGAAGCTGCAGCCCAAAGCGCTGGATGTAATTACACCAAACTTGGCAGAACGGTGGATTTGGTTATGTAGATCACACGTTCAGTTATTTAGAGAAAATCTGTTCAGTGGTTGTTGAGATTTTTTTATTTTTTTTTAGTTAGTGATATCTGTGGCTGCCACGACTTCGTGAAAAAAGACTAGCTCATGGAGGGAAATGCAGAGGTCTTATTGGCTGCCAACATTTCAACCAGGAAGTGTCGGCAGCCATTTTAGGACAAGGTGTCAGCCCAGTCCCACAAAAACTTTTTTTTTTAAAAAGAAGAAAAGTAGCAGGGTAGGAATGCCCTGACCCCCTAAAGTTGGGCTTGTGGTCCTAGAGGGAACCCGCAAGGTCAAAAAAGCATTTAAATAAAAAAATTCCCATGAATTTGTGAAATTTGCAAATTTGTGGAAAAAATATTTTTTGAAAGGAGCATGGGCTCATGCGCTTGTCTTTAATTAGCACCAAGGTGGGCCAGAACCCCCTCATAGGACTTATCAAAGCCTAGTAGACCGCCACATCCCCGGGGGACTGTTTATAGTGTATGCAGGTAGACCCATCCTGGGTACCGCCACTGCCCCAGGGCAAAAGTAATTAAATAAATGGGGGGGGTGCTGCGTGGCCCCCTCAGCTCCAGGGACCGCAACCTCCATGTCCACGGGGCACTGCTTATAAGGAATGTGGGTGGGTCCGCTGAGCCTGCCCGTGCCCCGAAATCGGCCCTGGGCAGAGGGATGTGTTCCCCCCCTTCACCATTGGATAATCTTGGGCCCCAGGGGATGGGCTCCCCGGGGCTAAAGTGCTCCAGGGTGCCATTCAGTCCCGTCCCCTAAAAAAAAACTATTTAGAGAATGCTGGCCCCGGGGGAAGCTGCCAGAACCCCCACCCCCTTTCTGAACCACTCGGCAAACACAGCTCCTGGTGCCCAACTTGTTGAGTTTTGAGGGATGAAGTCTTCTTTGCTGCTGAGGGGGGACAACAAACCCTTCTGTTGCCTCCAGTAAGTCCCACACAGTGGGATTGCTGAGAAGTCATCAGAGGGCCCCCTCCTTTCTCCACCACTCTGCAAACACGCCTCATGGCACACTACTTGTTGGGTGATGAAGTCTCCCTGTCTGCTAAGATTCTATGGGGACCAAGAACCCCTTCTGCCTTCACTAAGTCCCACACAGTGAGATTGCTGAGAGCTCGTGGGAGGCCGTCACCTTTCCCCACTAGTTAGGAAATAGAAATAACAGAACCCTAGAAATTCAGGGCCAGATGTATGACCCGTTTTTGCATACGCAAACGGGTTTGCAAACCTGTTTGTGCATGCAAAAACCCATTGGGACAGGTACATAGCCTATTTAGAGAGTCGCATCTTTTTTGCGACTCGCTAAATAGATTTCGCATCTCGCTATTTGGAAGGGGCGTTACCTTCCAAATAGCGAATTTCAAAACCATGTACAAATGTTTTGCTACCGCAATTGAAGTCGCAAAACACTTGCAATTACCACCTACTTCAAGTAGGTGGTACTGCATTTGCAAATGGGAAGGGGTGCCAGGGGACCCCTTCCCCTTTGTAAAATTATGCAAATGTATGTTTTAGGAGCAGGCAGTGGTCCCAGGGAGCACTGCTTGCCCTTAAAATATGAAACAAAAAAGTTTCAATTTTTTTAAATGCATCCCATTTTCCTAAGTAAAACAGACGGCATTTAAAAAAACAACTCTTTTATTTAAAAGCAGTCCCAGACATGGTGGTCTGCTGAGTCCCGCAGGCCACCATCCCTGGGAGGGCTGGCATTCCCAATGGGCTCGCAAATTGCGAGAGGCTCATTAATATTAATGAGCCTAGCAATTTGCGACCCCATTGGGATTTGCAAACAGTGTCAAACACATTGTTGTACATTTCATTTAGTGCCTCACAATTTGCGACTCGCATTGTGTCGCAAATTGCGAGGCGCTAAATAAAATGGCCGTACATCTGGCCCACAGAAAGAAAAAAAAAAAGATTACAGGGATGTTATAGTTAGGAAATAGAGGGGCCTATTACCAACAACTAGCGATAATTATCACTGTGTTGGCTTAGCGGCAATATTACTATCGCCGCCCTTCATCCTTTTTTATCGCTGAGATACCTTGCTATTAGCAAGGTTTATCTCAGGAGCGATAAAAAACAGGCGAAATGCGTGAATATCGCTGTCAATACAGCGATATTCAGGCATTACCGTGACAATGCTCTTAGCCATGTTACCCACCTCTCATTGGATGACATGGCTAAGAACTGGTCAGGGCAGGCGTTAGCTTTAGGAGATATTCGCGCTTAGCGCGAATATTTCCAAAACAACGCCTGTGTTGATCATAGGAGATAGCGATGTTAGCGACTGTTTTCAGTCGCTAACATCTTGGCACGCCCACTTTGCATGTCATTAGCGATAATTATCGCTGACATGCAAAGTGCGCCCCTAAATGCCCGCTATCGCCTACAAGCTGTCGCTAACTGGTGTTAGCGACAGCTTGGTAATAGTATGGCTGTGTGGGTCAGTGGATGTGCCAGTGGTATATGGGTGAGCAACTGGGTAATGCAAAAGCTGTGTAGGTGAGTGATGGGGTATATGAGTGACTGTATGGGTAGGCGAGTGAATGTGAGAGTGTCTTTATGGGTGAATGTGTGCTTGTGTCAGGTGAGTGAGTATGTGTTACTATCTGTATGAGTACGTAACTCGGGGTGTGTAACTGTATGGTTGAGTAAGTGGCAGTGTAATTGACTCTAAGGGTGAGTGACTAGGTGTTCGACTAGCTCCATGAGTGATTGACAGTGTGTGAGTGGCTGTGTGAGTGGCTGTATGAGTGGATATATCAGTGGCTGTTTTAGTGTGTGAGTGGCTGTGTGAGTGGCTGTATGGGTGACTGAGGGGATGTGTGTGTAGACCTATGAAACAGTGAGTGAGAGTGTGAGTATGGGTGTGGGTGTGTCAATGGTTTTCGGAATGGTGGTGTGGAAGTTGGAGGTTGGAGTGGGTGTATGAAAGGGAATACGGGCGTATGAGTGGTATCCCCATCCTCTCACCTCCTCTGATACTTGTAAGGGAGCTCGTTCATCGATCCCAATGGTGATTGATAAAAGCAGCTTATTATTATTCAGCGAAACCGATGCATTGCCACTGCTTGTTTAACTAGTAGTCCACTGTGATGGAGATAGGAGGCAAGGGCGTCCAACCAGCTCTCAGGGATCCTGCTGTGTCAGACTTACTGAAGGTAACAGGAGGGCTTCAGGGACCCCAAGAACCCTCAGCATCCAAGAGGGCTTAATTCCCCAACTAGTAGGGCGCCAGGAGGCGCGTCTGCAGAGTGGTGCAGAAAGGGGGCATGGCCTCCGAAGACCTCTCAGCAATTCCACTGCATGGGACTTACTGAAGGTAACAGGAGGGCTTGTTGGTCCCCAATGACCCTCAGCAACCAAGGGGACTTCATCGCTCACCCAGTATTGCATCAGGAGGCATGATTGCAGAGTGGTGGAGAAAGGGGGCATGGCCTCCAAAGTCCTCTCAGCAGTCCCATTGATTGGGACTTACTGGGGTTAGCAGGGGGTGTGTTGGCCCTCAAGGACCCTCAGCAACCTAGAGGGCGTAATTTCCCAACCAGCTGTGCTCCAGGGAGCGCGTTTGCAGTGTCATGGTAAAAGGAGGCGGGCCTCTGGCCACTTGCTAGTTGTTTTTATCTTTTTGTTTTGTAATTTATTAGGGAGAGGGGCTTCCATGGCCTTTGACCCAGAGGACCCCATCCTCCGGGGGCCAGCCTTCTTAAAAAAATTATTGTAAAACCTAAAGGGAGGGGTACCGAGCGGCCCACTTTCCAGGCCTATTTCAGCCCTGGGGATCGCAACACGCTGGGCCGGCCTCTCTTGTGGTTGCGCTGGTCGGACCTAGGGCCTCCACCTTGTTGTGGACCACGGGCCTCATTGCCCAGTGGTCCCTGCCAGTTCTCCACCGCCTGCGGAAGCTGGCATTGCTTTCACAGTGACGGAGCTGCTGAACATGCAGCTCCCTCTCTGTGAAAGTAACCTGATCTGCTTCCAGCAAGCAAGAGCATTTTAAATGCTACGGCTTGGCAGGAGAAGGTTGAGGAGTGTCAGGGGCACTGACAGACTGATATACGCCCTTAGTGATGGGGCCCAGCTAGTCGGATTGTAATAGAGTCCATGGCAGCCTAGCCATGCCACCGCTGACCCCAACCCATGCAACGGATACTACCGCTTGTTTCAGTGACCACACTTGGTACTCCATGACTCGTGACGGGGAGGTAACTTTCATCACAGACATCAGACAGTGTGCTAGTCCTTGACATCCTTTGCAGGACTTGGACCACAAACAAAAGACAGGCAGGATGAGGCGTTGCCATCACTCACATATCAAACGGTCACAGCCCCACACCGCTCCTGACTCCACAACCTTCCAGTCAGTGCATCTCATCTGCCGCACCAGGTCAAACTATCCACTAAGCTCCGGCCACAACAAAAATATAGTTGAAGAAATAATCAACTCATCATCACCTCATCCATCCTTCACATGAGCAGCACATGGAGTAAGTGCTGGAATGTCTCCCTTTCTGGGGGGAATGCATCGCTTCGCACACCATGAAGAGTATCCCCAGCACATGCATGTATACCAGGTACAATTGCATTATGGCAATGGGAGCACATGTAGTAAGTCTCATGACATTCACAGTAGTGCGCCTGGAAACCTTTGCCTGGGACCTGTTTATAGGAGTACTACGCGGGTGCAGACCTGCTACTCTTCTTTGTGACTTGGCACTGTAGTAACGAGCCACACCAATGTCAAGTAACAACTTGACTTTATTTATTTATTCAGAGTAAAGTAAACTGTGCCTCCAGCGTGCCAGAGCGGGCTAGAGTCTGTCAACATTCTATTGCAGCCTTCACCTGAAGGTTCTAGGGTCAAACCATTGTGTAACAGGGACAGAGGGGGGAGAGAGGGAGAGAGAGAAAGACAGGTGGGTTACAACACATCTTCCTTCCTAAAGCAAGAGGAAAGAGAGTAAGGAAAGGAAGATAGGAGGGTGAGAGACACAAGGACCAAAACCAAAAGAACATGTAGGCCTTGCGCAGAAGACCCTTAAGCATATCATAACTTAAATGCAAAACCATGGTAAAGGAACCCAAGTCAACACATGCCATATTCCTTGTGCCAGAATGGAGAGTTACGGGATCTGGTTCCTCTCCTACCCCTACCCACTTCTCAGCTGGGGCTCTGATAAAGGGACCTTCCCTCTCCTTGGTTGGTAGCTCTTGTGCGGGCATGCACGACTTGGTCTTGGCTCCACATTTTACCTTCATTGAGTATGACCACATTTTTCTTGACTTCACTGATATTCTTGGGAGCCATGAATTTGTCACCTCCCATATTAATCTTTGCTGGTTTCCTGATGTAGACACTTTGTCCTGGTTCAAAGCTCCTTTCCTTGGTTCCTTTCTTTGTGTCGCACCTCCTCTTATATTTGTCTTGTTTGTTTTTGATTTTCCTGCTGATCTCTTCCTGGTTAACTACTGTCTGTACTTTAGATCCCATCCAATTAGGCGATAACTTTGAACCTGCTTTTCTACCTCTTAATAGTTCAAAAGGCGAGAGACCTGTCGTTAAATTTGGTGTAGTATGGTAAGACCATAACATCATGTCCCTGATGGCGTTCTCCACATCTTTTCCTGACTTGACTGCTAGCTGTATGCACCCCTTCAGCATGCGATTTGCTCATTCCACCTTTCCATTCGCTCTTGGGCAATACAGGGGAGTACGAATGTGCCTTATTGAGTTATCCTTCAGAAACTCCATAATCTCCTCTGAGACTAGTTGTACCCCATTATCAGTGATCATGGTTGCTGGGATGCCCTCTCTTGAGAATACCTCCGATAAGAACGAGATAAGAGATTTCGTGTTGATGTTATGCACAAACTTGTGTGAGATCCAGTTGGAATAGTAATCAATGAGTACCAAGATGTACCATTCCTGAGGGCCTTTCATATGTAACGGACCAGCTATGTCAAATCCAAGCTTATCCCATGGGGCACATGGAACCTCCACTGGTACTATGGGTGCATGTCTTGTTATTTTGGATTTGTCACTTAAGCTACAAGCGTGACAATCTTTCACTTTCTCTTCCATATCCCAATCCATTGCTGGAAACAAATATTCAGCTCTTAGTCTGGCTTTATTCAGACTACGGCCTAAATGACCTTCATGTGATAAATCATTGATGTGGTTTCTTAACCCCTCCGGAGGAATCAATTTCCCTGATTTAAGGAGGAAGCTTCCTTCTACTGATAGCTCATCCCTCACATTCCAAAATGGCTGTATATCCGCTTCTAGCTCCTTGCATTTGTTTGGCCAACCCTTTAGGATGTAATTTTTCACCCTCTTTAAACCGTCATCTTGTTCCATATGAGTCTCCCATTGTTCTTTGGTGATTGCCGCTAGATTTACTTCTAAGACCTCTTAATTTTTAATGTTCTCCTCCTCTTCTCCATCCACAGGAGACCTTGATAAATAATCTGCTACTTTATTTTGTTGACCTGGAATGTATACTATCCTGAAGTGGAACCCTTGAAGTCCCAGTAACCATTTTGTAATGCGTGGGGTCATGCTTCCCATTTGTTTCTATTGGAACATTGACACCAGAGGTTTGTGGTCCGTATGTACTTCGAAAGGCACTCCCCACACATAGAATCCAAAGTGTTTAATGGCCCAAATCACTGCAAGCGCCTCTTTTTCTACCGTTGAATAGTTGGATTCTGCCCCTGTAAGTGCCCTTGAAGCAAAGGCGACCATTTTCACTGTATTGTTAACTCGTTGAGCGAGTATGACCCCCGACCCCTTGTTGCTTGCATCTGTTGAGATTATGGTTTCATTTTCCATATTGAAATTACCAATGAAAGGTGCTTCAATAATAGCTTGCTTTATTTTTGTCAATGCACACTCTTGCTCTTTGCCCCAGCTGAAAATATTTTTAGTTTTGATCAAATCTCTGAGCGGTTGAGACATCATTGCAAAGTTCTTGATATATTTGGCCATATACTCCGCTAATCCAAGGAAGGACTGTATTTCCTCTTTACAGGTGGGCGTGGGTGCATCTCTCACCGCATTAACTAGGTCTATCTTCGGCTTGATGCCCTCCTCTGAGATAGTGTGTCCCAGATAGTCCACTGAGCTGAAACCAAGTTTACACTTACACTCTTTAGTTGTGAAACCCACCACTCTGAGTTTTTCCAGGACCTTCCTTGCATTTTCGTTGTGCTCTGCTTCACTTGAGCCAAATATCAGGATGTCGTCCTGAAAACACATTGTCTTGTTACAGTCTCTTAGAGCATGTTGCTTTCACAAAGACAAGGGAACCCGAAAGGTATGCCATAGGGACCTTGGGCAGTATCAATTTACAAAAAACAGTGGTCTCTACATGTGGACAAGATAACATACAAAAATCATTAATCATACACCTGAGTATGTCATTTGTCCAGACGGACAAGAAAATTTATTTTAAATGTTCTGGTTGATAAAGTGAATTTTAAGAACCAAAAAAAGATAAGTGGGCACAGCCGTGACCCACAACAATCAAGACAAAACAACAAAGAAATGGCCAAAAGGGCAAAGCGAAAATCTGTCTGCATACTTGTGGTCAGTGCTACAGACTCAATCTCTTAAACATAACCATACCATTGCATCAAATAATATAGCATTATCATATTGCATATGGGGTTTTTTAGTCGACGACGTTTCGATGCCTTTTTAAATTTGTGACATCATCATCAGGACAAGAATTATCAACATTATTGTTTTGTACAACAGTTATTAACACAATGCCTATTATCGCATTAATGTTGGTTTCCTCGTAGGTTCAGGAATACTGATGAGTAAACGCTGATAGATGTGCTTTCTTTCACATCAAGTCCAGGGCTTCCATCAGGTTTGTATGGATTTGCCAAGAAAGGAGCGTGATGGCTCAATTTGTGATGGCCGGAGCGCTATGGCGAATACGGCAGTCCGATGGGATCGATCTCCGTTAATGCGATAATAGGCATTGTGTTAATAACTGTTGTACAAAACAATAATGCTAATTGATAATGCTATATTATTTGATGCAATGGTATGGTTATGTTTAAGAGATTGAGTCTGTAGCACTGACCACAAGTATGCAGACAGATTTTCGCTTTGCCCTTTTGGCCATTTCTTTGTTGTTTTGTCTTGATTGTTGTGGGTCACGGCTGTGCCCACTTGTTATCTTTTTTTGGTTCTTAAAATTCACTTTATCAACCAGAACATTTAAAATAAATGTTCTTGTCCGGCTGGATAAAAGACATACTACTTATCAGGTGTATGATTAATGATTTTTGTATGTTATCTTGTCCACATGTAGGGACCACTGTTTTTTGTAAATAAATTAGAGCATGTTGCATCACCCTTTGAAAAGCTGAGGCGGCAGACGCCAACCCAAAAGGCATCCTTAGAAATGTGAAATTTTCAAACGGTGTTGTGAAGGCTGTCAACGGTTGAGATTCCGGATGTAGCTTTATTTGATTATACGCTGATGATAGATCCAGCACACTAAAAAACTTGGCACCCTGAATGGTACTGAGCATTTCATGTATTCGGGGTAGGGGAAATCTGTCAACCAGGATGTTGGCATTCATGTCCCGCAAGTCCACACAGAGTCTGATGTTCCGCCCCCTATCCTTGGTTGTGATAACGACGGACGCCAACCATGCTGCACTTTCAATTTCAGTGATGACCCCTTGATTTACTAATTTTTCTAACTCAAATTTCAATGGTTCCCTCATGAGCAAAGGAATTGAGCGTGCTTTATGCACCACTGGCACTGCACCCTTCTTCAAGATTATTCTGTGAATGTAATTCTTCATTGTGCCTAGGTTTTCACTAAACACATCCTTACATTTCTTGACTAAGTCTGCCCCTACCCTGGGTGGTTCCACCATTAGGACCTGTTCTTTATTATTTGGGTCTAGTGTGATCCCTAACTCCCTCTGGTGTTTCCACCCCAGGAGACTTGAACCTTGAGTAGGGATATACACCTTTCCCACAGTGTTTCTGTTTTTGAACGAAATTCTCATTGTACCCATCCCTTCTAAAGGTATAGGTTCTTTATTGTAACTAGAAGGGCGTATATCTGCTTTCTCTAACTTTAAATTAAGTTTTGAGAATTTTTCATCAAATATCTTCTTTTCTATTAGAGTGAATGGTGAACATGAGCCCGCAAACACTTGATTTTTTTCCCCATCTAGACATATATCACATTTAGGATAATTGATATCTTCACAAACATTTTCATCATCAATTTGAAAAACATACGTTTGGTCTGTTTCTTCCTCTTTTCCAAACATTCCATAGCATGAACTTTAGGACTGTACACTTTGCATGCCTTAGAATAATGACCTTTCCTATTACATTTTCTACACATGGCATTTCTGGCTGGACACCTCCAATTATTAGCCAAGTGATTTGGGCTCCCGCATCTAAAACACTGTAACCCTTCCGTTTTATTGCGTTGTACCTCTTTAACCTTGTCTCCCACCTTACATACTGTGTCTTCCTTAGAAGGTGTTACTTGCTCCAATTTACTTCTGCTCTCCCCTTCATGAATGCTCATCTCTTTCATGCACAAAGCTGTGTGTTCTAAGCCTTTTGCTATACTCAATGCTTCATCTAGGTCAGGATTTCTTGTGAGTAACTCTTCCTGAATCTTTGTATCGTTGTTGCATCTCACCAGTTGGTCCCTGATTAATGAATCTGTTAGGACCTCAAACTCACAGGTAGCTGATAAGCCTCTTGTTGGACTTGCCCCTTCTGGCAGGTTCACCCCTAAACGTTTTGCCTTTTAGTGTTACATAATTATAATGATTTCTGGTCTTTGCGCACTTTAGCACTGTGGCGCAGTGTAAAGTGCGTGCGCTCTCTGAGTGCGTGTGTGAAATTGGCCTGCCCTCCCATGGGAATGCATGGGGAATGTGTGTGTCCATGGTAATTCCTGATGCGTGGGGAGTGCAGGTGCGAGTTTGGTATGTGCGGACTCGTGTGATTAAATGCTGCGCGATGATGTGTGCGGCGTTATTGTGTCTAGTGTGGAAGTGCCACTTCTAGGAGTTGGCCTGTCTGTGCAGTGAATGTGCTGGCTTGTGATTGGCTGGGGCTGGCTGGTGTGCCTGGCTCCTGGAGTCAGGATGAGTCTGCCCCGGTGGTGAAGGGGAGATCTGCATGTTGATGGCTGGGGAGGAGTGCACCTGGGACCTGAATAGGGCTGGGTTTTCCCCCACAATGCTGGCTCCACCCCCTGTGGTGTGTCTGATGTCCCTGACCCTGTGTGGAGGAGTGTGGCTCAATGGTTAGAGCGGCAGACCCTGATGCAGAGTTCTGGCCAGGGACCAGGGTTAGATTCCCGCCTCGGCGGGGTCTCGGGCTCAATTTCCTCTGACCTGTTAATTCTCGCCTCGGTGCCTATTCTAATCACGGGCCCCACGCTGCAACTCTGGGCAATAGCTTGCTTAGCCTCCACACCGGCCCCAACAGCACTAAGCATGCCTGGCTTCACCCTGGGGGGTGCCCAGGAGTGGACACTTCACAGGGAAAGCCAGGAGGGGTTCCACAGCAGTATGAGTATCAGCGCCAGGAAGCCGCATAGGCGACACCGCAAGGTGACCGTCTCGTGACAGTGCGCTCTATATGTACCATGACATCCTGTGAATAGGCAGAGGGGCTGGGCAAACAAAGTGCTCAGGAACCAGTGGTATCTGGTTCGCCCCTTGCCTGCACCTTTAGACAAAAGAATTGTGTGCATAAAAAGAGGCTAGGACCTCTTGTAAAATGTTCTTTTTTTTTTTTTTTTTTTGCGGGGTTTTATATAGCGCGAACTAGAACCGAACCGAATCAGTTATCAGAGCGCTTTACATAGCACCAGTTACATTACATGAGGACACACTTTCATTTTAGGCACGGGGAAATTAAGTGATTTGCCCAGAATCACAGGGGTTTTTTGGCGTCGTTACCGAGACTCGAACCCAGATCCCCAGGTCCGAGGTCGAGCGCCTTAGCCGTTAGGCCAACCCCTCTCCTTCTTGTTTCCTGACTTGAATCTACCAGGGGCGTGCTGCTGCTGGGGCCCAGGGGAAGGCTTGCCTCCCTGGGCCCTGCCCAGCCCCTGGATGCCTGATGGAGTTTCCTTTGTTGGGAGCTGCTTGCTCCATCTTTGCTGTCCAGGACTTCTTGGGACCATGTTGCCCTGTTGGAGTGAGTCTCCTTTTGCCCCTAGCGCCAGGGAAGTGCTCTTATCTTAATTTGCCTTTCATTAGGGGAGCTTACCCCTCATTGCGGCTATTTTTCATACTTTATTGCAGGTGCCCACCCTGCATTATGGCCGCTTGCCTTGTATGGATTTGGCCCATGCACAGGTGCCCACCCTGCGTCTTCATTTAGGGGTCATAATTTCCGCGGGTGCTCACCCCGCTTATTGGCATCCTTAACGGGTGCCCACCCCGTGTCCACATTTCTTTTGCCCACCGAGGGAGCCTACCCCTCGTGTCTGCCCGGGGAAACGATCGCCGCCGGGCAGGCATGCTCTTTGACTGGCGGCAGGCGGGACTCGGGTGCCGTGAGGAGAATGCCGCCTGCGAGGCTCTCATGAGTGAGAGAGCCCCACCCGCTGCGGTAATGAAGCCTGGCCGAGGCTCCCATCAGTGAGGGAGAGCCCCGGCCGATCGAGAAGAAAGGACAGCGTCCCCCGCCGCCTCCGGAGAGCAGCCGGTGAGAAGAGCTGCTTGGAGGGAGGGGGGGGCGCCAGATTGAGGCACCGCGCCGGTGCCTCGCACAGACCAGCCCCACTCGGCAGAGGGCTGCTCCAACGACTGGCCATACTTGTCTATTATGGGCCCAGAGGGGCCAATGCTTGTTACTTAGGGAGCCCGAGTGCTTCAGGGGGCCATGTGTGTTATTAGTGATGTGCTGAGCCCCTTGGCTCCAACAAATCCCACCCCCATTTTTTGCAGAGCCTAGATGGCTCCTGGGGACACCGTATTTCTAGAGCCAGATGGTTCAGTGTGGCGCAGTTTGTCCTGAGGGGCCCATGTTTCCCCCGCAGTTCTTCCCAGGGGCAGAGCTGATTTCCAGAGCCCATGTGGGGCTCCAACGTGGGGCACCTTTGTTTATTTCTAGAGCCTAGAAGGCTCCCACGTGCGCACCCTTGTCCTAGGGCCAGTCAGAGCCCTTGTCGCAGTTTGCTTCCCAGCTACCCAGCAAGTAGTGGGCAGCTGCACCGTTTAGGTATTCTTTTTAGGGACATGTACTTTGGACTCAGGAGTGAGTCGCACTCCGTCGCCCTACTTTGGCCTTCCCCAGCTGCGCAGCACTTAGTGCCAGCTGCAGCGTTTAGGCCCTGTTCTTGTCCTCAGCTGCCCAGCAAGTAGTGGGCAGCTGCTACGTTTAGGTATTGGCACCGTGGCGCAACCTGGACTTTGATGTGAGTTATGTGCTAAATATGATTTATGCGCTAATGCTTTGGGTGTTAGGAAATGTACTGTGTGTAGTATGTTTTGCACACCCTGTGTTTTCCCTACACCGCTGAATGTGTTTTATGCGTCATGTGTTTTCCCTACACCGCTGAATGTGTTTTATGCATCATGTGTTTTACCTACACCGCTGAATGTGTTTTATGCGTAATGTGTTTTCCCTACACCGCTGAATGTGTTTTATGCGTCATGTGTTTTCCCTACACCGCTGAATGTGTTTTATGCATCATGTGTTTTACCTACACCGCTGAATGTGTTTTATGTGTCATGTGTCTTACCTATACCGCTGAATGTGTTTTATGCGTCATGTGTCTTACCTACACCGCTGAATGTGTTTTATGCATCATGTGTTTTACCTACACCGCTGAATGTGTTCTTATGCATCATGTGTTTAGCTATTAGCCTATACCCCTAAATGTATTTTTATGCGTAGGTGGTACTTACCTTTTACCAGTGGTTACTGGTCGTGTGCTACATTTGCTATTTGGTGCTTAAAACTATCTCCAAGGGCTTGATACTGCGCTTGCCCCCTGACCAGAGTCCCAGGTCCAGTGGACTCTATTGTGCCTTCCCTGCCAAGTTGCTAGTACTTGTCTGACCTCCAGGTGCCGCTGGAGCCCCGCCTGCAGTGTGCCTCGCTCACCCCTCTTTGCAGCCCATGCCTGGCCGCCCTAAATGCTTCGAGCCGCGCCGCTCTCCTCTGAGGCGCGTCCGCTTCGCTGGGCCGCCCGCATCCTGCCCCCCTCCTCCTCTGAGCCGCACAGTTTGGTCGCCCCAGCCTCAGAAAAAGCCCGGAGCCCCCTTTGGGAGTAGAGAAACGCCCGCGCGCTTGTAGCGTACCGGCCGCCTCCCGCCCGCTCCGGTCTGCCGAGGAGGTCACTCGCATTGTCCCACGCCACCAGAGTGGAAGGCACGGTCCGTACCCACCGCCAGTTATTATATGTTCCATGTTCTAAAAGTGTTACTCCTACAAAGTGCTTATTCCTGACAGTGGTCCATGTGGCCCTGTCCAATGTATATAATCCCCTGTAAATTCTGCCCATGCCACTGGCACATTGTAAAGTCTGTGTTTACTATCTGATGTGTTTGGTAATACAAAGGCTATTTTTATATATACCTTGTGTGGAGTTCCTTTTGTGGGGTGCCTTGGATGTTGTTGCTGGTGGGTGCGTGCGCAAATACTTAACTTCCATTGCCTCCGGGGTAAGCCTTACTGCTCGTGTCACGCTACCAAGGGGGTGAGCAGGGGTTAACTTGGCATGTAACTCCCTTGCCCTGACTAGAGTGGTGGTTTCTGCCTGGTTTTGGCGCAAGCCTTAGCCAACCAGAAATCCCATTTCTAACACCTCTCAACCCAGCAACATATGAAGTTACTTTCTCATCTTTTTTTCTGTGCCCTCTCTAAGACTATATTAACTTTCACTCTAAAATGGGCCTCTAATTTTATTAATGTATATTCGTAAACATTTGTTCCTTCCACCTCTTGCTCATTTTCGTCATCTACTAGTCTTCCTGTAATGTCCTCATAGATCTTCCTCCCTTGTATGCCCAGATTATGTAGGAGAATATGTTGCTTTCTTAAATGTGAAAAGTTGCCCCCACCTATAGCTATCAAATACGATTTGAATATTCCTTCCCATCTCCTCCAGGGTATATCTGGTTCCCCTAATTCATTTAGAAAAGGAGGGGGTCGACTCATTCCTGCTCCAGCCATTGCCATATATGAAGAGTGAGAGACCCAAGGCAACTAACAAATGAAAAAAATGGCAGAATTATTGCCAACCCACCAAGAAACAGGAAGTCTGAACAGTAAATTGCACAAGCGCAGTGGGAAACCCTAGAGTAGGTCAAGTATGCCCAAAAAACGATTCAAAAGCTCAAAATTAGAGTGTAAAACCACCTTTAACCCTTGCACACCACCTTAGGACGATTAGCCCTCTTTCTATTGCTGGTTATGCTCGTGTCCGTCAAAGCTACCCGAAGGCGGGAACTTCCTCTGAGGAGGTGTCTGTGTGAGGAAAGAGCTGCCTGTAGCGGGACCGCGAAGATTCTGCAGCTCATCAAGTCAATTAAGCCCCAAGGAAAGAAAACCTCACTTTGTTTACCCCATCAGACACCGCTGTGGAGTAGGGAACGTCGATCACAATAATTAACACCCGCATGCTTCATAGGCTTCACCCGCCTGACTCCTCTCCTCACACCAGTCTCCACCCGAATCTCCGTCTCCAACACGGTCTCTGCCGGGATAGGGATACGCGGAAATGCACTGACACTCGTACTCCTGTCAGGATCCCAGAACGTCTGGAGATACACTGCGGCCACGGTGAACTTCAGTCCAAGTAGGCAGGACAACGCACACCTCACGAAACTTATGACGATCACCTCACAAAAAAGACTGTCCGGTAAAGCGCTTGATCACCGATTAATCACTCAGCGAGGCTTGCCACATGCATTCCTCACCCCAGACGGCTTCCGCTAACCTTCGTCCTTCGTCCCGCTGACAACGGAGGGTCCACTTGCCTCACATCAGCCGAGCGTTTGTGCGCCACTGAGGTCTGCTCCTTGAAGGCTATACATGAGATAGGCACAGCTACGGACTCCTGATAAGCCGTGTTCGACCGCCAGTGTCCTCCAGTGATTTCCGATCCGCTAAATAAAGCTCCCATTGTGGCAGAAGATCAACACCCATGAACTTCGGGCATCTAGCAAGACGTAGCAATTTCAGGGGAAGGCACAGCGCTGTCCCTGTCACAGCGTCCCGACCTGGTCGCCAACAAGGTGTAGTAACGAGCCACACCAATGTCAAGTAATAACTTTACTTTATTTATTCAGAGTAAAGTAAACTGTGCCTCCAGCTTGCCAGAGCGGGCTAGAGACTGTCAACATTCTATTGCAGCCTTCACCTGAAGGTTCTAGGATCAAACCATTGTGTAACAGGGACAGAGGGGGGAGAGAGGGAGAGAGAGAAAGACAGGTAGGTTACAACAGGCACCCAAGAGAGGTTGTTCCAGACAGCTAAGAGAGCGTCCAAGGCAAGATCAAAGAGTCCAGACTGTACCTCAAAGTGTCCAAAGCAAGGTCAAAGAGTTTAGACTGTACCTGAGAGTGTCCAAGACAAGGTCAAAGAGTTTAGACTGTACCTGAGAGTGTCCAAGGCAAGGTCAAAGAGTTTAGACTGTGCCTGAGAGTGCCCAAGGCAAGGTCGAAGAGTTTAGACTGTATGAGAGTGGCCAAGGCAAGGTCGAAGAGTTTAGACTGTACCTGAGAGTGTCCAAGGCAAGTTCAAAGAGTTTAAACTGTACCTGAAGATGTCCAAGGCAAGGTCGAAGAGTTTAGACTGTACCCGGGAGTGTCCAAGGCAAGGTCGAAGAGTTTAGACTGTACCCGGGAGTGTCCAAGGCAAGGTCGAAGAGTTTAGACTGTACCCGGGAGTGTCCAAGGCAAGGTCGAAGAGTTTAGACTGTATGAGAGTGGCCAAGGCAAGGTCAAAGAGTTTAGACTGTATGAGAGTGGCCAAGGCAAGGTCAAAGAGTTTAGACTGTACCTGAGAGTGTCCAAGGCAAGGTCAAAGAGTTTAGACTGTACCTGAGAGTGTCCAAGGCAAGGTCAAAGAGTTTAGACTGTACCTGAGAGTGTCCAAGGCAAGGTCGAAGAGTTTAGGCTGTACCTGAGAGTGTTCAAGGCAAGGTCGAAGAGTTTAGGCTGTACCTGGGAGAACCAACCGGTCTAAGGAGACACCATACTTCCTGAGGTGAGGAAGGGTCCATGGCACATTACAGCTATTTATTTGAAAGGTTTTATATAGTGCTAGCGACACCCGAGGGTATCAGAGCGCTTCACATCAACAATGAGAATAAACAGGAAAGTAGCAATAAACAATATATGAAGCAAATAAAACAAAAACATGAAAATGAAGGAGTCATTTAAAATAAACATATCGAGCAGCGTGCATATAGCGTGAAAGAAAACAATGAATACAATATAACAGGGAGGACTAAGTGGACAGTCTCAGGGGGGGAGACCAAGGATCTAATTACCCCAAAAAATTTGTGAGAAGGTGAATTTTAAGGTTTCTCTTGAAGCTGTCATAGGAGGGGTTGCATCGAAGGTTTATGGGGAGGGCGTTCCAGATGGTTGGGGCCTTGCCAGAGAAGGATTGGGATTTAGATGCGTTTTTTTTAGAAGAGGTGGTATGAGAAGAAGAGTGTTGGGGCTACTCAATGATCGGGCACTGCCAGCTTTTTTGAGTTTAGTTGAGAGGTATGTTGGAGTGTCCTGATAGAGGGCTTTGTGTGTAATACATGCAATTTTATAAGAGGATCTGCCTTCGATGCAGAGCCATTTAAGGGTCTTGAGGGCAGGGGAGATGCGGTCAAAACATTTACCGCTAGTTGCTAATCTAGCAGCGAGGTTGAGGACAGATTTGATGGGGGCTCGGTGGATTTTGGGAGTTCCGGAGAGAAGGGCATTCCCATAATCAATTTTGGATAGGACTAGAGATTGGATCATTAGTTTGAAGTCGTCAGCCGGGATAAAAGGTTGGATTTTTTTGAGATGGCGGAGTGTGAAGAGTGCACTTTTTGCTGAGTTCTTTACATGGGAGTTGAGTGTGAGTTTATTGGTGATGGTGATGCCGAGTGATTTGACAGATTCGGCGAGGGAGAGAGAGCAGTTTAGGGCATTAAGGTCAGCGATCCATGTTTGGATGGGTAGAGGGTTATTTCTGGTAGAGAAGAGGGTGATCTCGGTTTTGTTAGGGTTGAGTTTAAGATGGTTGTTATGGAACCATGTTTGGATCTTCGTTAGAGTAGTGTTAAGGAGTAGGATGATAGTTGATTTTAGTTTGTTTAAGTATGAGGGTAAGGGGTTCCATAAAGAGGTTGAAAAGGGTGGGGAAAGGGTGGATCCTTGTGGGGCACCTAGGGAGACAGAAGTAGGTTTAGAGAGGGTGTTTCGTATTTCAATTTGTTGGGTTCTATGTTGGAAGGAGGATGTGAACCAGGAAAGGACAGTGCGATTAATGCCGAAGCGATCTTTGAGTGCATTGAGTAAGGTTGGGTGGTAAACTGTGTCAAATGCAGCGGTAAGGTCAAGGAGGATGAGTAGGTAGCTCTCGCCCTTGCCCAGGGCTAAGTGAATATCATCGACTATGTCAAGCAGTGCGGTTTCGGTGCTGCAACCTTTGAGGAAGCCGGATTGAAGGGGGTCTAGAAGGTTAAAAGTGTCTATGTGTTTGTCCAATTGGCAGAGGGCGCATTTTTCAAGGGCTTTGGGGAAGAGGGGTAGATTAGAGATAGGGCGGAGATTGTTAGGGTCATTGGGGTCAGCTTTGGGATTTTTGGGGATGGGGGTGATTTGTCCGGATTGAAGAGAGGTGGGAACATTTCATGTAGAGAGGGAGATGTTAATGATGTTTGTCCAGTAGGGGACAATAGTGTGTTTGAGATCTTGAACGAGTGGGGACTGGAGAGCGTCTTTAATGTGGGATGATGGTTTGAGTTTGGTTAGGATGTTGAAGACTCCCTGTTCAAAAATCTGGTGGAAGTTATGCCAAGAGGCGTTATTTTTAAGTGGCGGAATACTGGGGAGAGGTTCAGGAGAGATGTGCGATGGTAGGAGGAGTGAAGGAATCCGAGGTGTGTTCGTATGGATAGGAGGATAGGGTATGGCAACCCGGGGGTGTTGAGGGGTGGGTGAGGTTTGAGGGTGGAGGAAAGTGCGGTAAATTTTTGCGATTTTTTCACTGAAAAAGTTGGCGATTTCCTCACATTAGTTAATGGAGGCCACCCGGTTAGGCAGTGCAGGTGAGGTTTGATTTCTAATAATGTTGAACAGTTCTCTGGGTCTGTTTTTGGCGCGAGAGAGTTAAAGATGAAAGAATTATGCTTTTTCCGAGAAGATGTGTTTTTTGTAGGACGATCTTGCATTTCTGAGGAGAGCGAGATGGGATGGGGAAGGTTGTTGTCTCCATGTTCTTTCAACCAGTCTCAGTAAGCGTCTTTCATTATTAAGGTCAATTGTGAACCATGATTTGGAGGGGAAATTTTTTATCGTTTTCGTTTTCAGAGGGGCGAGATTGTCTAAAACCTCAGAGACAGTTTTGTTAAAGTGCTCGGTGAGTTCATTAGCATTAGAGGAGGGGGCGGTGAGACGGAGTTGGGATTGGAGTTCATGTTCTAACAGGCCGGGGGGGATTTGCCTAAGATTTCTAGTCACAGTTGTAGTTTTAGTGTTTTGTTTGAGGGCGGGTGGCGCTGGAGAGGAGATCGAGAACAGAATAAGATGATGGTCGGACCAATCGATGGGGATGATGTTGTATAAGGAGTAGCTCCTTTTGTGTGGGTGGGGGCATTGCAAATCTGTTTGAGATCAATAATCTTGAGAAGGTTGTTGTGAAGGTTGGTTGCAGGGTCATTGGGCTCAGTCCAGTGTAGGTTAAGATCTCCAAGGAGGAGATCGTTGGAGTTGGAAAGTGACGATTTAGTTAGAAGGTCGGATAGTTCTTCGGCAAATGGAAGGGGTTCTCCAGGAGGGTGGTATATGTTATGGAGTCTTATTGGGGTGGAGTTTTTGATTTTAAGTTTGGCTCCTAAGTATTCAAAGGTTGTGTAGCCAGTGTTGTTAATTTGGTCGAGTTGTAGTTCTTCTTTGTAGATGATTGCTCCCCCCCCTATTTTATCAGGTCTGTCTTTCCTGAGAATAGAGTAGCTGGGGGAGACCAGAAGGTCCAGGATGGGTGTAGAGTGGTCTTTTAGCCAGGTTTCAGTAAGGAAGGCAATATCAGCATCCTCATTGAGGAGGGTTTCAGAGATTTCGGTTGCATGTCGGACAGCTGAGCGGCAGTTCACGTGCATGCAGGTAAGGGGTTTAGGGTTGGTGTTAGGGGCGCAGAGGAGTTGAATGCTGGTGAGTTGAGGGGGGTCTGGGGGAGCTCAGGTACTCCAGGTTTCTGCTGGTCCCCAAGATGGAGTGAGGGGGGAGGGGTCTTTAAGAGGAGGATTGTAAAGGTAGGTGTTGCAGAGGGTAGAGAGGTCGGGGCGGAGTAGGTATTCGAGGTGCGAAGGGGTCTGTCGAAGCGGGGGGGGGGGCGTGGTCATTCAGTATTTGGGGTGTGGGTGTTTTTGGAGACTAGTCTTTTGAGCATAGGGTCAAGAGGGGCGGGCTAAAAATTTGTTGGGATTTATACGATTGAAGTCTTTTCTGAGAAGGGTCAGTTCAGTAGCTAGTGTGGATAGATTGTAATCTAAGTTACAAAGTATCTGGTGGAGGTTGGGGAGGTGGTGGTGTTTGTGCTGAAGGAGGGCTAGGGATGGAGTGGCTAGGAAGAGAGGGTTGGAAGCTTGGAGTGGTAGGGGGTAGGTGGGGGAGTGATTGCGGGGCGAAAGGGGATGCGGAAGTGGAGAAAAGGGTGGAAGTACAGGTTGTGAAAGAGGGGGTGGTGGCATGAGGTGTAAGGGTCGTTAAGGGACTAGTAAGGGGGGAGGAGGGATAATAGGGAAGTTGTGGGGTGTCGGAGCTGGTCGGTCAATTGGTGACATGGGGGTTTAGAGGAGTGTATTGTAGGGGTATGGGGGATGGTTCTGGTGATTGGATGGGATAGGATTTAGGGTAAGGGCTGTGTCATTACGGGTAGGAGTGTCATGGGGGTGTGGAGTTTGCCTCTGGGGGGCAGAGGAGAGTTGGGAGTGGGTCTGGGGGGGCAGGTGAGGGGAGGGGGAATTGGATTGCGATAGGGGATAGTTCGAGTGAGGGTGACAGGGTAGGAGCTTTTGTACGGGGACTATAAATCGGGAGAAGGTTGGGAGTAGGGGCGTCCGAAGGGGGTCTGGAGGGGTATTGGAACTGAGAGGTTATTAGAGAGGGAGTAGAAAGTGACAGATGGTCGGAAAGAGTGTTGAAGAGGAGTTCAAAGATTGTGAGGTGCTTCTCGGAGGCTTGAATCAGGATGTTTCCAGTTTTGTAGACCGAAATGGTTAATTCACCAGGGAAAAGAGAGGTAGGGGAAGTGGCGAGTTTATGACCATGAGGGATTTTAATCGAGCTAGATACTGGGAGGTGTTGTAAGAAGGTGCTCTTCCATTTGGAGGGGCGTTTGGTGTAGAAGATGTCGTTAGTTTTAATGGGGGACGTGAGGCTGTGATAGTTATCTTCAATAAGGTTTCAGGGTGTCGGATTAGGAATTTATGTTTGAAGTGCTTTTTGGCATTTTTAGAGAGGCTGGGAGGGTATGGAATTGTCCAAGAGTTGGGACCATGTTTGACGAGCGAGGGGTGAATGTCAGTTAGAGCCTGAGAGGGGGGGCTGTATGGGTAGGATTGAAGTGGGGCATGGTGGGGAGGCTTTACTGTGGGGGAAAAGGGGGTGGGCAAAGAGATGCGGAAAAGGAGAGGGGGGATTTAGAGGAAGGAGATTTGGTGGAGAGTGAAGAGCGGGAATGTGAGGGGCTGGTGGAGGGTAGTTATTTGGGGTTCCAGCAGCAGATCCGGGGGGGTCAATACATTCAATTCACAGGTACAGTAGAGGCAATAGATGCTATGGTAATAGGATCAATACATTCAATATACAGGTACATGCAGATATTGATAAACAAAGTGACGAGGCGGTATAGGGAAGAAGAGAGTATAAAGGGGAAGAGCAGGAAGGGGAGGAGGAGGGACACTTGTGGGGGGCGTTCGGAGCAGGTAGGTAAGGGGCAGGTGGATGGGGTTAGATAGGAGGGGGAAGGCAAAAAAGGCTTAGAGTGATACAGAGAGGCAGTAAGAGAAAGGGTAGGTCGAGAGCATAATAGCACTGAGAAGATGTGTAGGCGAGATTTAGACTGGAAGCAAGGGTGAGAAATGAAGCTGCGGACTGGAAAGTGGCAAGAGTGTTTTAAGGGGCGAGTGCCCAGGATAGACAGGCCTGTCTGTTGAGGATAGACTCCGAAAGTACGGGATTCATGGGCGAAAGCGTAGGGTTGTGGACTCAGGAATCAGGTCTTAGGTATAGGGCACGGTCTACTGTCATTGTGGGGGTGAGGCAAGTGGGGCATGGGGCATGCCAGCGCAGGGAGCCGGAATTCGGTAGATGGATGGTCTTCTGGTCAGGGCCCCAAAGAGGCAGGGGGACCACCTGGATAAGCTCTCAACGAAGAATGGCAGAGTGCGGACAATCAACTCAGGAGGAACCCCCCCCACGAGGCAGTGGTTCCGCGAGAGCCAAATAGAAAGTTTTCTGTGATGGACCAATGTACAGGCAGCGGCGTTCTTTCAAGTGCGGCATAAAATGGAGGCAGGGAATCTCTTTCGCAAAACAGAGTGGTAGCAGTGATCCAGGATTCAAACGGAGGCTGCGAACAAAAACAGGGACAGAATAGACCACTGTGGAACTCCACGATGTGGGTCGCCTTGGGCTCAAGTGATGTGCTGAGTTTAAGGGATACCAGGGCCGTCTCTCATGCTAGAAGTGTAGCACCACGGATCATACCTACTTGCCAGTGGTTCTCGGGGTTAATTCTGCAAATTTTGGGCAGGCAGTGGGGAGCCACAGCCCGGATCAACCCGGTCCTGTGGTGGGTACATTTGGGGTTTTTCAACAAATAAATAAAGAAATAAAGTCCCAGTTCAAGGGAGCAATGAGATGAAGTGGACAACGAGGGGCGGGGCACTGTGTGGCCCAATCGGATTCATAGATGCCGATGATTATATTAGTAGTATTTGGCGGGCAAACCACTCTTTTTTATGCTGATGGAGTTCAAATATTATTTGGCGGGGCTCACCTCCGGTGGAACTGTGGTCTCCCAGCCATCTTGGGGTGGATTTTTTGTTCCGGGTTCCGGTGTGGGTTCCAGTGTGCCCCTTATTGCCCTCTGTCCCAGAGGCTCTCACTGCGGTGTAGGAGGGCCCTTAGCAAGCCACAGGGAGGCACTGCGCAAAATGGCCGGTCAGAGGGCGAGGCAACTGCGCATCATTTTTCAATCTTCCTGACCTAAGGGGGAATAGAAATGTGTTCCTGATGGAAATTTTTCAATCAAGGGGGCCACGGTTCCGTCGTCAGCTCCAGGCGAACAGCCGGGGGCCATCGCTCTGCTCAATCAGGCTCTGTTGTGCCGACTACAGGTCCCCCAGCAGATGATCGGTTGGGGCTCCTCCAGGCGACGGCCTCAGCTGGGGGATTCGTGCAGCGTGGGCCAGATCCGGTGACGGCACACCACAGTGGGCCCAACCTCCGGCAATGGTCTCAGTGAGACCCCAGGGCATACCTCACACTTGGTACCCCAGTGGATGATCAGTCGCGGGTTCCACAGCCATCGGCCTCAGCTGAGGGGGCTCGTACAGCTTGGGCCGGATCCGGCAACGGTCTCAGTGAGACCCCGGGGCAGTCCTCGCACTTGGTCCCCCAGTGGATGATCAGTCGGGGGTTCCACAGGCGGTGGCCTCAGCGGGGGGCTCGTACAGCTTGGGCGAGATTCGGTGACGGCACACCACAGTGGGTCCATCCTCCGGCAACGGTCTCAGTAAGACCCCGGGGCAGTCTTCACAACAAAGGAAAGGTCCGTTCTAGCAACAAGGATGAGGACTCACCGTTTGGGTCCGTGATTGGGATGCAAGTCGGGACCTTGCCAGGCCGCATGTTCCCGGCAGCGATCTCAAGGACCCAGACCTTGGCATCGGTCCCAGCGAGTCACCTGGTCAGCCCTTTCAACCGGGAGTAGGTCAACCCAAACCGGGACCCAAGCAGCAAGAGCCCATGGCACAGCAGTCTGTTCTTCGGGGGCCGGATCACGAGTGGAACTGCCGGTGTGGACTCGAGAGCGAGGACTTAGGCCAGGGTGTGAGGAAGTCCAGGCGAATCGATGTCGAGTCCTGGGGTGAGTTGATACAATATTTATTCCAGTTTCACTCAGTTTTTGTTGCTGGATACAATGTTTCAGTTGGATGGGACGGGTGGGTCGGATGGTCAGGTAATCAGGGGATAAATACCGATTTGGTATTCCCCAACCCAGGAGCTCGACGAAGGAGCTCCTTCTCACCCGCCATCTTCATTCTTTAGCTCACTCCGCCACCGCAGTTCAGACCCAGCCAATATTTTGGGATTCTTAAATTAAATGGAAGCTCTATGTAGAGAACTTTTATGTTGAAGAGTAGGCACTCAGTGGTGGTGAAGTAGGACCCACAGTAATGTCACAACTGTCAGACATGTTTCTTCAGCACAATATAGGAAGGACATTTAAGGACCTACCTGTCGAAGAGCGGCCGTTCCAGGTCAGTGAAGTAGGACTTGTATGTGGCGTAGCTTGTCATTTGCGTTATGGTTGCGCAGGGCATGTGAGCCGGCTTGATGCAGTAGAATGGATACTCATCCCTGTTCTCCATGATGTTGCAAACTTCCTCTTCAGTGTCCAAGTCATAGGCACACTTGACGTCAATACTATGAGTTGCATTGGTATATTTTGCCTTGTGATCTACAGTCTTAAAGCCAGAATGTCTTGCCCTCCACAGAGCTGCAACAGCTTCACTTGGGTGTATCAGAAAGAGGGAAATTTTCACTTTTCCTGCCCAGAATAAGGTAAATTGAACATGATATGTTCCGTTGTGTAAGTCTGTGATCCTCCCAGAAGCTCCTGCCATGAGATCCGGTGAGTAGATTCTTGCTCGCAGCATGTCACCTCCATATTTCTTCCTGTTGCCCAAGTAGTCGTGCATGTCGAGCTGTACCGTCACCTCGTCGCCGATGCAGTATCTCTCTCTGGGGCTTAGGATGGACACCTTGCTTTTTTCAGTGCACGTTGTGTTGTCCAGGTGAGTGAATGTAACTTTGGGTATGAGCTTATTTACTTCACTGAGGATCTTTCTGACTTGTTGCTCAGTTTCATCTGGTCCACCGTTCATCTGGGTGTGATTTGCTCCCTCTAGGGCAGTGGTTCCCAAACTTCTGACTCCTGAGGACCCCCACTGCATCACTACTGGAAGCCAGGGACCCCCAAGCAATTAGTACAAATTAAATTTTAAAAAATTCAAACAGTAATTCGCAAAAAATACACAAACAACTACACACCAAACAAATAATTGCAATTCTGAAGCTTTTATTATTTTATATTGAAAAATATTCAAAAATCAAAACATTTTAAGGGGAAGGATGGTGCTGAATCTCGGCGACTAACTTTTCAATGTTCGGTTTTATTTCGAAGAGCTTGATAAGTAAAGTGAGCAATCGGACAGCAGCGGGAAAATCCTACTGCTGATCCAGGCTGCATCTATTTTTACCCGCCTGCAAAGTAACGGTAACCTATACACATGTGCCTTTCCACTGCAGCAGCCACAGACACAAAAATCAACATAACCAGCTCTGATGAGCCATGTTCTTGCTCACGTGCTGTAGGTGAGGAGCCACGCCAGCAATTGCGCATTTTCATCTACCTGAGAATAGACACTGATTCTGTAGTGCGGCGTGTTAAGTTATTGAAAGATCATTTGTGTAGTCGTAAATTCGAAAAAGTAATGCAGATTAGTAAATCAGGTGACAGTTCTCTAGTCCTAACATGAGGCACTTCTTACTAAATTACTGGCAGACCAAGCACTTGGCATTAGCAGTGTGCCTATTCAAAGAGCAGCATTCATTTTGTGGAATGGCAAAGCTACCTCACTGACTAAGTAACCCATAGTGAGTTAAATAAAAATGCGCGCACAGCCCATTGAAGTCAAGTGTTTTATTTAATCTGCAGTAGAGCTAGGGCAGGAGGTAGATCAGAAAACCCTCCTAACTGTGTTTATTCAGAAGCACTTTTAGAAAAAGCCTGGATTTTTATAGCGTCCACGTTCACTTACATCAGCCCTGCCAAGTACCACACATCAGGAGTTAGACTAATGCATTTTAGTGTGGTGGTCGGTATCACAGCACTAAAATGCATAGACACACATTAGCACCCCTTCCACACGACCAGCTTGCTGCGTGCTGAAGCCGGCCGGGAGGCTCGAAGGACGATACTGAGTGAATGCTCGAAAACATAGCAGCGCGGTGACTATGTGTGCTTAATATAATGGTCTGGCGCCAATGAAAAGCAGCTTGTAAATATGACAGCTAATGGCTCTATTCTAACCTGAGGCCACACTAATCAGATGATGTCACATGCACCCACCTCGGGAATCAGACTTAATGCACATCTGCCACTCTTGTTGAAAAGTAACAAAGAGGGGAAGGAAGGAACGAGAGTTTCATGCTTGCTTGTAGCAAATCCACAAAAAACACAGTTGATGGACAGAATGTAGAACAATGTCATACATTCACCCCAGTACAAGGATCTGGGCCTAAATCCATCGTTTTTTTCACTCCACACCACCCTGGGTTAGACACTGGCTATATGCAAATCAGCTCTGACCCTTTGCCTCATGGGAAAAGTCCAGTCCGAACTGCCAAGCCCTGTCTTTCCCAGACCGGAATCAAGCATCCAAGGACCGGTTTCTGGCTATCAGCCTTCATTCAGCCTGGATAGCTTGACTCCAGTGGTGTGGAGAGCCTGGGACTCACGTGTGAGCATACCCAGCCCACTCGGGGTGAAAATTACAAAAAACACAGTTGATGGACAGAATGTAGAACAATGTCATACATTCACCCCAGTACAAGGATCTGGGCCTAAATCCATCGTTTTTTTCACTCCACACCACCCTGGGTTAGACACTGGCTATATGCAAATCAGCTCTGACCCTTTGCCTCATGGGAAAAGTCCAGTCCGAACTGCCAAGCCCTGTCTTTCCCAGACTGGAATCAAGCATCCAAGGACCGGTTTCTGGCTATCAGCCTTCATTCAGCCTGGATAGCTTGACTCCAGTGGTGTGGAGAGCCTGGGACTCACGTCTGAGCATACCCAGCCCACTCGGGGTGAAAATTACAAAAAACACAGTTGATGGACAGAATGCAATTACCGCTCTAAGTGTACTGGGGATGCTCAGACGTGAGTCCCAGGCACTCCACACCACTGGAGTCAAGCTAGCCGGGCTGGTCCTCGGATGCTTGTTTCCGTTCTGGGAAGGACATGGCTTTTGTAGTTCGGACTGGGCTGTTCCCATGGGGCACAGGGTCAGCGCTGATTTGCATATCGCCATTGTCTAACCCAGGGTGGTGTGGAGTGGAAAAACGATGGATTTGGGCCCAGATCTTTGGACTGGGGTGAATGTGTGACATTGATCCACATTCTGTCCATCATTGTTGTGTTTGCAATTACCGCTCTAAGTGTACTGGGGATGCTCAGACGTGAGTCCCAGGCACTCCACACCACTGGAGTCAAGCTAGCCGGGCTGATGAGAGGTGTTACCTCGAAACCGGGCCGGTCCTCGGATGCTTGTTTCCGTTCTGGGAAGGACATGGCTTTTGTAGTTCGGACTGGACTGTTCCCATGGGGCACAGGGTCAGCGCTGATTTGCATATCGCCATTGTCTAACCCAGGGTGGTGTGGAGTGGAAAAACGATGGATTTGGGCCCAGATCTTTGGACTGGGGTGAATGTGTGACATTGATCCACATTCTGTCCATCATTGTTGTGTTTGCAATTGTAGCAAATCCACAGCAACGTGCTTGAATCCTTTCAATTGAGCAGAAAGGACAAGCAGGTTTGCACGCAGACATGAACAGAAGGAAAGGCCTCTGTTTTTACAGTGCATTTCTTTAAAAGTTTCCTGCTCAATTGAAATGTTAAGAAAGGAAGTGTCACATTTTCTTTGAAGTCTTGATGTGGTTCAGGCAGACTCTAAACACAGACAAAACATGCCTCTTTCTCAGGTGCTTCTATGCCTCCTCCTATGCTTTTCTTATTTATACCAACCCTTCCATTTGATTTTTGGACACTGGTTTGTCAGTGTCAAAATGCTCAAAGGGACCCGTTGTAAACGCACAAGCGCTCAGACGGCATTTGAGCTCTCTACGGCAGAGTCCAGCGCCAGGAACTCTCACTGTTGCAGTTTAATGTTGGTAAGTGCTTGTGATAGTCTATGATTGCTTGATTTTTGCTCACAAATAAGTGTCACTGATAGTCTTTGAATATCAATCAAAATTACACTGAAATTAGGAAAAGTGTAAAGTTCCATACCCTGGTCATCTTGCACAAAACTTTTAATTTAGGCCTCAAGAAGACCAATGTCATGAGTCCTTCAAATCACTGCCTACTGGTTTTAAACTTACAATAAACAAGATAAAGGCCGTAAGGTGGAGGACTGCACTAAAGGTGGACTGTCCCATGAGGAAATGAGGACAGGTAGCCGAGGTGCCGCCCTGAGGTACTCAGGATTAGGTAGAGAGCGCATGAAATGGCTACGGGTCACGGAACGAGCATCAGTGTCATACAACAAGGGAGCTAAGCTACTCTATAAAGGCTTATCTTTAAAATGCAGTGTCTTATTACACCTGGAAGCCGCTCGATGCCAGCTCACCTCCGCCATCCTCAGCAGCTGAGAAGTGACAGGTGGTAGGCTCTCTACCAAGCACTACTTTCCTAGCTTTCCTTTTGAGTCACTAGTTGAGAAAAAGCTCCATTAAAAAAAAAAACACACACACACATGAAAATGTCACACATTAAAATGTCGCACATAGGCAATCTAAATGAAATATTTGCAGCTATGTTACATGAGGCACTGATGAAAGGAAACACGTTTTTAAAGCATGCTCGCGCTTTTATTGTAAATGTTTACACACACTAATTAAACACTCACATGCAGTGTCAGATTGAGAAGAGCCCTCCTGTCCGTTTGAGGTGCTCCAATGCTCTTCGGCCTCGACATACGAGGCAAAACTGTAGCCTGCTTTCAGGGTAAATGGGGACATATGGTAGCTAAGGGCCCTGGGGCTGGCTAAACAGAAGAGGAAACGCACGCACTGCCATGCGTGCACGACTCCGTGTGACGGGCAGAAGCGAGTAATAAAATAAGGCATATCACCCTTCAGCTTGCACCTAAAGCTGAATGGTGATTGGCCAGATTGTATTGTAGTCTTGCCGCTCATGCGCCAACATTTACAGCTCTTATGTGCTGTGAGAGCGGGCGTTACATTTTTTTACAATGACAGTAGCACTCAAGTCCTGCGGACCCCCTAGGAATGTGTCACGGACCCCTGGGGGTCCGCGGACCACAGTTTGGGAAACGCTGCTCTAGGGTGTCTTTCAGAGGGTTCGTCAACATGACCTTCCTGTTGATTCTCAAGTCATCTTGCAAATTTGTTGATAAGGAAGCTGGGATTGAATTGCTTTGACAAAAATGTCCTAATGTGGGAAACTGAAAAGAAAAGAAAAATGATTACAGAAAATGTATTCAAAGAACTCTCACCAGTAGTTAAACTGTTTGGAGGCAGAGTTGGATTGAAGGCGGAGATCGTGTCAATATAACAATTCCTGTTTTGTACAATACATTACAAGCCTGAGACTCTTACACCATGAAGGTGCAGTTGTGGTAATCACTCTTACATCATGAAGGCGAAGTGGTGTTAGTCAGCCTTCACCATGAAGGTGTAGTAATGTTAGTCACTCTTACACCATGAAGGTGCAGTGGTGGTAGTCACTCTTACATCATGAAGGTGCAGTGGTGGTAGTTACTCTTACATCATGAAGGTGCAGTGGTGTAAGTCACTCTTTCACCGTGAAGGTGCAAGAGGTTATCACTCTTACATCATGACGGTGCAGTGGTGTTAGTCACTCTTACACAATGAAGGTGCAGTGTTGTTAGTCACTCTTACACAATGACGGTGCAGTGTTGTTAGTCACTCTTACACTGTTGGAATGGGTAAGTACTGTGTCAATGAGTACCATGATGTGTGCGGGCCCAACAACGACAATACCAATAAATGCAAAGCCAACGTAGGCCATAACCTGTGCCCGTATGACAATGTCAATGCTCATAAATACAATGTCAATCTGTGTCATAATCTATGTCTGCACAACAGCGATGATACCGTCATAACCAATGCCAATGCATGCCATAATCCATGTACAGACGACAATGTTGTTACCAGTAAAAGAGATGTCAATGTACGTCATGATCTAGGAATGCATACCTAGGTCAATGTCGGTAAAAACAATACCAATGTATGCTATGACAACTGTACACAAGCTACTGAGAATGTTGATAAAAATGACAAAAGTGACTGCAATATTATTCTTAGGAGTTCCGATGAACTCGCACCATTGCTGTACGGTTTAACCAAAGTGACCTCGGCATCAACCCAGAGTCAGAGATATGTGGTGTGACAAGGCCCTGCAACCAGCACTCACACCTATCGAATATCAGGTCACAGGTAGGGTCTCTGCGAACCCAAAGATAAACGCAGGCCAAGGGAATACCTTGATCGATCCCACAGATAGATAGTTGCACCACAACAAACAGGACCGTGGCAATTGGCCACTAATAAAACACAATTGTACAAACAATGGCGTTCCCCAACAATACCACAAAGCTAGATGCCACATGTAGATAGGAACACTCAGCCAATCAGGACACGACATGCACAATACACAATGATCACGGGTTCCTCATGTCAGACATCTGGACATACACGCACTGGCCCACAATAGCTCTCCCCGAGGTCGAGAGCCAACTGTGTCTTTATCAGATGCCCAACCTTGTTAGTTTATGACTGTAATACATTTTAAGAATGCAGAAATCAGTTTATGGTACTTGACAAGATGTGCATAAAACCAGCCGAAACAAGCTGCGGCCTGTGCAGGTCAGAGGGGTGGGGCCACGGCTGGGGTATTTCAGCGGATGATGATGAGGGAAAATTAAATAAATAATTAATTTTCCCTGTTCATTGTCCATTGAAATCCCAGCCCCCACCTGGCCGCACGGCTCTTAACTGCACGCCCACGGGAGCTCAAACCTTTGTGCAGCGAGAGACTTTCCTCAGACGCATTCTGTTGAGTCTCTCCTGGCCGCTGCGTTTAACTTGTTCCTGTTTTGAAAAACGCCTCTTGTCTTTTAATTTCTTTAAGGTAAATTCATATCTGAGCAACTGCATCATAAAAGTGCAGTGGTGTTAGTCAGTCTTACATCGTGACTGTACAACGGTGTTAAAACAAGATGGTGGGCGGAGCGCTGAAACTTTTCAGACACTCACCCCCAGTCACAGATCTGGGTTGAATTCATCATCGTTCTTTAGCTCACTTCGTCACCCCAGTTCAGACTCAGCCATATGCAAATCAGTCTTCACCCTGTGCCTCATGGGAACAGCCCAGCCCGAACTGCCAAGCCAGGTCTTCTTGTGGACTGGAAACAAGCATCCTGGGACCGGTTTTCAGGATAACACGCTCATCAGCCAGGCTAGCTTGAATCCATGGCAGAGGGAGCAAGGGACTCACGTCTGGACATATCCTGCCAACTTAGGGGGAACAAAGCAAACACAAGGAGATGATGGACGGAGCGCTGAAACTTTTCAGAGACCCCCAGTCACAGATCTGGGTTGAATCCATCATCGTTCTTTAGCTCACTTCGCCAACCCAGTTCAGACTCAGCCATATGCAAATCAGTCTTGACCCTGTTCTTCAAGGGAACAGTCCAGCCTGAACTGCCAAGCCATGTCTACCCTGGACCGGAAACAAGCATCCTTGACCTGGTTTCAGGGTAACACTCCTCAACGACCAGGCTATCTTGAATCCAGTGGCAAAGTGAGCAAGGGACCCACGTCTGGACATACCCTGCCAACTTAGGATGAACAAAGGAAACACAAGGCGATCATGGACGGAGCACTGGAACTTTTCAGAAACTCACCCCAGTCACAGATTTGGGTTGAATTCATTATTGTTCTTTAGCTCACTTCGCCAACCCAGTTCAGATCCAGCCATATGCAAATCAGTCTTGACCCTGTTCCTCATGGGAACAGACCAGTGCAATGGTGTTAGTCACTCTTACACCATGAAGGTGCAGAGGTGTTGGTCAATCTTAAACCATGCGGGTGTAGTGGTTTTAGTTGCTCTTACACTAAGAAAGTGCAGTGGTGTTATTCACTCTTACGCCATGAAGGTGCAGTCTTTTTGTAACTCTTACACCATGAAGGTGCAGCAGTGTTAATCACTCTTATACCATGAAAGTGCAGAGGTGTTAGTCACCATTTCAGT
The DNA here is from genome assembly GCF_964261635.1 of Lissotriton helveticus. Taxonomy (NCBI): domain Eukaryota; kingdom Metazoa; phylum Chordata; class Amphibia; order Caudata; family Salamandridae; genus Lissotriton; species Lissotriton helveticus. The sequence continues at coordinate 1,219,215,206 of NC_136071.1, read as the reverse complement.
GTGATGGGGCAGTAATGTTAGTCACTCTTACACCATGAAAGTGCGGAGGTTTTATTCACTTTTACATCATGAAGGTGAGTGGTTAGTCACTCTTACACCATGAAGGTGCAGAAACGGGATCCACAGGATGAACTGAGTGTACTGGTATCCGACTACTCGCTACACAGGATGTCCTGGGTGTACTAGTGTGGAAGCTAAGTTTAGATAACAATGTTGGCATTCATTTTGTGTAAGTTGACATTGTGATATTCACTGATGATGGGAATTATATACAAATATAATAATTGCTTGATATCACGTGACAGGCTTAAATAAGAGTCAGAACTTTGCTTTTAGTAGGCTTCCTGTAACGCGACACATTGTAAGGCGTGCACAAAGAGTACATTTCCATGTTATTAAATTTCTGCCTGCTTGCATTAGCAACAGGCCCTCTAGGCCTCAAAGTGTATTCATCCACATCAGCGAATGTAGGTCAATGTGACTGCCTTTAGGCATAAATGTAATAGTTATCTCTCTGGCTTTAGATACAGAGTTCATGTGCACGTAGATTGATTTCCAAGGTATTCTTGTGTAACGATGTACTGTAAGTTTCCGAGCACAGAATGTTTCTACACCACCTGCCGGGACATGAGGCTAGACATGACCTGTTAGGAAGACAACTTCTAATGAAATGTTGTGGTCTGTATCTATAAATGCTTGTGTTTTACTTCTGCTATTCGAGCACTTAGCACCCATCTGAGGCTCCCGTGCACGGTAAATACATTCTCTTTATTTTACTCAGGGGGTTGTGACGGAGGTATGATTTTGGGTTTCTACAGATCTTTTCAGTTTCCACATTTGGGGAGAGAATGCGACTCCAGAATGCATGTCTTCTGCTGCG